>NC_141669.1:14775714-15459642 GCF_028749965.1 Puma concolor
GGCATAATGATTAAGAAATCTTTAATGATTCTGTGAACATGAGGCTATTCTTCTGTTTTAATCTAAAGCTTTATAGTTACAGTTGTTAAATTAAGGCATAAAACCCTTAAAGGCATAAATTAATTAATTAATAAATAATTAGTATTATTTATTTGGGTTAACTTTTGTACATGGTGAGATGTATTGATGGGAACTCTTTTTTTGCTTAAGACTTTACAAGTTTTTGAAAAAATTTTGTTTCTCCACTGAATTGTTTTTGTATTTTTGTGGAAAAAGTAAGTTATCCATATATGCATGGGTCTATTTCTAAACCCTCTCTTCTATTCTATTAATCTATTTGTCTGTCTCTACATTAATATTATACTGCCTTGAAAACTTTAGCTTTATAAGATGGTGTTAGTTCTCCCACTTAGTTAATATTTAAAATTACTTTGGCTCTTTTATGTCCTTTGCATTTCTACCGAATTTTAGTGTCATCTCTATTTCTAAAAAAATAACAAAACAAAGAAATTCTGCCTGCTTTTAATTGGAATGCATTGTATCTATAGATCACTGGTAGAAAATTGACATTTTTAACAATATTCAGTTTTTAAATTAGGAACTCAATATATCTCTGGATTTTTTTTTTTTTTTGGTCTTTTAAGTTTTTTCTCAGCACTGTTTTGAAGTTTCAGGAAATAGACATTGCACATCTTTTGTCAGATTTATCCCTAAGTATTTTATAATTTGATGTAAATGTATACTTTTACTTCAATTTCGGATTGTTCGTTGTTTGCATACAGAAGCACAATGGATTTTCGTATAATGGTCTTGAATCCTGCAACTTTTCTAAACTCGTTCATTCTAGTGGCTTTGTTTTTGGTATATCTCATCAAATGGTCTACATAGATAGTCATAATGTCATTAAATAAGGACAGTTTTCCTTCTTTTCCAGTCTGAATGACTTTTATTTCTTTTTCTTGCCTGACTTTACTAGACAGAATTTTAAGCATAATGTTGAATAAAAGTGAAGAAAATTCTGTGTAACATTGAGGGCTTTTTCAGTGCTCTTAACTTTGCTTTCACAAAGCCTCCTGGTTCCTGCTTACTAGATATTCCTTCCAAGGCCCAGCTTCTGTTTTCATCAATTATATTGGCAGAATAGCTCTCATTAAATGCCTGCTTCTGTGACAGGTATTCTTTTAGGCAACCTATGCATCGTGTGCAACTCCACCTTCAAAACAGCTGCAAAAGGAGACAGCTTACACAATGCCTACCACTAAGCGTGGGGCCTGAAAGCCTCTTACGGACTCTTAAAATGTTCACTTAAGAGATGAGTGAATATTTGTGTTACTATCTTTATTTCTCAGATGAGAAAATAGATCATTAGAGAGAGGTTCAATAGCAGTGATGAAACCAGGATCCAAATGAAATCTCTTTGAATTCAAAGTTTGTGGTAGACAGCCTTACCTCAATTTCCATCATCATCACCTGGATAAATCTGTTGCTGAATCATCTGTCTCCCATAGCCTCATGCGCTCACTGATGATATCATCACTCTGTAAGAATCATATGGAAGCCACTCTTTACATCATTGGTTTTTTTTTTTTAGTTGGAGGATTGTGCCCATGTTGCAACCGCCAAGTTGAGGCTAAAGGAAGGTCTACAGCAGATGTGTATATATTTATATGAGTATGCTTAAATGTTTCTTTGCCCTCTGAGAGGCTGGGTAATTGTTTCTTGAAGTCCACATAGTTATCATTGGAAGACTGAGAATAGGTGCAAGAGGGTGGGAATCTGTGGCCCTACCCCAACTTCCACCAATGCAATATTTTTATCTATATTATGTATTGTCATGATACTTCAGATTTCATTTTGAGTGTGATAGACAGGTACGTAACTGTAACAAGAAAGCCTTCACAAAATTCTGCCTTAAACAGAACCCAAGATGTTATTCTTTGAGGAACTCCTTGAAATAAAATGTAGAAGTGGGGCATGAAGTCATCCTACAGCTGACTCAGTAAAACTAAAACCAGCATTGTGTGCAATTAATTATTAATTGAATCCCTATTTTAAAAAATCTTTGTGACAAACCCTACCCAACCCCTCAGCCTACTCACAAGGGCCAGTCCACAAGGAATAGCTTGTCATTTGTCATCACCACAATAAGGCAAATGAAAAAAACTTTGCTGAGAAAACACTGTCCCTGACTTTCCTCCAAGGGCATGACTATCTTAAATAAATTGCCCCATGCTTGATACACACTTGTCAACCATGTCTTTCGGCTTTTGAAGGACTGTCAGCAAATGCATGAATTGAGGTCAGGTTTACACTTCTGCTGTCAACAGTCAGCAAATTGTTGAGGCTGAATTACCCTTATTGCTAGTTATTAAATCATTAAGTGTCACAAGTTTATTCACCCTAACAGTGTTCAGTACAATTCAATTTTGTTTTTCAAATGATGAATAAAATATCTTGAAACCACAAGATCTTAATAAAGCTAACAAATTAACACTCTTCTAAAAGGACTCACACCAGAGGCATGACTTATAATTTTAAGAATAATTGTTTATTTACAGATACCAAACTCCTTTGCTGTCTAATACGTACCTGCTGACTTCACATTAACTGCCCTATGTCCATCAATGAGGAAACAGAGAGGTAAACTGAAATGTATCATGTCTCATGGTAAGGTATATAGGTTAAATTGCTTCCAGCTGCAAATTTCAGAAAAGCCCACTTCTAATTTCCTTAAATAATAAGGAAATGTATTATTCCTCATGAAAAAAATCCAGAATAATACAGTAGATACATTATCTCACTCATCATACAACCTTCCTCAAATGGATCTCTAGAGAATTGAGCCCTAATGCCCTAGGTCATCTATGGAATATAATGAATTGACTTTTCTCTTGTGCATCTAGAACAGTATACTATTAAAACCACCCTTGAGAGAATTAAGAAAGTAGTCACATCTTTAATTTTCTTTATTTGGTGGTTCCAAAAGAGAATCCCAACTGAGGAAGGCTGAATAGTTTGGCTTCTTCCCCTTTCTTTATGGTTGTAAGGCACGTCAGCAGTACCTAGCATCACACATGATAGTTTTCGGAGGGAAGAGACCTTTTTCCTTTGGCCATTTCTTAGAAGTAAGAAAACAAGAAGTTCCCAGGACACTTTGGCCTACATTTTATTGGTCCAATGGCAAATCCACTGAATTTAGAATGTTTTCATATAATGAGCTTCCACAGAGAATCAAATACCTCTTGCAGTTCCTAAATCCTCAGTTGCCAATACTTTTCTCATAATGGTATTAAGAAGCCAGTGCTATGAAATAAAAATGTGCCACAACCATTATTTCTGATTCTGTAAACAATAAACACACATCTGAATACAAAGTCTAGAAAGTTCCAGCACAAGATAATACAATTTTGGGATATCTTAGAATACTGTTTCTAATATGTAGTTGTTCTGTAGCTGCAAATAACAAAAGTCACAAAGATTTCAGTGTCCTGAAAGGTTTAGGCACAACTAAAAAATTGAAAATTTGCAATAAGGAATCGTCTCTAAAAGTTGACAGCAGTCATTCAATTATATGTCCTTTATTAAAGTAGAAGAGTATATTACTAGAAATTCATATTTTCTAATTCCCATCCATGTATTCTGCATCTGTCTGTGCATGTGTGTCTGTCCATCTGTCCACTTATTTATCTAACAATGTCTCAAACAGGATCAGGGTGCAGATTAGAGAACTCATTCGACTGTAGTTTAAAGGGAAGGGGATTCATCGCTGAATATGATCTGGCTTACAAGGTTCTTGGGAGAATGAAGAGAAAGACTGCTAAGGCAGATCCAGGTCAATTCACGACTCTGAGTCTCAGAGAGCCGCTTACTAAATTGGGAAATTACTATGACTACTGCCAGCTCCACAATAGGCAAAATTATTTATATGTGTGGACTTCCTTAATACTACATTATTTTGCCTGCCTTAATGTCTAGACGTTCCTTATTCCTCACCCATGACTGTCGTAAATCAAAGACTGATCTAGTCTCAGCGTTTTTTTCTCTCACTTCCTTTAATTCAACATCTCCAAATATATCCCGTTCTAGAGTCAAATTCAAAATGAGGTTATATGGATTTCTCTCCTTTAAGACTAGTTTGAACTTGAACACCCTCTAGTTTTTCTCTCAACACTTAGTGACTTTTCTCCTGAGGACATGAAATTTCTTACTCTCTTGGTGTATATCTTTCCATAATCCTTATCATCTTCCCCTCCACCCTTCCTGCTTGACAGAAGAAATTGCAGAGGTGCAGTGTGGGGTGACAGCAGAAAGAGACAATGTTTTCTTTTCAATGCTTTTTGTAGTTCTTAATTTTCTTGTCTTTATATAAACATGCCATAAAGGAAAAGTTTAATAAAGAGCTTTTCTCCGTACCAAGAGCTGGCATTTTAATAGAGCCTCTTTCTATTTAGAAAGTAAGAAAAGATAAGAAAAAATATTTCCAAATTCCAAAGCTAGTTCCAACAGCTCATGACTGAGCTGTAGATTATAAGACATTTTAAAACATAGCACTTTATTTAATAATTAAATTTGTCCCTAGAAATACAAATAACGTATGGCCTATCTTCTGAAAACATGGGATAATGCAACGTTTATCAATAATAAGTGTTTTAGAAAGATATATACGAGAATTCTATACTGGCTAGGAAATCTGCTACTGCTGATTGTAGGCAAACCATGTTCTAGAGATGCCAGGATAATTAAAGTATTATGCTGACAATCCCTTAGAGACTTACACAGATTAGGGTTAGCTAGCTCCAGAGAACTGGGAATTAGGAGACAGTCTAAGATTTAGCCAGTATTACTACTCCCCTAATGTTTAACATTGCTTTACAGTGGCAACCATGTAGGAAGGCTAACTGGACTTGTTGAGTAGATGAAAAAATACCTCATCTTATTTCTGTGTAACTGATGCTTTTGGTATATCCACGTAATCTTGAAATGTCTTCTGTTAAATACTTAGCCCACCTTTGTGCTACTTTTGTATTGAGTTTATACTCTGTACATATGTGGACGAGATTTAGAGAAGAAAAAAGTAGGCTTTGGTTCCTGCCATAGATGAGCACAGAAACATATTTTCTCCTTCTTTTGATATATCGGGGTTTAGAAAATATATTTCTCACATAGCCTTCTTTAAAAAAATGACCAAAGTCATGATCTTGTGTTTCATGAGATTGAGCCCAGTGCAGAGCACTGCTCTGACAGCATGGGGCCTGCTTGGGATTCTCTTCCTCTCTGTCTCTGCCTCTCTCCCACCGGTGTGCGCTCTCTCTCTCTCTCTCTCTCTCTCTCTCTCTCTCTGTCTCTCTAAATAAATAAACAAACATTTTAAAAAATAAAATAAAAAATGACCAAAAACTCACTAAAATTTAACAGTTTAAGATTGAAGAGATAATATAGTATTAATGTAATGATATTAAGTATTGAAAGTAGAAGCTAAATGATAATTTTAAATTTGATAACACAGAAAGCAAATACCAAAACGTACTCTTGAGAGTACATTCACACACACACACACACACACACACACACACACACACACGCACATGCATGTAACAACAATAATCTGAGTTTACAGTTGCAAAAAATATTAGCCAAACCTCAGGGATTAATCACATGAGTATTTCTTATAATTAATAATAGCTTAACATTAAGTCATGGGAATAACATAAAAAATCAAAATCAATAGTTTTCTTGTGTAGAATCACATCAGTTTGAAGATGATCTGGGAAATATTTTATTCATATTATTAATAAAAATATCCAGCCCAACAAAAATGTCCAAATCACACAAAAGGACACAATAAAACTTGGATAAGACATTTTAAAACGGCAAAAATAGGAGAGCCATATTCTGTTCCTAGATAAAAATATTGGGTTTTATAGATGTCCATTCTTCTTAATTGAAAAATAATAATTGAATATTATTTATTCACCAGAAATAATAAATATGACAACAGTTCAAAGTCCATATAAGTACATATACATAGTTAAAATCCTAACTCATTTTTATATGCTACAATTAATTCTAAATTAATATAAAATGAGAAATTCTGAAGGAACCAGGTTAAAAAAAAAAAGAAAGTAGGTACCTGATCTGAGGTACATGAGGCCTTTTATGCGAAAAGAAGAAAGAAACAAAGAAACAAAGAAGGAAAAAAAGAAAGAGAAAAGGGAAAGGGAAAGGGAAAGGGAAAGGGAAAGGGAAAGGGAAAGGGAAAGGAAGGGAAGGGAAGGGAAGGGAAGGGAAGGGAAGGGAAGGGAAGGGAAGGGAAGAAAATGACAACCACAAAGTAAATAAAATAATTATAATAAAATTGAAATATTTTAACCAAAAAACATTATGTTTCACATATATTATAAACTGAATGTAAAACACACAAAAAAAGCTTGGGAAAATATTTGGAACTAATATTAAGCTTAATACTTTAATATTTTATATATTCTTAGAAAAAAAATTTTTAAGTTTCTTAGGTGAAAATGGAGCAAAAAAAAAATAACAGACATGAAGAACAAATTTTAAATACCCCAAATTCATACAGAAACAAATTTAATCCCATACAAAATGTACACAAATTTAGAAGGTACCATTCTTTGCCTGTCATATTAGTATAGATTAAAAAGACCTGGTACGGTGGACATGCAAGTGAATAAAGAGTCTTGCACACCACCTAAGTGAGTTGCAAATGGTTTATTTTGGGAGCTAATTGACATTGCTCATACAAGGCTTTAAATGTGCTTAGACTGTTGCCCTGGTAATTCTACCAAGAAAAAAAAATCATCCTGACAAATAATCAGAACAATGTAAATATATTCATGTTGCAGAGCAGGTGCTGATGAGTTGGGTCATCCTTGTCAGGGGCAATAAGTAAGTAAATAAATAAATAAATAGTCATGAGTAATACTGTGCCAGGATCAAGTATTTAAAAAAAAAAAACCAAGTTTTATTGATGTATAATTAATATACAAGTACTGCACATAGTTAATGTATACAGTTTGATGAGGTTGAATATAAGCAAATACCCACAATAGCATCACCACAATCAAGAGAGTAGATATATCCAAAGGAACAAAAATCAGGATCTAGAGACATATCAGCACTCCCATGTTCACTGCAGAATTATCTATAATAGCCAAGATATGGGAACAACTCAAGTGTCCATTGACCAGTGAGTAGATAAAGCAAACATTATGCATGTGTATGTGTGTATATATATGAATATATATCATAAATAATATATCATGAATAATATATATTCATATATATATGAATATTAATCTATTAATCAGTCTTAAAAAAAGGAAATCCTGCCATTTGTGACAACAGGATTGAACCTGGACGACATTATGCTAAATGAAATAAGCCAGTCACAGGGGCGCCTGGGTGGCTCAGTCAGTTAAGCGGCCGACTTCGGCTCAGGTCATGATCTCACGGTCCGTGGGTTCGAGCCCCGCGTCAGGCTCTGTGCTGAAAGCTCAGAGCCTGGAGCCTGTTTCAGATTCTGTGTCTCCCTCTCTCTGACCCTCCCCCGTTCATGCTCTGTCTGTCTCTGTCTCAAAAATAAATAAATGTTAAAAAAAAATTAAAAAAAAAAAAGAAATAAGCCAGTCACAGAAGGACAAACAGTGCATGATTTCACTTAGATTAAGTATTTAAAATGATCAAATTAATAGAAGCAGAGAATATAATAGTGGCTGTCAGAGCCTGGGAGATGGGGAAATGGGGAGTTGTTGTTCAATGGGTATAAAGTTTCAGCTATGTGAGATGGGTAAGTTCTAGAGATCTGCTGGGCAGCACGGTACCTAGAGTTAACAATATGGTACTATATGATACTGTGAACTCCGAGATCAAGTACTATCCAAGACGCAATCTCCATTGCTTAAAGAGGATGTTTTGGTGCACTTGAATGCTGTGTTCAAATGTGAAATCTAAGGAGGAGAAGCAGTGACAGGAGTTTCTCTCCACCCCCACCCCAGTAAGGCAGCATACTAAGTGTTGTACTTGGGGCAACTGAAAAGAGAAGGGAAAAAGGAACCTTGGGGAAGAGTAGGCACTGTCTTTCTTTAAGATGGAGTGTAACTGGAAACAGCCTCTAGCCAAGGTCAAGGTCAAGAGTAATAGAATCCTGGCAAAATGTGCTAGTTTATCTTCCCCCAATGAACTGCTGCCAAACAATATACACAGTGTCGCCCAGCGCCAGAGAGTGTCTGATGCATCTCCAGAGTATTTATGAGGACTTCTGTTTTGAAGATAGTTTCTTAGGTAACAAAGTAAAAACATGTATGGATGAACTCTCATTTATCAGCGCCCTGGCTTCCTGTAAAAACTAAACAGCAAGAATTCTGATATTTTCTCCTGAGCAAAGCAAGTTCTTGAAAGGGACAAATGGGATGGGGGTGAGGGGAGGTCCTTTGAAGATGGTGTATGCCCCACGACTCAGCAAAAGCCTGGCATCTGTGTATTCAGATGCCTTGACCCCCTGTTTCTAGGCCCAGCTCTAGTAAAGAGATTACAGCAGCTGTAGGCCAAGAGGAAGCTGTTTGTTATGGTGCGTGAAGCCCCCTGGTTGGGGAGTGAGCACTATTTTACTGTGCTTACTCAAATCACCTTTCGATATCCCACCATTACGTGCTTCTCAAAACTTCATTCAGCTGCTCTGATGGCTGGAAGCTGTTAGACTAGAAATTCTAGATGTCAGTTAAACTAGAAATTCTTTGATTTTTAAAACAACCCCTTTCGTTTTGTAACATGAACTGGTCCCATATTTCCACAGACTGATTTTTGTCAGCAAGGAATGACCAGAAAATTGCCCAAGAATCAATGAGAATGCTTATGGGGAGCAATCCAGAACATGGGGGACTCTGACATGGGCATCCAGGAGGCAGAGTCAGGAGGTGCCAACAGAAGCATTTTCTGGGTGGCTTGAGATATTTAATACAGAGAAATGTTTTCTACTAAGATGACAAAAATTTTTCGTGTTTTAATGTTTAAAAGTATATGCTTTTATAATAAAGTAATACATCTTTAACCGATAACATGCAATTAGAGTAGAAAGATTCCACTTCATAAAGATACAAAATCCAGTCTAAAAATGTAAAGATAACAGTTATATTTTAGACTATTACTTTTTAGGTGTTTTGAAAGAAATATATGTTCTAGACAAAGAAATTGAGAACATACAAATAGCATTAAAAAATAATTAATCTTAATACCACCACCAAGCAATAAAAGTTGTTATTGCTTTCCTAAATATTGTTTTGGTCTAACACAGACATCCCTCATGATAGAGTGCTTTAATAAAATTGTACGTAATTATTCTATCACTGCCATTTTTATTAGTCACATCCTTAAAATTTTTGAAAACATCATTTTTAAATTCAGTAGTATATTGCATTTTATTAATATTCCATAATACTGTGGGTCCCCATGAAACAAACAAAAATGAACAGCTTTGGGCTCCTGACCTCGTTATTCGAAGTGGGAATTCCCAGAGGTTTTGTGGCCATTATGAAAGTGCGGAAAATTAATCCTTAATTTTAAAAATTAAAAATCCTTAAAAATTAATGGATTTTTCTCTAGACAGAAGACCCAAAGGCAGCTAATCAACTACTGCCCCTCCCCCGCCCCACCCCCCACCCAACCACACCCCTACCCACCATTCAGGTTGTGCTTAGATACCTTTGTAAAGGGTCCTCAAGGCAACCACTGTGCACAAAATCTGTGAAGGGTCATTCTTGTCTATCGAGCCGACAGGCCAGTTATCTATGGATGGAAAAATAGGGGAGACTGCAGGTGGGTTTCAGGATTAGTAGTCACGGCTTGAACTGCTTGATTCTGTCACACGCTCTGGGCTTAGCATTTCTACCTGCTCCTGTGTTCCTGAGTTGGGCTCTAAGGGACATGCTCACTGAGAGAAAGTCCACATTTGGAAGCCATTTGCTTTTACAAAATGTTTACTGTTCCTGCCCCTGACAGTTATTGCTGGAGTCATTACTGATGGCATACAGAGAGAGGAGGGTTTCGGGGAACTGACATGTGGAAATGTATTTGTATGAGGGGACAGAGACAAGAAACAAATGTGTATCTGCCACTAGCATTATTTTACCTATTCTGAAATATTGGCTTTCTCATCACATCCCATAATTTGAGTTTTACAAAGAAGCAGCCATAGACAGTACTCTGTTTCCCCAATAAAGATACAAATGTCCTTTTTTTTTTCCCCTCCTCTGAGTAGTTCTCCAACTATAACACATTTACAGTTGCTAGTAACAATCCCAAACTGATTATTGCTTCGCAGATTGCTCATGATGTGTGTATCTTCCTGAAGTTTAAGGTGTTTTGATGATGGGAAACCATTGGTTTATGTACTATCAAGAAAACCAATGACACAGAGCTTTTTAAAAATTCCCTTCTTTTTATTTGTACCATCTAAGTGGACCTCCTTTGAGATATAATTTATGTATCTTTTTAATTAACGTAAAGTAAAACTGACCTTTTTGGATTAGACACTTGTATTGTTTGCCACATTTACATATTTGTGTAGCCATTATCACAATCAGGATACAGAACACCTCCATCACCCCAAAAAGCTCCCTCACGCTGCCCCTTTTCAGTCATTCCGTCCCTCACACACCCAGTATCTGGCAATCATGATAGTTTTGCCTTTTCTAGAATGTCATATAGATAGAATTATACAGTATGTCTGTCATCTTTGAGACTGACTTCTTTCACTCATCATTATGCCTTTGAAATTCATCCATATTGTTGTGCATATCAATAGTTTGTTCTGTTTTTCTTTTTTCTTTTTTTCTTTGGAAGAGCAGCACTCTGTTGATTGGATATGCTAGAGGTTGTCATCCATTCACTGTAGAGGACATTTCCGCTTTCTGAGATCATAAAGAAAGCTGCTGTAACATTTATATGCAGATTTTTGTGCGAACATAAGTTTTCAATATTCCCGTGTAAATGCCCTTTGTTGGGATTACAAGTTCACACTAATGCATGTTGATAAAAAAACAAAACAAAACAAAACAAAAACCTGCCAAACTGTTGTCCAGAGTGCATGTACAATTTTGTATTCCTACTAGTAAGATATAAAATTCCAGTTGTTACTCATATTATCTAGCACTTATTCTCAGGTATTTTTAAAATTATTTTAGACATACTCATAGGTGTGTATCTCATCTTTGTTTTAATTTGTATTCCATAATGAGTACTGATGTTAAGTAGCTTTTCTTTTTTAGTGTTCATCTGCCATTGATATAATCTATTTTGTGAAGTCTTGCCCATTTTTTAGTTGGGGAGTTTATTTTCTTAATGTTGAGTTCTGAGAGTTCTTTATATGTTATGGATATAAGTCATTGGTTGGATATATGATTCCCAAATATTTTCTCCCAGTCTATGACTTCACTTTTCATTCTCTTAACAGTCTTTCTCAAAGCAACATTTTTAATTTTGATGAAGTCCAACTTGACCAACTGTTTCTTTTATTGATTGTGCTATTTTGTATCATGTTTAAGAGATCTTTACCCAATCCCAGGTATCTAAGATTTTTGCTTATATTGTCATCTAAAAGTTTGAAAGCTGTACATTTTATATTCATTTGGGGTTCATTCTGAGTTAATTTCCACAGAAAAATACCTTGAGTTTTATTTTTTTTTTGCATTGGGCTGTTGTTTCAATACCATTTTGTTGAAAAGATTATTCTTTTTTCAATTTAATTTTTGTGTTTTTTTTTTCTTGGTCAAAAAGTGAATGAACATATTGGTGAGGCTCTCTTTCTGTACTCTTTATTCTATTCCATTGAGTTATATGTCTACACTTTTACCAATTTAGATTATTGCAACATTAGAGTAAATCTTATAATTGGATAACATCAATACTCCAAATTTCTTCTTTTCAAAACCGTTTTGGCTATTCTAATTCTTGTGCCTTACCATATAAATTTTAAAAAATGTTGATACAAAAATATTTCTCACTTTTCTTGGAGTAATCATAAAACTATTGCTAAATTTGAAGAGAATTGATGTCTTAACTATATTGGGTCTCTCAATCCACAAATGTCTTCCAAGTATTTAGGTGTTTGATTTCCTTCATCAGTGGTTAGGATTTCTCAGTATGTAGATCTTATTCATGTTTTGTTTAAGTTGTACCTACTTTTTGTTGGTAGTGGTGGTGTGGGGGAAGGTATTGCAAATGATATCACAATTTTTATGTTGAATTCCCATTATTCATTGCTATATATGGAAACAGGATTGATTTTTATGTGTTGTCCTTGTGCTCTGTGACTTTGTTATACCCACCTATTAGTTATATCAACTGTTTTATTTTATTTTATTTTATTTTATTTTATTTTATTTTATTTTATTTTATTTTATTTTTTGGTATATTCCTTGGGATTTCCTATGTAAATAATCACGTCTTACACAAAAAACAGTTTTATTTCTTTATTTCCAATATGTAGGATTCTTATTTTTTTTTCTTGCCTTATTACACTGGCTAAGACTTCTAGTACTATTTTCAATACAAAGAGTGAGAGTAATTATTTTTGCCTTTGCTTTCTTCCAATTTTAGTGGGGAAAGCATTCAGTCTTTTACCTTAAATGAGTTATGTTGCTTGTACCTTTTTGGTCTAAGAAGGAGTGTATGTAAGATTTTCAGGCAACCACCAGGATTTTTATTTCTTCAGAAACTTGTCCTTAAATGGTCTTGTAAGTGAAACAATGAGGCATGGCAGTCGTTCAGTCATTCTAATAAGAATAACAGCCAAATTCATATATGGGCCAGCAAGAACAACTGCCACCATGGCTGTCTGACTTACAATGACTGTAAGACACCATGAATTTTAAGATGAATTCTGATTTTAGAAATATTAAAAGATAAACAATGTATATCTTGGAGATGGTAATATGTAGTAGTTTTTATAATATACTTTTAAAACCTCAGCCCTATTTCATGAACAATTTCTCAGATCTTAAAAACTGTTTATACTTATATTATTTTAATAGTGCCTAATATTTCCTCATAAAGAGTGATCAAAATTTATTTAATCAGTCTCATCTATTGAAACTTTATTTTGTTTTCAATTTTTACTATTATTAGTGATATACTGATAAGCATTTTTAGCATTTGGATTTTACGTTTACAATTATATGCCTGTGAGATTCAACTAGAAGTGGATTTGATCAAAGGATAATTTGTCGAATTTTTAGCTAATTGTCCTTCCAAGGGTATGGTTTTGTACCAGCAGAGAGTCAAATGATCCCTGAGAAAATGAGTCAGTGTTGATAATATAAACTTGTATTCCAAGGAGAACTTTGGTTGCCACATCATGGGACATGAGGTACAATTTAAATGATCAGAATCATTTTTTGTTCATCTGCTCAAGAGTCAAGTACAGGCAGGAGATTATTCTTTATTTTCAAATAAAACTTGCTGGTAAGATGAGAAAAAATCAATTTCAAAATAATCTTCTTGTTAAAATATTTCCCCGGAGGGGCTACTGCTTACAAATTGTAAGCTAAAATGGGATGTTTACTGGATGAAGCATGAGGATTTTTATATCTAATACAGAGCAAAGTAATTTAATAGAAAAAAAGATGCATTTTTTAGTTATACAACAATTTTAAAATTTGTATTCTTACTCAAATTTGTAACCCAAAATATTCCATTAACTCCATTCCATCACTGTATGGATAACTACAGGAAAATCTGTTAACATGTCTTGGATAAGAATATCAGTTGTATTGAAGTTAAAACAAATATGTGTTGCAATACAATTTGCTCCAATGTTTAGCTTAACTTAGAAACAGAAAATGTTAACACAGTAATTTCAAATTGTTGATACTGGTTTGTATTTTGGGGACCAGCACTGAAATTGATATAAACAAAAAGTACTTACGTTGGATTTTTAATTTATTCTGTCTTGTGGTTCAAGCTGCTGACTGTTTAAATGAGGAAGTAAGAGGGAAGAGATTAGGAATAAGTGACAGCCACATTTATGCATTTCGTAGTAAGTATAATTATAAATTACATGGAAATTAAATAAAGAAATGTACACATTTTTAGAAAGGGAAACATACACAGATGCAGTGTGGTGTAGAGAAAGACTTGGATTGAGTTAGGAATCTGACACTTACAAACTGTGTGACCTAACATGTTTTCCTCTCTGAAACAGGATATCTGGCTAAGTTCCAAATTTGTGAAAATCAATAGATAATTGGTTGGAAAGTCTCTACTTTGAAGTTTTTTTTTTTTTTATACAATTATAGACAAGTGAAGTATTATTAATGAAGGGCAAGAATATTCATCATTACTACTTACAATGTGACCTTGAGAAAATAATTTAACCTTTACAAGCCCTGTTCTTTTATCTGGAAGATTAATATTTACCCCAGAAAGGTATTTTAAAGGCCAAATGAAATAATTTCGCAAAAGTGTAAATGATGCAGCATATAGAAATGGATTAGGATACTTTCAGACACATTTTCATAAGAAGTACTTTTATTTGGTTGGCCTAGGGTAGTGACTTGCAAATATTGGCTAACCTCTTCTCCATAGCAATTCTGGAAAGCATTTATCAGTTTAGATTTTTACAAAGATCACCAAAGGATGATTGGAGAAGATCCAGAACTCTGTTGGGGAATGTGTTCCAAGAACCATGGAAGCAGTCTAAAGAGGTAAAATACATGTATATATACCACATTTATAGATGTTATTCATGCCATGAGGTGACATTAATAGCCAATCTCTCATACCAAGCAGAAATGAAGGCTTCAGTTGTGTTTATGTCCTTATCCACATGTAGATAATTTTCTATTACTGAGTACTTCTTTAACATCTAGAGATATTCATAATATTCCATGCTAGTTACTTTATTGGTCATGACTATTCTCTTCATTCTGGATGATTTTGTTTGTACCGATTAAATGATTGGCCAGTTGTCCAAAATTCTGTTTGTAATTGCCCTGCATCTATTTTTTTTTTCAGCGTAGCCTCATTCCCTTATTTCTAAAACTCTCTTTGTTCCCATCCTAATACAATACCCCACAGAACCTACAAATGCAAGCAATGTAATATCTTCATTCTGCCATGCTGCAACTGCGTTTGAATGGGTAGCGTGGGTAAGGGGACAGGGGTTTTGTTGACTTCCATGTATTTTGGTTAGAAGAAAAGAAGATGTCTCAGGAACCCTTAGGGCCCTCTCAACTCCAGAGCCCTCTACTTCAGGGTTACATCTAACATCAGGGAATCAGACAAATACCCCTGCAGTTATATCTCCTCGTTGCCTCATTTAACCTTTTAATCTCCATGCATAAGTGACTTACAAAAGCACTCTGTAAATTAAAATCAGTAGACAAGAATGAATTGAGTTGTGATTATAGTTTTAAAATCAGACCCTGTCTCTGTTTCATCTAGGACCTTAAGGTAAAAAATGCCACCTCCATTCTGAAGGAAAATGGGAGGAAACCTAAACAAGACTACCTGTGAGCTACATGAAAGAATGTTAGCCTGAGTTTGACTTTAGTCTTGCCTCAAGAGTCCACCTTTAGGGTAAGGAAGCTCAGCAGACAGAGGCTGGAGGTTTTCTTACAGAGGTGCTTTTGCTATGTATGGTTGGACATTTTAATTAATGAAATAATACAGTTTGGTGACTAGCAGAAAACTGAGAAACTTTCATTAATAGGAAGTGACCAGGAATTCATGGGCTGTGTCATATTTCATGAAAGGTATGAGGAAGAATAACTCTGAAGAGCAGATATGACTGGAACTGGACCAAGGATGGGTAGAAGTAACACAGTGGTTTCTGGTTAGCATACTCATGTCCCACTGGTTCAAAGCATTGCTTTGAGCACCAAGAGCTCTAAATGATGACCGATGAGCAATAACAAGACATAGACTCAAATGTTCCTGTCTTCTTTCTCCTCCATGGAACAGAGCTCTCATGACCCTAAGACCAATGGTTAATATTGAGCAAGATTGATTAGGATAATTGTGACAAAGATATCTGTGGATGGTACTTCAGCAAATGAGTGACAGGAAATGAACCTATTGCCCTCACCTTCAGGAAATCCTCCTTTGTATGGTTGTCCACATTTGATTTTTAAAAAACTATTTGTTGGTCTCAGAGAAAACATTTCTTTTGAAATGATTTCACAAATACCAAGGTCAAGACCTCGGTTAGACAGAGGAAAAACTTCCCAAACCCCAAGGGAACATTCCTCCTAGGGTTGTGATTTCTGTTGAAGAAAGGGAGGTGTCTGAGATAAGCAGAGCAGACTGTGCTGGAAGAAAACAAACATGTTTGTTGTTCCCCTGGTGAATGTATCTCCTAATATAGTCCTGGACCTTGAGAACTCTGGCTGCCCCTGCCCTGGCAGAGAAACTCAGAGCTCTGTCCTTTGGAGCCCTGATAACTGTGCCCAGTGAGAATCCCCGAGCTGACACAAATCCTTCCAGAGAAGAAGGATGGCTCCAAATGGATTGGTATAGGAGCAGTGCATTGTGGGTTTTAGATGGTTTAGGAACTGTACACTCTCACATCACTGCAGAGGTTGAATTGAATGGATGGTCACCTCACTGCAGACTCTTTACCCCAGGACTCTAAAGAGGAAAAGCTCACTACGTTGAGATGCCTTCCTCAAGACTGCTCTTGACTTAAATTAACCATAGGCAGTATTCACCATCCACGGACCATTTGCCAAAGTGAGGCTTTGCTGGGCACTGGTAATGAAAGATCAATACAAACAACCAATGGTATAGCAAGAACAGGGCAGAGATAGCAATAAAAGTGGGCAGAGTCTGTAGAGAATTTAAATACAATAATAGAACAAATTAAAAAGAGGTCTACTTTTGATTATCACTGTGCACCAACAATTCTAAGTAATATCAATGATAAAATACTCCTCCCTGAAAAAAAGTTTCATTGCTCTAAATTCTAAAAAATTGTTGCAAGTACTACAGGATTTTATTTAGATACTGATAGTGAATATATAATAATACATTCATAATGAATTATTATTCATAATATTTATTATTTTACATATTATATATCATAGGTTTATATATTTGTATCTGTTCATATATAATTATTTGTTTATAAAACATTAATATTAATGTATATTAACTTAAATATTATATATTATACAAATAAATATAACATTTTACAGTAAATATATATTAAATAATATATCATACAAAATCTCATATATGTGTATATATCAGCTTCAAATGTGTTCATTTTCATTAGTTTTCCTTTACTAAGCATTCTATATAGATTCACTCAAAGAACTGCCAGTTGTAAGTTGATCCTTACACACATATACTCAGCTACATGTGTTTGTTTCAAAAATGCATGCTTCATGACTCATAATTGCTAGAACTCATTTTAGGTATAATTTGTGCCCATATACTCTGTGATACTAGGTATTCTTGTGTTTAAATAATATTTTTGAAATAAACAATGATGACATTATGATTTTTGAAGTCAAAGAAACAGAATTAGAGTGATTTCTGTGACTGCTTGAAATTTTTATTTCTTTTTAAAATATAAGAAATATAAATATTTAAATTTTTCTTTTTTTTTAACTTTTCATTTTTTTATTTTGAGAGTGCATGAGTATGAGCAGGTTAAGGACAGAGGGAGAGAGAGAGAGAGAGAATCCCAAACAGGCTTTGCACTGTTGGCACAGAGCCCAACACAGGGCTTGATCCCACGAACCATGAGATCATGACCTGAGCCAAAATCAAGAGTCTGACACTTAACCAACTGAGCTACCCAGGCACCCCTAAATTTTGCTTTTTAGTTACTGGACAATTACTTAAGTAAAATGTTCTTATATCAGACTGTAACAAAGAATCAAAGTTCAAATGGCTAGGTAAATTTAATAGCCATTAAATAAACAGTTGTGCATGTTTTTTTTCTTTTTTTGAACTATACCATTAGTTTTATTTTTATGAATTATTATATATGTGAATGAAATATGTTTGTCACTATCTTTTGGTCCTTATTTTTTTTTTTTGACTGTAAATGAAACTAATTTTCTCATGTAAACAAAATGGGTGTAAAAAAATGATCTTCTGGAGGCACCTGGGTGGCTCAGTCAGTTGAGCGTCCAACTTCAGCTCAGGTCACGATCTTGTTGTTCACGAGTTCAAGCACCACGTTGGGCTCTGTGCTGACAGCTCAGAGCCTGGAGCCTATTTCAGATTCTGTGTCTTCCTCTCTCTCTCTCTGTCCCTCCCCTGCTCACGCTCTATCTCTCTCTCTCTCTCAAAAAATAAATAAACATTAAAAAAGAAAAAAAATGATTTTCTGTCTGTCTCAAATACACTAGGTATACCAGTGACCACAGTATTATTAACAAAAACAAGTATTTACTAAGCAGCTACTATGTGTCAGGTACTGTTCTAGGCTACACATAAAGCAGTGAACAAAACAGGGCTTTGCTGAGCTTATATTCTATCAGCGAAAAAATAAACAATAAATAAAATAGCCAAAAATTGTATAATAATGTATGGAAATGATAAGTGCTTTGGAAAACAAGTAAGGCAGGGGAAGTTTGTCAATATCTGCTTTGGGAGATGCTATATTTTTAAACAAGATGGTCAGAGTAACTTCAATGAGAAGCTGTCATTTGCACAAAGACTTGAAAGAGATAACAGTGAGACACATTCTTATCCTCAGGGACTTCATGGGTCAGTGTCTTGGATGTCATCTCATTTGCCAACCTCACCACTGTTTACTATAGAGACAAATTAATTCTGGTCCTTGGATATGGCTTAATTGAACAAAACATAGACCTGTTTAATTTCACTACTTTTTAACTGGAAAATAAGAATGTTTATATTTGAGAAAGTTACAATAATCTGGATCTGTTGTGGTAAATAACAATAAATATTTTATTAGAAAAATATTCAGTGAATACCTACTCTCCACAACACATTTTGGTAAGCATTGCTTGCATCTAACATGAACAAAATTCAGTCCCTGTTTTCAAATAGTCACACAAAAGGATACACTCTAACGAAGGTGCTGGGGAAGTAGTGCCATATACCATATAAAAAGTGTACAAGTACTGTGAGTAGTTGGGGGAAGGCAAGGTTAAGCCTGCCAGCGTGGCATCAGAAAAAGCAATGGTATTTGGACAGACTTGGAAACACATGTAGAATTGGGATAAGCAGGGATAAGTGCTGTGGAGCCCATTTGAGCTAAGGCACAGAGGTCAGAATCTTAAGACGTTGGGATAATCATCTGTGGGTTTCCATCTGAGATTGAGACACTCAAGTGAGCAAGAAGATTTGAGAGAAGCAAGGACTCTTGCCAGAATGCTGGGGTTAGGACTGGAAAAGGTGGATTAAATCAAAGGAGTGGGGGGGGGGGGGGGGTTGGTTCATTACATGGTTTATTACACATAGACATACTTTTGCCTAATGATGAAGCCAGAGCATGGCCATGCTCAAGACTGGCTGAAACAGGCCATGCTTAAGGGCCAGAAGATTTAAGGAGGCTGAGAACCAATGGGTGGGAGGAGTGAACCATCAATGTGAGGTCTAATTTAGTGAAGAGAAACACAGAGGATAGACAGTAAGGGAAGACTGTTCCTGACACTGATGTGGGTGAGAACAGTGCAAACATGTACCAACCTTAGTATTAAGAGTGGTGAGAGTGGGGAAATATTTAACTAATGTAGACTACAGCCCAGCTTCCTTCTCCATTTTTAGTAGGCTATATACTTCTATTGTGTTGACTGGGGTGGGGAGGGAGTTGGGTGAATGGTGACAAATGGGGCAGCATACACTGTTCATGGTGTCAGATTTAGTAAATGTAATATTCAGTTGGGCGGCACCAGCAGTTAAGTTCCAATTGACTAAGTGCAAAAACTACCAAGATGTTGTGTGTGTCTCCTTTATGTACGTATGGTTCAAAGCCAAATGACAAAGGATGTGTTTTATAAAACCAAAATAGAAAACTAGACATTCACAATAAATATGACCCTCTAGGGAAACCCCAGGGGACCTCCAAACAGGGCAGTGTTTACATAAGAGACCATAGAGGCCCTGCCCTACATCTTCTGGAAGGAAGATGTGTAAGAAGGAACTATTTCTGAGCACTCAAACACATTCCCTTGACAACACATGCTAAAAGCTTTCCCCAAACACATTGTTCTTCTTCCAGGGCCATTTAAATTTTGTAATTCTCTTGTCCAGCTGAATAATATCATTTAAGGAAGAAATAGCAGGGGCTTTTGAGCTAAGAACAGATGTACCAACAACCAGACTCTAAGCCAACCCTTTGTAAATTGGTAAGGAAGAACCATCTTATTTGCAAAAAGACCATGTATTGAGAAGTGAATAATCCGGTGAAGCATTCATTTTACTTAATGTTTAGATGCCTCATTATTACTTCTAGGCTCTCTCAAAATAGCTTTTAAAAACAACCACAACCAGGTTAGAAGAAGGTGTCATATTGTGAAAAAAAATAAAACCACACAGCAGTGACATTGAAAACTAAAACACCAGTTGGCATGTTCAGAGACCTCAGAGTATGTAGTTGAAGGAGAATCCTCTTTGGTGCCAGCTCTTTATCCCCACCCCTACACACACGCGCACGTGCGCGCACACACACACACACACACACACACACCTGTTTCCCCCTCCTTCCTCCTTCATAAAACATGTACTATAAGTGAACTGTCCTCAGTAGAAGCAGAAATGACTTTTGGAATCTAACAGGGAGTCTCAAAACCTTCTCAATGATTTTTCTCTTTGATGTTGGGATTAACACTCCAAATATTAAAAGTGTAACATTTTCCCTAATGCTGGTTCAGAATAGGAGCGAGCTCCCTAGGGAAGTCCTAAAGATCCATTTTTGGAAGAGAATGTCTGTGTTTATATTTCCAGTGTATAAAACATGTACCAATCACTTGGCCTCAGAACATGTTTACAGAGGAGAAAAACACCCACAAAACAAATAAACTGCTGCTTGCACAGTCCGAGCTGACAATCCTTGGCTCTCCTCCTTCAGGGCACTATTTTTCCCTGCCTGATGGATTCACTGTCCCGGTCAAGGACTTTCTGTGGAACATCCATTCTTATAACCAAACTTTGGTTCAGATTCCCTCCTGTCTGATATGCTGACACCCAGTTGAAATTATGCAAAAAACTGTTCTTACTGATTAGGGCTCCTGACTAATTAACAGACCACATGTATTTCACCTTGGGGCGGCATCTCACATCCCAGGCAGTGTGGACTATTTCCTGAGTCTGTCCTCCAGGGAGAGGTGGAAACACTGGTATCATGATCCCAGTTCTTGACCTGGGCTGCTGTTCAAGTTAGCAGAGACTTGAATTAGCAATTCCTATTCTGATGCAGTTTCTCCAGAGGAACATGGCCTTTGGAAACCAATTTACCTATTTTGTCAATAAACTCCAGTCCTACTTTTTGGGTGCTGAGGAACAGATCGTTGAGGGGTGCATTAGCTGGTCCCTTCAGCAGCTAGTTTGTTCATGAAAAACAAAAGAAAACTGAAGTCATGCATATCGGCATGAAATCTGGTAAGAAAGAGATCAGGAGCCAGAGGACTAAAGGTGTGAATGTGAGGAAGCCAGGTTTGCAGGAAGAGTGTGAGGATGAGCAGCAGAGGGGTCTGAGTCATAAACAGGGAAAAATGAGGAAGCCTGTGCCCTGGGTCACTCCTATGTCTCTAATGCAGCTCTGAACTTTTCATTAACTAAAGCTAGGTTTTGGAGCTCCTAAAATGCAGCAATCAGCAAGTCCCCAAATAATTAGCAAGAAGTTATGCTTTGTGAAAACCTGTCACCTCCATGCTTTGTTTGGAAAACGTCGTGTGTGGACTCTACCAGCTAAGTAGTTTCGTGTGAATTCGTATTTCTGCAGCATTTAAGATCGTATCTCTTCTCTAGTCATTGTTGTTGGACATGTCATTACTTTTGAATAATGGCTGTTTAGGACCATTCAAAATCAAGCACATTGACTCATATAGTGGGGACTCCAGAAGTATTTGTTGAATGAATTCATCAATTAAAATACCTTCTGATGCTAGAGAGGAGTCCTGTGTAAATGGTGGGGGCACTCACCAATGTCTTCATGTATTTTCTTCCTATTTTCTATAGAAATATGTAGGTGTACGTGTATATCCTGAGTGTTGGTTTGGCCTATGACGCTCAGGTGTTTGTGAATTTACCATTTATTGCCAGCTTGGACTTGCATTCCACATGGTCCTTCTCAACTGATAAGTTACCCGCAAGAAGTTGTTCCCTAAGGCTCTTTCTTTCCATTTCCATGGGTTCCATTGGAATGTCATCATTCTAAATCAGATAGAAAGGCTTTTAAATCCTAGTCTTCTCCAAAATTCTTCTCCCATTAGAATTTAAGTCCCATGAAGACAAGAGTGATATCTGTCATTTCTATTACTCTACCCTAAACTTAACCTAGTGCTTTACATTTGATAGGTGCTTAATAATTTTTATAATTTAACAGCAGTTAATATATAAATAGTTAATATTATTTGTTGAGTGAATAAAGGAATAAATTAATCAATGCCCTTGTCAAACACATCTCAGTTGAACCTTTAAAACTACTTCCCTACACACTAAGGAATTGACATCCTAGATCTTATGTTCATTCCCTTGCTATATTTTTATTGCATCTCGATATATTTTTTAAACGTCCTTTAAAGACGTCCTAAAAATATAGGATGAAAAATAATAGAAAATATAGGATAATATATTAAAGATGTCATTTGCTTTAATTTAATTTTATATTATTAAGGGGAATCCCTACTGGCATATATTGTTGTAGTTCACCTTTTTGGACTACTGTATAAAAGGGCTTTGCCCATACTTTGTCCATTTTTCTGTTGATAGGTATCCAGGATTTTGCTGTTAAAAATAAGGCTGCTGTCATGGCACTTAAGTGGCTCAGTCGGAAGAGCATGAGACTTTTGATCTCAGGGTCATGAGTTCAAGCCCCACGTTGCATGTAAAGATCGCTTAACCAAATAAACTTAAAAAAAAAAGATTGTTTTGAACATTCAATATACGCCTCCTCTTGTACATGTGCAAGAGTGTTGTTAGTGCATATCTGAGACTGAATTTATAGTGCCATAGGATATACGAAGAAGGTAATGCAAAACCATTTTCCAAAGTGGCTGCACCAGTTTATAATCTCATCAGCAAAGTTAAAGAAATTCTATTGATCCATCCTTTCAAACACCTGGAAATGTCATATATGTTTTTAAATGTATCCATTGTAAGAAGTATCTGGCTGTTATATGATACCTCATGGGATCTTGATTAGCATTCCCTTGATCACTAATGATATTGATCACCTCTTCATATGTTTATTGGTCAGGGAATCCATTTCTGTGTTAACATTTCCTGTCAGAATTTCCATAATTTGCAGGGTTGTGGTTCTTTTTCGCTGCTTCTTTTTCAAAAGTTGTCCCATCCCAGTTAGTCACTTGTGAGCCAGAGATCATGAAAAGACTCTTTAGTTTCTCTATCATATGTAACATTCCCTCAGGCCCTGTCACTCTCAGCTTGATATTCTAAGGCTGACGAACAAGCATGTGGTGACTTAACATGTTTCATCTGTAAAATGGGCAGGATTACAAAGCAAGCATGGTCTGTGTTGAATGGCATTTCTGTAAGCACTTTGCCTATTTGTAGTTTGCTCTTCCCTCAATGCTAAGCTCTTAGGTTATGTTTCTCTCATCCCTAAGTCTGTCTCTAACTTGGTCTGTATCAAATTCCTTCTGGCTCGTTATTTCAAGTTTTGACTGTTAGAAAATAATTAATAATATTATGATAGCTATAATAGTAATACTTCCTAAAAATTACTGGGTATTTAATATGTGCCAAAGATTGTGCTAAGCATGTTGTAGATGTTACCTCATTTAATCCGTATAACCACTCTACACAGTGGATACTGTTACTATTCTTATTTATGTCTATCCTATAGAACAGTGATCAGCAAACTTTATCTGTAAAGGGGCAAATAGTATCGTAGGCCTTAAGGTTATTGGTCTATACCGTTACTCAATGCTGCCACCGTGGTGTGAAAGCAGACACATATAGTATGAAAATGAATGTTACACTAAAGCTATTCACAAAACCAGGCCATGGCACAGATTTGGCTTGTGGGCCCTAGCTTGTCTACCTCACCTAGAATGCTGTTGTGTATGCAAGAGTGAGAGCCACATCTCAAAATTGCCATCAGAGCTGGAAGCTTACCTCAGGAACTGACATGATTTTGTAGAAACTTTTGCTTCAATAAATACTCTTCCTTCAAATTTAGTGAATATTTGTTAAGTACTCAGGGTGTGCGAAGCATTAAGCCAGGTGCCAAAGACACAGAAATAAATTAAATCATATTCTATGTTCAAAGGCTAGTGACAGGAAGATCAGGTAGACAAACATGGAACCCAGCAAGTCCCAAATAGAAGTGCATAACCAGTGCCATGAGACACAGAATGGTGACTCCATCCGACCACGGCCATCGTATGTCATCTACTATGTCGCAGATGCTGTGATAACCCCTGGAAATGAAAGTGCAGTACAGAAGACAGACACAGCTTATACTCTCATGTACTGACAGTCTAGTGAGAAAACTCTGTTTAAGCAAATAATTTAATAAATATTTACAAGTGTGCAAAATGCTAAGAAGTACTAAGTACTAGGAAAGCATATGAATATGTGCAATCTGGGAACAGGGAATTTGTCTTTTATGACTGGATTATGAGGTGGTGGGACATGAATGGAAAGGTGAATTGGGGCCAGACCAAAAGAGGTTGAACGCCAAGTTAAGGAATATGGACTTCATTCTGGAGCCACCTGGTAGGCATCAAAGGTTATTGAACAGGTGAATGACAAGACTAGTCCTTTTGAAAGAACACTCTGGCAACCATATGTAAAGTGCAAGTAGAGAGAGCCAAGGCCAACAGTCTCAGCCTCATCATAGCCTTAGGGGGAAACCATTATTAATGAATGGATAAATGTGGCAGGAAGGAAGACACTGGCAGCAGTAAGGCCGTTAATAAACTCGAAGTGAGAAGTGAATACTCTCTGTACAGGTTTTAAATATTTTTAATTAATAGCATATTAATTTTCTGTGTAATTTTTGATATGGCGGCACATTGTTAGTTATCTGTAAATATTATCATTAGCCAAAATACACTGGGGTAAACCTTTAATCTTTCAAATATTAAACACAATACCTGCTATTTATTTGCCAGTTATTTTTCTGAGAATCTACTTTCTGTAAGTATCATCCAAGGGCCAAATGATCATAAGTCAGTGTGAGAATGGATTGCAAGGAAGTGGCATCCACATGTGTGAGATTTCTCCTATGATACACCAATTTGTGGCTCTGGGCCAAGTGCCTTAGAAAAAAGATGCCAGTCATGTATTTCCCCTGCTCTGTAAGAATGTATAATCCAAGAGATTCCTAATGGCAGTTTTCTCATTCAGTGGCTTCACCATAGATTGGATCATCCAGACTCCCCTAGCAGTGACACTGGACTCTTCTTATTCTACCCATAGTTGTCGAGTCCAGTTAAGGCTCTGTTCAACTGTATCTCAGCTTTCATCTTTCCCTTCCACTGTCATGACTACAGTCCCAAAGGATTAATAAGTTTTGCATGTCAGAAAAAAAAGAGATGGTGAGAGATATGATAGTCTTGACAAGGGCAGTGGCTTCCGGATGCAAGGTCTTGGCCCAAGCGACACCAAAGCTGTCATCTGCCTGGTGGCACCAAAGCTTCATTGCTGATCTGTAGCAAAGCAGGAATCCCCTCTGGGAGGCAAAATATTTCACGGGTGGGAAAGCAGATGCAAGAGCTGTGAACAACAGAAAGTCTCGCAGGGCCACATCCAGGAAAGAGATGGTGACTGTGAGTGAGGAGAGGGTTACAGGTCCCCTGGGGCTCTCTCCATGCACACACATACATGAACTGGGTATCCACAGAAACACCTTCCTAACTGAAGGGCACCTGATCACTTCTGCAGCAGACGCTGGTTTTAATATCTGTGTCCTAATTTATTTGACATCTGCAGAACATCCAAAGAAAATATTCAAGTACGGGATGGGCAATCCGGCTGCTTTCTGAGTTCATCAAATATCTCACACTCCTTTTTCAAATGTTTTCAGTTTTGCAAAACTCAAAATGCATTTTGCCAAACATGTTCTCTGTTAATGTTTATTTAGAAGGGAATTTAATCCGTATGCTGCTGATGCATTTACACTTAACTCATCAAAATGTTTTACTAGAGTCATTTGATGTCCAAGAAACCTTTTGAGTCTTTTTTATAAGCCTCTTCAAGCCCATTTCGCTTCGAAACAGGAAGTCGCCTGTTACTAACCATAAACGAATGCAATCCCTGGAGGATTTGGTTTCATTTAAGACGCTGAGAGACCACAAGTTCTCAGCCTCCCCTGAACTCTACAGAAAAGATTTTCTCCCAAACTTACTGAGAATGTGCCATGCACAGATGAGGTGCTGTTATTATTTTCCAAAACAAAATCCTTTATGAAGAGGCATCTTTCATGCAGCTCCTGGGAAAGACAGTTAGCAAAGCAGAGCGCTAAATCATTGGCTTTGCAGGCTGCACCTGGTAAATGTAACTGTCTCCTGTGATCCACTTACCATTCAGAGCTCATTTGCTAGTATTAATAGAACAAATAAAATGGAATGGGAGATAAAGATGCCGGGATAGTGATTTCTTGCTTCAGGAAGACCTTCCTGGGTTACAGACCAATACAATGTTCCCAACGATGAGCCAGGGAACCGAAGCTGATATAAACACAGAATCCAAGCCACAGAACATGACTTGTTTAAGGCTTAATTCTGTGAAGTAAGGCAGGAAACAAGATTTATCCTTCTGGGAAACTTTTGGCATTTGCCTCGAGCTGGGTCTGATTACTCTCTGCCGTCCTCACCATCCATTACAGCTATCTGAAGGAAATCAATTTTTTGCCCAAACTAAGGCAAAAGAGAAATGTCTCCATCAGAGTCCCATGGAAATCCTTCTGTTTGACGTGGCATTAAACAACCAAGAGTGAGTGACCCTGTTGCTGAGAGGATCGCCGTTGCTATCTTAGGCCATTTGGCTGTGAAGGGGGGTGAAATTAGTTGGGTGAACGCCATTCTACAAACATAATAAAAGTAAATTACTACACTTAATAATTGAATCTTAAACTTGTCACTATGGCGAACTCTAAATGATTCCAAGAGCCTTCACTGGGACTTGGCAAGAGTGGTGGGTGCTGGAGGTCAGTTTTCATGCATGAAATCCAGCTTAGGTTATAACTGCACGGGCTACAGAGTAAATGTTCAAAGGATGAATGGGCCATTGAGAAGTAAATCAGACTCCTTGAGACTCTGAAATGAGTCCTGGAAGGTTTCAAGCCATCAGTTTGGTAGTCTACCAATAGAATTGGCTGTTAATACAAGAAAATTTGAGGTTGTTAATACTAGGCTTTTTTTTTTTTAAACCCGTGTGTGTGTGTGTGTGTGTGTGTGTGTGTGCACCACACACGCATGCACATGTCTGTTTATGTATCTACAAGAGTTTGGTTTTTTAATGTGTCTTTATTCCATGTTACCTTAATTGTTTTAGGTGTACATTGATTGGGCAGTAAAACCTGTGTGACTTGGTCCTTGGCCCACGAGCTGGCACAAGGCTGGAGTGTTGACACTGGGGGGACTGTTCAGACTCTGACCCGACCAGGAGACATTTCATTTAACATCTGGCTTTGCTTACTTGTCCTAAATATTAAATTAGTGGACTGTTAATATCAGACCATTTCATTAGTTCAATTTTTTTTCTCTCTTTAGAATCATATTTAAAGGCCACTTATTTCAAGCCCTCTCTTAGTATCACTGCCTCTGAATTTGATGTGCATAAAAAGCTTCAAAAGGACTCAAGCCAAAGAATTACCAAAGCAACAAAGTCACAAACCTAGCAGGGTTTTTTTTTCTATTTTTAGTGAGATTGGGAAAAACAAATTAATTCATTATTCAAATTGAAGAGGTAAAAACGTTTATATCCAAATACTAGCTTACTGCTAATAATTAAAAAGGCCCTGAGAAGTTGCCCGATCAGGTAGCTTACGTACCTGAATATGCTGGCCAGAAATAAAAATTTTACATTTTTTATTCATTCTGCTCTCATGAATTATTTTTCAAACCAGGTCTAAACAGTCATGATTGCCTAACTATTTGAGATAAGATCACTTTTGCTTCAGAGATAGGCATATACATATTTATTGACTCAGTGCCAGTCTACTCTTGCCAGAATAAGTCATGGAGACATCACGCCTCATGAGAGAAATGGCCTCAACTGACAGACTCTGTTACTGTCTTACCCAGCTCATCACCACGCACATACTCATGATACTTCAATGGATCAGTTTCAGAAAGCATGTAAGTGCCTTGTATCATGGCCTATATGGTATATATTTCACTACTTGAGTATGAATTATTAGAAAATGACGCCTTTATTTTTGGTGTGTCTTCTTTTTTCTAGAAGAATCCACAGTCCACTATGGACCACTAGCAGTTCACACTTGAACGTGTCATTTTTCTCCCTGTATCCACTATTCCTCCTAAGCCCTCAGTTTTTGTTCATGGTACAAAGATACTATGAACTTCCAAGGCTCCCAATCTGAAAGTGAACAAATATTGCCCATTGCACAGGACCTTGAATCCAAACATACATGCTATGGCCCATTCGATATTTCCCTTTGTGTAGTGGCTGGAATAACTCAGGCAGAGTTTCTTCTGAATGTCTCACTGGCACTATATGTGCGGGAACTTTAATATGTATTATGATTGTGGATGTACGTGTAGAGATACATGTGTGTAGCATTCTGTACTTCAAGAATAGTGAGTATAAACACACTCAAAGAAGCAAACCAAGATCATCAACAAAAATAAAAATAATAGCCAAGTTTTATTTAGGGCTTTGTGTTTTCACATATTCAGTTCCAATCAGTGCTCATGAAATCCTTATGATTTTTTCTCTCTTTTGTCCTTCTCTCTTCGTTCTCTTCTTTTTTTATTTCTTTTTCTTCTTTTGCTTCTCATCCTTACTATTTTACACTTTGCCAAATACTTGGAGGTGAAGATTACTTAGGCCGTGCAGAGTGAAGCTTGATGCCAAATATGTGCAATTTAGGGTCAAGCTCTTTTCACCAAAGCCACACCCGAAGGTTTTGCCACCATTGTCAAGAAGCCAGTCTAATGAAATTCACCCTTTGTATGCAGGCACATATATAGGTCCTGTGTATAACAGCTGTGAGGGAAAACAAAGTCAGTATCTACTTTGACTGAATAAAGACAGATTCTATAAAGACATTTCATACTACTATGCAACCATGGCAGCTTTTAGGATGAAGTGAAGCATGGAGGGCATGAAGCTTAAGGACACACTCACTCTCAGGGTCGTACAAGAGCAAGGTCCACAAACGAGGGTAAAAGCCTGCTTAAATTTTCCCTCTGGGCACATCACTTGTTTCATACTAGCCCTGGCCCTGCATGCAGCAATTAACATGTGCCGATCACCTTGCCTTAGTTCCACAGAAATTAAAACCAATCAGTAGGTGACTTATTAAACATTTACCATGTGCTATAAGTTGTGGGGAAGGCGAAAACATTTCCAATTATATTGCATAATCCTGTACTGGAAGAAAATGTTAATCCAACGATAAAGATAGGAAATACACAGGGTGAACAATCAAATCTGACATATTGTCAACTTTATAAAATATGGTCACATGAGGTCACAGATGGTGGCTTCAGTATGGTGGGAAATAGGGGACATTACTGAAGCTGCCCTAAAGGATAAGCTCTTGTGCTATAACTCATATATGAGTGGGTGAGGCAGGGCCCTGCTGGGGAGACCACAGGACTCCGAGCAAAGGCTGATTGATGTTGGCCGTAGGAAGCCATTTATGTGTTTGAACAGGGGAGCAACGTGCAGAAAGCTCTGTGATGGATTATGCATCATTTTGCTGGAGTGGGTCAGGGTGATGGATGAATGGTAGGTCCATCCAAAATAAGAATATTGTTTTAAAGTGGGGGCATATTAGTTTAAAATTTATTTTAAAGTGATCTCTGCTGCAAAGTGGTTTTGATCTGTTACAGGGAAATTGAAGTTGGAAGAAAGGAAACGGTAGAAGTTGAAATGTCCAAATCAGGCATCTTATTTATACCATTTTGTCACATTCCTATTTCTCCTGAAGTTGGCTTCATGATGCACTTACCGTTGTTGTTGGCTCCAAACTCCCTATTGTCTGACCCACAACGCTGGCTACTCTATCATGTACTGCCTAGATCACTGAGCAGTCTGTGTGGGTGACTCTGGTCTTCCAGACTAGATTGCAAGCCCTGCAAGGTCAGGGCTCAGAGCTCATTCTGGAATGTTCTATCTCTGTAGACTCTGGCAGCAACTGGGTACATGGAAAACAGTTAAGAAGGGTTTCACAGCTGTCTGCTTTGGAGGAAAGACATGGAAAGAAATTGAACTTGATTACCCAATGTGGAAAGGTCTGCATTTGTTGTACTTTGCAATGCTTGGACTGATCTGAATGAAATTTCCAATGGCTAATTTCATTTCTAATCCTTACATGAGCCAGAAAACTCCACCTGCGAGGGAACAGTTTTTCATTGCCTTTCTTTTGAAAATGGTGAGCACCCCATTTCCTGTCAACAGAAGCTGCAGTAATGAGCAGGAATTGGTTACTTCTATGACAGTGGTAGTTGCTTAGGAAGGAGGCCCAGGACTCAGCTTCTGTAAAAGTTCTTGGCTTAGGGTCAAACCAGAATGAGCAATGCAAGACCCACATGTTTCTTGATAGACAGATATCTGAGCTGAGGACGCTGAGGCCCAAGACAAGTTTACGAAGAAGGTAGAATTATGTAACCCTGTCACTCAACAGGGCTTCTTTCCAGTTCAAGGCACCCTGGGACTAAACACTACACATAGCAACAAAACAAACTGACCGTGTACACTCTTTGCATTGTTAAATGGAACACGGTCCCCATATTGATGCATAAATCACCAAAAGTGCAATGGAGTGATGCCTCATTTATTTACCATCACTAGGAAATAGACAATTTATTATAGATGATATTCCAAATACCTAAGGCCTGTGACCTTAAGTGCCAAAACTTTAAAAAAATGTCAACCATGTATGATGAAAATCCTTCTAAACATTCCCTACTTTTTTTAATGTTTATTTGTTTATTTTGAGAGAGAGAGAGAGAAAGTGGGGGGGGGGCGAGGGGCACAGACAGTGAGAGAGAGAGAGAAGCTCAAGTAGGCTTCATGCTCAGTGCAGAGCCCAACACAAGGCTCGATCTCACAACTGGGAGACCATGACCTGAGCCAAAATCAAGAGTCAGCCACTTAACTGACTGAGCTACCCAGGTTCCCCTAAACATTCCCTACTGTCTTAAACACTATATTCAGAATATAATTTGACCTTCCGTATGTTTGAAGAAAAATGGTGGAACAAGGAGTGTCCAGGTGCACAGCTAGATCAGATGACTAGCCAGGAGAAACAAAGTGCTTCTAAACTCAGTCTACTTCTTTTTACTTTGGGAGGAATTATTGGTGGACCAAAGGGGTAGCTTAGACATCCCTAGGGGGAAACGGAAACCTAGCTGTAGAGCAGGTGATGGGAATATGCTGCTGCTGAATATGTTTACCTGATATAAATCACCTGATTCAGATCAGCTATGTTTTGTACTAATAAGACAATATAAAAATGAGGTGTCTGAAATTCTGTACACGGTCTTTAAGGAGATCGTGGAAGTCAAGAGAAGTGCCAAAACACTGGAAATGGAATAAGTGAGCTTAATATCAATATAAACTGAAATTCTAGAAAGCGATATTTCTAAACACACAGATAAGGAGACTCATCCTTAGTTTTTCTTTTTGTCTCTCATCCCATATCTGACAAACTCATGAATCCTGTCAAGCTTTATCTGCATAATATATATACAGCTTGACCACACCCTGCCTCTTCACTAACTCTTCCATTGTCCAAGCTACTACTGTGTTTCAGCAGGGGCGGTAGATGGAATTATTGGCCCAAGTCATCACTTCTCTCTGTGTACACACATTTGCCATGGTATCCTGGTGGGAAAAATCGATTTCCCTGCCCCTTGACTTTGATCCCCATTGCATGCTCCCCAAGAATGAAGGCACAGGCTTGAAATGTGCCTGTATAGCAGAGTTTTATTTCTGGTCTTTGCCATCCCATTAAGAATAGCTTCCCCAAGCTCACTGATGCCTTCTCACCTTGTGGCAGATAAAGCATCCATGGAACAGACTGAGGAAGGCACTAAGAATAGCCAGACCCACAAGTTGAACAGAGCTGCCAACCCCAACACAGTTTAGTCAGCCAAACCCTAGATAACCTGCAGATCCTTGAGAAGCAATGCTGTTGTTTCAAGCCATTGCATTGTGGGATTACTTATTACACAGCATTACCATGACCGTAGCTTACTGACTCAAGGGGATCATTGTATTGTCCATTAGCATCTTACCTTCCTTCTCCTGCTTTGGTCTTTTGTCAACACAGAAGTCAGAATGATCTGCTAAAATGAAACTCAGATCACATCTTCCTCTGGTCAAAAGTGTCCAGTCATTATAATGCCCTACAATGCCCTGCACAATCTTTCTAATCTCATTTGCTTTTCTCCCTCTTCTGAACATTACTGCAAGGACCCTGGCCTCCTTGCTCTTCCTCCAAAATGCCAGCCTTTAGCAGAGATTATCTCCACCATAATTCTGTAATTCAGTTCTCACAAACCATTGTTACTGCAGCCAAATTGAAAAGAAATCATACGAAAGGTATGAGACACCAACTTGACCAATAATTATACACTTTATAAAAAATACCATAAGAAAAAGAAAATGTCCTTTTACTGGGAGAAATCCAAAATGCCATGTGGCTCTTTGCCAACAGTAACCAAACACAACCTACCTCCAACTACACACAAGTTGATTGTATGTCTAGGTGGCTCCTGTGTTCTTTCTCCTATGTGGAAACTACTCTTGGATGCCAATCCAGAATCAAGGTTAACTGTTCTTTATTATTAATTAAGGTTCTTCTGTGGTAAACTTCTTAATCCTTGTACATCTGAAAGTGCCTTTATTTTGCCTTCCCAATAACATAGTAACTTACCTAGTTATAGATTTCTAGGTTCATAATTTTCTATCAGAATTTTAAAGACAACTCTCCATTGAGTTTTTGGAAATATAGCGTCTATCTTCTATATCTTTAAATATTTTATTTATTAACTATTTTTATCCTCTGATATTGTATGAGTATACTTCTTGGTTTGAAACCTAGGTCATTAATTTTTCTCCGCAGTTTATACTTTATATAGGGATTTTAAATTTTAAAATGATATTGTTAATTATTGATAAATGACTTAAATTTTTGGTAACATTATTAAAGCTTTTTTTATTATTTACAGTAAACTGTTCTGCCATGCATGAAGTTTATGCTTTTATTTACAATTATTCTATTTTTGTATTTCTATTCCCCCCTCTGGTCTTAGCTTTTCAGTGATTCTTTTTCATGCTGGTAGTTTCCCACATATATTGGGTGATTCCTGTCTGTAGCTTCCTCCTTGTATATGAGAGTCTCTGTTTGCCCAATCGTCTATACTACTGTTTCTGTTTAGTGCCACTGGAATCTGATATGGTCAAGGGAAGACAAGATGTTCTGAAGGAAGGGTGTGTCAGTAGGGCTGCCAGCATAAGGTTCCCATTTGTAATAGATTTCCTGAGAGTTGGGAGTAATGGAGGGAAAATTCAGCACAGCATTGAAACAAACACAATCCCCCAACATTCTTATTTGAAATTTTCAGTTCCTCAGTCGCACAAACACAAATAATGTCTCATAGAATGTCATTCTGCCTGGTCTCTTAGTAGGCACTGATTACTGGAGCAGTTGGCCCTATTTCCCTGCTGAGTTCCCATGCCTCCAACCTCCCTCCTCTCAGGTTTCTTATAGCCATTGACTTCCTGAACTTCAAAAATTGAAGGGAAATTTCCCCAATCCTGATCGTCACACAGAATGATTGATTCCTTTGTTTTCCTGTCTTATGAAGGGACAGGAAAGTAGGTGGGTGAGTGGGTAGCTCACTCTTGATATATAAAAATGTATATTTTAAAGGTGATTTCTAAAAATTGAGTATTCCTACTAAATGGACTATTTTTTTCATGTTTGAGTCATCTACCTCTTGAATGTATGTATAGAATAGCCTTCTCTGTCTTTCTGTTACAGATTTTAAATCTAAAGGATTTCTCAAACCTTTATCTATTGATGTCCTCAAGTCTCTCTTAGTGATTAAGAACATCAGCTTTATAGGGCAGCTGGGTGTCTTTGGCTCAGGTCATGATCCCATGGTTCCAGGGTTTGAGTTCTGTGTTGGGCTCTGTGCTGACAGCTTGGAGCCTGGAGCCTGCTTCAGATTCTGTGTCTCCCTGTCTTTTTGCCCCTCCCGCTTGCGTGCTCTCTCTCTCAAAAATAAACATTTAAAAAATATTTTAAAAAAACTTCAGCTTTAGAGGCAGAGTATAGTGGACTTGAATCTCAGACCTGCCACGAACTAGTTATGTGACCTTGCACAAATGTATGCTTCAGTTTCCTCATCTATGAATTGAAAAGCAAACAAAACCCCCCAAAACCACTATCGTGTCTATTTCATAGGCTTTTCGTGAAGACGAAGTATGAAATTGAATGCAAACTTTTAAGTGGTGATTAGAATATGATAATTGTCCACAAAATGTAGTTGTCGTTATTTCTTTATGTAAGACCAAAGGCGGCAGCGGGGGGGGGGGGGGGGGGGGGGAAGGGAAGTATATTACCATCTCAATAAATGCTCAATGATTTTGAATCATTTTAACTTAAGAGAATCAGTACCATAAAACATGAAAAGGAGTACTTTCCTAACCTGACAACCATCACTGCCCCTAATGGTGAAAACCTAGATATCATCTGTTAAACTTAGGACAAAACATGCATACATGTTCTGCTTCCTTATTAGTCTAATGGTTGTAGGGCTCATGGCTATTACTGCAAGATACGGAATAGAAGTGGAAATAAGATTATAATTATTTTCATAAGATATAATTTCACAACTAGAAAAACCCAAGAACAATATTAAAGGACACCTTTTAATAAAAGTTCAATAAAGTGCTTAGACACTAAAAATAATCAGCAAGAAAATACAATGAAAAAAAAAATAAAAGCCATTCAAAACCATCAAAAAAATTCAAAATCCAAAACATTTAGAACAAAGATTAAACATAGCTTCAAAACATAGACAATTTTAATAAAGTCCTAAGAACTTCTTAGGAAGATTTTTAGACAGCTTAGTGACCTTTAGAGGCAACCCAGAGCCCTAGGGTTCTGAAGATATTGTGGACTAAAGTCAAAGCACGGTTCCATCAACTTACTGCTGAATGATGATGGCAAAGATGTGTAATTTTTTTATGCCTGAACTGGATTCTCTGTGAAAGGGCCATAGGAACAGCATATGCCTCATAAGTTTGTTGTATGGATTAAATGTGATCTATCGGTAAATGCAAAACCTGGTAGCCCGTAGGCACTCAAGAGTTAGAACTAGAGTTTAGTTTGTCATTATGATTGCCACTGATATTGTTACAATTACTCTCGACTTCAGGTGTAGATTTTACAGTCCTATGCACAACTCTAGAAGGATTTTTCAAGGAATAGTACTGGAAATTTTATTTAAAATTCATAAAATATCTACTTAAATCGTGGAATCACTGACTACATCATAGCTAATTGAAAACAGAGTAAATAATCAAATTGTAAGAATTTAAATGAAAATGAGATAGGCTTCTCTACAGCTTAATAATTGTGTACTTAACATACAGAATTTAAAACAAAGGTACAACTGGGAAAAATATTTGCAACTCCATATGATAAATAATGTAATGTCTTTATAAATAAAGATTTCGTTCCATTTATATTACTGTACAATGTAAGAAAGTAACTCACACAAGAGACCATATGAATGTCTGAAAAGTAGTCTAATTGTGTCAGTTTTACTAACAAACAAAGAAATACAAATCAACAAATAATCCTATTTCCTTCATTCCAAATTAAATAATAACAATGATGAAAAGGAGGAAGAAAAGGAGGAAACTCTGCAGGTGGTGGTGTGATAAAATGGAAGTAATCACATCCTGTTGCTCTGAATAGATATTAATTACAATGATATGTTGTTAAATTTACAACATATAGCAATATTCTTAAACGTTCATTCTGTTCATTTTACTTCTGAGACTATACCCTGTCCCAACATTATAATCAGAATTACAGATGATACAGAGTATACAAAAATAGAAAATAAAGCATTACTTATAGACATAAGAAGAATTTGGATATGGGGATATTACTAAGTAAATTGCAGTTTGTTTACATTATTCAGCCTCTTAAATGTTATTTAGAGAGTTTTAGAAATACTTTCGTCATATTTTTGTTATAGAAATAAGGTGCCATAGCATTTATACATTATGATTTCAAATGGATAAGTATTCCAGACAAAAATAACTGAATGTGTTATCCTTAACACCTCTTCTGCTGTTAGGTATATTTTAAAAAACTCAGTTCTTTTATTTATTTATTTTTTACTTAATCATGGCCAAACAAAACAAAACAAAACAAAACAAAACAGAAAACACTTGTAACATCAGATTTACCACTTTAAGCATTTTTAAGCATACAGGTCAGCGGTGTTAAGTATATTCACATTGTTGGGCAGCAGATCTCCAGAATTTTTTTCATTCTGCAAAACTGAAACTGTGGCCATTGAGCAGCCACTCCTTGCTCCCCTCCACCCCCCAGCCACTGGTAACCAGCATTCTACTTTCTGTTTCATGAATTTGACCATGTTAGATACCTCATATAAGTGGAATAATGCAGTATTTGTCTTTTGTGACTGACTTACTTTCACTTACATAATGTCCTTAAGATTCATCCATATTGTAGCAGGTGACAGGATTTCTTTCCTTTTTAATGCTGAGAAATATTCCATTGTATGTATAGGCCACATTTTATCTGTTCATTTGTCAGTGGACATTTGGATTGCTTCCACCTAGTGACTCCTATGAATAATGTTTCCATGAACGAGGTGCACAAATATCTCCCTGGGATATATATACCCAGAAGCAGGATTGCTGGATCACATGGTAGTTCTATTTTTTAATTTTTGAAGCACCACCATACTGTTTCCTATAGAATTCTACTATTTTACAATCCTGCCAGCAATACATAAGGGGTTCCAATCTCTCCACATCTTTGCTAACATTTTCTTTTCTTTTCCTTTCTTTTCTTTTCTTTTTGGATTAGCTATTCTAATAGATGTGATATGGCATCTCATTGTGGTCTTGATTTGCATTTCTCTACTGAGTTTTCATGTTGAATATATTTTCATAATCTTGTTGACTCCTCTATGTTATTTTTTAAACTTGCCTCCACCTTTGTGACATTAGCATGAGCAAAGAATTCTTTTTACAGGTCCCCAAATCGCCGTTTGTGAAATAAGGAGGTTAGGTTATCTAATCCCATCGATGACTTTTTTTCATAAAGAAAATAATCTTTTCTCATCTCCTCCAATGTTGTAAAGGTAGTTGCATTTATAGATCTCCTAAATTTTGGAATTATTTTGAGAACAGGTGGATAGGCAAATTAATGATCTGGTGGTGGGTTTTTTTTTCCAGCATTTCTTCTTTATGTAACATTTTTAGAGCTCCATCACTATGACAAGCATTGGATCAGGGGTCACAAATACAAAGATAATGCAATCTGGACCTTGCCTTCTTAAGTTACAAGTTTGGAGAGGCAAGCTTATAAATAAATAATTACAATGCAACTGTGAAGTTGATATGATACATGTATAAATAAGGTTCACTGGTGTTACAAAGGAGCAGACATCTGCTTCCAAGATGCTAAAAAAGTGAAGACTCATCTAATAGTGGGAAAAGCGTCATAATAGTTCTCCCCCAGACCTTGGTGTTTACAAAATCCATGGCATTGAAATTTAGTGAGAAGAAATTTAATATTCACTAGCAAAGACAAAGCAGAATTTCCATGAGCATTTAACCATTATATATTTTTTTTAAAACTAACCAATGGCTAAAATGTTTTCCATTCAATCAAATGGTATTTTAGAAATTGTGGTCTACACAAAGGATGTCTCTTGCTGGGCAGAGTAATATAATACATTCTGCGTGGAGTAGGAAACTTTAATGATATATGCAGTTTTGTTATTAAAACTGAGTTATATATTTTGCTCTGCTCTGGAAAATTGTGACCCAGTATAACATATCTTCACATTGTTTATAACTTGAGGAAAATCAACATTTTGGGTTCCCAGTTCACACAGTAGGAATTACATTTGTTTTGGCCAAATATAATTTATATAACTGCAAGGAACAATAAAACATGAACTCTACAGTGTTTTCTTACCTAAAAATAATATAGACCTTGTAAAATTGAAGAGATTATTATTATAAAGGAAAAGACAGTAACTTAAAAGGCCGGAGCTCATTTTACAACACTCTTTAATGCCTGTGCAAATAGGCAGACACCTGTGTCCCCATTTTCCTTGACCCTAGCCACAGGAGTGACATTCCACGCAGTAATAAATAACCTTGCAAGTAACACTTTGAAATATAATTTGCTTGAACAAACCCAGTTCTTCTATGTTCAGAAGTCATTTTTAAAGGGACTTCTTAAAATGACTCAGTATTCTTTGTTCCCCTGTGTACAAACATCTTCCTAATGTAACAAAAACATCTGGTTCATCTTGTTCAAAATGTTCTAGTTAGTGAATGGGGACATTGTGGATTTAAGAACTGGAATTGAGGGACTGAATGAACTGATCAATCAATCAATCAATGATTGGGCATTTATCTTTAAAGTCAACTAGCCTAGACAGAAATTGTATAGGCTAGCTCAATATCCTACTATAAACCATGGTTCCGTTACAGTGTGATTTCCTTTGAGGAGATATGTTCAAGGGTCATATTGAATGTATATTATAAAATTGCTGATTGCCAAAATAAATCAGACAGCTAGAAAAATAATGACATTTGGGGGGCAAGTACTGTGCTCAAGAATCTAGTCCAGTGTATTTTATTTAATCCTCTGAAGTCTAAACAATTCCATGAAGTTGGCAGAATTATCACTATCTTACATGGGAAGAAACGAAGGCTCACAAATCTTAAGTGATGTGTTTCACATGACATAGCCAAGTACATGATAGAGTTGATCCTAGACCATGAGTCTTCTGATTCTGCGTACTGCTGTCTTTCCACTTCACCACTTATGACTCAGCTGGGTGAGGACTCTAGGCTAGTACAAGTCACAGCATAATCAGGTGGCAGATGGGGCTCATTTCCCTACTAAATGACACCTATCTACTCTTGCAATTCTTACCTGTCCTCGAGACTCACAACTTTTCTTCTCTTACGGAGCAGATTTTTCTGCCCCGAGATTTGCTTCGATTTCACATTATTTTTAATTTTCAGTGTAACCTTTGACTTTGTCTTTCAAGTCTTAATATCTGTCTCAAACTGGGATTTGAGTTGTACTTAATAGTATTAGGGTTTCTAATTATATTTTTTTCTGAAGCAATTCATTCTTAATGCTTATTTAGTCTTAAGGAATCCTTAATGACAGATACTTGTTTCTCAGAAGCCAACAGAGAGTCCATTTTCCTTTAAAAACGTTTGCAGCCTCTGCAGGCATTGAATCATCTGGCTTGAAGCCAGGCACTAGAGGGTGCTTTAGAAATATTATTTGATGATGAACTCGGATGTTGTCCACTTGCTTTTCAGAAATCATTCTTGTAAATCATGGCTTTGAAAACTTGTCAGCATTTCGTTCTTTCTTTTGTGGATTTCTTCAAAGTGAGAAGGAATGCTTGAAAAGTAAACATTCAACAGCCATAACTGCATCCCAAGGAGGGTGGAATAAAAAAATATTATAGATCCTTATAGATACATAAATATTTCTGGGAGATAAAAAGAGAACCCTGTGGATAACCCACAAAGAGCCTACTGGAACTTTATCAGTCAGCTGGGCTTTGTCAGAATGAAGTGGGTTTGTGAGGGGGCCAGGGCAACATGTGTTTCTCTCTATTCCACACCCTTCTATTTTGGAAGCTTGCTGTAAGCATAACCCCTCACATTTGTATGAAACTTCTCTTTCTTTCTCTCTTTTTTCCAACAGACACTTTTACATATATTATCTCTCCAGTGATATTTACAACAACCTGTGTGGTAAGCTTTACTATTTGTATTCTTCAAATTAAAAAACCCGGAAATTTAAGGAAAATAATTAACTTGCTCAGATCCATAAGGCTAAGTGGCAGAATCAGACTTTAATTATAGATTTCTCCCAGCATATACAGGGAGTCAACCCATTCTTCTTCCTTTATACTGTTAACATTACCATATTTCCATATTGTTAACAAAACTGTATTTCTTTCCTTCTTCCTTCAGACTTCGTCAGATGTATTTTCCCCCTCTTCATTCTTTTTATTTCCTTTTTAATGTCTTCATATCTTAAATTAAAATAAAATTCAAAACAATGAAAACCAGAGGTCATGAAATATAAACAAGGACCTGTATACCTCCCCTGCCCTCGAACACCCATATAAGCTGGTAGGAGAGTTTAAAAAGTCCCGTGGAAGCTACACTACGGAGCACAATGAGGTAGATCCATGAATGTAGTATACTATGTGGTCTTGAACTTCAGAGGATACAGAACTCTGGGAATATCATAAATAGTTTCTTAGGAAAAAGAGATGTCTTTCTTCTAGACCTTGAAAGAGAGCAGTATTCCCAAAAAGCACTCCAAACCAGGAAATAGCAAACACACGGTTGGCAAACCTCAAGGCTTTTGCAGAAAACACTAAATATTCAATTTATTGGAGGATCACTTGCCTGAGGAGGACCAGGGGGAGAGGAGGCTGGCAAGCAAGCTTTTAACCAGGTTGTAGAGCAGTTGTTTCCAACAGAACTTTCCTAGGTGGTGTAAATGTTTTATAACCAGTGTTGTCTGATAGGGTAGCCATTGGCCACATGTGGCTATTGAGCACTTGAGAAGTGGTTGGTGTGACTAAGAAATTGAAAATTTAGTTTAATTTGATTTTAATTAATTTTTAATTTTAATTTAAAAGCCACATATGACTAACTGGGCTACCATTTTGGACAGAGCAATTCTAGGGGCCTTGAATGATACACTGAGTTCTAGGTTTACCCAGGCAAAACTGACACTTGCTGACTGAAGGAGAGAGATGGATTGAGAGAATGTAGAGAGGCTGAGAAAAAAAAAGTAAGAGGTGGAAGAATTGCAAGTTGAGTCAAAGGACACATCAGGTTGTAATTGCTATATCTGTGAGCCACAGAATTCAAAATGCAATTCTTATACTCATTTTGTTTGAATAATAAAATTTTTTCTCCACCAAATTTATAAACTCCCCCAATGTCAAAATTATGGCCATTCTTTAATCTCTTAACAACATCTAGCAGCCTGCACCCTGTCTTACACAAAATATGCTGTGCATGTGATATTTTTTGACAAAACTCAAGCATAGATATGTGTTAATATGATATAGTTAAATTAAATATCCATTATATAAATTGGATGGAAGATAAGAATGGTGGTAGTTAACATACAGTTACTTAAACACAACATATATAACCAGATAAGACTTTAAAAAATGTATTGGCTTGTGTGTGTGTGTGTGTGTGTGTGTGTGTGCGCGTGCGTGCGCATGCATTGGTTTATTTCTCCCTAATCTTTCTTTATCTCTAAAGCACTTGGAATTTAAAAACCCAAACATGGTTTATCATACTCATTATCTGTATTCTTTTAAACCCCATAGGAAATAATATGCTTGTTTCAGCTTCACTAGATTCTTAAATTATGGATAAATTGCTCTGCAAAACAAACCAGTGTCCATTCCTTCATTCAATGGCTGAAAGGATTATTAAAACAAAAACAGCAAATTGGGCTCTCCAAGGCTGTAAGGAGTTGATCCCCCAAAGATTTAAGATCAAAATATCAAAATCACAAGTAAAAACTGGTGCTAGAGTTGGTAATGGTTTTCCTGTAATACTTTGCAAAAAAGAAAAGAACAAAACTAGAGGGCCACAGCAGTGCAACACCATAGACTCAACTACATATATATATATACTTTTTAAATCACAAATGGACTCATTATGTGGCTGCCTTCTCAAATTAGTCTTAAATATTTTTTTGTGGTGAATCTTCACACATTGACATTTTGGAGATGAATGGCCACCAAGTAACCTTCCTGTGCACTGTGTTATGATCCAATGTTCACCAGGTGACCTGGTCTCTCCTATCCAAGGATGTGAGAAAAACGTGCAAAGTTTCAGAAAGAAGGACTGGGAAGTCAGTAAGTTTTTCCTTAAAATTCATCCAAAAGTTTGGGACACCCGGATGGCTCAGTCAGTTGGGCGTCTGACTTCGGCTCGGGTCATGATCTTGCATTCTGTGAGTTCGGGCCCTGTGTCCGGCCCTGTGCTGACAGCTCAGAGCCTGGAGCCTGTTTCAGATTCTGTGTCTCCTCCTCTCTCTCTCTGCCCCTCCCCCCACTAGTGCTCTGTCTCTCTTGCTCTCAAAAATAAATAAAACATTTTAAAAAATCATTCAAAAGTAGTGTTGGCCAACCACACATGATATAGATGGGGTGGGTTTCTCCAATTCTCCAGGGAAAGGCTTCTGTGTTCTGCCTCCCCCAAAGTCTCATTTTGGAGACATTCTTTGCACCCTGGCTCTTGCCAAACTCTCCTGCCCACCTTTTTAGACCTGAAAGGAGAGTCAGGATCAGCTGATGAGGTCACCAGAGTACCTTGGAGATAGAACTCTGGAGATTATACTCCTAGGCCTTCTTGTCTCACAATTAAAATACTTGAATCTCTAGAGATACTGTTTTCCAGCATCTTAATCTCATCCAAATTTTCTAACGTTTCTTTGGAATTTGGGCAGCAGAAACATTGAAAGGGTTTTAGCCCCCAAATTCTGTTATAATTTTATTGTTTGTGTTTTTAACCTTGTGTTTGAGTTTCTTTACAAAATACATAAATAAATAAAACGGCCAAATGTGGAATCAGCGTCTTTTACTATACATTTACTTGAATTCAGGCAATTTGCTATATAAACCTGAGGAAAACAATGCAGTTATCAGTAGCAATGTGTTAGTAGATGCTGGCATTGTTCCTCCAGTCACAGAATCCTAAGATCTTAAAATTGAAATTGACCTTAAAGGAAGCCACCTTTTATCATGCTTACAAATGACTGTACTTTTGCAAGTATTAAATGCCTGGAATCAGAAGTGGGAAGAATGCCCCTTCATATTCTCCTTTCCCCCGCCCCTACCAAATCTCCCAAGTAGCCAAGTCTCTGGTATGTATCAGAGGAACAAGCAATTTTCAGAGTGAAGTCAAGTGAAAAGTATGCAGATGGCAGTGTAAACGTTAGGAGCGTTTTGGGGAAAATATGCCAACTATGTGCTGTTTTGCTATAGTAAGTATAGAACCATTTCTCTGATGCCATGGACAAGATCCTTGCCAAATAGAATATCCTATTTATAACCCTATCAAGAAGAGGAAATAGTGCCAGGAACGAGATAAAGCTATTAGCTGTATTAACAAAAATACTTAAAAGCATTTTGTATTTGAAAATAAATGTTAGTGGTGAAGGGAAAAAAATAGAAGTAGTTGTAGATCTGGGTGTTGAAACCTGTTGCAAGACCATTAGTTAGTCATCATCTTATCTTCACTGCCATGTCTGCCAACTTGCCTGTTTGAAGTTGTAAATGGAGCTCATAAATGGGCTCTTTGGGAGATATGCAGAAAATAAACAATTCCTCTTATTCAGTAAATAGTTAAGAAATCTCCCTGGACTCACGTGTTTTTTTTTTTTCCCTCCTGTTGGCACCATTGATTCAGTGCCCATCTGGGACGTCCTCCTGATCTGTCTTGAAGCTGCCAGTCTTTTCAATGCAAGACTGTAATCCCAGAGGTGGGAAAAATAGATTGAGTCCAAAGGAGTGTCATGAGCATGCAGAGGATGGTCACAAGGATGTCACACTGGGAAGGGCCTGGTAGCTAACCTGCACCTGCCAGCATCAGGACCTGGGCCATGAGCTGCCACCCCACCTCATTCCCTCCTTCCCAGTACCCTGAGGAACAGCATGTTGAATAAGTGAGAGGCTAAGGGAATGCTTGGGTTGATTTGAGGGCTGGCTTCCTTTGCCTTCTATATTGTATCAGTGAAACTTGGGATATGCCACGCTCTTCTCTATTGTAAGGACCAGACAAGCATTAGAATCCAATTCCTTTTGTTTTGTCACTTTCTCTTCTCCACCTACTCACGTAACTTAGTAAAGTACAAAGACTGTACGATTTGAATGAAGTTAGGTTTAAATCCTGGCTCTTGTGCTAGGTCTCTGTCTCTGAGGGAAAACCAAAACAAACCATTTAACTTATCTAAGCTTCATTTTTTTTTAAATTGTTTTTTTTAACGTTTTATTTATTTTTGAGACAGGGAGAGACAGAGCATGAACAGGGGAGGGTCAGAGAGAGGGAGACACAGAATCCGAAACAGGCTCCAGGCTCTGAGCTGTCAGCACAGAGCCCGACGTGGGGCTCGAACTCACCGACCACGAGATCATGACCCGAGCCGAAGTCAGACGCTTAAGCGACTGAGCCACCCAGGGCGCCCCTTCATTTTTTTTTTTTTTAATATTTATTTGTTTTTCAGAGAGACAGAGCACGAGTGGGGGAGGGGCAGAGAGGGAGACACAGAATCTGAAGCAGGCTCCAGGCTCTGAGTTGTCAGCACAGAGCCCGACGCAGGGCTCAAACTCACAGACTATGAGATCATGACCTGAGCTAAAGTCAGACACTCAACCGACTGAGCCACCCAGACACCCCTAAGCCTTATTTCTTTTCCACTGATGGCACCCACCTTGCTGGTTTGTTGTGAGGTTTAGCCGAGGTGATATATGGAATGCTTAGCACTGTTTATAACACATGGTAGGCAATAAATGTTAATTTCCCATAGGTAGAGGCAATACTATGGATACTCCAATCTATTAGTGATTTATTAATTTTATTTAATAATATAGTTCAAAGGTGCCTGGGTGGCTCAGTTGATTAAGCATCCGACTCTTGATTTCAGGTCAGGTCATGATCTCAGTGTCATTAGATCAAGCCCCACATTAGGCTCAGCGCTGGGCGTGGAGCCTGCTGAAGATTCTCTCTCTCCCTCTACCCCTCCCCCTCACTCACTCTTGCTCTCTCCAGAAATAATATAAAAAATAATAATATAATAATATAATTCATTTATCGTTATATTAGATAGTTATATAAAATATACCCTGTAAGTATCTACTTAGGAAAATAATTATTAACCCTCTATTTATCAAATTATATAATTTTATAAATAATTATATATACTTATTTAGATAAAATTGCCACTTATATATTATGTATTATATATTCTATATGTACATTTTGCAGATATCACACATTTATTATGTTTTATATGTCATCTATTATATTATGGTTTGTATTATATACTATGAATGGGTATCATGTATATGTCCTATATCATGTCTCATGTTTTATATACTGCATAATATATTAATACATATTAATTATTAATTTATATTTATATAAATTATATATAGTTATATTAATTTTATCATTTCATTTATATACACAATTGAATATATAAAATGATACAGTAGTTATATCACTAGTATTTCATATAAAGTATAAAATAGATTATATTATGGATTTTATATTATTAAAATGTAAAAGCCTAATTCAAATAATACTCTCTATGTGCTATTATATAAATATAAATGTAAACATACTCAGACAAAAATAATTATTACATAATTGTCACTGTACTCGGGTCACAGTTTTCTCATGGTTAAGAATTACCACAAAGGGAAGTCAACTATCAGGGAAAGACATTGTGTTTCAGAGTAAGAAAAGTATAAATCCAGGCCCAGCCAGGTGTGGGAGCCTGGGCATGAAATTAACCTCTCTGCATCCCTGTTTCTCTATTCTCACAAAAAGAAGGGGGCTCACAGACTTAGATCGAAATCATGTATGGAAAGTGCACAACACAGCCTCTAGCACATAAGTAATCAATGTTGGATATCATTCTTCATATCACTGTGGAAATTAATTTTTATTAAAAACTAATGATCATTGTTGTTTTCAATGGAAGTCTTAGAAATACATTTAAGAAACAGCCGCTCACCTACCGGGGTTTCTCCTTACAGAGCTGGCTACTGAGTGTTCTGTTTTGCTTGGGCCTCATTTGGAGAGCAGGGCCAGTTGCCCTCACTTTTGAGTGGTTGGAGAATATTCAAACTGATATCCCTTGTGGGGTAAGATCTTGGGGACAAATATTTCTTCTATTTCAAGGTTTCTTAAATTTCACATGTGATTTAAAAAGCAAATAAGCCCCTTAATTGCTTCGTTAAGCTAGTCAACACTAATTAAGAAAAGTCAAGAGTAAAAATATTAGAAACTGCTGTGCTTGACTTTTCGCCTCCTCTCTTTCTTCCAGAATATGTCTTGCTTTGCTGAAGAAAGGGAGTTTGTGCTTTTCCGTGATGGAACCCACTCTGACCTCCTCGGTTCAGAGTTTGAAACTGAGCTCTAGTCTTTTGGGGTTCGATTCTGTTTATTACTGGTGAAACATGATTTCCCAATCCCATGAAAAAAAAATGCCTAAAATGCCTTGTAAAGTAGTGCAGGGGGGTAACCCGAACTATTTTGATGAGTTAGAATTCAACAGGCTGGAAACCTCCTCTTCTCCTCTGGCACAGCCCGGGGGCTTCAGAACAGGGCCGCTGGGGGTTCTATTAACTCAGTCCTGACTAGTTCCATGATATCAGGAGTGTCCATTCTGCTTGGTGAAGCATGACAGTGAGCCTCTACCTGTGATCAGCGTATTTCTGGGGGTTCAGAGACCTGCCACTCAGGAGGTAGCTCGGGCCGAGACTGGGAGCTCTATGGTGAGTGTGTGAGTGTGTGCACGTGTGTCTGCATGTGTATGCACGTATGTGTGTCCTATACAGTAAGGATATTCTACTTCTCTGCAAGACAAATGGAACTTGAATCCGTCCTTTTGCTCTTACTCAGACTTTGGGACAGTTACTTCTTTTAGCTCTGCTGAATCTCAGAAGAAAAGTAATTTTTGTTACGGATTTTCCTAGAACTAACTAGGCCATCTCCCTTGTTACATCAGCTCTTGGAATCTCTCAGATCCAGAGAGAATGATAAAGTAAATCCAGCCATCTACCTTAAATTTTCTTTCTTATAGTAAATAGCTGCTATAAAATGAGCACTTACTCTGTACCAAATTCCATGTAGGCATTTTATAACCTCGGCCATATTTAACTCACAATAACTGCTTGAGGTGCATTTGTTATTCTCATTAATTGATGAAGCCATTAGGGCTAAGAAAAATAAAGAAAAGCCTCAAGAGTTGGTAGGCGGTTGAGTGGGGATTAGAACCCAGAGCCACATACTGCAAACTCAAGGTGATTTCCCCTTTACCTCATCCTGTTCAAAAGGTTCTTGTTGTGATCCTCTGAGTAGACAAGCAATTCTTTCTGGTCTTAAATGAAAAGAACCCAGGTTCCTCCTTGTTCTGAAAATGTTACTTAGCACAGTATCCCTGCTAAGCTTGCTCTGTGTGCAAACATCCCCTGTGGCTCCAAGGTTGACTTTCCCCACAGCCTTCAGGACCTCAGAACATGTGGAACCCTTTAGAGGAATTTGGGCTGCTTACAGGAATCTGCTAGAAGAGCAGAAAGTGTGATGGATTCAGGGATTAGACTCAGAGGAATTTTACCTATATTCTCCCTTGTGCGAGGGAGACCAGGACTGAGTTATTTAGGATTGCAGGTGAATTCCTCTAGGTGCATCAGCACTCGCAGATGGCTTCTCTCATTGGAACTGAGTGAGTGGAAAGAATAAGGTCCTTGCCTTCCGTGGCAAACTCAAGAGATTCAAATTTTTAAGACTCAAATAGCTATTTGTAAGGCACTAAATGCATTCTGGGAGTCAACTGCATGGGCCCATTGAAGGAACAAAAGCTTCATGAAGAGGCCCTCAGTGAATGTTGTCAGGGGTCTGGTCCACAAGCTCCAAAATGGTTCTATTAGCTCAGTACTGACTTGTTCCATGATATCAGGAGTGTCCATGGGTGTCTGCCTGTGACAGGTGTACGTCTGGGCATTGAGAGACCTGTCATTCAGTAGACTCCTAGATGCTTAATATCCACCCCAGTTTCCTTGAGACCCAGGACTACTGGACAAGGACCAGCTATAGGTTCCCTGCATAGTGAGTCTGAGCCAGCTGATAACTCCCTAGGCTTGGACTGAGGAAGACAAAATCTTCAGGATGGGGATGGGGGAAGAGTCTGTAGCTCTGATGCCTCACACAAATGTCAATTCTCTTTAGAAAACAAATTACCTCTGGCCAGGAACTGTATGAAGATAAACTAAGGCACAAAGTGTGCACAATTTAAAAGACTACAACATTTGTGCAACTAATGACTTTTATTAAAACAAGCAAATAAAGGAACAAACAAACCTTACATATTTCCTTCTATTTCTTGATGTTCTGAAGATCTACAGCAACTGATTATAAGCCTAAAAACTTTTATCAAGTAGTTATCAAATTATTCCCATAAAGAGTAGGAGCTAGTGTCATGAGATTCTTTCTCAAGAAGATCTTTAATGAGAGTAAAATGAGGCCTTAAAAATAACAAACAGTTTCTGAAATTTCTCTGGGGCCTCCGTTGCTCCAACTACTTACAAATCAAGGACAAAAAATCAAGCATAAGCAGAAAGAATGCATGATAAATGTTCAGGGGATGGGAGCATGCCACACAAGTGGACCTAAGGAAATGGGTGTGTGAGGCTGTATTACAGACTTGCTCATAGCTCAGAAGGTGATCTCTGCAATAGCATCTACTAGTCAGGTAAAAAATACAGGGTCTGGTAAGTATAAAGCAGAATACCAATACCCTAGATAAATGAACCAAGTTCGTCACAGAGCTAGCTGGCTGTGGTTCGGGGGGGGGGGGGGTGGGGCGAGGGGCTGGGACACTGAACAAAATGAGGGTTCATAACTAAGAAGTATGTAAGGGTAGATCTCAGTCCTAAGGACAACTGCAGAGTGGCAGAGATATCAGCAGGATTGAGCCAACCATCTGGGCAGCACCAAGCCTCAGACCTCATTGTGACCAAAGTGATTAGAATCTAGTGAGCGTGCCTGGCCACCAAACCAGTCAGTAGATCCCAGCAAGGATGCATGATATTCTGAGCTCCGTTGCCCCAAATATTGAAGAGGCTTCTGACAACCTCTGTCATGAGTAGGACTGGTTTGGGTCCTGGGTATTCTTAAAACCCCTTGAGGTTCAGAGGACTAAATCCTAAGAGTCTGGAGAGTAAAGAAAACCATAGAATGGAAGATTTTCTACATTAGCACTCTGGAAGGTCATCACTCTCAGAATCTTTTCTTGGAGGCTCTCCCAAAAGGAGAATGACCTCATTCTGCAAGCAGAAGGTGAGCAAAATACAGGCCTATGAAGGAGCTAGTGTGAAAAGGAATTTATGTGAGAACACCCGCCAACTGGCCAACTGAAATGAGTGGGTCAAATCTCAGCTACAGCTCTTGATGGGCAGGTGAGACCAGCAGGCACCTGACCAGGAAAGCCAAAGATGTTGACATTTTTGAGTCCAAAAAGGCTTCCACACACTACACTGAAGTGTGTCCCTGGAAGTGCCCTCAGAGATAGCCCCAGAAGACCCCTTCTTTCCCACATGAAGTCCTGGGAAAGCCATCGTGGTTCTCTTCTTGTGTTTCTTCCAACCTGTTCCAATGACTTCACTCTCCCCACAGACTCTCAAATTAGGGCCTATTTTCCACACTTCAGGCCTCTAATCAGAGCCTTCTCTTTGCCTGAAATGCCCTCCAGTCTTTCTACTCCCCTCAGGGCTTTGAACTAAAACTTACCTTTCTCCCTATCAGGATTACTTTAGTTTGCAGTGACTTTTCCTGGCTCTAATATCTGAATCATGTATTAAGTAACCACTGTTCAATACAGTTTCCTAGAAATCCCATGGACAAGGGTCAGATTCACATTAAGCTACAGATTAAAGGGCGGGAAGAGCCCCTTACAGATGTCTACCTAGCCCCACCATTTCCCTCTGTAAAGGTGAGCAGGCAGAAGTCCAGAAGGGAGAAGTGATTTCCTCAAGGTCACTGGGGAACTACTAGCAATGGAAGGAAAATCTGTATCTCCTGACTCTCAAGCCAGGATGTCTTCCATGACTTTCTCTTGCCTAAGTAGTTCAACTGGAGATCCAACCCAGCAAATACCACATTTTCAGAGAAATTACAAGGGATGGGTCAGGGCTCTCTCCTGATGTTCTGGCAGCTGTGAACCTTGCTAAAGAGCCTTGTTTTTGTAACTCTGACTAAATCATAAAGTTTCTGAATAAGGAGGAAGAGGCTAGGGCTGGGTGAGCCTACCTCTAAGGCACTGCAAGCCCTCCCAGGAGGTAAGAGAAGGAGATCCATTATATTAACCTTGAGATTTCCTCCCATGTTCCCTTTATGGCCTCCTTTACCTCATGTCGAGTTCTGGGATATGAATGCGCTCAGGGGTAGGGAAGGCGGTAATCCCCAGGGCCTTGCTCTATAAACTTCATTTCCTCCCTTTATTGCACTTAACTGCCCGTGAACTCTATTAATATTTTGCAAATTGAGATCCCTAAAACACATGTTACTGTTAATTTTAACCTCATGCTAACTAGGATGTGGTCAAATTTTCACAACAAATTCCAAGGATATTTTGATATGCCTTGGAAAATGCATTTAAAGGTGGCCCTGGATTTTTTTTTTTTTTTGTAAATCCACACATTTTCTTTCAACTCCTGCTGGAGGCAGGAATAGACTCAGTTACGATGCAGGAGTGGCAGAAAGAAGCATCTACCAGACCAAAAGGCGAGTTAGAGAATCCTATATTTCTGAGTTTGCCATAGTAAAAAATCTGATGTGCCCTTACTCAACAGAATGAGTGCATCCTTTGCACACAGGATCATTTTTCTTAGAAACACTTTACCATTCCTAAACACAGTTCTTCCCTTAAGGTTCAGCTATGGAAAATAATACAATGACTTCTATTAATAATTGGATCCATTTTTTTTTCTATTTTTAAGAGTTTTTATTTCCCCAAATGATTCCCCATTTTCTCTCAATCATGACCCTGAGTTGAGGTTCATTGAAATCTTACTCAAAATGAGAAGGTGGTGTGTATAGTGACAGCATTATTTATATCCTCACAACCAACTCTGAGACAAGTGAGGGAGAGCAGGGCCACTCAAGAGAAGAATGTCCAACTTTCTCTTCTTCCTGCTCTTCCACAGCGGCCAAGATCACACCTGGGCCTAGAGGAGAAAGCTTCCTCTCTCATACATATACTACTGACTCATTCTCCACACTCCACTGTCCTCTCACTTCCTTTTTCCCCCACCCTCTAGCACTAACACAGTGGGTGACATGCTCAATGTGTAAGTGCCAACTTCTCCCAATATCTTCAATAAATATTTAGTTATTTAGGGAAGACAGCATCTCCAGAGGAAAAAGGAAATATTCTTCCTGAAGGACCAGTGACTAGTGAGCTAATTAATAATCAGAACAAAAGTGTGGTTACATTCGACCAGGCACCAATGAACATGGCAGATTTTATTCATCAAATTGTATTTTGCCAAAATGGGAGGGTGGAAGTATTCTGGATTAAAGAATGGAATCAAGAGTTTGCAAACTTTTCAGTTTCAGAAAGCCTTTATGCACTTAGAAATTATAGAGGACATCAGTTTTTAATTGAAGTATAATTGGCATATTATATTAGTTTCAGGTACACACAGTACTTCAAAATTTAACATAGATCTTATCTATGAATATTTACATATTAGAAACTAAAACTGAGAAAACTTTCAATGTTTATCAGTCTATTTTAAAATAATAATAAACTCATTTTGATATAAATAATATCTTTTTATGAAAATTACTATAAGTTTTAAAAAGCAATTAATGAGAATAAGCAAATGTCTTTAATGTTTAGTTTCATAGAAGGCTGATCTAACTGCTTCTGCATTCAATCAGTTGTCATATCACATATCATGTAGCCTATGGAAAACTGTATGTTCATGAAAGACCATACATTACTTAGTATATCTGTGCCTCAGTTTCTTTATCATTTCAATGGATATAATAATAACACTTACTTGTCTGATAGTATAAGAATTAAATTACTTTGTATTGTAAACTGTTTGGAACAATATGTGGCACATTGCCAACAATACCATTGTTATTAGCATTTACTCTGCTGAACCACTCCCTGAATGAAGAAGGACCTGTGTGGTGACCCTCCAAGTCTGGATGGAGGAACACCTGAGACTTAGTAAGCATTGCACTAGGGGTGAACTCAGCATCCCTCTCTCTGTATCTTCTATGATTTCCACGTGGGATACAGCACTCAGGCTTTTACTTGTTAAGTGTTGGTGTAGGTTTGGACCAGTGGTTCTGAGGCTTCTTAGGCTTGAGGCTATCAGACTGATCTCTATGGGATTAAGCAATAGAGACATATCTATAGAATCCTTCTCATAATCTTCAAGGTATTGAGTTTGATGAGACCTCAAGGGCAATTTGGTTTTACTTCCCTCCGGCCACAGGAATTTCCTGCACTCTGTCTCTAGTGTTTATTCTACAGCCTTGGGTAGGGCACTTTCAAGGATTCAGAGGTCACCTAAATCAGATGTTCTCTCAACTGATAGCACATCAGAAGTTTACAGACCTTAGTCTTGCTTCTTGAGAGCCAGTCAAGAGCCATCTCTTCTCTAAATCTCCTCATTTTCCTTATGTGGGCCATTTCTCTAGTAATAGGGTTTACTATTACAGAAGCAGGAATGAATAAGGGTGACAGCCAAGGCTTTGAAAATAGATACTCTCAGACTTGAAGATGAGCTGTATGACTTTAAGCAAGTTACTTAACTACTCTGAGCTTTGGTTTCCTCAGCTTAATCATAAGGGTTAATGGGAATATTATCTCACAGGTTTAACAGAAGGTTGTATGAGATAATGCACTTAAAGGGCCTCCCATGATGCCCAACATAGCAAGTGTGGGCTTGACTTAAGACTAGTACCTACAAACAGAGCCTAAATGGGGATTTGAATGCTTTTAGGGGATAGAGAATGAGGGGAACAGGATTTAACAAGAGGGGAACTGAGCAAGGCCATGGTCTCAACTGGAGTCTACCTTCAGCCTGATCCCACAGTGAAATGTGGGTGAATTGCACCAGAGTCCCATCTTAAGACAATGGAACTTGGTGTATTTGTACTTCTGTATCAACAAGTCATTGGGTGAGGCATGAAAGATGGGGGTGAGGGGTGGGTAGGTAGAGGAGATGCATAACATCCTTGATGACATTGTGTCTCCCAGGGAATAGGACATAATTCTCTAAGGAAGGGAGAGGGAATGAAAAATGGGTGCATTGGGCTAAGAAAAGGGATCCTGGTAGGCATTAGCCGCATCGACCTCCATTCACCCTCCAGCCTGCTCACAAGCCCAGGCTTCTCACGTTATGATCAGTTCTTCCAGGTATAGCTTCTCTAAGATTCTGGTGGATCACAACTTCCAGAGGAAGCATATTAGAGAGAGTTAGTCGGACTAACTCCAGTTCTTGCACTGCAGTGCGTCCTAGAAATAAGTGAGACTCCATCTCCCTAGAACACAAGGCTTCTGGATCCATCCCCGCCCTTCACTTGGTTAGTACTTATTTATACCTGCCTATGTGGGTTGCCTGGTGTGTTAACCCGTCTCTGAGGGTTTGAGTCCTGGATCACCATGCCTTTAAACTTGTACATTTATTAAGCACTGGGAATAGCAGAACCAAGAGTGGCTGGCTAGTGGATGACATGTAGCCACGTGCACCAGCTTCCCCTTTGCAAAACACCAGCCCTTCACCTTAGGTAGGAATTGGTTACAACTGCCAGTGTATATAACTCCTTTGTTTAATAGCCTAGTGGCACAGTGGGCCAAAGTGACTCAGCAGTAGTCATAGCTTTAAGTTAATAAGAGTCCTATGTTTTAGAGTCTAAAGCTTCAGGGACCAGAAGCATCAATTCCCCAAGCAGTTGACTAGGAGCACCACTGAGTGGGCACCCAAAGAGTTCACTACGGGATTCAACAATAATAGTCCCTTTCTCTTTGGAGAGGGCCAGATCCCACCTTGGAGTCCCAGTACAGTGACTGGCCAGTGCACAGAAGCCCGGGGAAGGCTGCTCCAGAGCCGGCTGTGTTAGTGCATGAGGCTCTACTCCCAACTGACAGAGCTCTGTGATAGCACACGGCTGTGCGGGGCCCTGCACCCTGGGCTCCCTCAGCTGAAGTCAGCAGCCCCAGAGTGTCTCAAACCTGCTGCTGGCCTCAAAGCTCAACTAGCTTGGCCCAGGCCCCACATCCCTGTAGGACACCCAGGGCTTCAAAGGAGCAGCCTCCTCCTCCCAAACGCTTCTTGCCAAAGCACAGCTGAGGCAGGCTCGAAGCTAAATATTTGGATTGAGTGGGAGGGAGAATCCAGTCCCTCCAAGGGGTATTTTACCCAGGCCATCAGGAGACAACCAGCTCACAGCACAGGCATGCTGGGCCCCACGGCCCTGGAAAGCAATGGGATTGCTGTGCAGTCAGCTGGATGATATGCCTGCAAGCCTGGCAGAAGGAACAGCTCCACCAAGTGCATAGCACTCCCCAGCCTCCTTCATCTCATTTCACCCCCTTAACAACCTCGGGAAGCTGCAGGGTGGAGTAGCTCTGCCCTCCTGCGTGCAGAAATTGAACACCTGCCAACAAGAGAAAATGACCTTCTCAAGGCTGCACACTGAAGAAGGGCTGGAGACTGGACTCTGCCTTAGGCCTTCAGCAGGCAGGTTCTACCCCTTTCTTAGCAATCAAGGCTGCCTGCTTAGTAATGACAATGTCCAGAGTAAGCACACATAGGAGGTAGAAAGAACATAGAAATTAGAGACAAAAGCATTCACCCTTTGTCAGTTCTGTGACCCCAGACCTGTTACAATGGACTTTATTGAGCCTCATTGTCATCTGGAAACTGTAGGCAATAATGGAATCCCTTCCCCTCCCCCATCACTGGACCACACTGAGGACCATCTGAGTATATATATATATTGTTTTAAATGTTTATTTTTGAGATAGAGAGGGGGGAGCGGCAGAGAAAAAGGGGGAAAGAGGATCTGAAGCAGGCTCCACACTGATACCAGAGAGCCTGATGCAGGGCTCAAACTCATGGGGCTCAGGGTTCAAACTCACAAACCCTTAGATCATACACATGAGATCATGGCCTGACCCAAAGTTGGACACTCAACCAACTGAGCCATCCAGGTGCTCCTACCTGAGTGTATTTTACCTTTTGCACATTGCATGGCCCCTATACCAAGATGGCAATGATGATTGTGCTGAAGAAAATGGTCATCACAACCTGAAGGAAATTGGAGATGGAAGTTATCTTAGACATCATCTTGTCTATCCCCTTCATTTTATAAATGTAAAAACTAGTTTGCTTAAGTTGACCCAGGAGCATGGTAGCAAAGCCAGGCTTAGATCTTCCAGGCCTGGGTGGTATCACTACTCTTTTTTTTCCTCTTAATGTTCCCAAACACTTAGAGACTACAGCATTTGTTCTCTGTCATGTAGATGGAACAGATGATTTGTCCCAAGTTTATGGACAAGGAAATGTGACACCAGGGTTACAAGAATGACCTCAAATGGCATGGTAAATAACTAGTGGCCTGGGGTCTCACTGTTTATTTGCCCAAAGAAATGTCATTAAAAAAACTACTCAATCAAATATTTGCCATCCAAATGTTAGAAGGTCCCTCTGTACAGCTCTCCTACCCATTACATGGACTTCTCATTATAACAATCCTAACTGGTGGGAAACTACCTCTGTCTCATAAGCTCCTGTGTAGCCCTCCTCAGACAAATTATTCAATTGTTAAACATCCCTGACTTCAACTAAAATTTCAAACATCTTACGGTGTGCAGGGTACTAGTTGTATTGGTTGTTAGAAAGGTCTCCCGTGGGTTGGAACACAATCTGCCTCTCTGTGGCTGGCAGTCATCTTTTGGTCAGACTGTAATGCAACTTCCCTGTGTGACTTTTTGCTATGGAACTTGGCAAAGTTAACCATTCCCTTCTTCTTGATACTCTGTCTTCCTTGTCTCCTGGTAATCAGGCTCCTGCTTCCTCCATTATACCCCCAGCTGATTATTTTTAGCCTCTTTCACTGGCTAGTCTTCTTCTTTCCTACCCCTTAGATAGCAGTGTTCCAGACAGTGCCGATTCACAGCTTCAGAGACTCAATTCCCAAATAATAAATTGGCTCAGACCTGCCTGTCTACTGAGCATTAGACCTGTACAGCAAACAGCACAAAGACATCTCCATTTGGATGTCCCACAGGCATCTCAAATTTGGCATATCTAAAGCTGAACTTCTTTCCTCTGATCCCTGGGAAACCTCCTTTCAATCCTGTATGCCTTATTATTCCCTTTCCAAACCAAAACCTTAGACATCATCTTATCCCCCACTTCCTTTGTACATGTTCTACCTCCTCAGTTTTCCAAACCCACACAACCTCTTGAACCTATCTTTCCCTCTACCCCCACTCCTACTGACTTAGTCCTGACCCCATCTTAGTTCCCCTAGAGTATGTGACAGCCCTCCAGCTTCCAGCTCAGCCTCCTTATAATTAACACAACACCACTCAAGTGATCTTTCTAAAATATGATATGTTTGGTCATGCTTTCCCTGTTAAAAACCAGTCAATGGCATTCCATCATCAAAGGATAGTGTCCAAATTTTACATCATGAGCTAAGGAGCCCTGACAATCTGGCTTTTGCATTTCCATTTGCTCCCCAAAGTCCTCTGGGGCCCTTTTGCACTAAAGTTGGATCATTTCCTTAAATATTCTGTGTTCTGTCTAGCCTCTGACCCTTAACAAAGTCCATTTTCCTTCCAAAGGATACATTTAATTATCTTCTGCTTCGTGAAGAAGCATCTCCTTTGAGAAGTCAACACCCATCCTCTCTCCTCTGATGACATAGTTCTCCATGGCACCATCCTATATAATAAGGCTAGTTACCATGTGTCTCCTCTACCTGGTAGATGATGACATCTTCATGGCATACCATTTTTTATTAATCTCTCTGCTTTCTATTGCTTAGGTCAGGCTTGGGACAGTGTAGATGCTCAAAGATTATTTGTCAAGTGAATTAGTAAAATGAATAAATTGATGGTTGTATCCATTGCCTCTGCATTATTTTAGCCTCTCTAAGCTTACCCCAAAATGCGTAGCCAAATTGTTCATAGCTACCCAGCCAACTGAACCAGCTCTTTATGATTTAAATCTAACTGGAATGATCTTTCCATTGACAATAAGCAGTTCAATGAAGATAGGAGTGACAAGGAGAAAATTAAAGACAAAAACACTTTTGAAAATAATCATATCTTCTCTTCAATGACCCCCAGCTCCCCAATATGTCATGTCCAGAAGGGATTGCAGTCCCTGCTCTTTCCATCCCTACTGCAAACCTAAAAGTTGGTGACAGCATATTTTTCTATCTTTTCCATTCTGCTTCCTGATAGTCCCTTCAATCTGTGTTGCCTAATTCATCATCAGTGGATGCCACCTGCTTGCAGGAGCTGTTTCTGTCTTTATTGCTATTCAGGGCTTCAGATTAAAAAAAAAAAAAATTTTATGTTTATTTATTTTTGAGAGAGAAAGAAAGAGACAGAGTGTGAATGTGGGAGAGGGAGAGAGGGAGGCACAGAATTCAAAGCAGGCTCCAGGCTCTGAGCTGTCAGCACAGAGCCCAACGCGGGGCTCGAACTCACAAACTGCAAGATCATGACCTGAGCCAAAGTCAGCCTCTCAACCGACTGAGCCACCCAGGAGCCCCCAGGGCTTCATATTTATTTCCAAACTAGTTGATAACCAGCTAGAAGTTGGGAGAGGGTGACTTTATGCATTATACTGTTTTCTGGCCTACAGAAATTTTCAGAAAGTATACCAAGGGCGGGGGTAGCTTGAATTACATTTGAATTAGTTTTGGCAGATTTTTCTAGTTGGATTATTTTTATGTTGCCTTAGCTATCTCTGCTGACCTACTATGTAATATAGTCTGGTATCATAACATAAGATATTCACAATATATTTTTACCTTCCCCCCATCAACCTTCCTGATTTGCCACAGGGACTATTTGTTAGAATAGGATGAGAAGATAGAGAAGCAAGTTCTTAACAGTTAAATTTAACAATCTGGATGTTATGAGTAAGACAAAAATTTAGAAAGCAAATGTGTTTATAAGGATTTACAAGGAAAGGATCCTGTCCTTTCCACTTAGCTTCAGACAATCTGGGAACCCACCAACTGGGAAGGGAAAGAATAGTTAGGGGAAGTCATAGCTCAGATGTTGGTCTATGACTGGGCCCTGTCTACTCCCCATGCTGGGTTATCTCCTGAGGGATGAGGGTTAGGGAGGCTAGACCCCTCCATGGCATGTAAGTCTCGGCATATGGAGAGATCTTCATCTTCCCCTCAGAGTAAAGAGCATAGCTGAGAAGAAAGCAAGACTCAGCAAGACGCATGGACAGCCCATGTGCCTGAGTGGCAGGCAGGTGGCTCTAGAAGCCTCACCAGAGACAGGCCAGGGGCAGCCTCAGAGCCCTGCACACCCCAGGGCAGCATGAAGAGAAGAGTTAAGAGCTGCATTTTCTATACCCCAAAAAGAAGAGAAAGCAGGAGGGCCACAGATCCAGGGAGTAGAGATATGGGAAAGCCTTGCTGCCAAGAGGCTAGTGGTGGCCCAGGCCATCCCTTAGTGGGCCTCTCTAGCGGGAAAGTTTTGTGCTGTGTTTACTAGTTGTACTAGTAATATTTTGATTCATTAGAGAAAATCATGAGGATATTTATTTTTTAGATAATCCATGAAGAATTAGAAAAAAATGATTTTTGAGAACAGGGTAGAGAGAGAGGAAGAGAGAGAGGGAGAGAGCTGAAGAGACAGAGCAAGGAGGGAGGAAGAAGCTTCTCCTGAGCTGAGCCTGCACAGAAACAGATCCTGAGCAGGATTCCTGGGTGAGTGATTTAATAAGAAGTGTTTCTAGAGGGACCAGTAAAGGAGACGGGGAAATTTTTACATTTACAAAAATGGTGAAAATGCAATCTGAATGGGGTCTGCATGTAGAGTTGCCAGAGTTAGCAGCTAAAATACAGGACGTCCAGCTAAATCTGATTTTCAGATAAACAAAGAATAATTTCTTAATGTAAGTATGTCCCATGCAGCATTTGTTGTTTATCTAAGTTTGAATTTAACTGGGTGTCCTGCATTTTCTCTGACAACCCGAGATGGGTGGAGCCCTGACAATGTCCACTACAAGCCCCAAGGAGATGGAGTCTGGAGGGGAGAGGCCACAGCTGCTCTCATTCCCTGGCCGCCGAGTTCTGGAATGCGTCGGGAAGTTCAAAGCGATTTGGGGCCAAAACATTAGGATCAGGATGGATGGTGGATTCAACCCATTTCAGTGCCCAGATCTTCAAATCCTTCTTCGGCTGCAGATGATTCTTGAATACATTTGATCGTTTAAAAAAAAAAAAAAAAATACACACATGCAATGACATTCTATTCCCTCAGATTTCAAAAGTAATGAATGCCCATTTTAGAAAATTTGGAAAATAGGGTATTCAGAAGAAGAGATAAAAGATAATCCATTATTAGCCAAATGGTGCATTTGTACTCTTTCTATATATATGTATTTCTGAATTTCTTTTCTTTTGGCTTTTATTTTCAAAAATTAGGACAATACTTTAATATTGTTTTAAATCCCACTTTTTTTTTAAGTTTATTTGTTTATTTTGAGAGGAAGTGAGAGAGAGCGAGAACATACAGGAGGGACGGAGAGAGAATCCCGAGCAGACTCTGTACCATCAGTGCAGAGCCCAATGCAGGGCTCAAATTCACAAACCATGAGATCAGGACCTGAGCCAAAATCAAGAGTCAGATGCTTAACCAACTGAACCACCCAGGCGCCCCTAAATCCCACTTTTAAAAATGACCATGATTTTGAGAATTTTCTATCTTTAGTTATTATTACAAAAACATTAATTTTAATGCATGCATATAATACTGTATGGTCAAATTATACTTTATTAATCCCCTTATTTTAGATACGTATTTCCAATTTGTGGATAATATAAATGACATTGCAAATAGTAAATAAATATCAGTATAACTTACGGTTTCCTTGAGATTATTCCTAATGCACTTGATATCCAATATTAGACTTATGTTGCCAATAGACCCTGGACAGTTGGCAAATTGTTTAATTATTGAGTCCTCCCATTTTTCTATTGGGCCAAGGCTGCTTCACTAACCACAAAGATAATATTCAGGTGCAATTGATAGAACCAGTTAATATCTTCACATCTCTGGAGGCTGTTAGAAGAAAAAAAAGACGGGGGGGGGGGGAACATGTTCTGGATGCTCCTGGGAGTCAGATGAAGACTAAAGTGAGGAGTTGGATACAGGCAGATGTAGCTCAGTATGTGAGGCAATAGAAGTCGCTTCCTTGAATAACAGTGAGGCCGGCTGGCTGAAGGCCTTTATGGTGAGCAGGGGAAGCATCAATCCTCAGAAAAGCAGAGAGCACAGGAACTCCGAGAGGGTTGGAGTTTATTCCCAGTTACACTACTGTCCAGTTATGTGACCTGGAGCAAGTGGTACAACCTCTCTGTGCTTCCATATCTTCATCTGTGAAATGGGAATAAGTCCTAAAGGTTGTTATGAGCATTAGGTTGATAACTCATGCATAGCACTAGAACTGTGCTAAACCGTCTACAAATGTTTGATAAATATTAACAGGTTGTTTCGGGTGTTGTTACTGCAGACACTTGATTAGGCAGTACAATCGGCTGGCAACTCTTAGAACTTGTGAGTCTATCCCAAGCCGCCGAGTGTTAATGTTCCACTATGGTGACACCAGCGTAATGCGCCCTACTAGCATTCTGCAGGGGACCCTCTGGTTCTATTTGTTTCCAGATGTGTGTGTCACTGTTTACCTTTTCATGAGCAAAACCAACTTTAGGACTCTGTCGCTTTGCAGATGTGATGGAGGCCAACTGTAGCTTTGTAACTTACCCATTCTGGAATCAAATAGCTGCCTTGTAAAAATAGTGTTGCAATCTTTAAATGCCCATAAATAAGGATTTGAACATTTATCTCCCATCATGTGATTTGGTAAAGTAAACAGAAAGTCTTTTGGTTGAAGACTAGAAGTGATGACTTAGTGAAAGAGTATAAAAGAGAGGAGTTGGGTTCAGCATGTGTGTTGGTTGTAAATATATGCAGAGCCAAATGTGGCTGGTACATTTTTGTGTGGCAGGAAAGGCCGTTTTACATGGGTGGGGGCAAGTGGATGCTGCCAGCAGAGGGTGAGCACACTTGCACCACCTAGGACCCCCTTCCTATTTATGTCACCCCCAGAAACCTTCTCATTTCTTGCCTGCAACCTCCCTTCCCTCCCATAAATAGCCAGGAGGATATACTAAAACAAGGAGGTGGCTTCTATTTAGAAGACCAATGCTCAATGGGAACTAGGATTGAGGTCCATGGAACACCATGGGCCACAGCAAGTACACTCACCTGCTAATTCACTAAGGCTGGACTGGGAAAAGCAAAACACTAGAACCAGTCATCTTTTCAAACTGCCCAGGGTTAAGCATAGACACAGGACCACGGCAGAGAGCAGAAAGCGAATGTTAGGAAACCATTTCAAAAGACAGCTCATTGTTAGAAATGAAAAATGAAATTGTTGAAATTAAAAGCTCAGAGAGTGCATTAAACAGCAAAGTACACCATGAAGGGGATGCAGATGAGGCTGAGGAGGACAAGAGTAGCAATGATAGGCAGAAGGCATGTCAGAGTGATAGGTGGCCCTCTGAGAACTCCCTCCTGCATCTCCTGGGTGGACCAGGTGTCCCAGGGCTACTTAGAATCAAGAGAAGAGAGTCACATTTGCTTCCAATGACCCATAACCTACTAGAGCTTCTGGAATTCAGGTCTCTTTTGTCCCAGATCCTAGAAATATCCAGCCCAATAATATGGCACATACACAAGGAAACTTGTGGTCTCTCACTTTGTTAGTGTTTAAAATATTGAAATTTCTGAGGACAGGTGACTTCCCCCCCCCCCCCCCCCGATTATCCCCCATTGATAGATTTGGCAGAATGTCTGGAGAGGAGACACCATCCCTGGCCACTTAGACTATCAGCTCCCATGACTTAGCACCAACTCATGATAAGACTCTAAAACTTTATTTCATCCTGTATTTTGGTCACAAACATTTATTTGAAAAGGCTTGTAAATTTTTAAAAAATGTAAACTCCAGAACAACATATGTAAGCTTAAAATCCATGCTGCTTTTAGAGAATGGCTCCTGGGGGATGCCTAAGAGTTAGACCATGAAATCTAATGTGTCCTTCAGTTAAAGACAGCCCTCATTCCAGGGGAGGCACAGGAAGCCACATGAGGGCAGATGCTCATGGAAGTGTTGAGAGATGGACAACAGGAGACCATGCAATAGTGGAATGGTGCAGGAGACCTGACCAATGGAAAGGTTGAAGAGCTGTTTGCTAGGGTTGGTATTAACATAGAGAAGATGCAGGTGGTTTTGTGGGTGATCCATAAGTGTTCACAGAAAATAAGAGAGAATGACAATAGTAGTCATGTGTTTGTCATCAGTGGCGGTGGTGGTTGCTATCCTCAAATTCCCAGCCTCCTGAGTCAAGCTTGTCTAAATCACATCAGTAACTGCAGTCACTCTTTTGTCTTCTTGTGGGGGCTGATTTACTGCTAATAGGCTCCAGTTAGCCTCCCTCCAACCCTCAAAACTATCAACGATACATTTAGTGGATGCCTTCCTTCTTTAGAGGTGACTCTAGGAACTTTACCCACCAGCAGGAGGAAGCTGAAGATAAATTTTAGAGTGGACATAGAAGGTTCCTAAATGCCTGTGGGTAAGGAGGTTAGGCTTAGACTGTGGTGCTGGTATAAATGCTTTTCAATTTAATTCAACCAACAGTCATTGCCTACCTACCAGTATCCCCAGGCCATGCCAGCATGAAGATGATCCTGACATGAATAAGAGCAACAGTCTCATTCGTCACCTCCATGCTCCCAAAGTTCCTGAGGAACACCTGTCCTTCCAAATGTCCTTACTTTTGAGAGGCATCATAGTGTGGCAGGAAGACTATGGCTTTGGAGGCAAATCGAGATTTTGCTACTCTTAGCAGAGCAAGGCTCAGTGTTTTCATTCACAGAATGTGGACCGTATCTATTTTAAACCATAGTTGTGGGGCGCCTGGGTGGCGCAGTCGGTTAAGCGTCCGACTTCAGCCAGGTCACGATCTCGCGGTCTGTGAGTTCGAGCCCCGCGTCAGGCTCTGGGCTGATGACTCAGAGCCTGGAGCCTGTTTCCGATTCTGTGTCTCCCTCTCTCTCTGCCCCTCCCCCGTTCATGCTCTGTCTCTCTCAGTCCCAAAAATAAATAAACGTTGAAAAAAAAAATTTTTAAACCATAGTTGTGATGGTCAACCATGATACACATAAGCACCTGGCAACTTGCCAGGTTCAGAGTAAGTTCTCAGGCAATGGCAGCTTTCATGGTTGCTTGTGTCCCTGAGGGCTGCTATGCTGCTCCTCCTGGGTCTAAACCTGCTCCTGTCATTGGGACTACAATTATCTCTGTTGTTTTGACCACCACCCAAAGGTCCCCCAATTATGGGAATAGTGTCCCCAATACTTAGAGTTGTTCACAAGACTGTTTTAATCTAAATTTTAGTTGGCTAACATACAGTGCAATATTGGTTTCTGGAGTAGAATTTAGCGATTCATCATTTACTTGGAACACCTATCGCGCCCATTTCCCACCCACCACCCCCATCCATCAATCCTCATTTTGTTCTCTATTGTTAAGAGTCTCTTGTGGTTCACAAGACTTTTTGAAAGGTTGTCTAAACTTTTGGATATTATCATCTTCCATCAGAAAAACTTGAAATGAGTTACCAGGAAGCTACTCAATGAGCAGCCAGGTGAAATTCTTTATTTCATCCCAAGCACATTTCTTCTCTAAAAAACCAATGTCCCAAAATAGAGCCCTTACCTTTCAAAGCCAGTTTACTAATTAGCCAGGACTTTTCCCCACTTTTGTATTTCTTTTATTACTCCCAATAAGCCTAGCACAATGCCAAGCCCATAGTAAGCACTCAGAGGTTTGATGGAACATGTAACAAACCTAACACACTGGACATACTTAAAATAGAAATCAAAACTAAGAATTACATGTATTCATTTCTCTCCTTCTTTTCATATAGCACCCTGTTGGGATGTCCTTATAAGCCCTTACCACACTTTATTTTAGTTGGCTATTTGGATTAGGCCTTTAATAACTGTTTCAGGAAAAAAATGATATACTGCAGCTTACGAAATGAAAAAGGTAAAATAAATATGACAAAATATTTAAAAACGAAGAAAGTTCTAACAAAATTTTGACAATTCACCAACATGAGGATGTTTTTATGATTCATCTAGAATTGCAACTCAATATTATATTCAGTTTATTTTGGAATATTATCTCTTTACCTGGAAAGTCAATACCCAAATATTACCAAATATTAATTTTTTAAAAAATTAAGTTTTTTAAATTAAATTTGCACATGTGAAGAAGTTTTGATATCGCTGGAATAATAATTATAAGTAGCATTTTAAGTACCCACTCTGTGCCAGCAGTCTGCAATCTCTATGCATGCCTTGTGCAAGCCTAGGGCATAGGAGTGTGCACTCGGCACTGAATTCCTGGTTTTCATACCTGGCTCTTGGAGAGGATGACAAATGTGATTTACTGGGACTGGAAACTGTTATTTATCTATGGGAGATAAAATGAACTCTGAAGCACAATGAGGGTGGATGGGAGCCCAGAGGATTCAAGGTGGCCAAGACTTTAGACTAGGAGAGTCTTGGCTCAGGGGAAACTGGAGAAAGGGAGCAGAACAGGAGACCAGTAGGAGGAGAACTTTATGTCTAAATAAAGGTGAAAAGAAGAGAAACCTGGTTCTATAACAATGGTTCTTCCTGGTATGACCCCCTTTCGAACCGGGACCCTGTCCAGTTTATTGTAGGATAAATCATTTTCAAAACCATCTTAGGAACCTCTCAAGACAGTCCATAGCCTTCCTTTATAGTCATTGCTGGATATTTGGCACAACAAGGTATATGTAGTATCTTGTGTCTTGACTGTCATGATAGATACATAGATCTACACATGTGAGGAAATTGCAGAGAACTAGGCACACACACACACACACACACACACACACACACACACACACGCAAGTACAAGTAAAACTGAGAAATCTAAAAAAGAGCAGTGGATTCTACCAATGTCAGCATCCTAGTCATAATATTGTGCTATGGTTCAATAAGACATTGCAATTGAAACTGAGCACAGAGTGCATAGGATCTGTGCATTATTTCTTACAACTGAATGTGAATCTGCAATGATCTCAAAATAAGTTCATTTTTTTTAAATGCATCATGATTGAAAAATGGTTGAAAGCTGTCTTTCTAATATACTTCTTATACTGCAGACGCTGGGTAGTTAAACACATATTCCTTGAGTCTAGGGGTCCAAACATGATATAGATTTTACATCCCAGAGTTTTGAGCAGGTGGGATAGAGTCAGTGTGGTGGTGAGGACAGCTGACTATGCCCTCCCACCCCACTGGACTTCATCCCTGATTTGAGCAGACATACCAGTATCCATTCACTAGCTTTGTGGGGATCAAGAGGCAGTGCATGGGCAACAGCTTTTTGGTTTGTTTTTGTTTTGTCAGTGCAGATGCAGCAGACATGGAGTAGCTCTGAATTTAATAGTTCTAAAGAAAATATTTGGATTCCTGGATTATGGTTAACACTGGGTGTTCCTAGAGCCATATTCCAGTGTGTTTTTTGCCAATTCTCCATTTTGCCAATGGTAGGAGACACAACAGCTACCCTGACAGGCCTGTTCAGTGATGTTACTCTTGGAGTCATCCACGGAGGGCTTTCAAGGCCTAAAGCCTTTCAAGGTTTTTCTAAGCATGTATGTCTCTGCAGTATATCCCCTTTGCTTAGAAGAGTGGGTATTTTTTGTTGTTGATTTTTATTTCTATTTTTTTTCATCTTCAACTGAACTTTGATGCTGATGCCTGTGACTCTAGACCCACCATTCCACCACTGAATTCTCTCCCAAATGAGACATCATTAGTCTAATAGTCAAATTATCCATAAATAGTTAACTAAAGTCATAGTATGGCCAATGAGATTCTCTAACAGCTAGAATTCTCTGGAGTGCTATCTGAAAGAGAAAAGAAAAAGCAGAAAGAAACAATAAGGGGAAACTGTTGATGTTTTCACCTGTATAGAGACTGGGGTATTGTTGATGGAAGCACAAAGAAAAAGTCCCAGAGAAACCATAAGGAAAGCTAAATGTTGTTTTGACAAAGTTGCGTTTATGCAAGACAAGTAAGTCTTGAGATCTAATATGCAGCATGATGACTGCAGTTAATAATACTGTATTGTACACTGAAAATTTGCTAAGAGAGTAGATTTCAGGTGTGCTTACCACACACACACACACACACACAAGGTCAGGAGAAGATGGATATGTCAATCAGCATGACCATAGTAATCATTTCACTATGTATATGTATCTAAATATACATATATGTATAAGTATCACTATGTATATGTATCTAAATATCATGTTTTACTTAAATATATACAATTTTTATTAAAACATAAAATTTTAAACATTTCTAATCCATTTAAACTCTTTGGAATTTTAATAGATTTGTTTGTTCTTAGTGAAAATCTTGGTGTGATTGTGTTGTGCATCCTACAGGAAATGAAAAGCAGCTGAGATTTTTTTCAGGCTCCTATCTAGCCCCTTTATGATATTCCTTCTCTCCATCCCTCAAAATTTAAAGAATCCCCCTTCCACAGTAAATAGAGCGACATAGAAGTGGCCTTGAGGCCAAGGTAGAGGGATCCGCTGGGGCTGTAAGGGTCGGGCTAAAAGGCAGTGGCTTTGTGGGGCACTGCAGCTTTCACGTTTAGAAAGGGGAGGCCAAGAGCAGCTGTGCCCTGGAGGAGAGCCGCCTTCTCCCTGGCCTTAGCCACCCTGTGTTCTTCCTCCTTTTCCCTTTCTCCCCACCCACCTTTCATCGTCCTCAGAAGCCCATGTGTGTGAAAAGCAAGAGAGGAATGTGGGTGGGTTGACTTGTATAATTAAATCCATGTTGCATCGTGTTCTTTAGAATTAATAAGGAATTCATCCCATTGAAACTCACCATGACATCTTCCCTCTGACTCAGATTTCTTTTGCTTTTCTCTCTTTTTCTTAGCTAAAAGCATTAGACATGGGGCTATGGTTCAAATTAGGATCCTACATTTCTCTTCTTCTTTTTTTAATTGAACTTTTCTGTTCAGTGAAGAATTTAGTTTGTTTATATTTCATTTTTCTTCTACTCCACTTATCTGCCATTGTCTTTTTCCTTCCTTCTCCTAGAAAACTTACTAAGTAAAGGAGAATACAGGAAAGCTCTTCCTCTTACTACTGCAAAGTTGGAGAAAGTACACTGCTGGCCAAACCTTGACAATCTGAGCATTGTCCTTAGAGGCTCTTCATTCCCTGGGTTGCCACACCTTGCCCTCATGAGCCCTGCTCCCACGTATGTCCATGGAGGCCATAGGGAGCCGTGTATGTGAGACCGAGAGAAACAGTGAACAAATGGTACTTCTGAATTCCTGGGTCATGTTGCAAAACACCTTTTTTATTGGGGGTAATAATTTGACTTCATTCCCTTATAAAAGTAGATTTATGTGATGGATATGTGATATATATTTTTCTGCCACTGTTCTTGCGGGATAGTGGTTGTATCAGTTAGGATTAAATTCAACTGTGAGTAACATAAACCCGAAATAACAGCAGCTTAAACCTGATAAAAGTTTTTCCTCGCTCATGTAGAAGACCAGCTGTGCGATCTCAGGCTGGCTTGGGGGTTCTGTTCCATGAAGTTCTTCCCTGGCAATCCAGGCCCTGTCCAGCTCAGGGCGTGGCCCTCAGCTTCATGGTCCAGGCAGGGAATTAAGTCATCATCTTAAGAACTATCTTCTGAGTGATCCAAAAAAGTCCATCTCCTTCCTTTTGGGGCTCCTGCCTTTTGGCCACAATAGGGTGCTTCAGTTTAGCCTCACGCATGAAATTTGGGGCTAAGGAGTAAGGCCGGCATGGGCTTGAGTCTGAGCTGTGCTGCCTGCCAGATGTGCAAATATGAACACATTCTTTAACCTTTCTGAAGCTGTATTTTCCCATATGTAAGATGGAAGTTGTAATATATATATCTCTTAGAGCCGGAGAAAGACAAAAGAAAACATACGTGAAAGAAGTGGCCCACTGATTATCATGACAGCAAATACCAACTTATGGTGCTTTTAAATTTCTTGTTGGGTGGTTTTTCCTTTCTCAAAGGAAACCAATCGTATGTTTAGGAACTGGACATTTGCTGTTAGTGAGAAACCGCCCTGCAGTGGGCTATATGTTCTTTCCAAGCCCTTCTCCCACTTAGAAAAGAAATCTAATGAGGGGCGCCTGAGTGGCTCAGTCGGTTAAGCATCTAACTTCAGTCAAGTCATGATCTCACAGTTTGTGAGTTTGAGCCCCGCATTGGGCTGTCAGTGCAGAGCACAGTTCCGATCCTCTGTCGCCCTCTCTCTCCGCCCCTCCCCCACTCACTTGTGTGCTCTCTCTCTCTTTCTCTCTGTCCCTCAAAAATAAACAAATAAACTTGAAGAAGAAAAGAAACCTAATGTGAAGAAGGCAACCCCATAGCTTGCCCCATCTATTTTTCAGTGGGGGATAATGGTGAGTTAATGGCAAGTATCCCCTAACCCCCCTCCCCACTCCCTTCTCCTGCAATGTTTTTTAAACTGCAAGTTGAAAGACGGGGTTGGTGGTCTGTGAAATCAACTTACTGGGTCATGATCAGGACTGTTTAATGAAAGAATGGAATGGAGTAGAATAGGTTAGGAAAGAATCAGAGTACATCACAAATACTATATCATTTTCATGAGATGGGTTTCATATTTATGTGTGTGCCTAGGTTACAGAGTAAAATATATTTCTTAAAATGGATCTTGAATCTTGAAAAAAGGGGAATGAAGTGGAAGGGATCACTCTCCTTGACCTTAAAGCTTACTATAAAGATACAGTAATTAATACAACATGGTATTTGCAGAGATAGGCGCATAGATCAATGGAACAGAATGGAGCAGCCAGAAATACACTTCCATAAATATGCCCAACTGATTTTTGACAAAAGCGGGAAAGCAATTCAAATGGAGGAAAATTTAATTGACCTTTTCCATTTAAATGGCCCAAGTAAATCATCATCATCACATCTGTGTTTTAAGTAGCAGCAAGAAGACAAGAGAAGCAACTGTGTGCCAGCTGTCTAAAAAAAAAAAAAAATCTTGGAGCTGCCACCAGGCTTTAGCTGTGTCCCATTGGCTGGAGCTTAGTCACAAGACCACACCAACTGTCAAGAAGGCTGAAAAATGTCATCTTTATTCAGAGCAGTCACATAGCCAGTTAAATTTTCTAATTATTATATATCACTAGAGAAAAATAGACATGGGGGGACAATTTCCTGCCTGTCTGTGCTACACAGAGATGTGCAAGTAGAAAATTCTACCTCTCACGGACACCAAAGTGGTATTTCCACAGCACATACTTGACCCCTGATTAAAAAACTCAGATGTCTCTGTAACATACATGGGGTAAATTCCACACTCGTCTGGGAGGATATTTGGGTTTCTGAGCTCACATTGGCAGCCATCTGCTGCCCACTGCATTCTCTCCAATACTAAGACTCTCCCACCTTCGTGCTCCCGCCCGAGCTCTCCCTTCCCCTAAACGGCTCCCTCACATGCACCCTGCCCTGTACATCTGACAGATGTACAAGGATGAGTTCCTTGCAGGCTTAGAGAAATTGTCATTTTCTCTCTTTGATGGCCTTCCTGACCCCTCAAACCCAGAAGAAAATTCCCTTCCCTAGGCTTCCATTAATCCGTAGGTAAGTCAATTATTATGGCTCTTACCTCATGTCTTACAGGGACTTATTTATCTGTGTTGTTGTAGTTTTGTCTTGTTTTCTTTTGGCTGTGGACTCACTGCTGCTCCAATACAGGGCCTATCTTCCTGAATTCCATTTCTGCAGATCTTGGCTTCTCTCCATGCCTTTAAAATTAGTTGTTGAATTACTGAGAGGTTTCTCAGGGTCAAAAGTAGAAAGAGAGAAAGAAAAATGTATCCATTTACAACAGGTGTGTTTTGAATGGACAAAGTTGTTAACTCACAGGTTTTCGTTGTAAAGAAATAATCTGTGCTTAGAACTGATTTAAGAAGCTGAGGTGAAAAGGATGATTCTTTGATATCTTGAGGTTCCCATTTCATTGTCATGAGCAAGTCTCATTCAAACTAGATCATGGGCAAGTCCCCTCAGACTTCATGGCCCTTTAGTGAGAGCACCTGTCCTCTTTAGGGACAAGGATTTCTTCCGATGTCAGCACATAAAGACAGAGTAGCAAGGGCGACTTCAAAACTATCATGTCTCTTGTTATTTACCTGTAAGAAAATCCTTTTCTTTCTAAGGAAATACTTAAGTTTTATTCTTAAAAGCCATGGTTTTTGAACACAAAAAATACATTTTATTATTATTTATCAATTTTTGCTTGGCATCCTTTACCTCAGTAAAATTTATTTATTTATTTATTTTTTGGTGGTGTAGGGAAGTTCAGTGGAAAAACTTTATAGTGTCGAACAACAATTTCCAATTTCCCCCTCTCCCTAACTCCTGGAGATTTCCATCCTATGCTCTTCTTGACTCTTTTAGATGCCTCACGTAGATGGAGTCGTGCAGTATTTTTTGCCTTCTGTGACTGGCTTATTTCACTTAGCATAACGTCCTTCAGGCTCATCCAGGTAGTCACATTAGCAAGACTTCCTTCTGTCTTAAAGCTGGATAATATCCATTGCGTGAACTGCCACATTTTCTTTATCCGTTATCCACGGGATGGACACAGGTTGCTTCCACATCTTGGCCATTGTGAATAAGGCATGCCTCTTTTTGGAATGAAATACCAGGTAACATTCTCATCATTGGCATTCTTCAAGTGTAATGCTACTGTTAATTGGCTTTCCTGAGCCTCAGTTTCTTAAAGCTGTAAAATTTAGATCCCCTACTGTGTCAAAGACAGTTTGTTTATCAGATCTGCATGTGCTCCTTTGTATTTCCCAGCCTTCCCGTTGGATCAGGGCCAGGTGACTTACTTTAACCCACAGGCTGTGAACAGCAGTGTCTTGCATCAATTCCCACCATGATAGGTAAGAGCCAGTGTCTCCTATCTTTGTTTTCACATGAAGGACATGCATTCCAGATGGCATTTAGAAGATGGAGGAAGATATTACATGAGTAAAATAAAATGTCAGTGTGTTAAACCACTGAGATTGAGGAGTTTGTGGTAACAAGTAGGATTAATAACCATGACTAATAGGCTAACAGTGCAAGGTTCTTACAAGGATTAAACAGGTCATTTACATACCAGCCTGAGCGCGGTGTCTGAGAGAAATACACATCAGCCATATGGGTAAAGTAAGGAGGCCATTGCATAATAAAATGGTTGTATAAAGAAAAATGTCTAGACTACAGAGAAGCTTGGTTCTAGAGTTGTAGAACTTTAGACCTGGACCTTGAAGTCATTTGGTGTAGTGTTTTCCAAACTTGTCTGATTATAAACCTCCGGTTCTGAATAAAAAATACAGATTTCTAGGCCTTGCTGAAGTTACAATGAATCAGAATCACTAAGGGAGGTTTTGATCCCAATTGTTTTGTTTAGTTTTATAAGGAAGAAAAGTGAATCATAAGAGGTTAATGACTTTTCTAAGACCACAGAACTAATTATTCAGCATGCTGACACTAGAACCCAGCTTCTATGAAGTCTAATGCTTTGCTTCTGGGCTAACAAAATAATGTTCTAATAGAGTGAGGCCAAGACTGACCCTTTATCCCCCTTTCTCTGATAAATCATGTCAAGACCTGCAAATGATTTTACCCTTTAACAATGAAAAGAAGATGTAATTTTAAAATTACCTTGGATGTACAGTAAAAGCAGCATTCCCATAATCAATCATCCAAAATCATGGGGTTATTTGGAGCTATTTGAAGGAAAGTAAATTGAAAACATGTTGTTAAACAATGCACCAAAGAGTTATCAAATCATAAACATCTAGATTACTTTAACATGTTGATTATTTCACATTTAGGGTCTCCTTACAAAGTAACTCTGGCCATGAAGAGACCTGGAAAATTCAATGAATCCTTTCCTAAGTTGTTAACTGTATTAGGTTCAATCACTTTGCCATGTGGGAACATATGTTAAAGTTAATATATATGTGTGTGTGTGTATGTGTCTGTGTGTGTGTGTGTGTGTGTGTGTGTGTGTGTGTATATATATATATATATATAATCTTTTTGGAGCTATTATTCACACTTCTCACTAAGCAGAAGACACGGAGGCCTGTTATTAGGACATGTCTCTGAGGATACAGAAATAGCTTAGGGAGTGCAGTGGTATAACATTGAACACATTAAAACCTATACAGAGCTTTGGAAATCAAATATACAGACATTCCATAATGACCCTTGGGTTTTAGCATAATTCCTGAACCTGAAAATTCATAACTAAATAATGGCAGCACATTTATGACATAAAATGCCTTAAACCATTTGTTTATTATTATATGTGGATTTTAAGTTTTATGTTTAAGAAAATTGAAAGCCTACCCGTTTTTTCCCCCCTTGGAGAGGTGGTATACCAATTACCTTTGAGAGTCTTTGTTTTTCTCACTGGAAGAGAGTTAAACCAGGACTGAAATTTACGTCAAGGCATCTATTTGGTTATCAAATATATGATCATACACTCTTGTTAAACTAAACCAAATTAAATTAATCTTTGTTGAAAAATAAATGATGTAATTCCTGGAGGATCCTGTTTTACTCCCAGGATGGTGGCCTGGTTCTTCTAAGTAGCTTGGAAGAAAGGAAATTCTGAAAAAATTCTTAAAACTGAAAAGAGGAAATTGCTTTGAGTACAGCAGGTGACTAGAAGGAGCCACTACCCACAAATGATCTGTGATCTAAGGGGTCATCATTACGAGACTAAATTATATCTGGATTCTTCCTGAGACCAGATTCAAAGACTGAACTCAAAAACGAACCTAGATGTTGTTTCTTCTTTGAGTTCTAAACTGAGCCCAGGGAAGAGTGGAGCCATTCACCTGACTGGGAAAAATCCCAGTGCATCCTCTGACTTCTCTTGCAATGGATTCCTCATGTGGACACAATGTGAGTTAGATCACATCTGGTTATTGTTTTCAGAGAATTTTGCTGAAACACAAACTAAGCCTGTGTACCGTGGGCTGACTTATCAGTGCCTGTCCGTGTGAGAACCAGAATGGAACTGAGAGGTGTGACAATAGGAAGTTGCACTGCGGGCCTCTCTCTGTCCAGGCTCTCATGTCCTAGTGGCATGGCCCAAGGTCAGAGAGAGCAAACGCAGTGTATTCCCACACAGAGACACTTGCCTTCTCCTTGGGCTCTGATAACAGCCAAGAGGCAGAGAGAACAATAGCAGCGTGGTGGAAAGAAAATGGCACTTGAAATCAGACTCAGCTGTCTCACCCTGGCTCCACCATGTAGGAAATACCTAATTTTTTAAAACAATTTTTTGTTAATGCTTATTTGTTTTTGAGAGAGAGACAGAGCACAAGCGGGGGAGGGGCAGAGAGAGAGAGAGAAAGACAGAGACAGAGAATCCAAAGCAGGCTCCAGGCTCTGAGCTGTCAGCACAGAGCCCAATGTAGGGTTTGACCCAAGAACTGTGAGATCATGACCCAAGCCAAAGTCAGGTGAACTGAGCCACCTAGGTGCCCCTGAAATACCTAATTTTTGAGTGAGCTCTGTAATCTCTCTGAGCCTCAGGTTTCCTGTTAGTAAAATAGGAGTAACAGTGTCTGCCTCGTGGACTTGTAAGAATTGACCAGAAACTTTCTGCATAGTACCTGGCATCTGGTAGGTCACCAAAAAAAATTGGAAAAATGGTCAGTCTTCTATAATCCCTTCAACAACTAACATATGAACACTTATTTTGTGTCCAGGACTTTACTTCCTACTGATGCCTAGCACATGCCTGGCGTTAGTGGAAACTCAATAAACCAGTCATAAAATGACAAAACAAGACTGGATCTCTTCATGGTCACTGCCTTTGGCCACGGAAAGAGAGACAGGCAAGTCTAGAGAGGAAATGTACGTGTGCCAGTGCTGTGGAACCCTGGGTTTCTGGGGGGATGGCCCTCTCCTCACCTCAGTCCCCTACTCTTCCATGGATGGCTGTACCCCTAGAACCATTGAGTATTTTGTGGTCTTGCTTCTTCTGAGGCCAGAGGGTGAAAACTGAAACACAAACTAAAAATGTCAAGTTCTATTCTGCTCCAGAAGCTCCCAAGGGCCGGGCAGAGGTTTTGCAGTTTTACCACAAGCATTTACAAGGGCCGCACACTTTGCCAGGACCAAGTCTCCAGATAGCCTAACCTCTGCAGACCCAGAATGCAGCTGAATTTCAGAGGTCGTGAAAGGGGGAGGTTCTGGGGGGTCCTGGAAAAGACTAATTCAACCTTGGTTCATCATCATGCTATGCTCGAACCCCCGAACCCCCTGTGTAGCCAGGGCTTGCTTGGTGTCTGGTTTCAGAATGACATTTTCACACAGCCCCAATCCCAACCCACCCTAATTTAAAGAAACAGGCACTTGGCATACGATCCAGATAGATCAGCAGTTGCTCACATACAGCTGCGCACATCTGGCACACAGGTATGTGATTTTGCATGAAGATAAATTGTGTGGGGACCAAATGCACAGTTGTTAAACTAAAAATGAATCGCTTCTTGGAAGCAATCTTCCTGCACAGCAGGGCCTCTGGGTGAGCTTGATCCTTTTCATTAGGCTTTTCTCAGAACGCACAGCCTACTCCAGAAGGTCTGTGGGTGAAGGAAGGGGCATGCCCACACCTGCAGTTGGCTCTCTGCTGCTCCTTTCAAATCAGAACTTGGACACAATCTCTGATAGCCACAGTCAGACAGTCTTCTCAGAAGAGTTACTCAGGGTCTGGGATCAAAGAAGGGGCCAGGTCTTCCCCTGGTGCTGCTTCGCTGTCCAGAAATTATGTTTCATCCACAGCCTATTCCTCGGGGAGGGTCTTTTAGTGGACAGCTACTGAAGGATTAGGGCCCTTTACCAAACTTCATGGGCAAAGAAATCTACCTCCCTTGCAAGCTTCATGGAGTCAATAGCGTCCACCTAGTGGGGACAACTTTCCCAGGGTTCATGTGCTTATGGTAACTCATGGGACAATGTCATGGTCATATGCTCTTCAGATCACAGAGCTTCGCTGTGAGGTACCTCACTGGCATGGAGAAAACAGAAGGAACGAATCCTGAGCTAGGTAGTCTCTGGGATTCCATGAAGTGCTGTTCTGATCCAATGACTAAGGCTTTGACATAAAAAGTTCTATCCCAGGCCCAATTCCACAATTTCAGCAATAGGAAGTTACTGGGTGTTTGCACAAACGAATCAAAGGGTTTAAAGGAGATTCTCCCCATCTTTGTTCTGTGTGGTGGCAATACAAGCAAGGGTCCAGCAGATTATTCTTCCTCTCTTTCTCTGTCTCTCTCTCTCCCTCCCTCCATATCTGTTTGTCACTCATAGCAAACATCCAATAAGTGTAAAGGAAGTTGCAATGACTTTAGAGGGAAATACAATCGTCATATTATCCCACTGAGTACAGAAGTAGATTAGCCATGATATCCATTTCTGCAGTGTCATATATGCTGTGCTTTATGTCTGTAATTTTTTAAGCCCTTTCCTGGCTTGGTGAACCCTGGATCGTTCTTTACAGTTCAATGTAGGTCTCAACTGTTTTATTACTCCTTCTCATAAGAGGGATGACTTTATTCTGTACACTACCATTATTCTCCATGCATACCTGTCTATTAGCACCACAACAGTTTTATGATCATCTGTTTATATGTTTGTTCTCCTGCCACACTGCGGGTCTCTATAGCAGGGACTGTCTAGTTCTTTCTATTTCCAACACGTAGCCCTATTTAAATATACTAATATTTGGTAAATGCATACCAATGCTGTCTTTCCTTCCTTGACATGACTTTGTTAGGCATTCCCAATTTGTAAATTCCGTGATAGCCCAGTATGAGAATGGAAAGAATCCTCCAAAAACATTATCTGGACCTCACCCAGAAACCAAGCAGAAAACAGCCACATTCTGAGGTATCCTGCAGTTGCCACAATTATCTGGGGGTCTTGACAAGGGATAAAATAAGAAGGAACATGTGAGTGAAAGCAGGACAGCTTGTCTTTGTTCTTATAGAAGAGAGTCCTGGAAAATGCAAGTATTTTTAGGCTTCACTGCTAGAACCAAAATGAGCGTGAGTGCAGAAGTCAAGCCACTGTGGGTGTCACTAAGGGTATTCAAGACCAGCCACTGCAAGAGTTCCCTGAGGGACCCAAGAACCATCAACAGCAAAGCTTCCCAACAGATTGTCCCCATTAGCACTCCCCATGTTTCCCATTTGCCCAAACTTTGCCTTAGATTGGTAGTTTATAGCTCATAGAGAGCAAAAGCCTTGAGGAGTCTTGTGTAGAAAACAACATAAATTCGGCACTCATATGGGAACAGAAAATTGAGAACTGACAGCATATGTGTTTGCTGATAAAAAAAAAAAGCCCATTTACCAGCTGTTTTTCCATTCAGTTTTTAGGAATAAAACCTACAAGTGCTCAATAAATTAATGACTGATAAAATTGTCATCCCTCTCTTCCTGGTAGAAAAATTTTATCTCTGGGTCCAATGTGATAATAAAAATCTCATGATTTTGATAGGTCAGAAAAGAGGGCTTCTAAGAGGAGTTTCTTGTGACTTCTTACCCTGACACCTAAAACCCAGGCACTGCCCAAGTTTGCTCCTTTATCCCTGTCCTTTACCTTAGACTTCCTGTTCTCTCCTTTGAGCCTCTATCTCATGATTCCCTAAAGCACCATTGCCTGTCTCCCCTCAGGGTCTGCATGGGGGCCAGGTAGCAACACATCATAAGCACTGTCCTATTCTTTACAATGTGTGGGAAGAGACACAGCCACCTGGAGTGGGGGGGAGGAAAGGATCAAACCATAGCTCTATTACTGTTCCTATGGAAAAATACATGTTGAAAACATAACCCTCTGAGGAGGTGACCAGATATAACTAGAATGTTTTAGTCATCTAGAAACCTTCTCTACTTGCTGTCATGGTATGCCACCCAATCAAAAACAGCCCACACTCCCAATTGAGGATGTAAAAAGCCCAGATGCCCACATGCAGCCAAATGATGATTTCCTGTATATTTTATCCTGGCTGTTTCAGAGTTGCTGCACAATAAACTAAAAACTATTAAAGGAAGCTCAGAAAAGTAAGAATAAAGTGATGGTTAGGTGGGGAAGGAAAGCAACACTAACCTTGGAACTAAGAAGTTGGAGTCTCACCTAATTTTTCCTTTACCTTATCCCTAAGTTTCTTTCATTACAAAATGAGGAAACTCAGGCAAACAAATCCAGGGTTTTTTTTCACCTTTTCAGATCTTTATAAAAACTATTTCTTTACAGAACCTAAAATTTATGTTTCTACTGCTATTATTATAGCTTATTTCCTATTTCTTTTCAGGGATTTTGTTTGAAAGACACTTGTGCTGAATTCCCTTTCAATCCAGTTTGCTAGATTCTCTGGAAGCCATCTGAATCTGGGTGAGCCTAGCACTCAGAACCAAGTCTGTTTTCATGTTTGGGTTACTGACCCATTTAGGTGTTCAACAAATACTTGATAACTGAAATAATCACCCATCTTTTAAAACCAACATTGGGAAATGTTCTCTCTAAAAGTTCAGTCTATACTGAAAAATCCTCCCCATCCCATTGTTAAAAGCAACTGGTCCACTATGAACTATTTTCTGAATTAGTTCAAGGAAGACTTCCACTGTTGATAAGGAGATACCAGTTATCAGCCAGCTCTGCTGGGCTGAGAGATCTTTAGGGCATCTGTAAATGTCTCCTCTTCCAGATTTTCCTGGTATTTATGACATTCTTCCATCTTTTCATCCAAAGCACATCGTTCCAGACCTCCAAAACTAGTCTCTTTCTTAGGAAATTGGGTAAACTTTGTAAGCTTCTTGCCTCTCTTTCCAGGAGTATATCACAAACACGGTACAGCTGAAATCAAGGTATTATGAAAGCCTGCCTTAGATAGGAGTGGAGTCCGCAGTTGTCTGTTCCTAATGCCTAGCAGCTAAAGATAAATACACTTTAAAAGAAAATCCCACGATGTGAAGTGCTATTGATTTTTCACACTCACTTTCAATTCCAATCACATAGGGTCCTGGTACCTTCTCATGCCTAGAACTCAACTCCCAGCAAACAAGTAGGGACTCTTCCTTATGAATCCTAAAGTAGGCTGATAACATAGAGTGTTCATCTTTATTTCCCCTTATTTCTCTCACCCTGAAAGCATCATCTTTTATCTTCTCTCATCAGCAATCACAATACTCAAGATTATGCCCCACACATCACCGCCAAAATTGCTTTGGGTGGGGGAGAGGGGAGACTGTAAACCCATTTGTGATGAGAGATGGATGACTGAAGGAATCTTAACAGGAGATATGGAGGGAATGGCTTCATGGTAGAGAAAAAAATCCTTAAAGTAAAGGGATGGTGAAGTCACAGGAGGTGGCCATTGGCAGAGGGAAGGGCAGAGAGCTTTGGAGCCCTACATCAACTCTGGGAGGGGGTGAAACACTGTCAAGCTTGGCTGAGGAGAAGGTCTGGTGTATTTGAGCCACTCAGTTCTATTAATAAGCCCTCAGTAAGATCCCAATGTGTTTCTTCAGTAAGCCTACTTCCTTGTAACAGAGAGCAATCAGAAAGGTTCTCTGCTGTCCCCACAGTCACTGCTCGTGCTCACTTCCTTCAGGGGACATCCTTTTGGTGAGCAACACCACAGCCTTCATGGAGAGATGTGTCATATGTCTCATAGAGAAGGACCAGGGCCACTTGTCCATCTACTTCTGAGATACTCAGGCAGAAGGAGGCCCTCTGTGCTCTACTTTCTGAATGGGGTGCCTGTCTGTAGATGTCTAAACAAACAACGCTGAGTGGAAATGTCTTGGGCGGGGGTGAGGGGGATGGGGCAGGGAGCGTTCTTTAAGAATCTGGCTACCGTTAAGGCACAATCCATCATCTCCTCAAACACAGTTTAAAGTACAGTGTGTGGTCCTATTCCCTTGGGTCTTTCTTGGCCTAGAATTTAACTGAAGTCTTTAGGGGAAAAACTATGATGTGAAACAACTGGTCTGTCCCAAAGTGTACGTTTTAAATGTTTGTAACTGTACAACCAATAAGCTAATTTTTATTTATGAAAAGCCCCAGCGAGAATAAACAAAGCAGAGGGCATAATAAATGGCATCTTCGTTGTAAGTAAACCAGGCAGACTGTGCTGGCCATGTTTCCTTCTGGGACCTTGGATGAGACTGTATGTCTGCCACCCAATTGGCAGTATGTGATCCAGTCAAGCCTGGGCCACCTTCCCATCAGAGTCACAGTTGTACTAATCGTCCCCAATGTTGATGAAGATCAATTTTGACGAAGATACCCTAACCCTAAGCCATTTGCCCAATGATGAGGCCAACATCCCTGAGAATGATAGGACCCATAACACTACCATCCTAAAAATCATAAGTCCCAGTGCTTCTTCTAAGTGGCAGCAGCTTCAGTGACGAAGAAGACACCTGGCAGAATCAGGGACCCTTGCTGTAGGATGGGGTGCCTTCACACCTGAGAAATGCCAGAAGCTAACTTTGATTTGGGGACTAGAGAAAGCATTTGAAACAATAATTTTATTAAGAACATACTGATTTGAACTTACTTCATTCCTCAGGATTGCCAAACCAGGGAAACGCAGTAGACATCCTTCTACTTTTTGTGCATTTATTTATCCCAACAGTGTCTACATGCATTTTAAGGTTCTCATACATATATGGAAAGCATACAGGTTTTTTTTAGTTCATGGATAATATTGGTTTGTGCAAGTGTACACACAGATCATTTCTATTAATTCTACTGTTCTCAGTAGCCACTGGGAATCAGGAAGGCCTGACATTAGCTCCAGTATTCAACCAGGCATAACAAAGTTCCTCATGATATATTGTGAAGACTGAAAAAAATAAAGGTTGATGTCAACATAATAGGTAAATACGAGGTAGAATCTACTTCCATAGGTGCTGATAATAATCAGGCAAATGGGCTGGGGTCTCTAATGAGTAACTACAGCTGTATCCCTGGCTCCCTTCTCTCCCACCCTTGATCTCCCACTGACTCAGTGCATGATTTGAGAAATGTCATTTTGCTCTCTGGGCTTCAGGTTCTTCATATGGGACATGGTAGGAGGGATGTGAAATACCACAGCAGTTCCAAATCTTTTTGGATTTATAAACCTCATAGAGATTTTTGTGAATGATAAGAGCCATCTTTCTGGAAAATACAGGCACAGTGTTTACATGTAATTCAGGGAACTCATGGGTTTTCTGAAGCCGTAAGGTGAACCCCCGTGGGTGATCACTACTGAGGTACCCACCCAGCACGACACTATGGTTCTAGAGAATCATACTTCTATGACCATCGAACTGTGGTGATTTCAGTTTTATTTCAAGCACCTCCTTTGCAGAGATATAATAGGAGCCGGTTCCAAGGAGGCATCTGGAAAGCATGTAGCATGACCTCCAGCTGTGTTCAGTTTCAGTTTGTTCCAGCTGGTGACCCTGCAGTGCTCTTTTTCTTCCCCGACCCAGACATGCTCTGTCTCTCTGGCTGCCCTGTACCTTCCCTGGCCTTGTAGAAATGATTGTGCCAAAGGCATGATGACTCCACCCAGAAAAGGGGCCTTGGAGCATCGTCTCATATTCGGACGGCTTCTGCAGCTGAGTCAAAGAAGTTCACCCCCTCTTCCTTGATTTGATTCCCCTGGCTTGTGGCTATTGGATTGGACAACACAGATATAGAACATGCCCATCACCGCTGAACGCTCTATCGGACACCAGTATTCTACACATGTATCCAGTCAATGCACACTCTGTGCCAGCACCTGAGTTTTGAAAATATAGAGACAAAGAAGACAGGCTCCAGCTCTCAAGGGGCTTGCGTGGAAGAGGCAGACCTGCAATTATACCACCACCCCTGAGGTGGAGCCGGGAGAGCGATAGTCCAAGCATAGGCAACAGCATGTAAAAAGGTACAAAGGCCTAAAAACACTGCATGTTCAGAGCATGGAAAATTCCAGATGATTTGCATGCAGAATAAATGAATCTAGTGAGTAAAGTGCTGAGAGGGGCCGATAAACCAAGGTGGGAAGATAGACAAAGGCCACATCTGGATACATAGACAAAGACCAGATCTGTATTCCATGCTTATTTGGTAGTTGCTTTATAAATGGTAATTCTTCAACCACTTGATCTTCAACTAGTTTTGATTTCTTCAAGTGTGTTTTCCTGGAATCACATGGCATTTCCCCCTTCTCTGTCAGAATCTTATTATAGAGGATTATTTCAGAGTCTGGAATTCTGACCTCTGTCCTCTCCGAGGCTTAGCTTGTCCTTCTTCTAGGCACTTCCCCTTGGGTTAACATCTCCCATTATCATATTGTATGGTTGTTGGAACATACAATGTATGGGGTATGTTTGGATTTAACTAAGAATCCAGAAGCCCAGACGTATACCTTAAATTGACAACAAGGGATGATGCTCACAAAAAATTTGAAACAGTGATGCCCAGAAAAAAACCCTTAGCTGGTCACAGAAGGAGGATCAAGGAAAGCCAATGGAAGAGCAAGTGAAAAAAAAAAAAACCAACAATAACAAACAAACAAAAGACACTCGAAGAGTACATTCTCCAGGAGGTACTCCAACCACTCATCATCTCAAAGACTGGGAACTTTCCTTCAAACTATATAAATCCCCCCCACCACCTGTGGTTGAAATTCATTTCTGTATGCCTGCCCTACATGCATCATGATGACCACTGGCCATCACAGGACACCATGAAACCATGGCTGCATTCTAGAAAACATTTATTGAACATCTAATAAGTGTGGAGACTTTGTTGCATTCAGTGGAGACCAACCTCATGGGCCTATAGAAGGAAGAAAACTCTCATCTCATCCTTATGATCCTGACCTCTGGAATATTCATTACAGACTTAAACCCTTCCACTGCTGTCATCTTCTGTGGTCTCAAAATATCCCTGCTAGGTAGATAAGATCAGGTTTGTTATACTAGTTTTACAGGAGGGCAAAACTGAAGTCCAGAGGTATGAAGTCACTTCCTGATACCACAGCAAACTAGGGAGCGAGAGCCAGGTCTCTTATTTTCAAATCTAGGCCTTGAAAAGCATTCTCAGAAGGCAAGTTATGTAATTAGATCAAATTCTCCTAAAATCAAATTTCCTAGCACATTGAGATGAAACGTCCAGTCTGAGGCAAAAGAAAAAAAAATACTATGAGGTCCTTGAGGATTGCATGTGGTTAAAAACAGACACAATATTCAAAGAAGCTCAAAGCCCTAGATACTCCTCTTAATGATCAAAAGAAGCTAGAAACTGATTTCTTCTGAAAGTCATCAAGATTAAACTGTTCAGGTGGCCATAGCTATCAATGGCCTTCCTGTTACGTAAGAGTAACAAGAGTTTTGCTGAGTTTTAAATGTTCCTTAAAAATAACAGAAACAAAAGTGCACCTGTATCGCTTCTCTCATCACGTCAATGGATCTTAAAAGTTTGTGGCAAAAATCACAGTGGCTCATGTTGAGCTGGTTGCTGCAAAGCAAACAATAAACAGAGACGTCTGTTTTGAGCCTTCATCAAATTGCAACTGCATAATTGCAAATAAATCCCAGCACATGCTGTTTTAATTAATGGCAAATAATAAGATAACAGTCACAATCATGAGGCTTAACCAACCATACAGTTAAGCATACATTTGTTTTCAATTAGAGTTAAAACGTATTCAGCTGAATACAGCTTAAGTGGTAATTGCATTCTTTACAAGTTGCTAATAATCCCTGGAATGGCCACTCTAATAAAAATTTGCCTCTAATGGGTACATGTCCTGCTTCCTCACATGTCAAGGCCAGTGAAGTCATTAGGGGCACCGACAACACAGTCATCTTTCTGGAGAGTTAGACTTCTGTCCAAAGCCCACACGTGAACCATTTGCTGTGTACTTAACATGGGAAGCAGCATGGTCATTTGATTGTGGTTTTATGCTCTTTCCCAGGAATGTCTCCCAGGGGCAATTCTGCTATTAGAGAGTGTGGCTATTTGTCATTTCCTATAAGGTGAGGCCTTCAACAGTCTCTACAGAAGAACGCAAAGGGCTGTCTCTACTCAGTTATCCTAGCTACAGGGACTTCACTTCATTTTGAGATAGTCACTGACCTCCTTCCAGGACATCAGTTTGTGTTTAACGGGTGGGTGGTTGTAGGACTGGACTGGCCACAGCATTCCAATCCAGGAAAATATGTCTGGGTGCACACACAGTTTGATAAACTGCTTTTAATGTTAATGAGTCAGGAAAAAAATCTTAGGCTTAACATTATATGCTCCCTTTCTTTTCTCCCAATATTTATTTACTGTGTCTTTCTTCCTTTTCTGCCATGCTCCTCTTTCTTCTCTCCTTCTCCCTTTGTGTCTGTCCTCCCTAGGGAAGAATTTCAGGGAAAATAACAGACTTTGTCTTAGAGTGCCTATGCGGGTTGGCTCTGAGCTGTATCATGTCCTCAACTGCCATCTCAACTATTTGTCCAGTGATACAGACCTGGACCTCTGGGTCTGGAGAGCCATTAAAATTTAAGTATTTAGAAGATTATTATTTCTAACATCCACTTGAAATTGAGAGGAAGACCATGAGAGTCATCTGTGCCCCTGGAGAAGAGAGTAGACTTGAAAGAGAAGGAGGGATGGCATTTCCCAATTTTAAGAGTTTAAAATAGGAACTTGAGCCTGCTATTAGCTGTGCTTTTCTAAAGGCAAAGGTACAACGCTATGCAATAAACTATTAAACAAATAAATGGGAGTGGAAGCAGTCAAGAAGGACAGCTGTCAGAGAGGTGACTGTGCTCATAACAGATGTGATGCTCTAGTAGCCGTGGCGGTGTTTGGGCAACTGTTAGATTTGCATATAAATTCAGAAGGCAAAGTTGGCCCCTTTTAATTCCTAATAGCTGACATCTTTAAACGAATCCTTCCTCCTTCATTTGTGCATCCCATACCTGAGTGTCTGGTGGTAGAAGGGGTGCAGATTGCATCTGGCCTATCATTGAATGACTCTGGGAGATAGGACAATTACTGTCTCCTCTTTGGGTCTCAATTCTTCATCTTTTAATGATTGTGAAAGTACTTCTCATCTCTGACAGTTGTGATTCCATAAAATTACAGCTCAGATTAAGAAAGTCTTCTCATGATTGCTGAGGTTTAACAATCCACTCTTTCCATAGTATTGATCGATTTGTTAGTGGAGTTACTAACCCTACTCATTATATAAGTAGATAAGGAGAGATGTATTTAAGGCTTCTACTCATCTCCTACTTCTAGAATTCCATGGCAGTTCTGTTTAAATTCACTCCTGCTTTGTGCCTTCTTGTTTTGCTTGTTTTTTTGTTTTTGCTTATTTTTGAGAGAGAGAGACAGAGTGTGGGGGGTGGGGAGGAGGTGCAGAGAGAGAGGGAGACATAGAATCCCAGCATCCAAAGCAGACTCCAGGCTCTGAGCTGTCAAAACAGCCCGATGCAGGGCTTGAACTCATGAACTGGGAGATCTTGACCCGAGCTGAAGTCTGATGCTTAACCTACTAGGCCATCCAGGTGCCCCTGCCTTGTGCCTTCTAATTGCATGTGCTCAGGCCTTTTTTTTTAATTGATATATAATTAACATACTGTTATATTATTTTTGTGTGTACAACATAGTGATTTTACACATACATTGCAAAGAGAATGGTATAGCCGCAGAATAAGTAATCACAATGGCTGCAAATTGGCAGCCACATTCCAGACAAATGCTGGAAAGATAGTATGGGCTGATTGCTATCTGCTTCTCTAGCTTATCCTTCCACTTATTCCCCAGACCATGCCACTGTCATTACCACAGAACATGGTGGCTCACACAGCATCCCTCAACATTGTCCCACCTACTGGAATTTAATTTAGTTCTCATTTGAACCAGATTCCGTTCATTGCCTAAATTCTAATTTGGACCAGGCTAAATTATCTCATCCCAAACAATCTTTTGAGCCTTTTTCCCACTGACTCCCAACATGTCCTCAGAGCTTCAGCCACACATGATAGCTTGGACTATTAGTTTTTTTACTGCTGTGTAACAAATTATCACAAACTTAGTGATTTAGAGAACATTCCTTTATTATCTCATCATTTCTGTTGGTCTGGAATCCAGACATGCCTTAGCTGGATCCTCTGCTCAGGGTCTCATAAGACTACAATCTGGTGTCCTCCATGCTGCTTTCCTTTCTCAAGTTCAGGGTCCTTTTCCAAGCTCTGCTATTTGTTGGCAGACTAACGTCCCTTACAGTTGTAGGACTGAGGTCCTGCTTTCTTGTTGACTGCCGGCTGGAAAATGCTCTCAGCTCCTTGAGACCCCATAGTTCCTTGCCAAGCAGAAATCTCACAAATGGCAACTCACTTCGTCAAATGCATGATAATTACTTTATTTACTATATAACATAATCTAATCAGGGAGTGGTATTAACCACCCCTGACATAGTCTATTGGCTAGAAGCACATCACAGGTCCCAGCTGTATTCAGGGACAGGGAGTTATACAAGAGTGAGTTTCACAGGGGATCATCTTAAAATTCTGCCTCCAAAATTATCATTCCCAGAGCATTTTTCTTACCCCTTTTAGACAAATTTTACTGCTGCTTAGTAAGTGGCTTCACCTTTCTCTGCCAGTCCCTAAATCGGTCACATGCATAGATGATGAAGTTTGTCCACCTTCTCCTCTTGGCTTCCATTGCATGTATAATCTTCTGAGCTCATTTACTCATTCTGGAGTGCATTATAGTTTACAAGACCTTCTCCCCAGGATGCACACATCTTCAGATGAGGGAAATTAAATGATTGCCTTCAACCCCATCCTCCACCACCACACTCTGCGTAGTGTTTTCTACATAGGCGGTAGCTGGCAAATAACTGTGAGTGGAATTCAATAAATTGAACCAAAGCGTAGAATTACAGTCTCTGCAAGGCTGGAACAGAGCTTCGAGGTCAGCTAGACCAAACTCTTTCCCTTATTGCCCTTGGCTGGAGGTATTGGCATTTCTTCGGGTTTCTATGTCCCATCTGCTATCAAACATTTTTATGACATTTATTTCCTCATTATAGACCTTATTGTGTTTTTTAAAAATGTATCTGTGAGGCACATGAGAGTTGGAAATTCTCCCTCCCCTTGCAATTCTTCCTTCCCCGAAGTCCCAGCCTCCCTATGCCTGTGGCAGGCCTCCCAAGCTCCCGATGCAGCATCACTCCCTGCTTTCCTGTATGTCTCTTCTGTCTCCTCCACACCTCCATCATCAATTTCAAACTTCCTGTCCTGACATTCAAGGCCTCCTTACACTTTGAGGCTGTCTTTATCGCCTCCCTTATTTTCCCTGTGTCTCCCTCCCTAGCTCCCACTCCAAATTCTGGGCATTCCTCCAAGTTTCTCCATATTCCTGGAACCATCACCCCCACGCTCCCCCTTCCCTATTTCCCCCATCATCTGTCAAGATATCTCTCATTTCTCTTATCTTCCCCCTAAAATTTTTTTGTAGAAACTCTCCTTTGACACAATAAGCAGATGTATATTTAATGTTCTATTAGCAAATGTTCACCCATGGCTGTTAGACCACTGAAATATACACAGCACAGATGACATAGTACTTTGATGCTTGTCACAGCGAATCACAGGCAGCTTCCAATGTTGGACACGGTGATGTAGGACAGAAACCCACAGTGGAACAGATTTAAGTTGCCTTGGTTTGTCCATGCGGCTGACTAACTCAGGAAGATGAGAATTATTTGGGGCTTGCTCTATCATTCAGATAGGTCTTTCATCATTTCAGCCAAGGGGCAGGCTAGGCAATGGAGGTATTTTTAAAGTTAGCTCTCATAGTTACCAGCGGGGGTGAGTTTGGATAAATTATGTAAATCCTGATGTTCATTTCTTTACTTCCAAATGGAGATGACCTTAATGAGAATACCTAAGGATGTCAGTTAAGTAACTTAACATGTAAAAAAATGCAGATATTGTAAAACATACGTACATGGCACACATGTCTGCCTGCAGCTGGTGTCAGGTGGTCAGTTGTGATTAACTATGGGAGAGCCACTTAGTTCCCTTGGGACCTTGATTTCTTCATCTTTAAAACCAGGATAATAAATTCCTGCCTTCTAAATCTCAACAAGCTGTTTTGAAAATACCATAAGAGAAGAGACACAGACATTTTACTTAGGAAATGTGGGAAAATAAAGGTATCGTCTTCATCATAGTTGGAAACATCACTGTCCCCTGAAAAAGTAGCATGAGCTGCCTACATTTCCTCTCTGTTTTCTCTACCTGGAATGCTCTCCTCCTCCCCACTTCCCCACCTCACCTGACTCACTAGTAGTCAGATTTCAGGTTCCAGTGGCCCTCTCATCCCCTCCCTTAGCCCCCAGCCCAAGTCAGCAATCTCCGGAGCTCTCATTCATTGTACACCCCAAAGAATTGATGTGGAACCACCACGGTTCCCACCTGGGGACACCCACCCAGAGATTTATTTTGAGAAGCCATCACAACTTGACTTTGCCAGAAAGCAGGGAAATGTCTGAACACAATCCTTAATTTCTGTAATAGTCTGAAGTTTTCAAGGCCCTGATTTCATAAATAGCTTCTACTATTCTTTGTACTTGCTAGGCCCAGGCCACGAATGTTGCTACACCAACACATTATTATATTCTATAAAAAGAAGTTTGCTTACATAATGACAATTTTTGATACACAAATGATATGCCATTCTGAGACAGATCTATAGAAATGAAAACAGTTAAAAATCACCAAATTGATAAATTTAAGACTTGATTCTTTGACATCTCTAGATCTTTTTCACTGTAGCTGCTTTCCAAATTGAATACTTCCAACTTTATTCATAAACAACGCATTTGAACCTATATTTTATTGACTTTTTTAGGTAAAATCCTTTTGAGAATTTCAAAAAGCTTCAGAGCAATCTGATGTGGTGGTCTCTTACAGCTAACTTTCTTTTATCTTTAATCTTATTCTTCTTTTAACATGTGTTTGATATTCACAGATGCAAATATCAGAGTAAAAATACAACTTATCTACAGTTTCCTAGTTTATCCCTCACTTTGTATGGAGGCAGAAAGGAAAAACATAACATAGAATATTGCCTGGAGATTGTCTAAATACATAATTTTTTTTCCCTCTCCAACCTAATTCCCTTTACCTCTAAAGGCAGTGGCTATTTTATAAGTAGTTTGAATCAAATTCTCAGAATTTATCCATCAACTTGTCTTCAATATTTCTGATTCTGCTCTAGTCTAGCCTCCTTTTACTTTTGCAAATTGTCATTACTCATTTTTATTTACTTTTAAAATTGCATTAGGAGATTCACTTTTGGGGACACCTGGGTGGCTCAGTTAATCATCTGACCCTTGATTTCCACTCCGATCATGATCTCAGGGTTCATGGGATCCAGCCCCTTGTTGGGCTTCTGGCTGACAGTATAGAGCCTGCTTGGGATTCTCTCTCTTCTCTACTCTTTCTCAAAATAAATAAATAGACTTTAAAGAGAGAGAGAGAGAGAGAGAGACAAGAGACTCACTTTTCACATGATTGTGTCAATGTTATTCACATCCACTTTCCACACTCCTCCTTCTCACACTGTATCGTTAAGTGAGTTTAGGCATAATTTGCTAATGTGGAGATTTCAGTTACTGGTAACTGAGTAACGGAAACTCTGTGCCAAGTTGTTTCCAGTTCTCTTTGAATAAGGCAATATTGCAATTCTAAATTCGTTATTTATTTTTGGTCTGCAATTCTTAAATTCGTTATTTATTTCAGTATGGTTGACACACAACGTTACATTAGTTTCAAGAGTAAAACATAGTGATCCAACTTCTTTGCACCTGTGTTATGTTCACCATAAGTGTAACTACCATCTGTCATCATCCAACACTCTTACAATACTATTGACTGTACTTCCTATGCTATGCCTTTTATTCCTGTGATCTATTCCTTCCGTAACTGGAAACCTATATCCCATAAATTAACAGTATCTAAAACATTAATTAGAAGCTTCCCCTAACCTTGGTATTCAGGAAATATTATGGTTTGTACAGACTTAACTCAATGAACCCAAAGGTTCCGTGTCTGTAGGTACTAGATCCAGAAACAGGAGGAGAGAAGCACCACACAGCACAACAGCTGGGAATATTACTTTTCTCTTGTTGTGTAACAAATTACCACAAATTTTCCAGCTTCAAGCAACACTCATTTATTATGTCACAGTTTCAGTAGGTCAGAGTTCTGAGCACAGTGTAACTGGGCTCTCTGCTCGGGGTAGGTAGGTAGGGCCAAGTGGGGGGCTCTCATCTGCAGGCTCTGAGGAAGACTGGGCTTCAAAACTCATTCAGGTTGTTGGCCAAATTTAGTTCCTTGTGGTTCTTGGTTGGTGGACAAAGGTCTCCATCTCCTGTTGGCTTGTCTGGCCGCCCGCATTCCTCCTCCTGTCCCTTCATCTCCATAGCGGCAGCTGTCGCACTCCAAATCTCTCTGAGCACCCCCTGCCTCTACTTTGAGGGACTTACGTGATTATATCAAGCCCACCTGGATAACCTCATTTTAAGGGCGACTGTGCCATATAGCGTACACAAAATCACAAACATTATCCGTCATCATATTCGCAGGTTTGGAAAATTAGGCCAGGACATCTTTGGCAGGAGGAGGCCATTTCAGAAATTTTGCCCCACACCAGAGCATGTTTTGTTCTGGTATGAGGAAGCTTCAGAAACCGAGAGATATCACATGGAAAATGACACCTCCTTGAACAAGAAGAAGAAGAAGACCTTGAACAAGAAGTAAGTTTCCAGTAATCCAATGGGAAAATTTTAAACTGCGTTGGTAAATTTTCTGCATTTGTTGCTGAAATCAAACTATAGGAAAAGGCACAGATGATCAAACAAGGAGAGAAAGAAGAAAGGAAAAAGTAAACAAAGTTTTGTTAGAAAGATTCCAGAAATACCAGGCCTGATTTTAAGTATACTGACATGAACATCATGAAACACATGAAAAAAATGAGCCATGAAGGGAAACCGTGCAAGTGAATAATCAGTGAGGGGCCTGGGAGCAGAGAGAGCAGGGAGCCAGTGAATATAGAACAGACAGTCCTGGATGAGAATTCTCAGAAGAAGGAAAACACCAAGTAAACACATACCCAGCTCAGAGCCAACAAGCTGCTTCAAGGCTGAGAAGTCCTAAGATTCAGAAAATAAGGGTGGTGATGGTCAGAGGAACCAGGACATTTCACTGTAGGTCCATGTAGTCAACTGTAAGGAGAGACTCATATACTAGCTATGAGTAGTACAGCAAAATGATCCCACTAAAAGGAGATATGGGCAACAAGTCTGAAAATGAGATATCCTAAGCTAGGTATATTTTACTCTTCAGAGACTCCTATTCTGTTACTGCAGTTATATGTCTTTACTTTGTACCTAATTCTAGGAAAATGAATTATAAAAATATTAAAGATGATGAGAAGCTTTAGGGGTCATCTAGTTTAACCTATTTCACAACTTGGTAAGTCAAGGACCAAAGAAGGGAATAAACGTGTCTGGACCAAACTGTGAACCTCAATAGCCAGTTCTAAGGATCTCAGCCCTCTGCTTTTGCCCAAGGTTGAGTATTTTTTAAGAAATCACTGTGGGTCTTCTTTTAGTAATTTGTATAAGCTTTTACTTCTATGTGCCATGCTATCACTACTCCTCCATAAGAATGATATTTATTTTTTCATGCAAGGAATTTTGGAATGAATTTTTTATTTTAGTTCAACTATCAATGGCTTTTAAAGAATGAGGATGTGTTGGTCAAGGTAGGTCTTAAATTTCATCAAAAAAATCTTTAAATAACTTTATATGTTCAAAAAATGTTGACCCCCCCCCCATCAAGTGCTATTAGCATGAAATGGGGATTATGGTGAGATTTGGGGTCTATACATGAACTCACACATCCACTCAACAAATAGCTGGTTGTATGAAAATACATAAGAGCTTCCATTGTTGCCATTGTTGGGCCTCAGTTCTTCATCTGTGAGAGGTGAAAGTAGGAGTAGACTCTCTATACTCTCCCCTTTAGTGCTAATAAACAACGAGTCTAAGAATATACATACCACAGGACGGCTATTGAGCTGTATACTCAAAACACCAAGGGAGTGCCATTCTCACTGCAGTGTGTGTGAATGGACCCCTCTGGAGTATGGGATATGAAAACTGCAATGTTACGTATGTTGTTATATGGGAAAAATCCATCTCAAAAGAAAACATCACGAAAAATTGGAGATCGTATTAGACCATCCAGCCCAATAAAGAATCGTCTCATATCAGCCACACTTCTCCAGAATCTCCCGTGTTGGCTGAGAAGAATAGAAGATACTCCTTTCATTCTGGCTGAGAAGGGCCCTGTTGCCCTTGAGATACCATCTTAATGTAGTGAGAATCCTGCCGGATAGCTGTCCAGCTTGGAGGCCGGGGCATGGGAAAGAGCCCAATAATAGTTGGAGAAAGAGGAGTGTGGTGATGAGCTCAGATGTCTAAACATAGAAGAAAAGCCAAGAACTGAGTAGTAGATTAGCCATGGAGCAGTCCAGTGAGGCGCTATATATCCTGTAGGCATGGTGACAAAAAACAAGAATTAAAAATGCTCAAAATTCATCCAGCCAATTTTATTAAGAATAACATTTTCTAACTAAAAAGAACTTGAGTTAAAGGCATTTCCATATGCACGTCCTTTGATATTGAGTCTTAGCATGACTAACACTGATTTGAGTTATAATCTATGGAAAGGTTCTTTTCAGATTTTGAATTTACCTTGGGCAATCAAAGTGCTAGTGGCAGATACTTGAGGTCTCCATTCTAGGACAGGCAGGGACACTAACAGAGTTATAGGTTGAGGGAGCGGGGGGCAGGGAGGAAGAGAAAGAAGGATCCAGGAAAAAACCCTTCAAGGATTTTTTTCAAATTTAATTTTATTTTGATATTCTCTAATTTTAGAATAAACAATCAAATAGTAAAGTCCAATGATCTTAAAGTTAAGAAATCAGCATCAGCTTGGCTCACACCCCAATATAATCCATACACTTCACTCAGCCTCAATAGCTCCAGAAATGTCAAATACCTTCCTAGTCAAGGTCTAGACTGGGCCACTGGGGAGCAGGTGTCATGTCCTACTATGAAGCTACTGATCACAGCAACAAGAATAACAACCCTCCTTTTTGCACTTTGGCACCTGAGACTAAAGGAGCAACACAGAGAGGCAGCCATATAGAAGAAGGAGGTCTTGCTTTGGTTTTGGGAAAGCATCCTCTCTACAGCTCTTTGAAACTATAGAATGATTATTAGAAATGAAGCTGAATTTACACATTTTTCTTTTATGTTTCTCAGAATCAAGCTATTGGGAGACTGAGCAATCTATCATTGATGTATTCATTCAAAAACACATAATAGGAATGCACATATTATGAGCAAGGTTCTAGGAATGAACACAGCATTAGAAATGGAACCACTCTGCTTATAGAATTATTGAAACAAAGGATGAAATTTAATAATTTTTCAGGAAACTTAATAAATGAAAAATAATACCATATTGTTGATGCTGGGGTGCCTCGATGGCTCACTCAGTTAAGCATAGGACTCTTGATTTGGGCTCAGGTCATGATCTTCCAGTCGTGAGACTGAGCCACGCATTGGCCTCTGTGCTGGGTGTGGAATCTACTTGGGATTCAGTCTCTCCCTCTCCATCTGCCCCTCCCCTGCTCGCTCTCTCTCTCTCTCAAAACAAAAAAAAATTTTTTGATGACATGAATCCCTGCCTATTGCAGTGGGAGTGATTTTTTTAATGTTTTTTCCCATAGCTGACATGTAGCCACATGGGGATTAAATGAAACGAGATAAGAACTGCAAGGTGCAGAGCATGGTCGTTTCCATTATCCAATGGATGTGACTTAGCCCTCCATAACGTTAGTGTGTTAATTCACGGACTCACATAGTTTCAACTGCCCAATTACTTTTATTGGCATTAAGTTCCACTTTCTTACCTGAATCATATATGTTCCTGAAGATGCTTAACGATGAATCTGGGTACATCTATGAAACCTCCTGAAATAGATCAAATTTCAGTGAGGCTACCCATTCCCTGCTTCCACCACCAAGATCTAGATGCAGAAGATGATACCTGAAGTCCCAATGCTGGGACAGGACAAATCACATTAGCCTCCGAACAAAGTCAGTCATAAACGTCTGCTGCTATCTTCTCATGCGGTTATCCTTCCTGTGACTCCTCATCCAAGGCCTCCGCCACTGCACCTACTTGGTCTAAAATGTCAGTGTTTTGGGGTATATTTACTTAGCCATCTACTTCCTGGCTCTAGGATTCTGTTTTGTTAGATGCTGTCGTCACTACCAGGCTGGAGGCCAATGTTTGTACTGGGTGGGAGTTGGAGGGAGGCATAAACAGAATCAACCCTCTTGTGCTTTAAAAAATCAGGCTAGAATTATATACATATTTCATGTCAGAAAAATAAAATGTGTCTTGGCGGCAGATGGGAAGTTGGAGCGCGTGGAGGGGGAGTGGAGAATTGGCAGAATTGTTCCCCTTTTCTTTGGCCCCCCGCCTGACAATCATTCAGCCCTTTACTCTTGGAGTCAGCACCTTCTCCTTCTTCTGAGGCCTTCCAAGTGCTACAATTTCCTTGCCGTCATCCCTAGCATGTTGTCAGAACTCCGAATGGCTTGAAAAGGAAGAACACTCTCACAAAATGGTGTCCATTCCCTAAATTATCTAAGACTTGTGTTCAAGTCACTGGAGTGAACCTCAACTTGGCTTAGAAGAGAAAGCAAGGTTCAGATGGCAAGACAAATCCACACAAGGATTTGATGATCTAAATGAGGATACGTTTAGGAATCAAGCTCTTCACCTGAAGAAGAAATTCCACTTCTGAGCTTTGTAGGGAACCAAGAGTATTACCTACCTAAAAGGTTTGCTAAATTTCTCTAAGCCCCATCACTTCCCTCCAACTGGAGTGTTTCTGTTTCTCTAATTCCTGGTGCTTTCTAGGACCACCCAGAGCTGCAGTCTCTTCTGAATAATTATCTACACAAATGTGACCTTCGCCCTAGTCCTTTAGCCTCAGCCTTTCATTAAGCAGTTCCCAATGCTTCCTATCGTGTTCCCAGAAAGGACCGCTCCGTGATAAACAGTGCTCCTAAGTCCTCAAACTCCTCAGAAAGTTCTTCTCCTACCAGTGGTCTCAAAAACCCCGAAGCCTTCCGGTGGCGGCTACTTGTGTCCATGTGATCCCTAGATACTAGTTTTAGGGGGCATAGAATAAATTTGTAAAGACTCACAAGGCTTCTTGGCCACTCCTTTCCTACTCTCCTTGAGAATACCCTCCTCCTTGAGCCTGATGCCACTAATGAGCTCTCTTCACCTTCATGGCTGTCATATGTCAGCCTCTATGTTGGTCATTTCTTCATATTTAACACCTCTTATAACCTGACACAATGTCTTACTCTCCACCTTAAATCCTAAAATGTAGTGCTGACTTCACCAATCACAATCCTAAAACCTTGCTAATTCGAATGGCCTTAGACTCTCCTCCCCACCTATATACAATTCATTCCAAAGACCATCAGCCAGACCCTGGAACTCTTCCTCTCTGAAAGTGCCCTAACCCCCACCGAAATATCACCTTTGGAAGCCCACTCTTCTAGCTTTGTTCAAACAGTGCAACAATATATTTAGTAGAGAATGAGATCTTTCAAATTCAAGTGGTGTATCCAGATATCAAAATGGAAACAAACACCATAGTTAACCCCAAGCAAAATATTTTGTTTGGAAAGAAGAATAAGCAGTGAGAAGAACAGAAAAAAAATATGGGTGTCAATGGCCTTTCCTCCTGTAAGAAATGCCTACATCTTCTGTACTGGGGAAACAAATTCAGTACTTAATAGCAAATAAATAGGATGCATTCCATTACTTCTTCAGGAGAAGATAGCATTTCTGCTTAGCCTCCATTGACGTGCAAAGAAAAATAACACCAGCATCACCAAAAATCATGATTTCTGGGGTTGTTTGTGGTAAAGAACCCACCTTATGCCAGAGTGCCAGTGACTAGTCTAAGCAGTTCCTGCTCCATGGCCAGCCTACCAAAGGCAAAATCAAGATGAAGTGTTCCATCCCACTAAAAATGTATATGCACGGTCCCAGATTGCTGTACTTTCTTTATGACACAACTGAAATAGGAGGCTGGGAAACTTGCCTTATCTAGAATTGAGTCCCAGATCTTGGCATTGTCCAAAACAATCCTCAACTCAAGTTACACTAATGTAATCTTCCTTCTTGTGCCAAAAACAACTTTTGATGGGTCTTCTACACTTACTCTGCAGGTCACACACTCTCTCCCAAACGTGAGTGTTGAACTAACATCAGCTGATTTCCGAGAACTTTCAGGGCAGGGGAATAGCCCCAAACACTTCTGAATTTGGCTGATTTTTGTTGTTGTTGTTATTGAATGGCTATGCCTCCCTCAGCTCTGTGTTGTCAGCAGAATTAACCTGTCTATATCATCTTTTATAGATTGTGAACAGGGAGGACCTCAAGTCTGACCCGTGTCGGGCCCCAGTAAATCTTGCAGCACACAATTAAAGGCACTCCTCTGGTCTTTGTTTTTCTACCAGTCCATCAGCTCCCATGCACTCTGGATACTCATGAAACTTCTTTTCATCTGAGGCTCACAGTAGGATTTTTTAAAAAACATCTGCTGAAGATCCAAATAGGTTGTTATACTTCCTTTTAAAAACTAACCCATGGGATTGCTTCTCCTAGACAATTTTTTTTTTTCTGCTGAAAGTGAACACCCTTCACTTGTTCTTATATTTCAGTTTGAAACGAAGTTGCCCAAGGTAGGAAATAATGCAATTACCAGCCCTCCTTTTTTTTTTTTTTTTTTTTTTTTTTTTTTTTTTTAATTTGTGGATCATTTGGCTTTGTTATCTCTTGGGTTAAAGACTCTCAGGAAAACTTGGAAATCTCTTGAGAACTTTGTTTCTTATAATGGTCTACTTCTAGGCTCTGCCCAACGGTTTTATTGTCATATTAAAACCAACACCTATCTTATAAAATACAATGAGAAAAAAATTCACGTGCATTTTGCAGATAGACCAAGACTTCGTGGATCTTTTCTATTCAGTGCCTACTTAAGCCTCTAACCCCACAAGCTCTCAAGTTGTACGTTCTGTTTTCTCTTCAGGAGGGAATATAGGAGAAATGCACCTTCCAAAGCCCCTCACAGCAAAGATGAGGAAGCCAAGGGGACAGGAAGGGCCTTGCCAATAATCATGTGCTACTTGGGGGCCCCTTGGGCTTGAGCTCAGAGCTCCTCTCTCTTGTTGTAGAAAATAAAACAAAGTAGAAGACATTGGAAAATACGAAGAAAATGATAATAGCAGTTCATAATCCAGTCATGGATAACTATTATTCATGTTTTGGTCAATATCATTTTTTATTATGAAAAGTTTAGTTTATATAATTTGGATCATAATTATATATAATTTTGTATAGCTTTTTGAACACATAATATAACACAAGTATTTTCCAACATGAATAGAAACTCTAACATATTTTTGATGATTATCTGATATTTTATTAACACACATACCACAATTCAACTAACTACCTTGATTTTCTAGAGCTTTTGTATTTAAAATAATCTAACAATATCTTTCAACAAACTTTTTTTCCTCTGTATTTTGTAATTAACTTTTAGGATCAATTCCCCAAAACCTAAATTAAGAGTATGGATATTTTAAGGCCCTTGGTATTTGTTGACATTTTTTTTACAGATAGCTTGTGCCAATTTACATTTCCTTCAGGGATATATTAAAGTAACTAATTCATTAGACTGTCATGAACATTAGTTATTCTAATTTTTTAGAATTTTTATTCTTACAAAATTCAAATCTACAGACAACATACAAGAACAGTACAATGAACTCCTGTATGCTCTTTGTCTATATTTACCAATTATTAATATTTTGTTACGTGTGCATTAATGGCCTCAAACTATTTATTATCACTATTATTATTATTATTATTATTATTTGCTGAACCATTTGAGAATAAGTTATAGACATTTTTACCCCTAAATATTTCAATTTTTGTCTTCTAAGAAAAACACTTTTTTATATTGTTGTATTTTCAAATTAAGCACCTTTAACATTGATAAATATTATCATCCAACACACAGCCCTATATTTAAGTTGTCCTAATGTTGTCCTTCGTAGGATTTTGTTTTATGATCTAGAAACCAAGCCAGGATGATGTATTGTGTTTTCTTGCCATGTCTTTTTAATTCCTTTAATTCAGAACAGTTTCTCAGCCTTTAGTTTTCATGACATTGACACATTTGAAGAGTACAGGCAGATTGTTTTGTAAAATGTGCTTCCATCTGGGTTTTTCTGAGTTTCCTCATAATTAAACTCAGGTTATGCATTTTGGGCAAGTATGCCACAGAAGTGATGTTGCTCTCAGTGTATATACATCATGATGTCAGTTTGTCCTATTTTTAGTGATGTTCACTTTAATCACTAGGTTAAAATGATTCTACCATGTTTCCGCACTGTAAAGGTAGCTTTCCCTTTTGTAATTAATAAGTAATCTATGGGAAGTTACTTGAGACTGTGTAAATATCCTGGACCTCAACAAACTCTCGCCCATGGGTTTTAGCATCCGTTTTGATATGTGTCCGAAATAGTTATTATTATGACTGTTGCAAAATACTAATTTTTCTAACTCCAGAATCCCTTCTGCATTTATTATTTGCCATTTTACTCTAACAAAAAGCTTTTGCTTTTTCTTGCTATTTTGCATGTATGTATGTATGTAGTCAGTCATTTGTTCATATATATTTTTAATAGAATGGATACAGGGATTCTTTTTATATTCAGTGTGTTATAATCCACTACACTTATTATTCATTTTGATACTGAAATTGTCCCTGATTTGACTAATGGGAGCCCTTGTTTCTAAGTTCTTTGGACGTATCTTCATCATTTTATTAGCCCTTTCTTATATCCTGGCTCCCCACTCCCCACACACAGACACACAAACCCCACATTCCAATTACTCTGCTCTCGCAATTTTCCTGTTCTCATTCTGGAATTGGCCATTTATCCAAGGACCCCTGATTTCTTTTACTGGAAAATAGAATTAATTCTATTTCTTTAATGCAAAATGTTTTGGCTTTAATTTACATTTCTTTGGTTATTAGTGAAGTTAAATTTTTTCCAAGTATTTATGCCTTGCTTTCATTTCATCTTTTGTTATTGTCTTTAATTTGCATAGTGTTTTCTTTAGAATACCTAGAATACATACTTAAGAATGACTTTGATTCTAATATTTAGATGAAACCATTTGTTTAGAAGGATAAATTCAATTTGTAATTTCATTGTTCTAAATGGTTAAATCCCCCAAAAGGCTCTTCATAAAACTCTTGTAAACATGTGAAAGGAATCCAGTCCCATTTTAGAGCACCATCCCGATAGCCAAATTCAGAACTTCAGCCTATGGGAGCTGAACCCATTCTCCTGTGCTTTCTACATTACGGTGGCCCTGCCAAGATTTCCTAGGTGGGAGAGTATATGAAATCTGTGTTGGTGAAAGCAGCAGTGGAGCTTGGGGAGAGGAAGAGCTAAATTTGAGGTCGAAGGAATCTGTGGCGGTGGAAGGACTCATGGTAGGAAAGGAAACGAAAATGGTAAGATTATTACAGAAGCAGCTGCATGGAGAAAGGAAGGGCTCTCAAACAGTAGTTGTTAAAAGAGAAATCATATGGGTGCCTGGGTGGCTCAGTTGGTTAAGTGTCTGACTTCAGCTTTGGTCATGTTCTCATGGTTTGTGAGTTCGAGCCCTGCTTCAGGCTCTGTGCTTACAGCTCGGAGCCTGGAGCCTGCTTCCGATTCTGTGTCTCAGTCTCTATTCCTCCCCTGCTCACACTCTGTCTCTCTTTCTCTCAAAAATAAATAAATATTAAAAAAAAAATAAAGTAGAAATCATAAACCAGAGTGGCAATTTGTAAAGAACTTTACTTTTATGAAGAACTACCAGAAGTTTGAAACATCCTCTAAACACCTACGGGTGGAAGAGATCGTCCCTCTGCTTGTTACAAAATAAGCATACGTATCTAAATCACACAGTGATCTATCTTCAAATGAAATTATAATGAAAAAAAAACGAATATGTTAAGCCACTGAAATTCCAGGTTTTTTGTAACAATAGGCAGAGATAGCCTAACTAATGCAGTTATTTAAAATAAGGTAGCTGACAGGTTCATGCAACTAGAAATGGAGGGGTGGAGGGTAAAAGAGAAAACATTAAGATAAAATAAGAGGGGGCCATGGACACACCTGGAGTAAGTAGGTAGCCCTTCTCTATGTGCTGCAATCAAAAGATATATTTTCAATTTTTTTAACATTTATTTATTTTTTGAGAGACAGAGCATGAGCAGGAGAGGCGCAGAGAGAATGGGAGACACAGAATCTGAAGCAGGCTCCAGGCTCTGAGCTGTCAGTGCAGAGTCCAACGTGGGGCTTGAACTCCTGAACCACGAGATCATGACCTGAACTGAACTGGGACCCTTAACCGACTGAGCCACCCAGGCACCCCCCAAATATATTTTAAAGAATTCACCGAGGATTGAGAAATCAAAGCCAGTCCACCAGTCAATCACTCCATCCATGTATTCTTTCAAAAAGTGTTTGTTAATTCCCATCAGAGAGACACCAGAGATATAATAAGGATTAAGATGTGGTCCTTTCTCTTATAATTGTCAGGAGGAAAATCAGCTTTATAAGTCTGTTATGAAAAATAGCTATTTTCTACCTGTGCCCTCCAGGGAGAAGGAAGAATTAAATGAAGAACTTTATTAGTCTCACATTTCATTAAAATCTACTCTGACTGTTTTTCCTTCCCCTGACAAACTACTAAGATTTCAAATGGATTGGTCTTAAACCTTTGCCATATTTTTACTTTCAGCTTCTAAGAAAATTCTAAGATTCATAAAACTGATCAAAGCTACCAAAAAAGTAGGGGGAAAAGACAAACAGTCCAGATAAAACAGTGGTCAGAAAATCCACACCCTTGTTTGACTCATCTTGGCTAATTGTATAGAATTAGAAAAGATTCTTTAGAATTTGGAGAAAATTGACGTTTTAATCTCCGAAGCTCCAGATCATTGACTGTTTGCCTCTCTGAGCCACTGAGTAGGCTCGTATGTGTGGCACAGAGACAAAGCAGGCCCTCACCATCTAGTGAGAAACACCACTAAAGATAAATGTTCTCTGCGTCACAGAAGGGTTCAGATCAGTGCCACCTGCCTAAACAAGAGGGGACATGTTTACCATGGGACTCTGAACAAAGATTAGCAATTTACTCATATTCCCTCCTTTCCTGGGAATTTCTATTCCCTCTTCTGTATGGTGGAAGTGATTCTTCTGCATGAATTCGAGCAGGTGGAACCAGAAACCCTGCCTTTGCCACTCCAAAATGGGCCACATGAGACACCTTCCTGACCATGTCGACACCCAGAAAGCCTGATCCTAGTGCCACTCTTGCCAGTTTGGACTTCTTAGCCCCTGGATCTCATACCAAATGAGAACTTCCCAACTGCATCTTTGTCTTCTTAATATTCAACTTTCAATGAAGAAAAGATTCAGAAAAGAATTATGTATCTCCTTCAAATCTAGAAAACATTAAGATGGCTCTGTCCTCAAAGGGCAAGTGATGTTTTAGAAAGAGGTGTAAAATTTTGGTAATGTTACATGTTTTCCTGGGAATAGGGGGACCGGGAACGTTGGAATCCTGCCCCAATCTCATTGCTCATTCCCATAAAGTCCCCAAAGGAATTATTTTTAAAAAGGGGAGTACAGCAAACGGGAAATTAAAGTACACTTTGTTATTAGCCTGGCCAATGCCAAATAAACAAACGTAGAACTTTCTGGTAATGTGTCTAGGACACATGGCATACTCTCAGATCCTGATCCAGATCCCCAAACTCTAAATTGAGTATCTTATCTCGGAATCTTCACATCCTTGGGCTGCTCACATGGAAGAGGGAACAGAAGTAATAAATGAGGAAAGTACTGCGTGGAAAAAGAAATAAAATTAATCTGGAGAAATTTCAGAAACAGAATCCTTTATTAAACAAAACAACAAGCAAAAGTACTCCAGCATAAAAAACAGCTCTATCATAAAAAATAATTTCTCATTATCAGGCAGATAGGTATCCTGGACCTAATCCCTAAGTGACAGACATGGAGGGATTGCAGGTTCCAACAACAACCCTGAGAGTAAGAAAAGGAAAAGAGCTCAGTGATGTCGGCCGCCCTCGCTGATCTGGCCATGTGACTGCAGGAAGAAAGAAGATCAGATCGTAGCATACAATGAACTGCCTGCTGGGGAACACGGCCTGAATGGCAGCCGGCATCTGGCGCCGTTAGTTTAGGACTTTATTCTCCGAGAAAGAAGTGAGAAATGGGACAAGAGCGTGAAGACTCCGCTTGCCAACTCCCCCCACAAGTCAGAGATTGGTCAGGAAAGAAAGGTCATCGTTGATTTTGGGTTGTAGCTCGGGGTCAATACTGCCACTGTGAGTCTCTTCGCTCCGCAGGGAGACTTACGTAGGAATTCCCGCAAGCATCACAATTACCTACTGCGCCGGATATCCCAGTCCTCACTGCGTCTATTAGGAAAATGTGCCTCAGAAAGGTCATTTTGACCAAGATCTCACAGCTGTTAAATGTGATCTTGAATTATGTGTATCCAGAGCCTATATGCTATTTGTCATTTTTTTCATCTGAGTTTATTATACCAGAATTGCATTATTAATTAGGACAGGTTTTGGAAATCATTTGATTTTTTTTCTTATTAGTCATTACAATTTGGCCTTAATGGAAATAGTCAAAGTCAGTCCTGAGTTACATTTCGTGTACACAAATGACACAAAGCAAGCACTGTTCACCACGCCCTTTGCAGCATTCTCTAAGGCATCTTGATACTGTCAAGAACAGAAGCTTCTTCACACACAAGTTCTTATACGTCCTTCCAAAGAAAACATTCTTTCTTATAAGTAGTCATAATCACCGTATTCATATGCTTACTCACCCCAGGTAGCTAGGTACCTGAGTTGAAACAACCACTTAGTGCAAACAATCGTAGGAATATGTACATATATTCTGCATTATGTATATGATATATTTACTTCCCATAAGGGAGGTATGGCTGGCCTCATTAAAAAGTTCCAGAAAAATGAGGGTTTCCTAATTTATGCATAAATTTATATGAATATGCTTTCCAGCTTTTGCATAATTTCACCATCTAAATATTCAAATATATGTATAAGTGCATATATGTACATCCTTATTGACACAGTACACACTCTATGGATATCATGGTTATTACTATTAAGAAACATGTAGACACCTGGTTTCTGCTTGGGATGTAAAGAACCAGAAGGATTATTATTCCCACCCCTGCAACAACAACAAAAGCCAAACTACAAGTTCACTTTTCTTGACTGCATCAGAGAACCAAAGTTGCAGGAAAAGATGGGACAGGAATCATGGCCTACCTGGGGCAAATGCAGTCAGACATCACTTAGGAAATGTCAACTAGTATAGTCACAAAAATTGATGGCTGCCAGGTGTAAGCAGGCAAGAGAGTTTGGACCTCCTTAGACCTAGAGAGATAAGAGGGGTTTGCACCTTCTTCTCCACAGACCCCACTGGGAACTAGCATAAATGATTGACCAATGTCTTGAGAAAGTGTTTTGGTGGTGTAGGTCTGGACCTTTCTCTCTTCTCCTTCACAAAGGGATGCAATCCTTAATCTGTTGGGGAAGGAAGGCACTGGTGACAATCCATAGCATTTGGTCAAAAGAAACAGGAAGAAAACTTCAGTTTCTGGGTCAGGTGCAGAAATCCTTTCAGAGCTCAGAAGCACAGCTGAGGCAGGGGTGCTGAGAGATAAAGCATGACTAAAGGAACTGGAAGCCTGTGATGCACAAAGAGAAACCACAGCGATAATATGACCAAAGACCCAGCAGTACCCTTGACTAGATCAACTCAAACCCCCACATTAAAAACATAGCAGAAAGGAATGTACATTCATCCCCCTGCATAACAAATGATTTATCTCAGTCTCTGTCCTACACAAAATGTTTAGTTTTAAACAAAAATTTACAAAGTATTTGAAAAGGTAAGGAAAAAATGATATAATGCCAAGAGGTAAATCAATCAATATAAATAGATTCAGATATGACACAGATGTTGGGACTATGTGAGAAGGAATTCAAGAAACAACTAGAGGTCACTATTGATTATTTCCAAGCCACCAGGTTTTGATGTTTTTGTGGGATATTGCAGTCTATAAAGCTAAAAAAAAAAATCCAAGCTGGACTACCCAATAAAGCTGGTTCCTAAAGACTCTGTAATGGGTCCTCCAAGAACACCACTATCATTCATTTCATGTATATTTACTCACTATTCATTGTATATGGGACCCAATCGCCAGTCTTTTTTTAATGACAGATATTATTCTCTTTAAATGAACACAATTACATGTTAGATCCCACCACTCCAGATCCTTTTGGGCCTCAGGATTATATCAAGCTGTATCATAGATTTTCTTGGATTCATAGCATCATTTGAGGACATTTCTTGGCCATCTGCATCTTGCACCTTAGGTCCACATAAGTATGTGCATCAGAACATGTTCTCACCATAGCATCATCTGCAAATTTACAGATGTGCAGCTGGAACCACAGATGTCCCCTGATGGAACAGCTCCCTTATTTGAGACCAGTTGGAGGTGAAGACCATTACTGTCCCCTGACATTTAATTTGGCCTAGAGCTTTGTTGCTGCATTATCACCTATTTTTCTCTTATAATTCTGTTTAAGTGTAGATTTGGATCATTCATTCATTCATTCATTCAATAAACCAATCCCCAGAGCAATATATGATTGAATCCTTGTATCATGTGATAACCAGTTTTTTGCCAACATCCAATATTGTCAGGAACTGTTTCATGTATTTTCCATGCATTATGCATTTCTCACAATAATGCAACAATATTATTAACCCCATTTTACATTTAAGAAAATTATACACAGTGGGTTTGAATAGCATTGTCCAAGGATATATAGTTAACAACAAATCTGGTTTTTAAAATTTTTTTTAATGTTTATTTATTTTTGAGAGAGAGAGAAAGAGACAGAGCACGAGTGGGGGAGGGGCAGAGAGAGAGGGAGACACAGAATCTGAAACAGGCTCCAGGCTCTGAGCTGTCAGCATAGAGCCTGATGCAGGGCTCGAACCCACAGACCGTGAGATCATGACCTGAGCTGAAGTCAGACGCTCAACCAACTGAGCCACCCAGGTGCCCCAACAAATGTGTTTTTTAATAACCTGTCCAAGTTGATGTCCAGTAGGTCACACATGAGTTTATACTGATTTTCAACAAATCTCCATGGAGAAACATTTCATATTGAGATGACATCTATGGATGGTCATCTTACTCTTTTTAGTTCTCTTATACTTTGAGAGGACTGAACTGGATCACAAGAAAGTTAATGGAGCACAAAATCTCATGAGAGACTTAGAAAGGCCAGCAGGGGTGAGTCTATAGGATCAGAGCTTCACAACCCATGAAATAAGGCAATGGAGAGAAATTCTCCCTTCTTTACATCCCCACTGGTACATTTCTTGTAATTTGTTATTCTACTGTATAATATCATTATCTTGTTAATTCAGAAGACACTATTCACCTTCTCCCTTTCTGTCAGGTGTTAGAGTCCCATACTTTTACACAGCATTTATCATATTCCCTAACATTTTCCTTTATTTCCTCTGGTTTTCCTTCCCCCACCAGAACATAAGCTCCACAAGAGCAGAAAGTTTGCCTATCCTATTCATTGTTGTAAGCATACAATAGATACTTTCTGAATGACTGAATCATGTCTAATATATGGTCAAGATTCTTTTATTTTTTTAATATTTATTTTTGAGAGGCAGGAGGGGCAGAGAGAGAGGGAGACACAGAATCTGAAGCAGGCTCCAGGCTCTGACCTGTCAGCACAGGGCCTGACATGGGGCTCAAACTCATGAACTGTGAGATCATGACCTGAGCCAAAGTCGGACACTTAACTGACTGAGCCACCCAGGTAGCCCTGTGGTCAAGATTCTTACTGCAACGTCTATCCATTGGGGTCAGACAATTGTGAGTAGAAAGCAAGATTGCCCCTTGGGGAGAACCACATCCCTACAGTCACCCTGAAACAGGGCTGAGGGAATGCTCATGCTTCCATACAGAGCCAGAGAGAAGTCTGGTGTAGAGTCTTAGGTGCAGAGGTGCCTGCTTCACAGGCATGTTTGGGTTTGGACGTGGACATTATTTGGGGTTCCCCTCAGGCCTTTGATAAAGTCCTGTCAAAGTCTTAGCCTGCTATCAATTGGGCCGTGAGAATCAGAAAGAGTAGTAGTATTGACTCCCTAAGTCCAGAGTAGAGGGGGACTTTGGGGTAGACATGCACAAAGACAACAGTGCCAGGACAGCAAAGATCTCACACAAGGGGGTTACTAGCAGGAAAGACACTAAGAACATGCCAGCAAAACAGGTCAAAGCATAAAAAGGAAAATTGCTTAAGATAACAAGAAAGTCCTAGGTTTTTGGAGACAACTAGTAAGCTTCAGGGGGGAAATGAATACTCATTTTTTTTCTTTTTTAACACACATGTCATATTATTTCCTTGGATGACTCCATTAAATGTATATGTCTTCATTCAAGAAAGAAGTTATTTTGATTCCTGATAAAGCACTTATTTGCATTCTACAGTACTCTTTGATCTAAAACCATTTGTTTTATTATCATAAAATCCATTTTCATCTGAAAAATACCAAATCACCATATACTTGGTGATAGGCTTGGTCTGGACAATCATCTTGTGAAACTCAAAACCTTCTGGAGCACCACTCCTCTGGACGATTTCATGAATATTTCCCACCTATCTTCATTCTCTGGTGCACCAGCCAGGCATCCTACTCTTACTTCCCGTGTCCCCACCTATCCTCTGGCTGTTTCAAAACCATTTCCACAATCTGGTGCTGTATTTGTTTTCTGGGGCTGCTGTAATAAAGTAGTACAAACTACAAGACTTAAACAACAGAAAAGTATTGTCTCATAGTTCTGGGGGCTAGAAATTCAAGATCAAGGTACCAGCATGTCTGGTTTCTTCTGAGGGCCATATAGAGAATCTGTTCCATGCCTTTCTCCTAGCTTCTGGTGGTTGCTGGAAATTTTTGTGCTCTTTGGCATCACCGTAGTCTCTGCCTTCATGTTCACATGGCATTCTTCTCATGTATATAACGCTACTTCCAAATTCTCCCTTTTTAGGATACAGCCATATTGGATTAGGGCTCACCCTAATGACCTCATCTTGATCATCTGCAAAGATTCTTAACAAACACAGTCACATCTATAGGTACTGGAAGTTAGGGCAATAAATCCTTTGGAAGGATATGATTCAATCCATAACAGATGGGGTGAGGGGGAAGAAGGGGTTGGGGAGAAGGCTCTGCCTGAAGGCCCTTCTCCCCCTTTCCACTACACTCATAATGGTTTCCTAAGTTAATTTCCCAGTCTAGTGGTCATGTCTGAAACTTTCTCTTTCCTTCTCAAACTCTACCTTTCCTACTTCCAAATCCAGAATTTTAACCCTGTTGATTAAACATCCCAGATAATTTTGGGGGTGTTTGATTTTCTTCTGAAAAATAAATCAATTTTTCTCCCAACAAAATTCCCACTATTAGAAACTCTGGATGATCTTTCTCATTCAAAAATTTCAAAGAAAAGCAGTGTTAGAACACAAATGAAATAATGAAGTGGAAAGTTATTTTGTTTTCCATGTTGTTCTTTCTTTTTCCTTTTACAAATTATTCCCATCTTTATAAAATTTACAACTAATTCCCCTATTCACCTTCAGCCACTATCCCTGTAAATCATGTTCCAGCCACATAGGACTTCTAAGCAATTCTTGAACCAAAGTGAGATTTTTGATTCTCTTTTCCTCTGTCTGGAGTAACCTAGCCTCACTTATGAATCTGGAAAACTCCAGCCAACCTCCAACACCTGGATTAAGTACCATCTTCCCCAACTTCCTCAGGGATTTGAACTCTACCTGCTTTCCCCCTTCGCAAAGATTTATACAAATTTCTATCATCATAGAAGCCATTGGCCATTTTTTACTGTGGTTTGTTGACAGTGTGGTCCTTCTGATTACCCCATACCTCTGATAGTATGGACTGTCACTTTCCATTGTATCTGGGCCCTCACTGGCACTTCATAAATGTTTGAGAGACACATAGAAGGAAAGGGTGTACAAGTCACAGAAGAGCTCTTTCCAGGTCTTCACAGGCCTTTTGAGTAAGGCCTTTTGAAAACATAATCATTCTCTGCAACTTGCCACTGGTATAGGGTCTTGCTAAGAGTATGCTCACTCTAGAACAGAGGAAGACGTTGCAGTTCAGTAAGATAAACATGGAAGTTTCATAAGAATTCATTTTGTGTTTTATGGGTGTATAACAGAGAGGAGTTTGGGGGGAAAACTGTTGAGAATGCTGGCTAACCTCAAAAGATTCTGGTCTTTTGTTCACACGAACAAAGCATGAACATGTTCACAAGCCATAAGCTGCAATTCAAAAATCAACACCCAAAGTTAACTTAGACGAGAAAAGCATCCAGAAACACTAAGAACCCAGCTCTATTATGCCTTTGCCCCTTCACTATAATACTCTATCATTGCTTGTCATGTGACAAAAGTGTAGTGATCCATTATCTGAGTCTTGAAGGAGAATATGAGTCAGTGGCATCCATTCACTGGGCAGAGATGCACCCAGAATGACCATGTGAGAGCTTCATGCATTCACCATTCACAGTCCAAGTGGCTGCTACCTCTTGCCTCAAACATCGACGTCTAAACAATCAGCAACTTCTACCAATAAACTCCTTCACTCTCTAAATGTAGCATCTGAAGCCCCATAAACAGGAGTGAACTAGTAGCAGTCTGCAGTTGTCATCATTGACAGCTTATGATTTATCTTAAACTCTCCCTCGCCATTTGGCCATGACTTTAAGTAAACACTTTCCGTCTTCCTCATGTTCTCGTTACTGCCACCTCCCACTAATAAGAGAGACTGCCAAGAAAAGCATCCAGACAGTTCATTTACCTCCCAAACTTGCCTGAAAGTAGCCGCCCCAGTTTAGACAAGGGGCGAAGCAACTACTGCACATTTTCAACAGATGGAACAATGCTTCCCAAATTATTTACATTAATGTTATTTGCTCTGAGGATGTGTGTAACGAATGGGTAGTTGAATGAAATATTATGGCACAGACTGAAGACACCAGCAGTTCAGGCAGGCCATTTATGGTGATAGATGGAGATGGGCCGTTTTGCTTTCTAAGAAGCTGAGGAACTTTGGGCAGTCTGTCTTTGCTAAGTTCTTGGCACTGTCTTGTTCTGTTGGGTGGCTGGGGGCTTGGTCCAAATTCACAGGGAAATTCCTCACTTAAAGCATGGTGGCCAGAGGATCCCAAGACTGTCTCCTCACCCATCAGCCTGTGAATGAAATTGGTCTAGAATGTTGGCTGCCGCACAATGCAGCTGGCCACAAGAATGGTAGGTAGTCCTTAGATTTTCTGTGAGTGTCAGGAAGCCATCCCTAGTGGAAGTTGAGAGACCTTCCCTCAAAACTGATGGAACCCACTTTTGATTCAGCCTTCCTGAAATTTTTAATGGCCTGCCCACACCAAATCCAAAGTGGTATTGGGTATAATAGAATAGGCCATCATGAGGACCCTATGCCTGATAATATTCCTTTAGTGCCTTGTAAACCTAACCAGGAGTAGAGTAGAACGGTCACTGGCAGATGATGGGCTACAGTATAGGAAGAGAGTGAGCAGAGTCCTACCGTTTCTTCAGGTGAGCAAGTGGATTAGTTAAGGGTTGGAAGGATGCCACAATGAGCCCCCTCAGTGTCAAAGTCAGTCTCATAGCAGGAGTTTCCAAGTTCTATTTGGGTACTCACACAACAATTCTCCACGTGGACTGTGTTAAATGATCATATATTTATTAAATATTTATTGAGTACATTCAATATCCAAGGCTCTGTGTCTTGAAACACAGATGAGGGATATCTTGAAAAATGCCTTTTCAGAAGCTCCCTCTGCAAGTGGATAAATAGAAGGCCATCATAATACTAAGTGATAGACCTAGAGGGGGACATTTTCTTGAGGTGACAGCTGAATTACACAGGCACTTGCTTGTCCTTGGTGTTTGTCAGAGGACTACAGAGGGTGAAACAGGGCGAGAGCTGGGTTGTTCCATTACTACATCCACCATTACGGGGTTGTGTGTTATATGGAAAGATGTGACATCACAGGCTGTGCAAGCCAAGTTGTTAAGAAGTCTACAGAGCAACTTAGATTGTGGGAAAAGGTGTCAAGTTCCTTCTCTGGATTTGTCCTCAGAGTATTATCTGGTGTTTTGTTCTCTTTCTCTCCCTTCCTCTCTCCCTCTTCCTTCTCCCATTCCCTCTCTTTCTTTCTTCTTCAAGGAATCCTCACAAGTACCTCATTATTCCCTCTAACCTGCTGTTAAATCTTCAGACATCCGCAGTCTCAGAGTCCTGAGCTTCTCATTCACAGTTGAGTTTCTCCTTCTTACATGTTATTTCCCTTTCCCAGAGCAGTGATGGTTTGGCCCAAGTGGAATGATTTTCTCCCCACTGCTCCTCTGCTTGACTGTCAATCTTTAGTCTAAGAAGTATCAGACACCAGCAGTCATCGCCACATGATGGGGAGGGGACCCTAGAGTGGACCGTGGCGACCATATGCTGGACTACCAGTCCTCATGATGGGAGTCTGGATTGTTCTGGGGAAGAAAGCGCAACAAATGACATTTTGCCCTTATCACTCTGACACATTTTTAAAAATTTATTTTTGGTATCATAAAAAGAAGACACAAAATTTCTGTATCTAGGAAAATGCTTGGAGAAGGTGGCAAATCCTGACACACAACTCTCCTGCCCCCACCCCAACTGCCCAGGCCAATGTCTCTGGCCACCAAACCACAGTGACCATGTCCATGCCTTGTTCTTGGCTCTGCACAAACACTCCTGGACAGCAGGCTTGGCTGTCATAAGAAAGTGCATGATCCAGGCTGACTATACACTACAGGGCTGGTTCTTTTCAGTGTCCTAAATAGCCCATAGCATAAGGCCTTGCACATACAACAAAGTTTTTAAAACCCTTAAGGATTGCTGCACTTTGACCAAGAAAATTCTACAACAAAGTCAATTATGATTTCATTTTCCAGGGGAAGCACACCCAAACACACAAGCCGACAACACACATAGGCATGAACACAGACATATACGTAGATTCCCAGAACATACACTCGAGAGTCAGGGGGGAAGCACATGAGAGCAGCAGATCACACTCAGATGCAGGGACCCCTGAGCAGACGTCTCGTGGGGCTCTGCACACACCGCACCTCACCCCCGCTGACATCACTGCCATTGCTCAGAATTCCTGGCTCTGCAGTTTGGTCTCAATTCCTTTGGGCTGGAACCAGTGGGGCCTGGCCTGGCCAGGCTAAGCTGAGCTGGACAAGGCAGGGCAGGGCAGGGCCAGCCAGGGCAAAGCCGCAGATGGGTTCAGGTGTCAGTCCCCACCCGATCGGGAGCTCCCTGAGTCCAGAGTGACTCAGGCCCTGCTGTACTCGGGTTACTCTAGCTTAACTGCCCTGAAATGGCCTTGCACCCCCGCTGACCACACCAGCCCCCCCCTCCATCTCCCCACTGGCCAGATGTGTGGTATACATTTCAGTCTCGGCTCAAACACACCAGTCTGGCCCCACCGAAAGGCGCAGGAATCTGTGCTTCCCTCAGGGATTCAGAGAAGGGGCTTCAGTGTTCTTGCCTTGACCAAAGGCTCCTGGGAAGATGCCTCAAGATTCTTTCAGGTCTAACCCTGTGGGCTGCACTCCTTGTGCTTAACTTCCTAGAAGCTGGGGCTGCTGGCTCCTGAGTGGGTGCTCAGGGAACAACTGTAGGGGATGGTTACTCTAGCACTCTTTATCTCCGCAGCAAATAGAGTGGCTCCCACCTTTGTGAATCCCGGTAACACTCTCGGGCATGAGAGGCCATGTTTTGGCCCACGCAGGTTATTCTCTGATACTCTGAACTATCTTTGGGTACTTAGAGGCCACTTGCCATGTGGCTGGCTCGGGGCTAGGTGCTGGCAGTGAGAGAAGAGTAAAACCCAGCCTTCATCCTGGGATTATGGTCAGTTTGGGAAATACAGGAGTGGGAACAGCAAGACAGAAAAAATAACAAAGGCCTGGACTTCACACAGACTACAGGTCAGCCCCTGTCTCTGTCTCCGGCTAGATACATGACTTTGGGAAGTTACCCTATGGCTCACTAAACCTACTTTTTTTATCAGCTATAAAATGGCAAAGTCTATTTAACACAAAATTGTGTAGATTCTGTATATGATAACAATAATGATAGTGACAAAAGCAATTGTTACTTATAGAATGCTTACAACTTAAAGAAACTGGACCAAACCTGACTCTCATTTAGTCCTTACAACCACCTTCTTATCTTTAATCTGTTTTTCCATTTCTAAATTATATTTATTATGTATTTATTTATATATTTATTCATTATATTTATATATTTTATTTATTTATTATATATTTATTTATATATAGTATATATAATATTTATATTTATTACATATAATATATATTATTATATTCTATTTCTATTTCTAAATTATAAAATTTGCCAATAAAATGTGAGAAGATAAAGATAGAACTCCACAAGATATTTAAGTTTTAACAGGGACTCTTGAACATGAAAATACTTATGAATCCTAAAGAATGAATCTCAAGTGGTGGAATTTTCACAACATGGCAGGAAGCAGGGAAGACAATTTTTTTAATGTTTATGTATTTTGAGAGAAAGAGAGTAGGGGAGGGGCAGAGAGAGAGGGAGAGATATAATCCTAAGCAGGCTCCCTGCTGTCAGCACAGGGCCCAACATGGGGCTCTATCCCACAAACCATGAGATCATGACCTGAGCCAAAATGAGCCACACAGGCACCCAATGAGAAGATAATTTTTGGTAATAGATCTCATTAGTTCTTATTATTTATACCACAGAAGCAAACACTTTACCTTAACACTTTTCTTTAACTTTGGCCAAGATCAATGGTTTAGATAATGCGATAGTTAATTTTATACATCAACTTGGTGAGACCATGATGCCCAAACACTTAATCAGACATCATTCTTGATGTTTCTATGAGGATGGTTTTTGGATGAGATTGACATTTAAATTGGTAGACTTTGAATAAAGCAGATGGCACTCCATAATGTGGATGAAAGGCATGAATAGGACAAATACTGACTGCTCCTGAGCAAGAAGGAATTCTGCCAGCAGACAGCCTTGAACTTGAACTGCAACATAGGCTCTTCCCTGAGTATCCAGCCTGATGATCCATCCTGTAGATTTTGGACTTTTTAGCCTCCATAGTCACAGGATCCAGTTCCTTAAAATAAATCTGTCCCCGCTCCCTCTGCCTCTCTCTCTCTCTCTCTCTCTCTCTCTCTCTCTCTCCACACACACACACACACACACACACACACACACCCTGTTGGTTCTGCTTCTCTGGGAAACCCAACAGATACAGACTAGTAGGTTGATATTGGCTCTGGCCCCAAAAGAACTCCAGAGTGAATGGGAAGAATTCTGGTATCCTAGACTAAGACAGGGTTCTGCAGATTTTGAGGGGAAAAAAGCCATTCTTATAGGCTCTGGCCTGAATGCTTCAGGTCCCAGGACCTGAAGATGACTAATCCCAGCCTGTGACTAGCAGCTTCACAGGGATTTTGTTACAGAAAGGAGGAAGGGGACTTCAGTCAACATCTTCTTGTTCTTCACTTCTTAAGGCATATACCCCTTTATGAGTCCCTCAAACACAGGTTCACTGGCATTTCAAAGTTATTAAGCTCCCTTACTGCTCTGCTGTGCCATCTTTTCAGGGCCAGTTTCCCACCTTATCCAGTCAATGAGCCATTCTTATCTCCCCACTTCCGTCTTGTGGTGTCTAAAAGTGGTGTCTCTTGTTCACATGGGGGCCCCCAAATGTGGGACAATTGATATGAAGAAGGTGATGCTGGCAGTGAAAGGACTCACCAGAGGCAGAACAGAGTAGATAGAGGTTTACTGAATACACCATGGGGAGCAGCAGGTGGAACAGCAGAGGGGAAGCTGCCAACCAGGAGGCAATGGGTACAGGCTATTTTTAAAAAGGGAAGGTGAAGAGGCGTGGCAACATATGGAATTTTTCCTTTTTTGGTAACTGTGCCTAGTTATAAGTAGCCCATTGGTTAGGTAGGCCTTATGGATATTTTGAGGTGGGTCACTTGATGGGCCTGTCTGTATTCAGCCAGGTGGTTGCTGTGGGCTCTTTTGCCTTGATCAAGTTTCCATTGCTCAAGCCAGTTGTCTAAAAGCAGCTTCTACACTTGTGGTCAGAAAACTCTAACAGACTCTCTGTTTAACCTTGCCCAGTTACACCAAGCTTCTTCCCAGGGGAGAAGAAGGGGCTCTGGATATGTGGTCAGAAGACCTCACCCTGACCTACTGATCACTTATTACCTCCATTATAATGGACAAGGCATCTGGATGGATTCATTCATTTATTCGTTCGTTCGCTCATTCATTCATTGAAATATTTCATGGAACACTACACCCTCCATGTCAGCATTTTGATTGTCACTAGGGCCACGGTGAATGAAAACAGACCATGCCACTGTAAGCTCCAGTTTTCATTTGACCATTCACTCTCATTTATAATTACAAACTGTGGTCAGAGATTCGAAAACGTAACAGAGGAAACTTACATTTAGCAGAGGATCAGGAAAGTTTGACATTTAAGCGAATATCTGACACTAACTAGGATAAAGGGCAGTAAACAGCATTTTGTGTTGACAGAACAATAGCATATGGGAGGCCAGAGAGAGAAAAGATACAATTGACAGAAACTGGCCATAGCGACACAGTGGCTGACAGAAAGGTCAAGGGAAGTGTCCAAGATGACTCCTGGGCTTTCAGCTTTTGGAAAAGATGGATCATAGAGAGGGAATATTGAGGGAGGGGGGTGTGGGGAAGACCAGGTTTGGGAAGAACAGTGTTAGTTCCTATAGTGGTAACTTGTTGCTTTGCCACCCAGAGTCAATTCAACCTTCCTCTGATAGCACAATAACTTGCATTTTCTTGGAGAAACAGCTTTCTCCCCCTTCAGTGTGTGTGGTGTGGGAAATTGCCTCCAATATTCCTGGAGCAAGTACTCATTGGTTGAAGCTGAACAGAGTAACCAATTTCACTGGGAAAAGTGATTCGTTCTGGACTGTATCTATCCCCCTGCCTGGAAGTCAGGCCCTGGGCTGGAGAGTTATGAGGGAAACTTTTTCCTTATGCTATACTTAACAGTGGGGGTATGTACATTTAGAAGCTCCTAATCTTACAATCCTTAGAGGAGAGTCAGACCAAAAAAGGAACAAGCTCACAGGAGCTTATGTTGAGTGGAAATGACAGAAACTGAGTCATAAACATCAGTGAAGCCCATGGTCCAGCCATGTCTGATATTTGACTTTTTAGTCACATTAGGCAATAAATTCCTTTATAAATTTAAATCAGGTTTTCTATTCCTTGAAACCCAAAATTCCCAACTGATAGAATTCTTGGAGGTTTAACATGGACTTCTTGGCTTCTCATACAGCCTATCTGGACTGTTTGAATAAAATAATAGAGGGTAGAAGGATAATTTCAAGAGTGAATGAATGAATGAATAAATGGAAGGTAGGTATTTTTGCTGAATGCTTTCTATATAAGTGTCATGTTTGATCTTTTATATGAAGCAGCCACTGTTGTAGACCAAAAATATAACTTGTTTATGCCCTATAACAATTCTTGAACATGATTGTTAGCATTATTGCCAAGGATGAAGAAATTACAGTTTGAAGAGGGGGAGTGAAAGATGAAGTCAAACAACCGGTGCATACAAAACCTAGGATTGAAGCCCAAGAACTTTCTACAGTGCTTCCTGCTTTTCTGAACCTTAGCTTTCTCATCTGTAAAACGGAGATAATAATACAGTGCCTCTTTTCTAAGATTGTTAATTGAACCAAAGGATGTGTGTCTGTGTGTGTGTGTGTGTGTGTGTATGTTAAATCTCTTTCTAATTCTTTGGCCTGTTTCTCTAGCATTATCAAGTGACATGGACATAGCATTTAAAACAAATGGTTTTATTTTTTTTTGTCCTTGAAAATTTTTTTTAAGTTTCCCTAATGTGCACGCTTAAATTTCACGCATCCAAAACTGATTTCACTTTTCACTTTGCATGTTAACTTTGCACCATTGTTCAAGGCTTATGTGCCTGGAAAATTAAGGAAAGTCTATGTCTCCAGAGCCCATGTTAACTGAAGCCTGTTGTCAGACTCCCCATAGAAGTCTGGAGGTCCTCTCTGTGTGACTCAGCAACTTTCTAACCACCACTGCACTGCTAACACCACCTTCTCTCTCACTTTCACCACTGTCACCACCACCGGCACCATCACCAACACCACCACTTACACCAACAACTCCATGAGCGCCATCTACCCGCAATAATTCCACCACCATAACCACTACATCTGTGACTACAGCAGCGCCCACACTTATAAGGGTCAGAAGGCACTTATGATCCCTAATCTTATAATCCCTAATCTCCCCTGGAACACTATAAAGAATGCATTTTATCCTGTTTTGCCTGTGCAGAACCAAAGTCTCAGAAAAGTGAAATAACCTTTCCAAAGTCTCATGCACTGTAAATAGTTGAGCAAGGATTTGACACTCAAGGCTACCTGAATTGGGAAAGTGTGGTCTTTTTACTCTAGTTACTATTTCCTTCTCTCGCCCATTCATCTCTATTCTAAAAGGCCAGACTCTGTTTTTTTTCTCTGGAGTATAGAATGAGATTTCCCCTCTCAGCCTTTGTTGACTGCAGATGTGGCAAAACAAACTTGCCTGACAGTAACTGTCTTAATTACGGATATGATAACAGGAAGTCAAAATCACTACAGAGAAGGTAGAGAGGGAAGGTTGAAAGTGGGGATGGTAAATGTGTACGAATCTCATGTGAGACTTAACATGTCACAACTATGGGCTCTATTGTCCGAAAGGCAACAAAGTCTTTCCAGCTGGTGGGGAAAGTCCAGCTGAGGTGGGGGAGGAAGAGATACCTGGCAGTGAGGCCATCTTCCTGTCAAGATGGGGGTGTAGGGTTGCTGTGACATCGGAAATGAGGGCAGCCTGAAGGCTGGGGTTAGCATTCAATGGGAGGATTGAAGGGCACTTTGAAGTCTAGATAGCATTTCTGAAGAATGCCCGACAAGAATTCCAGACTTTTATAGAGGGATATGGAGATTGGATATGTTTTGCTTTTGAACGCTTTTTATTTGCAACTTTATAGTTTTCTGCCATAAATTTGAACTGAAATGGATATTAAATTGCAAAAACAATACAGTTCATGCCTATTTTTCACACACACCACAAAGACTCTCAGAGTAAACTTTGTCTTGACTAGCACATAGAATGGAGTTTGGATAATGCCTTTACCCAGGTTTTACTACCCCACCGGAACTAGTGCCTCCTTTATCCCATTAAAAAGAAAATTGATTTATTAACTGTTGATATTTTCACTTGGGAAATTCATCAGGCCCCTTGGTCAGTAGAACTAGGAATCCTGAACAATGTTTCTGTAGTATAAAGAGAAGGTACCAATAGGATATCATCCATGTGTGTACTTAAGAGTGTTTATGTGTTTGAAATGTTAACACCTCTACCTTGCTTGTCCATCATGGAGAGCATCTTATTTTCTAAGCTAAGTACAACAGGACTCTGTCAATTCTAAAGACGTTAAGCCATTTTTTGCCACTTTTATTGTAGCTTCTAGAAGATTGTTTTGTGAGTGCAGGTATCACATGTTGTTATTACATTGTTGTCCAAAGAAAGGTACTCACAACCTCCACTATGTAAGAATAATTGGGTGAGAAATTCTGATTAGCCACCTCCTTTTATCCAATAAGGTAAATTCTAGGATTGATGGCATTCGGACACTCTTAAAACTCTTCCAAGTGTTTTGATCTTCATTACATTTATTAAAATAAAAAATAGCCTCATCAAAGAGTTTATAGAGTTTAGTTCTCTTTGAACCTGTTATACAAATGTATCCTCTGCAAGAGCTGACATGTAAATATATGTAACATTTAAAGTGTAAACATACAGTTCGGGCTCACAAATTAGTCCCCATGAAATAGTCCTCAGGGCACTGAGAGCTGCTAAAATCAATGTTTTAGAAACTACATTCCTTTGATGAGTGAGACAAGTTCTCTGATTTGAATCCTGGGACGGCCACAAAGTGCTGAGAGGAAGGCTCTTGGCTGGGTGAGGGCCTTTATGAAGGGAGGAGGCTAGTCCTTCCTCCAGGGAATATGACGCCACCAATGCAGCCTGAGCTACATAGTCGGCACTTGTGGCCATATTGGCTGCTTTTAATCACTCTGGGTAATAATCTGAAGGTTGCATTCATGGTATTAATGATGAGTAACTCCTGTGCCCATGGTTGGCACCAAAAACAGCATGTTGATGATTACTTCTGGTCTTAAAGAATGAGTAGCACAGGATGCCTGTGTCCCACTCTATATGAGGCCTTCTCTCCCCTGCAGAGTAAGTTGGCATCTTTCTTTGGCTTAATTCAGAGAATGGGTTTCCAAGCCAGCCTTGAGCAGCCTCTGGAGCATTATCTGAGCCAGCTTCTGGTGGGGTATTGGGCTCTGGTGTATTTTGAAGAGAGTAGTTGGCATACTCAAAGAATGAGTATATTTGTAAACCACAGTCACATAAATGTGAAGGGAAACACAGCGTCTGCCAGCAATGTCTCTGGCCTGTATGTGGAACAGACTGGCAAGCAGTGGAACAGGCCAGAGCCACGAGTGTCAGAGCTGGAAGGGACCGCAGCATAATAAGGGCCAAGTCCACAATGACAGAGAACAAGCAACTTTCCCAAGGCCACTCCACCACGTCCCTCGGTTGCTTCATTTATAAAAGGGGAACAGCAGTACTTGTCTGGCAGATCACTTGAAACAGGTTAACATTTAATCTAAATACCTAAACGGGGTAACGTCTATGTGAGTGCCTCACATGGAGATTGGCCCCTGACAAATGTTTACCAGTTGTCTTATTACCAGGGTATTACCCCTTGGAGCCCACACCTCTAACCATTGTCCATTCTTGCCTTGCTGCATGCTGATGCTACACACAGATAAACCCTGGTGTGATGCTGGATGGTCACACGTGCCAGGTATGAGTTCCTGCCACAGAACTCGCCTCTTTGCAGTACAAAACATATAGAAAATTGTCTCCTTTTAAAAATAACTGTATAGAAACTTTTCCACTTCCACGACATGGAAGCACCACAGACAACCCGGGCAGGACAAGCCCAGAGCCTCTTGACTTGGGTTTCCTTGGGATTTAGAGCCTGTCATCGTAGAGCAAACACTCATGAATTCCTACTCTTCTCAGGAGCACATTGTTGACCCTTGTCTCTCTAATTCAAAGAAAAATATGTTCCAAGCTCAAGAATGTCATCTTAACACCCAAGAAAAGAAATCATCTATCCCTTTACCTTGAATAACATCAACAACTAATAGGAAGGTAACCAAGTCTTTATAGTTTTTCAAATATCGCCTAGATTTGTAATTCTAACCGTGAGAAAACAGCATACACCTGTGACAGTGCAGTGTTCTGTGTCCTCATAAGAGTCAACAGGGAACTTAAATAATAGTGCACCCATGATGGTGCAAAGAACCTGGAGGCAATTTTCTTGAGCCTAGTTTCCTTTGAACATATGTTATAGGCTCGGGTAGACTGTTGCCATTGAGTATTTGGTATTTTGTTCCAAAAGAGAAAACCTCTGCTGGTAATAGGGTATCCCTTGACAGAAATCAGCCAAAGAAGACTATCATAGAATCCACATCACAGAAATTTTACCCAAACCACACTTTATAATATTTCATATCATGAGAGTTTAACTTCTTCTATAGAAAGTTACAAAAACATCGAAAAATCAAATTCCAAAACCAAATTCCCAGCTGCCTTTTCAAAGAACTCTACACTCAGACCATTGGAAGCAATGCTTGATAAAGTGTATTTAAAAAGAGCTATTGATTGCACAGCTGCAAGTGGAAACAGGGGAGGGTTATAAATTAGGAATCCACCATCCAAGAAAATATCATACAGGTAAGAAGAAATCTCATCTTCCTGAAGCAAAGCCACTAAAACCAACAATGGTCAGAAACTCTCTTCTGGGTGCTCAGTGAGGTGCAAGGGGACATTGCTTCTTAAATGAAATACTACTCTGATGGAGAACAGAAGAGATATCCCAGAGTCTTTTTTTAATGCAGTGACCAATTTTTTTAAATGCATCATAAAATTGAATTAATGGCATGAAACGCAAAACTGGAAAGCAGCATCACATGAGGAGGAAGTAGAAGAGATGTCAATAAGGATCGTGACAGATATGGGAAAAGAGGCTAAAAGTCAATATATGAATTCAAGTTCAGAAAAGCAGGGAAGAGAAGAACCAGCATTTATTGTCTATCACGAGCAGTCCCTCTGTTATGTTGTTTTCTGCTTTTGTTCAAGAGCTCAAGGTGTGACTAAGTGGAGGATAAGAAAATATTTTAAATAGAAACAGCAAGTGCCCCCTTTCTGTGGCATTCTTAATGTGGGCATATGATTTATTCATGCAGCACAGGGCTAGACTCTGCATCCTTCATCATGAGTAATTCTCAGAACAATCCTGCTAGATAGGTCTTATTTTTCTGATTTTATAGATGAGGAAAGGGGCATACAGAAATTAAGAAGAAAATACAGCAAATGGTTAGTGTAGTCAGCTCAGGCTGCTGTAAAATATACCATAGTCTGGGTGGCTTCAACAGATTTATTTCTCACACTTCCCGGTCCACCAAAGACCAGGGTCCTGGCAGATCCCAGATCTGGTGAGGACCCACTTCCTGGTTGGCAGATGGTCGGCTCCTTGTGTGCTCACAAGGCAGAGAGCAGAGAGAGGAAACAAGCCTCTGTATCTCTTCTTAGAAAGGCACTAGTGGCATTTATGAGGGCTGTGCCACCATGACTTCCTCACCTCCATCCTCAACTACCATCATTCTGGGGATTAGTCTCCCACATATGAATTTGGGGAGGAGGGGACACAAATATTCAGTCTATAGCAGACAGAAGCAATAATGAAATGTATTACAAAAATAAACTTCTTTATCTGAAAAGGACCTAAGACAAGAGAGAAGATGTAATAAGGAAAATTTGTGAAAAGAAATCCTTACTTAGACATCCTTTTTTCAGGGCAATGAAAAGGAATTCTCTAAGCACTGGAAAAAAAAGTAAATAAACAAAAATTTACATCACCTGCCAATGAATACAAGTCCGCTTTTTGTAAAGCTGACAGGAAATAATGAAGAGGCCTCTGGAGAGGATGAGGGGAAATGGGAGGAGCCCTCAAATCTGTGCCTACTAGAATTCTCATTCTTATGCGATGAAAAATAAATAGTATTTATGCTGCTCAAGGCATCTGAAAAGTGGTTTATACACACTGACCTTTTTCATCATAACAACTCCTTGAGGAAGAAACTATTATCTCTATTTTACAAATGAGGAAACTGAGGCACCAGAAGGCATCTGACGTATCCAAGTTCACACAGCCACCATGCGGTGGAATCTGAATTTCTCTCTGGCAGCCTGATTTCTGAGTCCTTGCTCTTCACCAACACACTGAGAGGAAGTCGGTGGATGACACGAATGGGGTAATTCACACCCACGAATCTTTATGTCACAAAGAAGTCAGGAACAGGATTTGAAATAAGGATGTTTAGAATACTAGAAAAAGCAATCTGAAAGAAGTACTGGATGTTCTGGCAGAGGAAGGATCATCAGAACTGAAAAGGAACCAGTATCAATTCTGAATTTGAAAATCATACAGAATAAACCAAACAAACACCCCCAATTTAGTAGTGTAATGGTCTACTAGACAAAAACCGAATTTGACACTGCATCCCTGCATCTGAACTTGAAACTTGCATTTGAAAATGGAATCTAGAGCTGGAGAAATCTCCCAGAATGAAACAGAGAGAGAGATCAGGATGATGGAGGGAAAAAAGGGAAGGAGATCTGATAGCAGGAAGCAAATGCCAGGAGACAATTCAGTATACAATATACAGTGGCTACTCCAGAAATACAGAAGAAAAAAAGGAGATGAAGAAGAAAAGATTAGATGTAATTTTGACACTTACGCTTTTGTTATTTAGCTTTTGCAATTAATTTCCGTTATGATTTCTGCTTTAATCCAAGAGATTTTTTTTCAACCAATTTTCAAACATCTGGGGTTCTGAAAGTCATCTATTTATCGGTTAATGTTCAGTTGCTAATTCTGCCACATTTCGTTATTCATTATTCATAATAAAAATATTTAGTTCTTGTCATTGTTGGGGTTTTTTGGTTTCTATTTTCGTACAATTTCAAGAAAGAGATGAGTACTCTGAATAAAAATCAGAGTACCAACTTGGTTAACAAAAAATCTAAATCACACGCGGCCAAAGATTAAAATCAAAACAAACAAAAAAATAAATAAAAAGTGGTGGAAAAAGGAGATTACTTACAAATGAATGCTAATCCAACTAATGGCAGACTTCATATCAGCAACAATGGCTGTAAAAGAACAATGAAAACAATGACCTCAAAGTGCTGAGGGAATAGAACTCAATCTAGAATTCTAAACCAGCTGAACCGTCATTCAAGAATAACAAAAGTGGTGCCTGGGTGGCTCAGTTGGTCAAGCATCTGGCTCTTGATTTCAGCTTGGGTCATGATATCATGGTTCCTGAGTTTGAGCCATGCATTGGGGCTGCTTGGGATTCTCTCTCTCCCTCTCTCTCTATTCTTCCCTTACTCATGCTCACTCCCTCTCTCTCAAAAAATAAATAAATAAATAAATAAAACGTAAAAAAAAGAATAACAACAAAATAAAGACATTTTTAGAGTATTGCCCAAGGACCTTGGCTGAAAGGCATACACTATAGCTTATATTTCAGCAAGAAACATGCGTTTTCTCTTTTAATTTTTGGAAGTGAGGTCTTACGCTGATACGATTGTTTAAGTATCCGTATTTTTTTAGACAAATTCCACTTTGATATGGTGTAAAATGTTTCTGAAGCACTATTGTCTTTGTCTTCCTAACACTCATCAAAGTCTGGACAGAGATTAAAATGCCAACAATCTGAGTGCTCCCCAGATTCCCTGTCTCTTCTGGACAGAGCCTGCCTGCCTGCTCCCCACCTCCTCAGGGGTGACTGTGGGGCTGAGGCTGGCTGCACAGAGGTTTCCATGAGGGCCCAGAAGTGGTCGGGTTGGCCCACAGGATGAGCCTTCTGCCTTCCTGTGCCCCCACTGCTTCACAGGCCCTCTGCCTGCCAGGCACCTTTACTGAAGTCACAGAAAAGCAGAGGCAGGCAAAATGTGACAACACACTTAAGGATTCTCAGGGAGGAAGGTGTGAATCTAGAAGAGCTGACAGCTGTTGCACAGGTGAAAGCATTTGAAGAGAGCTTCCCAAGTGATGAAACCTATAAAAGTAAGTCACTTAGAGACCAATTAAAGGTCTTCTGGATCTGAAAATATATATGATCGAAAATGTTTAACAGATAACTGAAAAGGGTGCGGGCAGAGCTGAACACGAATTTAGATCTGAAAGATCCAGTGGAAGAATTAGTTCACAATACAGAGCAAACACAAGGGGATTGAAGTCCCTAACTCGGTGAGCCAATCCTCCATATTTTATTGCTGTCTGTAAAACTGAGGCAAATATAACTAAAATTCACAGCCCCACGTTGGGGCTCAAAAGATGTCAAATCCCAAGGAGACTTCTCTTTTTTTTTAATTTATTTATTTTGAGAGGGAGAGGGAATGGGAGGGGCAGAGAGAGGGAGAGAGAGAATCCCAAGCAGGTTGGGCACTCTCAGTGCAGAGCCTGATGTGGGGCTCGAGCTCACAAACTGATCTGAGTTGAAATCAAGAGTCAGACACTTAACCGACTGAGCCACCCAGGCGCCCCATGAAAATTCTGGAGGTATGTCCTAGCTTTAGATGCCCAACCAGGTATTCACAAAATAAAAAAAAAAACATTTTAGTCAATTATTTTATTTTGAAATACATTAATGTGATACACAGAGACCTAATGAACATTGAAGCGAGTTAGTAGTTTGTTGGTGGTGTGTGTATTTGTGAGTGTGTGAGTGTGTGTGTGTGTGTGTGTGTGTGTGTATTCCATTTTGGATTCCTCCTATTTCAAAGAAATAACTATCTTCCCTAAAGACTTGGAACACAGGACTTTTTACCTTCTCTTGTTTGTCATACAAAGAAGGTACTTTGGTATTTTATGCAATTGGATTTTTAAGCCTGACTTTCCCTTGGAATAAAATTTGACTCAAGGGAGTGAATGCTCCATGCTGTGAGCAGGGTTAAACCACTGTTTTCAAAAGCTGGCAAACAGGTGAAAGGTTGGAGGTGCATCTAAAGAGATAATCCAGGAATGCTTGGGGCAAACCCTATTGAGAAGTTCATGACAGACTAGGGTTTCAGGAGTTGGGCCAGAGAGGCAGTGGTGATATTGAGAATCACCTTTTGGCTACGCCAAAATACATCCACCTATCACCAGAAAGGCCATGAAGCAACTGCTCAAAGAGGCACATGAAAGTCTATGTGAAACCAGACTCAACAAAAGGTGGAGAAATAAATGAGCAAACCAAGGCTGAGTATTACGTTTGGCTCTGAGACTTCTGGCAACACAAATAAAAGGTGAAACATGGTGAGCTATGTGGTTCTTGTCAGAAAGGATGAAGGGGACCCATGTTTTTCTTGGTACTTAACTATAAACTAATTTTTCCAGTGCATCCTTATATGGGGGCAATGAACAAGCATATCAACACGCAAAAGAAATTATTTAAAGTGGTACTTCTGAAGCGCTAGAATCACAGTCTTTACCAGGACTTTGCAAATACTTTTTTCTTGGGTTTTTAAAGAAAATTTGATTTACGATAGCTCCTTTCCCTCCTGGTTTGAAAATCAAATTGTTATTGGCTGAAGTGTGCCCTCCCCCCCCCCATTCATATGCTGAAGTGTTAACCCTCAGGACCTCAGAATGTGACCTTACTTGGACGTAAGCTTTTACACAGTTAATCAGGTTAAAATAAGGTCATTAGTATGGGCTTAATCTAATATGATGGTGTTCTTACAAGAAGGGGAAATTAGGACACAGACAAGCATGTATCACCACATAAAGATGAAGCCAGAGATTAGGATGATGCTTCTATATGCCAAGGAATGCCAAAGATTGCCAACAAACTAGCACCAGCTACACGGGAGCCAAGGAACAGCTTCTCCCTGACACTCCTCAGCAGGAACCAAGCCTGCTCAGACTTCTAGCATCCATTCTTGTTAGATGATAAATGTCTGCTGTTTGAGCCACTCAAGCTGTGGTACTTCATCAAGGAAGCCCTTAGGAAACTCATGCACATGTCATTGTATTTTTTTAGGCTGAGGGATCCTCCAGTGCAGCTTTGCCTGGCAGTGAACATTTCTGATCAGGGCCTGAATCAAAGATTCTAGTGATTCAATTACAAACAAAATAATTGAGGGAAAAATGCAGTCAGGATAATTCCAAGAACAGTCCATGACTGAGAGCATTTTCCCCGTACCCAACGTCCCCAGCAACGATGCGCTCACATCAGGTCTGATCGTACCATGAAAAGTTCACATTTCTACAATAAAAAGTTCACATGTTTTCTTTGGTCTTGTCCTAATTTATATTGGTTCCCTTTTATGACAGGTGTCCAGGGACCAGAAAGAACTGGCCCAGGACCAAATGTAAATAAAACTTGAAATCTCTGTCATTTACCTGATCCCTAATTAGGAGAAGGGCAGCCCCTCACCCAAGCCTTTGCCAGTGCAGGTAATGCTGCTGGAGGTTCCCAACAGCTCCTTTTATGACTTGGGTGAATTTTGCCAAGTATTTGCTTGGTGTCACATTTATGAGCTTACTTAAGAATCTTTTGTACAAACGTTTTGAAGACTTACTTTGTGGACTTGCTCCAGGACTAGATTCCTGGGGCCCACTGCACAGTATTTTAACGAGGCCAAGAGGTAAGCTTTGCCTTCTGGGTATTTTCTCCTATCTTCTTTCCTGCCTCTTCTCCCTTCCTCCAGGAGTTCCTGTTCCTATAACAAACAAGTCAGCTACTACCTATGGGCAACATTCCCTTAAGCACCAACCATTGTCCTGCATCTTCCTGGGCATGGGCCTGATCTCTATGGGGAAGCTTACTATCTTAGAGCACCTGTGAATGTTCATGTGTGTATGCATGTGTGTGCACGCGTGCATACACTTGCAATTGAGGGAGAGCTTCTTGAAGGAGAACTGCCCACCTATTTGTAGAATCCAAGTATCTTGGCATTGCAAGAAAACTTTTAAAATGTCTGATGCAACTTCGACTCCAGCAACCTTTGCTCCAATGAAAATTTGCTATACGGTATCTTTGCCAGCTGGTCATACAAGTTCTGATGGAACTCTTCCAGGATTAAGTCATCTCTGCATTTCATGGAGCCCACAAAATTCCAAAGACTTTTCATTGTTCTTGGAAGGTCTTCCACCTATTGAGATAGAACTTCTTTCTTGGCTCTAACCCACTGCAGCTCTTCCCCTAGACAGTCTCACTGACATGGGCATGGACTTATAGCAAAGTTAAATTGGGAGGGGAGCAAACTCTTAGTAATTCAGATATAAAGCACTGCCAGTTCTTCTCTCAAATGTCTGGGCCATCTTGGTGAAAGTACCCTCATAAATCTGTATAATTTGTGACAGGATCCCATCTCCTCCTTCACTCTCCAGATTATAGAATCCCCTAGCACAGGGCTGGACTGGGCTGGACAGCTTCGCCTGAGTCATATGTCTGTGAATGGTAGAATAAAGGGAAACAAGCAATATACCCTGGAAGTTCTAGAGACGGTGCCCCCTTGGGAGGATTTGGAAGACAGAAGTCAGGATCAGTGGGATGAAGGCATTCCACACAGGAAGGGGAAAAACTTAGCCAAGAAGACTGACCCTCGGCAGCCCTGGCATAGGGAAAGGGGCCTTCAAGGACTGGCATCTTGGTCCACTGGGGCTTTTCTGCTTCCTTTTGTGATTTTTGGACTGTAAAGATTCTTCTGTTTTCTATTATTGAAAGGTATCTTCCCGTAACATTCTGAGAAAGCTCCTGATAAGAGGTATCTGCTCCAGAAATGTGGAGATGTGGCAAGGATGGCTGGGAGAGGGGCTGGGGGCAGGAGGCCTATGGCAGCAAAGGGAGTGAGTGCTATGTGATACCAACTCCAGAGAAATTGCTGGATAAGCCTGCTGACCCAGGGAGAGGTTACCCACGTCTGGCCTGGCTCAGAATGCTCTGCAGAACTCTGCCTATCCGCCCAATCACCATTGCTTTACATACTGCTTCCTTACACCTTAACAGAATTATATTATTTGAACAACTCAGAAGACGGCTTTTTGATAGATGAGAGAATTGAGAAGTTGAGTGATTTCCTCCAAACCACATAGGGAGTTAATAGTAGAGAGTTTTCCCTTGACCTTTAGATCTTTCTGTTTCTACTGATACAAGTGAATGAGGGGAGTGAATTTCACCTCTTGAATTGTCTTGGCAATTGTCCCACTGACCCTTTGGCTCCATACCATATGACTGTGACCAAGGGGACCGCATCCAGAGGGAGGAGGCCTGCCATCTCTCTCTGAGGCACTTGGTTTCTCTAGCTTCATCATAGGTGTTTTGAAAGACTGAGCTAGGGTCCCATTCGTTGAGTAATTTGTTCAGAATATTTTTGCATTTTTTTCCATAAGGGTGAAAATAGACTTTAGCCATCAGAGAATAATATCAAGTATTCATGCAACGGTAAAATCAGTGTCCAGAATAAGAGTTGAATCCTCCTTGTTCTATTTATACGTGTAAATTATTTAACCACACTGGTTACATTACCAGTTGGGAATACCTCCACCTGACTAAATATATATTCGTACACGTTGGCATCAATCTCCATTAACATAATATTCGCCATTATGGGAGCATTACACCATCATCCTACTCACAAATGTGACACAGAGCAGTGTCACAGACACCTCAATGCACGGGCCTTTAAGTCAAAATGGAAAGTTAAAAACACCTTCTGCAGGCAGCCACTGGCATTACTTCATATTTACATTAGTTTTGCTAATCTAGTAGAGTGAACTTTTTCCCTAAGAAAATGTAATAGGAATATTTTATTTGAAAATTTTATGTGGTAAGCAGCTGTCTAAAGTCTTAATTCCTGTTTTCAGTAGGGTAAGTGGCAAACGCAACCAGGAAGGAAAAAAAAATGCAGTTTCCCGAGTGCTAGCGAGGGCGGCAGGCAGTGGAAAATCCGTGCAAAGTCTTTCCAGGAAAACGTTGCTATATAGATCACTGTGCAAGTACTTAAATGTTGGTGTAGAAAAATATACCCACATTTCTTAATGAGATTGAGCAAAAGAGCTGGAAAGGCTCCCAGCAATTAGGAACCGGGCAGAGAGAGGGCTAGCAGATTGCAAAAGTCACACAGAAGGAGAGTGATCACAGGCACCCAGGCCCTGGCAGAGTGGCAGTCTGCATCCTTTGTACCCATTGCTGCACCTGCCACTGATCTCAGGGGTGTTACAGTTAGGACAGCAGGAGGGGAGCTCCGTGGACCCCCGCCATCACTCCAGCCATGGTGAGTCACATACCCATGACATCTGCCGTGCCCTGTCGTTCCTCTCACCTCTCTGATCAATTACTAAGCAGACACAGGGCCATGTTGCAGTCTCTGCCTTTTTCTGTCACAGAAATTCAAGCAGGAGCAAGAGCACAGTTTGTACTTACCTACATCTTGCATGAGTTAAATGAGTTGAATTGGTATAGTAAAAAGAGGAGTTTAAGGGATAGTCAGATGACAGTTCCTGTCTTTGTTCAGGTATAACTTTGGAAAAATTGCCCAATCACTGAGCCTCTTAAACTAGAACAATATTTTTCTCATAATCTTTCCTAAGAATTAAATAGTGTACTGTATAAAAAGTTCACCCTAAAGGAGTTACCCAGTAAATGTTAATTTATAATTATACACAATTATATTAAAATTTTGTATAGAAAGATATATGTAACCTATATAATATATAGATAAAATATAGCATATATCATAGAATAATAACAACATGCAATAATCTCATCAGTGCCATGTTTTGAGGCAACATGGACTTTGAGACAGAAGAAGTGATGATCCCAGGAGCAGAGTATAGGCCTTAAAAAGAAGTAGAACATACAGAGGACACCAGTGTCCCTGGTGGCAGAGCTTTGCCTGCCCTTCCATCTTTGTTGTAACCGTGTGGAGGTTCTAGCAGAGTCTGATTCAGAAAAGTCTAGAACTCACTACAGACGAGGGCTTTTCTTCCCTGCTCTCTAGTTTACATTGTTTTTCTAAATATGTGTAAGACTGATGCCTACCTCACAGGACAGTCTTGTGGATTAAATAGAATAGTGTATGTAAAAGTTCTCCAAATATAAGGCATTACTATGCTTAATAAATGGATGGTGTTGGACCGTTGAGTAAGATGGTACCTGAAGATATTGAGAGAGCAGTGTAACGAGAATAATATTAAGGGAGACAACCCTAGGTAAAATATACCAATACATTAGGTTGAGAAAAAGACTGAAGTCAAATTAGTCGGAACAGCATGGTTGCAGAAGCCAGAAACCCCAATACTGGGGGTACATCCTCATAATTAGTCCAGCTACCTACTTGGAGCTGGTGGAAGGGGCCATAAAGGAATAGTTGGTGCTTGGCTCCTCTGCCTCCCTTGGACAGAGCGAATGGAAGATACGCACATCGGTCAGAATCTATCTAGAGCACCAACAGAAGGCAGTGTTAGGAGGCTATGTGGAGCCTGGTAGGAAGTGTGGGAAACCCCTGGTCATCCCAGATCAAGATCCCAGGTCCCATGCAGCTAAAGAGAAAGCCTTTAGTGAGTCATACATCAAGCAGATCTTGGTTTGATTTGGTTTTTCAGGACAGTCTTTTGGTTGGTTGTTTGTTTTAAGATATAAACGCATGTTATTATCTTAGAAGTAGAGAAGGAAGGAGAGATTAAGAGTTTGATATATGGGCAAGTTTTGCATTATTTCAGAGGTGGTCAGTCAGGTGTGGCCACAAGAGTTGACACAGGAAAGGCACAGGAAAACACATTGTATTATACTTACACATCCTAGGGATATAGGGACACCAAAAGCCATGAGGGAGCCACATGGAGTGGGAGCATAAAAGAAAGAGGGTCAACCAAGCAGGTGGGGAGCCAAGAGAGAGTGAGGACCTGTGGACTAGTGTCTTTATTGGGAATCAGGCACGAGGGGATTTTACCACTGTGTATGATTATCACTAGGTCACAGTCAGGGGACGGCAAGAAGGGAACTTGTGGCAAGGAAGGACCGGCCGGCCTTATCGTACTGGTACTCCTGGTCAGCTGGATGGCATGTTCACAGATTGGTTTCGGGGAGGCTGAGGCATCTGAAAATGTGAAGTTTCAACATTTATAGTAGAGGACTTCATTGTTTAATCTACATTATGTCTCCAGTAGGAAGAAAAGTATGCAAATCCTCCATTTGACACATCCAAGTTAAAACACAAGAAGTGATCCTAAAAATAAAAGCCCTCCCCAGATTACACTGCACAAAAATAAGATTAAATTAAAACCAAGATATCCTTTGTAAATGTTTTTCTTTTGTATGTTGGGTCTAAGAGGCATGAAAAAACTGAGAATTTTTGTATATGAATTATAGGTGACTTAGTTCACACCTGTACTCATATACACATCTTCGTACACACACACACACACACACACACACACACACACACACACAAGCATTGGGTCATTTGTTGATAAATTCCAAAGGGATTGCCACAGTACTTGGCACAGAGTATGTACTCAATAAATACTCCTAGAAAACTTGTGGAATTAGTTAATGGATGAATGAATGAATGAATGATATATATATATAGAGAGAGAGAGGGTGGGAAGAAGACAGACAGACAGACAGACACAGAGACACAAAGAAAGAAAGAGAAATGTTAATCCCTGACTTCAGAACTAGGATTCAGAGGTGCAGAATGTAAGCCACACTGACCATTCAATGGGCTTTTAGTTTGGCTTCAGAGGAAGTTCTTCAAGGCTTTGGATAAAGGGTGATATGTGTATATGAAATAAGAAACCTGGACTCAACAGGACCTTAAACTAGCAAGTCTAAGGAAAATCAAAGGGCTATAGAGCCAAAATGTCTACATCATTGTGATGCATTTAATTTTCGTTACAAAAAAAAAAGGTAAAACCTATATGTTGCAAGGGTACCAAAAATCTGTCTGTGGAGCAATGGAATGTTGCATGTGGTTATAAGCAAGTCATTTTATATCCCTATGACACAATTTGGCCATCTGTAAAATAAGATGAAATCACCCACTCACAATTCTTTTTATTTTTTCATGTTTTTGTTTATTGATTGATTGATTGATTGAGCATAAGTGGGGGAGGAGTAGAGAGAAAAGGAGAGAGAATCCCAAGTAGTTTCCACACTGTCAGTGTGGAGCCTGATGCAGGACTCGATTTCACAAACTTTGAGATCATGAGCCAAAATCAAGAGTCAGATGCTTAACTAAGCCACCCAGGCACCCCCACCCACTCACACTTCTTACGCATATCATTGAAAGGTTGAGAAGCACAGGCAGGAGCTTGGAAGAAAATGTCCATTGGGGAAAACCTGAAGGGCTGTCACTAGGTGACATTGTCCCCTTTGGTAATAAGGGTTTCTAATCATAGACATCATCCAGATATGCCAAAGAGTGGGCTGAGTCCACCTCACCTTGGAGGAATAGTTCAAGGAGATAAATAAAAAGCAGTATTAGCTTGTCATTAAATTGGGGCCCCCACTGACTAATCCTACTTGAGCTAAATGCCAATTATTGAAGGGAGTGAATAGTGGAACATGTAGCTTATTCAAAGTCTGTGGGCTTCAGGTCAGAAGACTCAGGTTTAGGTACAAGTTGTACCAATTAGAAGTTGTATGATCCTGGTCAAGTTACTTAATCTCTCTCCCCAGTTAATCCCACAAACCCCTTGCCAGGCACACAACACACTTGCCGTGTGTGTGTTGTGTGTGTCATCCTATGAATGAATGGGAGAATGATGTTGTGCAGATCAAACAAGATTGTGCATGTGCACATACTGTGCAACACTACGTGGAGGTGTGACTACTATTTTCCTAATAATAGACATTCTATAACTCAATATGAATCCCCGAAAACTGGATTGATTGGCTTACCAGGACCATGTGGGCAGAACTTGGGGTGCAAGCTGACTTATTCTGTCATATAGATTTTCCCAGCTAGGAGCTCCAGCAGTTGAAGCCAAAGAGACCCCTTTCTTGGAGTCCTTGTGGTGCATGCATGTGTGTGTGTGTGTGTGTGTGTGTGTGTGTGATATAAATGTGATTTGTGACTATGAACAGGACAGTAATGGTAGCACAATTTGTTGCACTGCTCAAATACATTAACAAATGAAATCTTTCTTCTCATTGCCTGTTCAGTTTATTTTTTCCCCCAACCGGCTCATTTGAGCCAAAAGAGAGGCAAGAATTTTCCACCTTGCTGCTTAATTGGCAGTCTGACATTTGGCCTCTTGCACCTCTCAGAAGTTTGGCCACAATGACTAGCCTCCTTCATGCCAAGCAGCATTAGCGCTCTGTTAACACTAGGCAGCGGCACAAGCAAGAAGTCCCCTTGTGGGAACAATGTGACTTCATGTAGCTGACATCTGAGCAAAGAAAACACCAAATAAGTCTGGACAGTTTCTTTATGAACAAACAGGAAGCAAAGAGAGAGCTAACTCATGGTCTAGTGTAAGAAGGTAGTGAGTCGCTGTGGATACCTCAGTGATAGAATTTGTAGGAACTGATAGGGACGTACACAAGTTTAAACATCAACAGTGCGTGTTTGAGAGGGGGCGTGTGTTGGTGGTTGATGGGGAAAAGCAAGCCTGCAATATAATGTGCCACCCTTTCAGCACCTTCTCTACATGCTTCACAATCTGGCTTTCCACAGCCTTCTCTGATGCCCTTTTATCACAGAGTAGCCAACAACTGCCATGTTCAAGTCTTTGTTGGAAATTATTGAATACGCACCGCTTTTGGAGAATTTGCCTGGGAAAAATGACTACTCTCCATGATTTGCCCATTGTTACCGTTTAGAGAGGCCTGTCTGTGGGTATCTGAGGGTTCCAAATCTATCATCCCACTACCTGCCGCAGGTGTGCAATTTCATTCCCAACTGACTGGATAATACTGATCAGTGTATTTTTGCAAAGATGGAAAACCCAACTAATTAGGGGAAGCAGTTCACTATGTCCATCTTTCTCAATGGAAAGATCCCCACGGGGGTTGATCCAGGCTGCTCATCTAGATCCTGCATTCTGTATTCTCTAGGGGACTTCTTTTCATGCTCCTCTTTTCCACCAGCCATGAGTAAAGCCTAGGGACATTCTACTTTTTTGTTTCATTTCATTCTGAACTCTTAACTATAGCAACAAATCCTAACAACCATGCCTTTCTAGCATAGATTCAGGGTAACCCTCAGCGAAATGAAAAGTTTGCCATTATGTGTTCCTCTCTGTGCTGATGGCTTCCAACTCCCCACACAAAGGGCCTTTCCCCATTCTGCTTCCCTCTCCCCCTTTTCATAGCCTCTTTTATTTATATTAAGGCAGGATTTCTCCACTTTGGCATTATTGACATCTGGGGCCGATCAATTCTTTGTTGTGGGGGGGGCTGCCTTGTACACTGGAGGATGCTTACCAGCATCCCTGGCTTCTACCCATTAGATGCCAGTAGCACCCTCTCTCTCTCCAGTTATAACAACTAAAAATGTCTTCAGACTTTGACAGATGTCTCCTTGGGGACACCATCATCCTAGATGGAGAACCACTGCACCAAAAGGACCTCAACATGACCCTTTCCTAGGAAATTGACAATGAGCTGTCTTATAATGATGAAATTTGGAGCATTCACCAGCTTAATGCCCTTCCTGGGGATCCTGAGGTCACTTAATGAAGGCAGGCTCTTCTTGAGGGTAAGGCATCCCATGCAGTCATTAGCATTTATCAGAATTATATAATTGAGACCTATAATAAAGTGATCACAAGCATTTGGCCCAAAGCAGTAGCAGTTTCAGGTGTAAAACCTCCGATTCATTGGACTTCTGGGCCAGTGCACTCCCTTAAGATCCCAGAACAACACTCAGCTAGGCAGAAGCGATGCTCTCCATTCCTCAGATGATGTGTTTTCAAGCTCAGAACATACACCTATAAAATCCAGCACTTAGGAGCCAGTATCTGTATGCATAGTCTCACATAATTTACGGCCCTGACCAGAAGGTGATGTCATCAAATGAGGCACATATTCTACACCTCGTTTTCCCGTGGTAGGATTTACACTTTCTTGGAGAATGTGGAGTTGGCAAAGAATGTCAAAAGCAAGCAGCAAAGACCCAAGGCAGGCACAAACTATTCTTTAAGAGTAAAGTCCTATTCCTGTGTGGTTTGTGATCAGCCAAAATGTGAGCACTTCAGCACATTTTGTGCAGTGTAAAATCATTTACCATGGTATGAGTGAAGGTTGCTTTAAATAGAATGAAAGAAAATTACTATTGCAGTAAGGAAGCTGGCTAATGAGCATTTGCTTGTGGCAGAACCCTTTCAGGGATCTGGCAAACTTAGACAACTGACTGAAACCCAATATTAGGTCTACTGATTAGCTTGGATGACTCCAATCACTCAGCAAACAAGAGATGTGAGCACAGATTTTGAGTCTGTGAACTCTTGTGAAGTTAAGACAAAGATTCTAACTTTTTTCTCTTTGAAAATAAAAAGGACTTTACCACCAATTCTTAAGGAGAATTATATACTTATATATTTGGCCAATTATCTGTCTTAATAGAACATTTATAATTCATTCATTTGGACTTTAAGATTTTTCAAGTCTATTAAATTTACATAGCAAATCCCCTGATATTCATATTGATTCCACTGCTACTGATGAAATTAAAAATATTGAATGATGTGTCCTAAATCCTCAAAGGTTACTTCCAATATGGATTTAATTTTTTAAAACTCAAACACTTACTATCTGAAGACTGATTTTTTTCCCCCCATTTGAAGACAGCTCACAAAGAAAAGCTTTAACCTGGCACTTGGCAACTTCATTCTTCTGGCAATGTGATCTTCCTGCTAGAAAAAAATTAACTCGTAGTATGATTTTTGAAAATCTATGGCTTTGGGATTATTGCCTATGCAACTGGGTTGGAGGCAGAACATTCTTTCTTGGCCATTGAGCTGCATATTAATCATACAGAGTAGAGTTTATGCAAGACCAAAACATGAAGCCAAAGCCCAACACTTTTCACCAAAAAGGAGAGAAGTACATCATGGAAGACGTAACATCATATTCTGTTGCTCAAATTAAAAAAAAAAAAAAGTGTTATGTCTTTGGGGAAATTGGCAGTCACTAGCTCATCTTTTGAGGCATGGCCATCAGACAGCCCTGCATGTGCCCAGCGCATGGCACTGTGCTTCTGGCTGATTCTGTCAGCAACCCACGTCAGAGTGTTAATGAATGCAGATGGAGAAGGTTTGGCTCCTAAGAACACCATGTTAAAATTTAAATTAGTCATGTGCTTAGGCATTTTTTTCTTTTAGAATATAATAAACAGTCATGGTTTGTGGATGAGATAGTCTGATCAACTCTGCTCTGTGCTCCTCAGATTTTCTCTATTGCCCAAACACATGCTCACTGCCTGCTATAAATATGTTTTTCTCCCCATCAATAATATCTTTCCATCCTTCATTCTTTGAGGGATTTGTGCCAGTACTGGAATCAGGAATCAACTCCACTAGAAGTCCATCTCTGGCCTCCCAGATGGTAATAATGCTTCTTTTCTCCCTACTCCCCATCACATTGTACATATCCCCATTACGGTGCTTCTTGTGTTGTGCTATGATCATCCATGAGCATTTTTGTCTTCTTTTTCATTGCATGAGCCCTTCCAGGATAGCACTGTGTCATACCCACCTCTATGTCTGCAGGGCAGGCACACAGTCACTTTCTACACACTTCTGATAAAAGGATGAAGGAATAAGTGGCAATGAATGGGCATAAGAATTGCACTACTTTCTGTCTGAAGTTGACAAGAATTCCAGGAACATCTGTAATATTATCCACCTGTTAGGTCAGAAGGCAATGGACACGACTTGGCTTTCCTGTCTTGTGGACAAAGGAGCTCAGTTAGGTAAGAAATGTAAAATCTTAGAGCAGAACCTGGTATTCCCATCCCCTCAGTTGTTGTTTAACTCTTATTTTTCTAGTTTTAAAAAGTTACTGTTTTTGGTAATTTTCCAAGGAAACTTTGAATCTAATCAGAGAAACTATAAGTAGAGAGAGAAGGCAAATCTGCCCCAAAGGTCACCAGACAACTCAAGGCAATAGAGACATGTGCAGGATATTGGGGCTGTCAGTCAAGCAGCCCATGGAATGACCCTTTGAAACTCATTGCCGTCCTGACCACTCCGTAGATATCATGGGAATAGTATTAATTAAATTAGTGATCTATTTCTGAGGGGTCTAGGGAAGATAACTTTAAGATACGCTTTTCATTTAGTTTTTCTTGAAGATACAGTGCATCGTAACCAATCACTATTTCTTCTGCCATTGGCTCCTGGCAGGTTTAGAATCCAACGAGTAGCTCATCTCTTCTCTAGCAAGTGTCTCAGACTTACAATCTACACTTTTGTGGTGGTCTCATTCCTGCATAAATTTATCTTTCTATCCTTGTATTACTTTTTGCTTCTTTACCGAGTTCTGATAGATGTTATCTTATTGTTGTCTACTTTTATTAAAATTTTTTTTAATGTTTATTTTTGAGAGAGAGACAGAGTGCGAGCAGGGGAGGGGCAGAGAGAGAGGGAGACACAGAATCCAAAGCAGGCTCCAGGCTCTGAGCTGTCAGTGCAGAGCCCGACGGTGGGCTCGAATTCACAAGCTGTGAGATCATGACCGGAGCCTAAGTCAGACGCCCAACCGACTGAGCCACCCAGCGGCGCCTACTGTTATCTACTTCTGATAGATGCTATCCTGCTGGTTTGTGGTATTTTTATAAACAGCCATAAATCCTTTTCGAATTAAAGTAATGTAGTAGAAATATTACATATTTATATAAAAACAGAAGCAATAATCAAAATATTTAATAACTACTATGACATTGTCATCGACCAATCAGAAAGGTGCTATCCATTAATGAACAAAAATGTCACACTGGTGCAAGCAAGCAGAACACCATCCTTGCTGATCAACAAACTAAGCAGCATCATCTCAGGTGGAAGAGAGAGCATTTGGCTTGGATTCAAAGGACTAGGAAAAGCACTGCCAACAAGGAGAAGTACTGAAGGAAAAGTCAAACAGATTTGATTTGGAAAGCCTGGCTCTGTTAGTCACTTTCTGAGTTTCAGATTTCTCACCTGCAAAAAAGGAAAAGAATACTTGCCTGCTTCGCTGGGCTGGTAGAGAAAAGAAGATATATGAGTTTTCTGCCAAAAAAAAAAAAAAAAAATATATATATATATATATATATATATATGAACTAATGTAGAAATGTTGCACCCCAAATGATTATTTGGGCCTTTCAGCAAAATTTTTCAATGAATCACATCTCCTTCCAGTTTTTCTCATAGCAGGGAACCTTTTCACACATTAGCAATGTCTCAACTTTGGTCTTCTTGGATAATTTTACAGATTGTTACTCAAATTAGTGGATTCTGTAATGGAGCAAAGTAGATACACGAGGTGGCCAGGAGCTACAACTCTGTGCACAGACTACTCTATAGTGGCCTTGGGATTGGGCCACATGGCCACAGGAGCAACCAGAAAAAAGGAAGGGGCAGGTGAAGCCAAAATTCAAGCCAAGCATTTCAACTTCAGCCCTGAGCCAACGAGGTCATTTTCCACGTGTTCTTGGCTTCCACTAGATTAAATGTCTCCTAAATGTTGAACACACAAATCTAAGCCCATTTGATGAGCCAGCCAGGCCAGCACAATGGTACTTGCCATCCTGGCAGTGTCATCTGGAGCTGGATCTTTGCGAGCACAGCTACCAAGCCAGGGCTTGAGGTTATAATTTGTCCTTTATGTCCATGAGTTGCTTGTCCTCAGAGGGGATAACCTCCATTTCTGGGGAGCTCACTCCATCATATCTCTTAGAGGCAGAAGGGTATGGTGGTTAAAACTTTCTGACATGGACTATCTGTGTGGCTTTGTCCTTCAGTTTATTCATATATCATGTGGAAATAGTAAGAGTACCCAAGTCAGAGTGGTAGCAAATATTTAATGAGATCATTCACATAAAGCAGAGTGCTTACTGCTCACAGAATCATTCTATGTGTGTAAAGTATAATTACTATCCATGCCCCCACAAGAGAATAATATAGTTTCAAACTCATTAACACAGCAAGGCTGCTACTGATTGTTCAAGCTCATTCCCACCCTCTCACAGAAATTCGTTATTATAGCCACACCTCACATTTTTTTTTCACACCTGCTCTGCTTTAATTGCTCTGCCCCCTCTGCATGGAAAGCTGTGATACTGTAATATAATAAGAAGTGTATACTTGATCTTTGTTCCCAATTCCTGGCACAGAACTGCCAAACTCTTGGAGTTTCCTGAGTGATAGAGGAGAAAGGAACATCCTTTATTTTTCATAATATATCCCTTTCAACCATACGTGAGTTTATACTAATGGGGTGACTTGTGGAAAGCTCCAAAAGATAGAGGGATGCTTCCAGGAGAACCAGCCATGTGATTACAGGGTTGTAACTTTCAGTCCCTTCCGCAACCTCCTCAGGAAGGGGAGAGGGGCTGGAGATTTTCAATTACTGGTGGCCAATGATTTAAGCAACCATGCCTATGTAATGAATCCCCCACAAAAGCCCCAAACAACAGGGTAGAGAGAGTTTCCTGGTTAGTGAACACATTGAGGTGTTGGGAGGGTGGTGAACCCAGAGAGGGCATGGAAGCTCCATGAACCCCTTCCCACCTTGCCCTATGCTTGCTTCTCTTCCTTCTTGCTGTTCCTGAGTTGTATCCGTTTATAATAAACTGGTACACTAGTAAGTAAACTGTTTTCCCAAGTTCTGTGACCTGTTCTAGCAAATGTACCAATCCAAGGAGGAGTTGTGAGAACCCCCGTTTATGGCCAGTCAGTTAGAAGTACAGGTGACAACCCAGGCCTTGCAATTGGTTTATGAAGTGGGGGACAGTCTTGTGGACTAAGCTCTTAACCTGTGTGGTCTGTCCAGTTAGTGTAGGAATTTAAATTGTAGGACACTCAACTGGTGACTGCCGAGAACTAGAGAATTGCTCGGTGTGGAAAAACCCACACATCTGATGTCAGAAATGTTGGTGTGAATATAGAAAAAAACAATGTTGCTGTGGTTGCTGTTTAATGCCTTTACGGATTTTTATTTCTTACTACATCCTTGTAGCAACTCAAAGCCATCCCACTCAGGAAGTCTTCTCATAGATATCTCTCAGGATGAGATAAGTGTCCATTCCTTGCTATCTTGCTTTCTGCATGAAACTCAAGTCTTCTCCCACCTGGATTGTTGAGACAGAGACTACATTTTTCCATTCTGCTATCTTCCCCAGCATGACCTAACAGAAAGTTGGTGCTCAGTAAACATCGAATGAAATTGTAAATGGACAAATAAGTTTAACATATTGGGATACTTGCATTGTGTCCAGGCTTATGAGGTGTCAGCCAACATGGTATGACTTCATAGATGCAAGGAAAGTGGCCTGATGTCCTCAAGCGCCCTTCCACCAGGGGCCTCATCTCTCAGAGCTCCACTCATTCATCTATCCTTGCATAGGCACAACACTGTGCTGGATTCCTGTAGTATAAAACACAATCAGACCTGGATGCTACTCCACAAAGTCTTCCCCTGTGCTGATGGTTTTAAATCCCTATTTTGAGTTTGGACAGTGCGTGCACAGGAAGCTCTTCTCTAAATGTCCTTTATGCCTTTGGAACATGAATAAAGGATCTCAGATACATTCTGGCTGGGGCACTGAGGGAGAAATAGGGAGAACCTGAGGCCTCTGGGCATTTAGAGAGGGCCAGGGAAATGATTGTCAGGGAGGAAAGGAAAGAGCTAGAGGGGGCCAAGTCAGAATGTCTCTGCTTAAGACACATCACTGAAGGAGCTGGCCCAGGAGGAAGGCTTATTAATAATTAGTCTCAGCAGGAAAGGGATCTGAAAATAATGATGCTCTAAAAGAAAGAGTCTATCTTGGAGCTAAATAGACCATAGTTTGAATCTCATCTCTCCACTTAGTGTCTAGAAAGACCTGGGCAAACTTCATAGTCTCTGATCTTCAATTTCCTCATCTGTGCAAATGGAGATGGCCTCATGGTGTTTGTTGTGATGTTTAAATAAAATTTAGTGGGGCACCTGGGTGGCTCAGCCGGTTAAGCGTCCAACTTGGGCTCAGGTTATGATCTTGCGGTTCGTGAGTTCAAGCCCCGCGTTGGGTTCTGTGCTGACAGCTCAAAGCCTGGAGCCTGTTTCAGATTCTGTGTCTCCCTCTCTCTCTGACCCTCCCCTGTTCATGCTCTGTCTCTCTCTGTCTCAAAAATAAATTAACGTTAAAAAAAAATTTTTTTAATGATAAATAAATAAATAAATAAATAAAATTTAGTACCAAACAGCCAGTTAGATTGCATGTGCTCAATAAATGCCACTCTTTTCTCCTCTCCTACTAAGTACAAAGCAATCTCTGTGCTTTGATGTGCTTTCAATCCACATGGCTATATATCTCTTCACATACAAATCAAGAAAGCAGGTAGGGCACCTGGGTGGCTCAGTCGGTTAAGCGTCCGACTTCGCCTCAGGTCATGATCTCACACTTGGTGAGTTCGAGCCCCACATCGAGCTCTGTGCTGACGGCTCAGAGCCTGGAGCCCGCTTCGGATTCTGTGTGTCTCCATCTCTGCCCCTCCCCTGCTCACCTCTGCGTCTCTCTCTCTCTCTTTCAAAAATAAACTTAAAAAATTTCAAATCAGGAAAGCAGGGGCTGCAGGCAAAGCAGATGCTGTGCTGACTTCAGGCACGATGTGGCTAGGGCTGCTTGGGTCTACATCAGGTAAGACAGCCTAACCAGGATTCAGAAGAGACTTAGATGGATTCCCTCAAGATGAGCCCAGTCCCTCCTTAAGATAGAGCTGCTGGAAGTGCTATCCTTGTAGCTCCAGACACTAGGAGAGCTGACTGGCGGGGCAGCACCGGCCCCCTAGCTCTAGCTCTTACCTGTTGGTAGCCAGAAGCTGGTCCCACTGCTCTCCCAGAGTCTGACTGATACTGTGGGCAGGCACATAGGGTGAGAGGTGGGGTGGGGCTGTGCTTCATTCAAACATGCAACTTCAAAGTCTCTGGGGATGTCGACTGGCATGGACGAGAGTCAGGGGCAGCTGGAACTGTGGAATTTCCAGTTACAAAAGGTCCCATTCAGAGCTGCATGCCCTGTTGCACAACAAGGGAACAAGGAGACATTTGATGGCATTAAAAAGCCCTTGAGCTCAAAACAAAGGGACACAACTCTCTCTGCATTGTCTTCTGAGCTTTAGACCTGGCTTGTGTGATGGGAGGTTATAAAAACAGGTGACATCTTATCTCAGTCTGCCTTGACAGAGAGCTAGCTTCTGGACATAGACCCGGAGGCAGTGCCCTCTGACGTGGGTCCCCCCAAAGGCTCTAGCATCCATTTAATCTTGGCAGTAAAGGAGCTGGGTCAAAGACCCAGTCAGCTGGTACATAAATACGAACTCTCTGAGACTCATCTCCCTCATTCTGGTAACCAATCCATTCCCCCACTGCTTCCTACACCACTCCCATAACCATCCCTATTATACTGTCCATTTAGTCCACGAGTTCTGAAAGTGACCTGAGAGGCATAATCTCTGAAACCATGTCTAAAAACTTCCACAACAGTCCCAAATCATAGTGTCACCCTGAGCTGAAATTCATATTTAAGAGGTTACTCCAATAAGCTGTATGTGCAAGGGCATCTTATATACATAGTTTATGACTTATTCCTTATACCTGGATGAGGGAACAGAAGCTCAGAGAAGTTGTCCTCGGCCCAGTACTAGTAAGTGACAGAACTGTGGATTTTCACCCATCAGCATCATCATGACATCTGCGTCGGCCCCTCACATACAGTATTTGCCATTGTAAGAGAGTCCACCTCCCCCAGTGGTGATCATGCAATGGACAAGAGCCATGGTAGACATTGGTGGATACTGCTGGAATCTTCTGGAGTGCCTTTAAAAGAGCTTAGCACAGAGCTTTTAAAAAATTGATTCTAAAAATAATCTATTTATGCTGAGTATATATGTACACTGATCAGTATCTGATTTTGCTAATTTCTCCATGCACTAGTGACTCATATCCCATTTCTAAATTAGAAATTTCATAAATTGCTGTAAGTGTGCCCCTTCAGAAGCATAATTATAAGCAGCACAATGTATATTTTAAAGTGTGAAACACTTAAGTTTCAGGAACATGGTATCCCTGTGCAGACAGAAAAGGTAATTACTTACATGCCAACTCACGACTGGGAAAATGAGGTCACCAAAGAGACCTTAACAATGGAAATCTTGTGTTTCTGGGGCACATGTTCAGTCAGAGACATGAAATTTTAAAGAATCTTCATCTGCAGGAATGATGCCAGCTCCTCTCTCCTGCACATCCTCTCTGTGGATTAATCATCGGGCCCCCGGTAACCACAATGTGACCACTATGTGAGGCGCCTTCTTCCCTGAAACAATGAAGTTCTGTCCGTTTGTCTTTGGGAGGCATTTACAGCTCGAGGACATCGCTCTGTTTTATTTCAAGTGTTCAGCGCTGGCTTCTTGGGACATGGCTGGAAGGGGTGTTGAGCTGGATTGGGCAATAACAAATGTTCCAGTGGGACACTGAGACATTCTTACCATGGGGCACCCAGCAGGGACACATTTTGAAAGGTGAGGAAGGCAAGAGTGTGTTTCATAAAGCCCAGTGTGAACACGTTTCCCCAGTACTCTGGTGAAGCTGTGAGGGTCCTGGTCTCAAGGCCTTAGTGGGGTCTTCCTCATGAAAAGGTTATATGACAGGGAGGAACACAATTGCTAGAGCCCTGACTTTGTCTCGATAACTGGTGAGATGAAATAGTCTCTGTTCATCTGGCTGGGTAGAGCTCCGGAATGCGGTAGCTCTGCCTGAGGCGCCCCCGTGGAGTATACAGAGCAACATTGTCATTCCCAGAAGAAGGTGGCAGCCGCCTTGCACAGTAGGCTGCCCTCCCACCCCCATGCATAAAGGCAGCAACCCAGAGCTTTTAAAATAATAAACAGCTGGCCATGGGCTCCCAACACAAACTGCAGAATACCAGTACAATTCGACTTGACTGAACAGGTTTTAGACCACAACACAGGAAACCCAGAGTCCAAAGGCTTCCCACTCTACACACTGTGCTTCGGAATCCATTAGAATGATCATCTTGAAGCTTCGTGTCTGGGAGAGAATCTCTTACATAGCAGCCAAGGAGGGGGAGATTCAAAGGTCTTGAGTTAAGCCATCTTGCTTCCCGTCTTTGGGATATGCAAATGCAAAAGCCACTGGGGTTCTGAGCGTCATGTGGACATGACTCCTTCTCCCCAGGTCTGAGTGGGTCTCTCTACTTGAGTGATTTGCAGGGCATCTGGGTAGCTCAGTCAGTTGAGTGTCCCGACTTCAGCTCAGGTCATGATCTTGTGGTTCAGTTTGTGAGTTCAAGCCCCACATCAGGCTCACTGCTGTCAGTGCAGAGCCCACATCAGTTCCTCTGTCCCCCTCTCTCTATGCTCCTTCCTTGCTTGTGCTCTCTCAAAAATAAATAAAAACATCTTTAAAAAAGTAACTCTCCAACCTCCCTCCTCTAACTCAGAGCTGGACGCAGGGAAAGCACAGGCTGGGAGATGAGGAAGGACAAGATCTCAATCAAGTTCATAAAAAAGACCTCTTTAGCAACTCTGTTCTGAACTTCTAGAGTGATGTTGGTGCAAGAATGGCAGTAGTAACTCCTCTGCAGTCTGAAAAAAGTGGAAACAACCAAAGACTGGGAATCGGAGAAACTGGATTTTCTTTCTGGCTCTATTACCTGAAGATCATGTGACTTCGGATAGATTATTGACCTTTCCTGGGACTCAGTTTCCCCATCTACACCTATAAAATAAAGGTAATAACAAACTTGCCCTGGGGTCATGCCATAGTAGAAAACTAATATCAATTATGTAATTAACTACTGATTGAAGGCTTAATAGCTACCTCAAAGTTGCTATATTAACTGAGATGGTCTCTGACACTTGTCTCATAAATGATAAACATGTGCAACTTAGAAAGTCTGATAAGGAAGCCTACCTCTCCAAGAAGCCTGGAGAAAGCTTCTCAAGATGTGGGGATTCACAAAATGTGGGCTGCAGAACACTGATTCTGTGACATATTAACAGGTATTCTGTGCAGGGAAATTTTCATGGGGAAATAGGAAATTCTGAGTTAAACAAATGTAAATAGGTTTCTGTGCTGTAGATTTTTCTAGGGTGTGTTGTAAATTTGTGAGAGACATCCAAGGCCACTTTTTCCAAGTTCACCTAGTCATTGAGCGCCTTTCCACGTGGTTCTCCAGAATCTTGTCTTCTTGAGTGATATACTAAAGACCAAAGTCAGGAAAATAACTGCTTTAGACATATCCTTGCGAAGGAGTTTCCATGGAGCCCCTCCTAGGCAATAAACCTTTTGGTTTCAGTGGCTGAATATGTATTTATTTCCTTGCCAAGTATTTCACAAGACTGTGCCCACTTCAGGTTATTTCAGGCTATCAGCATGCTTTCATAATAAATTGTTTTCATCTGCAAAGTGGAAATAAATATTGGTAAAGAGAACGGAGCAGCCAGCAACTTGAGTTCCTATCTCACCAGTATCTAGATACTTCCTGGTGATGGCATATGAGCTGCACCCTTTAAACCCTGAGCAGGAGCCACATCCACAGAGGTTAAAGTGAAGGAGCTGGGTGACAGAAACAGCCCCACAACTTCCAGACTGAAGGAATGAGGTAAAGGAACCCTATTGTCTCCTAAGGGTCTGAGATACTCAAGAAGCCACCAAAGGCCCCTGCAGGAATCATGAGTATGTGCCATAGAAGAGCCTAGAAAACAAAGGACTAGCTTCTCCAAAATAACCCATATGCCTAGGTCAATCCAGTGATATCAAGAACCAGGAGCTGGTGACAGATCTCCATTCATGGTTATCTTCATGTGTATGAATAGAAACAATTAGCCCATGACGGAGTTTTGGAGCCCCTCAACGGAAACCAGACGATATCTGGCATTGGTGTTTTCTCACCATCTTAGAAAAAAAGCTTCCCTTTTGGGGAGATGAACTTGATAGTCTGGGGGTTGGGGAATATCAGAAAACTGGTCTACCACCTCAAAGAGGGGAGCTGTTTTTCCAGGTTGCTGGGACAACTCAGTGACAAGCTTAAGGAAGCCCCTTTGTGAGGAGCTTGAGGCACAAGTCCTGCCTGGGATCAGCAATTCTGAGCCTGTCTCCAGGGTCCTGTCACTCCACAGTTAACACTCCTGAATTTACAGTCTCCGCAGTCATCTTCAAACTTGCCTGGATGAGAAGGGGGGGAGAAAAGAAAAAAAGGAAAAATATTCAGAGAAAATACATTTATTAATTAATGATTGCTAAAAAGCTTCAAAATGCTGAGTTTAAAAAATATATTTTGTGTATTCATTGATGTATTCACTCAGAACCAATCAAGACTCTCCTGTGTTAGAGATTGGTGATCAAAGAATGAATGACGCTAGTTGATGCCCTTGAGGAGTCCACAGTCAGTTGGAGGAGGGGAAAAACTCAGTCTCACAGCCCACAACGTGGAATATTCCATAGAAGACACAGGGAACTGTAGGAGAACTGAGGTAAGGTTCTGAATCAAGCCGAAGGGAGGCTCTGCTATAACACATCCTCGGCTAAGGTTGAACATGACAGCAGTTGGTCAACCAAAGAAAGGGGCTGAAGAGAGAAGGTTTCCAGACCAAGGAAGCAGATAGAAGGGATGTCCTTGTCCCAGTTTTTCCTATTCCCTGCATCTGCTTTCTGTTGCTGCTATAACAAGCTACCACAAGTGTAGTAGCTTACAACAATACAGGCTCATGACTATAGAGTTCTAGAGATCAAGAGTCTGAAATGGGTCCCATGGAGCTGCAGTCAAGGTGCCCGCAGGGAGGCTCTAGGGGAGAATTCATTTCCTTAGCTCTTCAAGATTCTAGAGGATGCCCACATTCCTTGGCAGGTGACTCCCAGCCAGCAATTACATCACCCTGACCTTTACTTCCATGTTCACTTCTCTTCAAACTCTCACTCGCCTGCCTCCCTCTTCCCCTTATAAGGACTCTTTGATTGCACTGGGCAACATGGATAATCCAAGATAATCTCCCCACCTCAAGATCCCTAACTTTATTCTATATTCACTCATATCTACAGAGACGCTTTTACCATGTAAGGTAGCATATTCACAAGTTCTGGGATTAGAACATGGACATTTTTGGGAGGGCCACCATTCTGACTACCATACCATTTATGGCACTAAGTTTCTCCACTCATAAAATTGGTTGGATCTCATGACCTCTAAGAACCTGTCCAGTTCTGTCTACCAGTGGGTAGCAGATAGTTATCCAAAGATTAGAGCCTGGCAGACCATATCAGGAGACTGATATGACTTTCCACTCTAGGTGCCTAAACGATTGAAACAGCTTTAGATTCCTGGTCTTTGGTATGAGACAAAAGCCCGAGACTATCTCCACTACACATGCTCTGCCCACGGTTCTGCAGTCACCTGATAGAGACATCAGGAGATTGACCCATCCATACCTGGAACAAAGGGAAGGAAAAATAAGATTCTCTTCCTTTACTAGAAGGAAAACCTTGTTCTAAAAGTCCTCAGGTCTCTAGGATAAAGGACCTTTTATAAATTTTTTTAAAACATTTTTTATGTTTATTTTATTTTTGAGAGAGAGAGGAGAACACAAGGGGGAGGGGCAGAGAGAGAAAGGGAGACACAGAATCCAAAGCAGGCCCCAGGCTCTGAGCTGTCAGCACAGAGCCCGATGCAGGATTCAAACTCACGGACTGTGAGATCATGACCTGAGCTGAAGTCGGCGCTCAACCCACTGAGTCACCCAGGTGCCCCAAAGGACCCTTTTTTTTTTTTAAATCACAAACTAATTCATTTTTAACTGCTTCTTTACCGAATTCATTGAAGAGTTAATTAAAACCCTGCACAAATCATCATAGCAAACATGAGAATAAAGTAACGCTTGAAGTGCAGAATGAGACTGAGTGAGCAATCATTTTCACTGGAAGGATGCCTAATCTCCAGCGGTCATGGAGGAGGATTAAATGAGAGAGGGAATAGCACGGCCTGGTGGGGGGAACAGAAATAAAAAAACCTTAAAATGAGAGTCCAAAACTGGGTACAAGATTTCACTTGGCTGCTACATTATAGGTCACTGTAAACAAGTCCCTCTCTTTTCATGTTCTTGGTTCTTCTTCCTCAAGAAAAAAAGACAAGTGTTGGGGCTGGGGCTCTCTGAACTCAGCATTCCAGAACCAGGGGCAGGGAGTGGACGATATGTCTCCTAACAGTGATTTTTGGATACATTTTTCTTTCTGTTTCTGTAGGTCAGAAGAAAACCAGTGATGTGAACTATCCAGCGAACTCCTGAGAAATGGTGTCTCTATCCACAAGGTAGAAGATGTTATCAGTATAGAACTTTCCACCTTTACTGACATTTCTTATCTTCTGTCATCTGCACAGTGACTGTGAAAAATGCTCTCCGTTGGGTGTTTCTGATTCATTTTTGTGATGGTTCCATGATGTCTGAAGAAGTTAAAGTTTAAACTCTTTCCCTTCCCTGTTGGCCTTTACAGCTCTGTGGATTCTGCTCATAACTGGGCTGATTCCTAAGTCCTGAGCCTTCTAGAAAGGCAGATGGCTTGACCAGAGTAAGTGGCTGTATTTGCTGAGGAGGAAAGCTCCACCAGCTTTTAAATGGTTCTCTTATACAGCAGCAATAAATGTGAGCCAGTCTGTCAATGCCTCCATTTTCAGCTGGTGTTTGAAGATCTCTATCTAGGAATAAACTTCCTCAAAGATAAAACAACAGGCTTGAGCGTTGGAGACAATAGTAATATTGTCTTGGGAGGTGGAGACACTGGTCCTAAAGGCACTTAGAGAACACAGTGTACTCTTCTCGTTGATCCCGACAATTTATGTATTGTTCAGGAACTAGCCCCGAGCAAAGTCAGAGGAGAGTCAGTTTTGGGGGTCCTTTAAAACTCGGAAGTCAGCCTGCAGTCTCCAGGGAATAACGAGAATTTTTTTTTAACGTGATGTGTTGTGACTGCCACAGCAGCCAGGATTCAGGGTGTTTCCCTACTCTCAGTCCCAGCTTCAAAGTCATCTGGAGGGCATGCAGGTTTGCATGTGTGCGGGTGCCATCCCGTAGTGGCTCACATGTGTCTGTGCCGCTGTGTGTTGGGGGGGGATACTTGGCTGTGAATATGGATGGGGGAGTGTCGAGTTTGGGTGCAGAAGAGGTGAATGTCAGCCCTTGGGGGGCACTAGGATGCACACTCATGCACGGGTGTGAGTGTGCAGGTGCATATGTACACATTCAGCCGCGTCAAATGTGTTTTTGTGGGTGGTAAAATGGAGTTTTATAGAAATGCATGACTGTGGACAGCCCACAGAATTATCGGTCTTCGCATTCAATTCAGTGAAGATGCTGGTGGTCCAGCCCAAATCCCGGTGGCTCTCAGACTCATCCATTCATCACAGAGGTTTTCCTGAATGCCTACTATACGTGAAGTCCTGTGTCAGAGACTGTACAAAAGGTAGAAAAATAGACATGAGGTTTATGTCCTCAAAAATGTCACCATATAGTGTGAAAAATGAGAGGTATATACTTGGAAGGGAGAACACTCTCAGGCAGAAAGGAGCCTGATTGCGGAGCCCAGATACCTGTATGTTACCTCTCCTGAGGATGTCTTTAACTACAAAATTTATACAGGCAACAAAAGGAATGTTTTCAACACATTGAGTGAATTTTCTGAAGTGTAACTGATGTTCTTTTTAATGTAGAGTTATTTAGATTTTGTCCTGTAAGACAAACTATAAATAATTTATTTACTAGTTGTAAGTGTGAGATTGGCTTTTATTTTTTTCTCAAAGAAACTGACAAGTATGTTGTAAGGTTTAAATAAATGAGGAGATGATGATGATGATGATTTTAGCACAAGAAGATTAATGATAGATATTTATTAAGTCCTTAAATATGCCAGGCATTGGATTAAGTGGTTTACTTAGATTCACATGATGAGTTTAGATTGCATCCATGTGCCCTGGGAAACTCTGAAGACAGACTTGATGGAGGTCTGAAAGGAGACCCAGAGGAGAACTGGCAGAGAAAGTGGAGGGCGTGATGACCTGGCCCTTTCCTACAGGATCTTTGAGCTCTCTGGGGCTTCTTAGCTTTGCTCTGGGCCCCACCGCTAAGTTCTCTCCAAGACTGAAGAGGAGGTCGCTCCTCAGGGATTGGTGGTCACTCTTGTGGCCAAGATAGTGATTCAGTGCTCAGTCCCTTCTACGTCCAGCCATTCTACCCCTGATCACAGCTTTAGAAAACTGCTCTGGAATAAAAACCCCACTATGTCCTCTATATGCTTCCACAGGGGCTAGATTTCAAGGTAAGCATAGATTTTAAGTTGCCCACAGCATCTCTGTCAGTATCCACTCAAATAAACATATCTCTTCAAATCAATAGTTCTCTGCAGCTTATGTGTAGCACTTTCCCATCCGTAGCTTGATGAATCTAAGCCATTACCCTTGGAGGTAAGAATAGTCTACCTAAGACTATTCTGGGGCAGATCACCCCATGGGAAAAGAGTAAAATTAGTTACTATTATCAAAACACCACATATTAGAAGTCATCTACTCAACAGAACTCTCCAATAGCCAATATGCATTAACACACTGTACCTTCTACTTCACAGAAACACCCAATCATTTGATGGTGTAACATGTAGCCCCTGGAGAAGACCATTGTTTTGAATAGGCTCGTTCAGGTGGAGAGTAGCTAGGTGATGACTATGGATTCTTACACCAAGAACCAAGGCCATAGGAAGACCTATTCTAATATTTAGTCAAGGGAGGGATCATTAAGAACTCAGCTGTAATAACAGTAATCTTTTCTTACTTTTATTAAGAGATTTGCATATTGTTAGTGTTCTGAAATTATTACACTTTTTTTATATCGCTTCTGGTTAAAACGAGTCCAAAAGAATTTGTTGTTGTTGCTAACAATTCAAGTTTTTCCCGCATTCCAGGGACATGTTCTGAGTATGAGTGGAAATGCTCATTAACCTAGACTTTTGACCTAGAAAGCAATCTAAGATAAATGCAGAATGCCCCAGGTATACTAAGCTGCATATATGATGTTGTCTATTGTGCTGTGTGGGCCTCTGAACCAAAGGTATTGCCAGCTGATTGTGTGGTTGAAGCTAGTTAACTGAAATTATACCATGCAAATAAAATGCATCAAGCTGATTTTCATTTCTTTGACTATCTAAATTCTTCTAAAAAATGTAACCCTGGCTGATTTCTTAGGAAATGTCATGTGGGAAAATATAATTTATAACCCATTTTCATTTCCACCCACCAAATATTTATAAATTTCCCTTCCTCCGGGGGTCATAGCTAGGCCTATTTCTGCTTTGCAATTCTCTTGCTATCTTTCTGCCACAAGACAATTCTCAGCTTGTCTGATGTTTTGGCCAACCAGGGCCAGGGCTACCCTCAGCTTCAAAACCCAAAATGCTTGAGGAGTTTATCCTTGATTTCCTCTGCAGTGGAAGACCAGTAGATTTCCTTGAGAAAGAGAATGGCATGGAGAAGGAGATATTTAGCTCTGCTACTCTATGTTGCTGGGTGTGGGAAGAGAATGTTATGTATAGAAAAGACCTCTCAACAGTAAGTATGTGGGAGGGAGACTGGTATGTTGAGTCTTTTGGTTAGGAATCAAGAGATGAAGAAAATCTGATCTAATAATTTCTCTGCAACTGAATCACTGGTTACTTTGGCCATGTGATAATCTCTCTCTGGGCGTCTAATTTTTCCTCTATAAAATACAACTTTCTAAATATCCATCCAGGTTTGGCACACTATGGTATTTTCATTATAGTCCCGATTTGTACCGTATGATAAAATGACTTTCCTGTCTCCTGGTTTCTTCACCTGCCTAGTGTCAAAGAAGAGACGAGGTGGGGCACCTAGATGGCTCAGTCAGTTGACTGTCTGACTTAGTTTCAGCTCAGGTCATGATCTCACAGTTTGTGGGATCGAGCCCTGCATGGAGCTCTGTGCTAACATTGCAGAGCCTGCTTGGGATTCTCTCTCCCTCTCTCTCTGCCCCTCTCTGCTCACATTCATTCACTCTGTCTCTCTCACAAAACAAATAAATGAACATTAAAAAAATTAAAAAGAAGAGACAAGACAATGTGGGAAGCCCCAGAAAGCTTGTAGGAACTCTTCACTGAAGAATAAGTAACATCCAAGAGATACAGTCAATATTATTGTAAATGTAAATGTAATACATTTACCATGGTATTTTGTAATGCGCATAATTGTCAAGTCACTATGTTGCACACCCAAAACATATAACATTATATATAAATTATACTTCAATTAAAATTTTTAAAACTTTTAAAAAATAAAATAAAATCTCATCAAATGTAGTTTCATGGAAGATACATGACCAGGACTTTGTTTTAGCATTGCAGATCCAGTGCTATAAAAAGGGGGTAGGGGAAGCAAGGGAGACGAATAGGAGAAGGGGGAGGACGAGGAGGAGGAGAGGAAGAGGAACACTCAATGCAAACAGAAATGTGCATCTTAGGATTTTTCATGTTAAAGGGGATAAGAGAATCTGGCCAAAGTGGGAAGAGAAGTCACCAAGTCCATGGTCAAGAGGATAACACTGAAGCAGTTACAATCACAACCACTTTCTCCTCCAGCCCCTCCCAAATCAGTCATTAAACCAAAGCAATACACATACAACTTTCAAAACTTAGGCATCATAAATGATGCCCACAACTTAAAAGGATACATCATCCATTTGGGACATTAGAAAATATGAAGATAAATCTTATTTTGTAAGATTTTATTCCATTCGAGATATTAGAAAATATGAAGATAAATTTTCTCCTTATTTTGTAAGGTTTTAAATATCCTTAAGGGAAAAGCTCTTGTTTGCCCTAGTGATGCACTGCTGGAACGTAGTCAGGGCTCAGAAATGAGGAAGGATGTCTCCATCTCATTCAATGATTTACAAGGCTGACTTGAACATTTCCAAATGAGATTTTTTTTAATGAAATTTTGCCAGCTTCTTTTTTTTCATCTCCCTCTTGGTAGCAACTGAGATTCTGAATTCAGTGAATATATGTTAGACACTGTTTACTTGAACTTTCTAAAGCAAACTGTTCATCTTGGGTGTAACAGAAATGCTCTCTTTTTATATTACTGTTCCCATGCCTCTCTGCAGAGACTCGCCAACACAAACACCTACTTACAGGGCTGCGCTTTACCACTGTAAGCTCTTTGGCGACTCCGCCATTGGATTTCAGTCGATAAATTTGCATTTAGCGCTTAATTTGTTCAGTATGCCTTACTAATTTGGCAATATTTACTTTGGCTCGGAAAGCATAAGGCAGCTAAGTTCTATGGTTTTGTTTGGTGGGTTTTTTTTTTCATTTTCATAAAAGGATTTGAGATATGAAAAAAGTTACAATGTCATGGACAGGACTGGTTTCCTGTTTATGAGTCACCATAAATATGAAAGGTGCTGGGTGACATTTCTCAGCCGAGAGAGTCCATACAACCCTGTGTGGAGAGCAAATCCTCAAGCAGGGTGGTCTTGAGGTGACGTGCTGACCTTGTATAATGTCAAGAGGAATTATTGTTAAAGTACAGTAGCCAGATCTCTCTCTCTCTCTCTCTCTCTCACACACACACACACACACACACAACTAATGGTTTTTCTCACTCTCACTACTCTAGGGATGAGAGTTTTGTTAGTTTTTATTAGTTTTATTAGTTTTATTTTTATTTGTTTTATTTATTACTAGCAAAGATATTACTCTTTGCTCAAAATCAACACTGACTTTCAGGAAGAAGTGACAGGAAACGCATTCATGTCTGTCACTTTTTTGTTTGTCTGTGTGTCATTTCACAAGTCTCCTCCACAGAAACAAATCCTCCTCCATAGCACTACACCCAGAAAATTCTCCTACTAGGTATGGAGTGTACCCTGTGCCCCTCCTATTTCCTCAAAGGAATGCTGCAGCTCACAGAGCCTTGCAAAGGCCATGAGGTCTCTGTATTAATCTCTGAGAACACAGTAGTTGCCAGACTCTGAACTTCCTAAGACTTGTGTGTTCAGGGAAGAGTGGCCCCGACAGAAGGGGGTTGCACACTATTTGCTGGAACACAGAGGGCAAAAAGAATGCTCCCTAGAGAGGAGGCTGTTCTCACTCAATGACAAGTGGTTTCAATGCCTGACATTTTGTGAAAGCCTCAGTAGAATGGGGCTTATAGCATCAGACTACATTCATCCATCTCAGCTCTGGTCTCTTCCAATTTCCAGCCCACAACACTCAGAATTCAGTCTGCGATATTAAGACTGCACTTTTTACAAAAGGAATCATCTTGAGCCATGAACAGCAGTGCAATCGAGGCTGTGATTTCTCCTCATGCAGGAAAAATACTGCCCATGAAATTCTGAAGACCCTTTCCAGATCAGTGAACTCCTACCCACTTCCTGAATATGCCATGGTTTTGATTTTAGCCCAGCTCCATACATTTGCCAAGCTATTCCCTCTGCCCAGAATGCCCCCCTCTAGCTTTCCTTCCCTAGTAAACTCGCATACCCCCTCTAGTAGCCAGTTCCAATGTAACCAACCACTTTAGTGACGCTTTTGCCCACTTCCCAGGGAGAAAGTCTTTTCCTCTCTGCTTCTTTTGATCTTTGTACTCTTCATTTGTTCCTTTCTCAGGCATGCTATATTCCATTTATTCAAATAGTACGCTTTTAAATGCCAAACACCATGCAGGCTATTTATCCTAGAAAATTGCAGTTTATCTGTGAAAATTGTCTCTAACAAAATGGCAGGTCTTATGACGTCAGGAGCTTTTTCATTTGTATCTTAAAATTTCAAGGGCCCAAGGCTAGGTGCATGGTTTCCTGGCTCAGAAATATTTATAGGGGCAATATTGTGGGTGGCTCAGTTGATTGGGCTTCTGACTGATCATAAGGTCATCATGATCTCATGGCTCAATTGGTGAGTTCAAGCCCCACATTGGGCTCACTGCTATCAGCGCAGAGCCCACTTCAGATCCTCTGTCCCCCATCTGCCCCCTCCTACTTATGCTCTCCCCAAACTAAATATTTTTTAAAAACTTAAAAGAAAGAAATTAGGGGCACCTGCGTGGCTCAGTCAGTTAAGCCTCCTACTCTTGATTTTGGCTCAGGTCATGATCTCACGGATCATGGGATTGAGCCCCACATCTGGCTCTGCGCTGGCAGCACAGAGCCTGCTTGGTATTCTCTGTCTGCCTCTCTCTCTGCCCTCCCCCGCTGATGCTAAAACTATCTTTCTATCAAAATAAATAAATAAATTAATTAATTAATTAAAAAGATTTTTGAAAAAAAGAAATTATATTTATAATAGACAAATTCATGTCCTGCTCTCTGCAGATTCAACCTAAATGAATCATTATCTGATCATTGTTTACCTATCTACCAGATAACAAACCATATTTATTAAGCCAAAGTAGTTACACTTCCAAGTAATAGACTTGAATGCAGGAAGCACTGGATTGTTCATACCTGGAAAAAGTTGTCTTAATTTCGTTGTCGATAAAATAGAGAGTAAAATGCTTATGCTGTTAACGTGGGAATTAAATAATGTGTAAAATATATTTTGCTCTTACACCAATGTTCTGAGTGGTAGCCATCAGTCTTAATCTCCAATATGTTTAGCAATCATGTCAAAAATAACATTACAAACTTTCAGAACAACACATAGTGAACAATTTAGAGATCCTATTAGGGCTAGACTGAGTGGCTCAAATACAATAAAGCGATGTCCATCTTGTTTGTTCAACAAAAACTACTCTAGGGTGAGCTCAAAGAATCAAGAGGATACCATTATCATTCCATTACTTAGATACAACGTTTCTCACAGATATAAGATTAAAAAATGACCAAGATACCCAAAAGAAGTTCTGGGGCATGTAACTAATCAACTCTAACTCACTCACATCAATAACAAGCACATGTGAAATGGTCAAGCCCTTACAGTCTTGCAGCCACTGTTTCTGGATAGCTTCAAGGACTGGACATCTTCCCCAAGGGCACAGACTGGCATCTTGGCAGTAGAAGTGAGATTTACATGAGGACAATGGGCATAAATAGAACTGTCCTAGGCAAACTGGGACATATGGCTGCCTCCTTATATATTAATTTAAAGAATACAGGTGTTATTAAAGAAAGGTTTTAAGTATGGAGGTGAATGATGTGATTTATGCCTCTAGGAGATCACCACTCTGACTGCTGCTGCTGTGTGGAGAATGCATTGGAGGTCAGTAGGATGCAGAAAAGGCACCAGGGAAGCTATTTCAGTGGACCAGGTAAGAGATGGTATTATTGTAGACCACCATGACTGTGTCAGTTGAGAGATTCCATAGATCAGTAGGGAAAATGGAGATATAAACTTGACACTTTAAGTATAATTTAATGAAAGCTTTGCCTTTTATTAAAGGCCTTATTAGACACTTAATAAATGTTTATCCATTCATCCATTTCTATATTCAACAAATAGTTGAGCAGTACTATCGACCAGGAACTGTTCTGAATATTAAAATACATATCCCTCCCCAACCTTTACATCCAAGCATGGGTAGTATCATGTAACCTAGAGAAGAAGGAAGATAGAACTAAAGATTTACATATGTACATGCACCTGCACATATGTATAAAGAGATAAATAACACTGTAAGAGCTTGTTATGGAAAGATTTAATGAATGAAATGTTAACCACGATAAATTAAAGGTAAGATAAGGCTGTCTTGGAGGTCAGGCATTACACAGAGATAACTGAAGAGTATCTTAAAGGAAGTGTTAGAATTTTTGAAGCAGAGGACAGATTTGGAGAGGCAGCAAGCTTTCCATGCCAATAGGAAAGTATCAGCAAACCAAAGATGCTTGGGCAACTTCTTGTGTCTGCAGAATAGAAAGGAGTTTACTCCCACTAAGTCCTTAGAGACTGAGTCAGAAAAAAATTAATAGAGGAAAAAACAATATGTTAGTACCTCTTATGGATAATGAGGTCTTAAATGACACTGCTTTCCTAAGTCTTAAATTTCACTAATTACACTACTTTCACTAATGTCAAGATACTGACATAAACATCGATCTGGATGCATCCAAACCTATACAATTAGTAAAGTTATAATCTGAAGAGCATGATTAGTAACTTTGATTAAATAGAGATATATGAAATACTGAACATGCCATATAATATTTTTTTTCAACCACACTTATCTAAGATAGTGCCCCAAAGCCCAGCACCTAGTATACATATAACTTCTCCCAGTTAGTTATTCATCAAACACTGAACTAGGTACCGCCTTAAAAGTTTTTAAAGATGTTACTAAGGCCCTAAGTCATTTGACCTCAAGATAAGGAAATTATCCAGTTGAGTTCAACCTAATTTCATGAGCCCTTTAAATCTGGTTCTAAAGGTTAGAGACAGAGTGCATCAGAGATTCAAAACATGAGGAGGATTTGATCCAAGAGAAAATTTCCGTTGCTAGCTTTTGAAGATGGAGTGAGTAATGAAGCTTGGCATATAGGTGGCCTCTAAAAACTGACAGCAGTCTCCTGGCTGATAACCAGCAAAGAAACAGAACCTCAGTCCTACACCACAAGGAACTGGCTTCCACCCACAACAGGAATGAGGTCAGAAGCAGATTCTTCCCCAGGGCCTCCAGATGCAAATTCGGCCAAGCAGACATGTGATTTCAGCATTGTGGGAACCTGAGCAAACAACCCAGCCACGTTTCTGCGACTTCTCACCTACAGAACCCTGAGCTAAAAAAAATGGTATCTCACTTAGCATAACACTCTCCGGTGCTAAGTGAAATAAGTCATACAGAGAAGGACAGATTCCATATATTTTCACTCCTATGTGGATCCTGAGAAACGTAACAGAAAACCATGGGGGAGGGGAAGGAAAAAAAATGGTTAGAGAGGGAGGGAGCCAAAACAGAAGAGACTCCTAAAAACTGAGAACAAACTGAGGGTTTATAGGGGGTGGGAGGGAGGGGTGTGTGCGTGATGGGTATTGAGGAGGGCACCTGTTGGGATGAGCATTGGGGGTTGTATGGAAACAAATTTGACAATAAATTTCATATTAAAAAAATGGTATCATTTTAAGTCTCTAAATTTGTGATGATTTGTTATACTGTAATAGAATACTAATACAGTATCAGTCCGTAATGAAATCCTAACAGATATCAAATAATTTATAAAACACAGGCCACTATCTCTGACTAAAATTCAATAAAATTAGAAATGATAAAATGTACCCCCCAAAGTCCCAAAGTTTGGAATTAAAGAAAGAAATTCTAAACAGTCCCTGATTGAAAGGACAAATCATATGAGGAATTACAGATATTAAGAAATAAAGAATAAATAAGACTGTGTCCGTGGAAACTCAATATTGAGGAAACTCAATAAAATATGTCAATTCTCTATAAATCTACTGATTCAATAAAATTCCCTTAAAACCTCCAATAAGAATTTTGTGAAGAAAGTGAATTGACCCTATTTATTCATAGTGAAAAAGTACTTTTCAGGTTTCCAGGATTCAAAACTAAGTTGCAAAAGAAAACACTCTCATGCACATAAATTGGTGAACATGTGTTAGAACATCAAAAGACAAATGAAAAGTGAGAAAAATTATTAAAACACATATGATTAAGGACTGTTAGCATACAGAGAACTGTAATAAAAAGAAAGTAAAAAATACAATAAAATTAAGCAAGACTTGTGAGTAGAAAGTTTATAGGGAAAGAAATTCAAATGACAAACTTGTGAAAAACGTTTAACTTCGTTTAGAAGTGATAGATGCAAATCAAAAATTGCAAGACAGGGGCACCTGGGTGGCTCAGTCGGTTAAGCGTCCGACTTCAGCTCAGGTCATGATCTTACGGTTTGTGAGTTCGAGCCCCGCGTCGGGCTCTGTGCTGACAGCTCAGAGCCCGGAGCCTGCTTCGGATTCTGTGTCTCCCTCTCTCTCTGCACCTCCCCTGTTCATGCTCTGTCTCTCTCTGTCTTAAAAATAAAAAAAAATAAATAAATTAAAAATAAATTTAAAAAACAAAGGTTCTTCTTAAAAAAAAAAATTGCAAGACATCCTATCAATTCATCCCACACTAAAAAGTTGCAAAATACCTAACGTGGCAAATGTATGGAGAAATATATTCTCTTAAGAGTTGCTGATGAGCAATTTTAATAAAAGTTATCATTTAAAATGTAATAACTTTTAACACCAATACACCTTCTAGAAATGTATGTTATTTAATACATGATGAGAAATTCTCCCTTAATATTACTCTAGTTATCTACATTTTCTTAGTATTTTTGCCTGCTTATTCTTTTAGGTAATTCTTTAAATATTATCTCCGAACAACAGGAGACATTTATTTAGGTTTATTTATTTCATTATCATATATTTAGATTCTTAAATTCACATATTAAATTTTATTATAATTTTGATTAATAATAAAAAATTAAACCAATGTATTTGTCCCTGACTATAAATTTTGGTAATACAATTCTAAAGTTCTTTATTTTCCAATGTTATTTTGGAATAAATTATTATCTAATACATATTTTACTTTTACTTTAATGGAAAAGAAGTTCTTTACAATTATAGAATTATAGAAAAAAATAGTTTTATTGCACTATCTGAGAATTACTCCTATAACATTTCTTTTGTATGTTTTGGAATTTATTGTGATTTTCTTATGATCAAGTGTGTGATTACCTACATGTCCACTAGGAACTCTGATTCTTCCTTGTATTTCTAATAGATTTTCCTTTATATATCCAATATTATGATATTCGATAAATAAAGATTAACAACTGTTACTATGTATATTGTGGATGTTGGCTCTAGCTTTTCTTAAGAATAATATTGTATTAGTCATGTTTTGTAAACTTTCTGTATATTATGATGTTTTAACATCTTAAAAACAAATCTTTGGTGGAAAAGACTGCCCCTTGCAGGGGCTAACCAATTTTTTTTAATGTCTATTTACTTTTGAGAGAGAGAGAGACCGAAAGAAAACAGAGTGTGAGTAGGGAGGGGCAGAGAGAGGGAGACACAGAATCTGAAGCAGGCTCCAGGCTCCGAGCTTTCGGCACAGAGCCCAACGTGGAGCTCAAACTCAGGAGCCACAGATCATGACCTGAGCCGAAGTTGAATGCTCAACCGACTGAGCCACCCAGGCACCCCAGAGGCTAACCAACTCTTAGTGATAACAAAGGACTCAGCCAGGAACATGCCTTTTTTAAAATTATTTTTTAATTTTAGCTTTACTGAGATATAACTCACATATAAAATTGTAAGATATTTGAAGTGTGCATTATGATCATTTGAAATACGTATACATTGGGCGCCTGGGTGGCGCAGTCGGTTAAGTGTCCGACTTCAGCCAGGTCACGATCTTGCGGTCCGGGAGTTCGAGCCCCGCGTCGGGCTCTGGGCTGATGGCTCGGAGCCTGGAGCCTGTTTCTGATTCTGTGTCTCCCTCTCTCTCTGCCCCTCCCCCGTTCATGCTCTGTCTCTCTCTGTCCCAAAAATAAATAAAAAACGTTGAAAAAAAAATTAAAAAAAAAAAAAGAAATACATATACATTGTGAAGAATTCCCCCAACTAGTTAATACATTTGTCACCTCATTTTTATCTTTTTTTTTTTTAGTGAAAACATTTAAATCCTACTCCTTTAGCAAATTTCAATTATGCAATACAATGTTATCAGTTATAGTCACCATCTTGTACATTAGATCTTCAGACTTTATTTATCTTATAGCTGAAAATTTGTACCCTTTTACCAACCTCTCCCTATTTCTCTATCCCTCAGTCCCTGGCTCACTCATTTCAATTAACATAATGTCCTCCAGGTTCATCCACGTTGTCACAAATGACAGAATTTCATTCTTACTTGTCACTGAATAATATTCCATATTTTATGTACATATATAAAATATATATTCCATGGTATATACTATATGTAAAATGTGTTATATACATTATATTATTTTCATATAAGTATATGACAGTAAATAAATATGATAAATAAATATACATATATCATACCACATTATACACACACACACACACACCACCACCACCACATTTTAAGGAACACGCCTTTGATATGTAAACCAACAAATTCCAAATCATACTTCCTCTATCTGGCCTATTCACCCAGGAAGCAATATTTCTCTGCTTTAATCATCCCAGGGCCTGCCAAAATCATTCAAACTAGCCAATCCTGAATTGCTTTCCCTGCCCTGTCTCACCTTCCCCTCATTAAAGGTTCTGGCCTTGATCTATCATTTGCTCCTATGATCTGATATTCATCCAGTGGCCCTCTATGTCCAGCCATGCCTCCCATTTCTAGGGGGAAGTAGGAGTAACAAACTTTTCTTTCAACAGCACCGAACTCTCCATGTGGTCGTTCAGTCACCTTTATAAATCAAGATCCAGGCACACATTTCTGCCCAGTCAATACTTCTGCTAAAATTATACTTTGCCTAAAATTGATATTCCTATCTATATTTTTCAGGGTTCAATCAGGAAGCAGAACCGCTCTGAGTATTATGACATCAAGAATTTGATAGGAACAAGTCTTTATATAATTATGGAAGAACCTGGAAAAGTAAGGGTCTAGAAGGAGGAATAGAGGAGCAGAGAAAACCACAAACCAATTCTCCAGAAGCACTGGCTTGGGTAGTAGAAGTGCAGCTTTCAGGGAAAGCTGGGAGGCCAGCATCATGGAGCTGCCAGAGTGGGGCCATGAAGGGGAGTCGATGGAAAGGTCATGTAAAATTAAATCCTCTGCTTAACTACCTCTTCTGCAGGTCTACCACCAAGCTTCTGGTAATGGGCTGGAAGAGACAGTCAGTAGAGCCAGCAGGCAGGAGAAACAAATGGATTGGGTGAGTGAGAACAAGCGGGAACCTTCTAGTGCCTCTACATCTATCTGCCCTCCTTCAAAACCACAATGACCTTCAGAGAGAGATGAGTCAGTTCTGCCTTGCAAATACAAGTGAATTCCTTTTTTGCCCTCCTCTAATCCGGAAACAGAGAGAAGGGGATTCTGGAAAACCATTCTTAGAATAACCAACTAGACGTAGCACCAACCTCCAATTTTCTCTACTCTCATTATATTTGCATTTACCAGACAAAATTTTGCCCATATTACTATTCTGACCTTTTCTGTGTTATTATATATCAAGCTTTCCCCTTATAAAGAGTAGACATTTATTTTAATAATGTTATTTGTATTGCCCAAAGAAGGTTGTGCCTCTCGATAAGGATGTTAAAACCATTTGTCTCTATTTTCAAAACTCATTTGTGTTACTTTCCTGTCACCATTCTTTGTGCTTTGCATTTGTCATTTGTATTTTATATTTCTTTTGTTTTTCAGCTTTGAGGTCTTTGCTTTTATCTCATCCAGAACTTTAATAGGTGTGCGTTTATTTTTCTTTTAATGATTGTTTTTAAGATTTTCAAAAATATTCTTAAACATATATCTACCAGCCTGACGAGCTCAAGACAAAACATGGAGGTATAATTGAAAGAGTATTAACCAGAAGAGTAATCAGATTTCAGTTTAAATGCAGCTGCTGTGGCTGGTAGCCATGTAAAGTCTCCATTGTCTATTTCTTCTACTGACCTTGCAGGACTGTTTTGGGGTTCAGTAGTATGACAGGAATAAGGCCTAAAATATTATTATTGCTCCAAGTTTTGAATACCAGTTATGTCCCAGGCCATACACACTCCATGTAATGCTTGATTTAATTTTCACAACATCCCTCCAAAATAGGTATTGTCATTCTCATTTTACAGCTCAGTAAACAAGGTTCATGGAAGGTAAGGGACCTCTCAAGGTTGCATAGCCAGTTAAGAATCAAAATGAGATTCAAGCTCAATTTTTTCTTACCTCAAATCAGTCCTCTAAACCACCAGTAAAATATATCTGTTTGTACCATTTTGCTAGATTTTCTAAGCTCTGAGTCATACTAATTTATAAGCATGTTTGGGGAAAGGAATCATTTTATGTGTATACTCAATAAATTGCAATTATTATTATAACTGTCATCTTTGAATCGCTCCACATGTAAAATGTTTAATATGCTTTTCCTTACCCCTCTACTCCCCCATTTTGCCCCCTCTGTCACCACATCCATACTCACCCATGCCACAGCCCCACCCACAGTATCCTAGTTACCTCCAACACTAACTCCCATAAAACAGAGGGGCCTTGAGTCTTACTAAAGATTTGGTAATTCTGAATTGACTGGCAGTGCAAGAAGGAAATACTATTTCTCCATGATCCAGTGAGAGCAGGTTTCACTGTTCTTAGCAACACCCCATGAGCAGGTCTCAGACTCTGTTTTTCCATACAGACTCACAGTCTTGCAGTTGTGGAAGTGACTCCCAGTTCTGAATAAAGTGTGGATGTTAGTCTTAAATGTGGGTGGAGGTGTGAGTTTTCATCCTTTCCTATGTTTCCAGGGGATTTTTTGAGGAGATTTGAAAGATCAAATTCGATCATGATCTTGAGATACTTTGGCAGTTAAAAAACAAAAAACAAAAAACAAAAAAAAAAAAACCACCACACATTATCAGCCAAATTCGTTGACTCACATCTAAACTTTTTAGCCATAGAACTGAAAAGGTTAAAATTATATGAGTCAGTTTTACAGAGGCAGAATGCTGGTAGTGTAATAGCAGAGGAAAAGGTATTGGCACTGACCGGACTTAGGTTTGAATGCTGGCTTCACCAACTACTGGGTGGGAGGCCTTGGACACATCACCCAAGTTCTCTGTACTTCACTTAACTCATCTGTGAAACGAGAACAGCAATGTCTACCTTGCCAGGTATAATGAAGATAATGAGTTGTTAGCAGAATTTAGCAAATATTCAATGCATGGTAGTTGCTACGAAGGTGAGGTATCGCTTTCTGTTATTGCTCTCGCACGAATTGCTTTCCCTTCTGGGCGACTGTAGGGACTGCCCAGCAAAAGCAAATTTATGTCAAGTCCCGTGGCATTGGTCAGCAGGAGCTCCGTTAACTGTATACATAGATTACAAACTACTTAGTCAATTTACACATATCTGCAGCTGTAGAAAAATATTTACTGGGCAGATTAAATTGAGTTAAAACAATCAGATTAAAAAGAGCCTGGAGGCTGCCCCTCGACCCAACAAAGGACAAGTTGCCTTGCTCTAAGTAGCAAACTCATGCCAGCAGCTTGACTAATTTAGCGGTAACATGAGGAGGTGTGACCAGATCTGCACAACGGGCCGAAATGCTTGAGAGGGAGGGCTTTTCTCTTCACGGTGTATTCATGTCACAGCTCTGGGGACAGGGTCATTCACGAATTCAGAGCAACATCGATAAGGAACACAACGTCTGAACGAGGGAACAACGGCTAAAACACCTACGATGGAGGCCAGGTCGGTTTTCATTATAGAAATTGCCGTCTTATAAGCCATTTTTACATGAAATGGGAAACTAGCCCTTTATGACTCAGAGCAGATTTTCTTACAAATGTGAATTTATACTCTGTGATCAGGTGATCAGCCTCCCGGGTTGGCCACATAAGTATTTCCAATCCAAGAGCATAATGTGGCAAGTACCACACACCTGAGCAGCTGCAGCCCAAGAAAGCAGTAGCCAGATTGCTTGCTTGTCCTTTAGACGGTCCGTGTAAAGCTGAGTTCTCGCCGGGCGCTATTTTTCAAACAGAATTTAATGGCCATGAAGAATGTTACTAAAGCAGCTTAGGTTGCTTCTATGGGTCTTCTAGTGCTTCCCAATCTAAACTAAGCTGGCTACGTTAGGTATGTCGCAGGAAATACTGCTTAACCCGACATTTACCAAACTGTGTTCCATAGCTCCGTATTTCAGGAGATGTTAAGAATTCTAGACAAAGAAAGGAAAGTCACTTTGTAAAATAAATTTGGAAAATGCAGCGCACTTGGAGAGTCACAATGCACGTTCAGTTATTAAAGATTCCAAGGTAAAAACAAAACAACTTTTTTATTTTTTAACTTTTTTAGTGCTTATTTATTTTTGAGAGACAGAGCACGAGTGCGGAGGGGCAGAAAGAGGAGACACAGAATCAGAAGCAGGCTCCAGGCTCCAAGCTGTCAGCACAGAGCCCAACGCGGGGCTCGAACTCACAACCCTCGAGATCATGACCTGAGCCAAAGTCAGAGGCTTAACCGACTGAGTCATCCAGGGGCCCCCTCCAAAAAATACTTTTTAAATTCATGTCATCGGCTGTCATTAAAATTAATTTCCATACAGAATAAATTTTTGTGTCCTATCACCCTAATTAACATCCTGAATAGAAGTGTAGAGTGAGACATTCGTTTGGAAAATCCCAATCTACTTATTTCCACCCAAGAGTGTATATGTTGTACAATATCCACAGTAGAATAACAAACAGCCCAACGTACACACTTTCAGCTATCCTCAACACCATCATAATAAAACAATATACTATAGCTATATCATAAATAACTTAAATTTTTAGACTGTCCTGAAAAGTAATAATTAGATCTGACATAGAATTCCACGGAAAGAAAAGTTAAGTTTCTGTGTGAAAGGACCATAACTCCTCTTACTTTTATCTCTGGAGTTTCAACCATGACTTCTAGGATAGAGTCTTTTGCAATGACTAGTCACCCCCAGGAGAATCTGCGCACAGAGAAGTTTGGTTTCAGTGTTTGCTCATGAGCAGGGGAGTATTGATTTATATTGGCACTCCTGCTGCTGAAAATACTCTCAATGATACGTAGATAAATTGGCTGCTTCTAGTGTTTCCAATATTATTGTTTCTTCTTTTCCCAAGGAAATAATTAGTATAGTACCCCCCCCCAGACTTTCTTATTCTGAAATGTATGTAAAATACCCTGTCCCCATATAAGAGTGTAAAGGTACATTTGAGTTAGGGTCCCTGGCTCTGACAGAGAGGGTCCCAAGCTAATGAGACTTCCCACTGTGCTGATGGTAGAACACATTAGGCAGGGAGAGTCCTACCCCTTCTTGTGCTGGAAATATGTATTCTGGCTGCACAGGCCAGAACCTTCTGGGGGGAACAACATGGATTCCCAGCATGCACTACTGATCTGAACCAGAAAGGCCCAGGCTTAGCTCTCATTTGTCGTTCTGGCAGCACTGCTGGAGACCAGCAGCTTGCTTTGGCTTATTTAATTACCTCCCTTGCCCGTGAAGTTCATGCTGCTTTCTATGGCACTTGAGAACTGCCAACACCAAAGGGTTTGGTTTCGTCTGCTTGAACTTGGGTGACACAAATATTTCAGTGGTGAATCAGTCCTGGAAAGGGGAGGTAGGTAAGGTAGGGAGTGTTTGTAGAAGACATTTCATCACCACTAGTCAAACATGTCTCATTGTTGGTTCAGGAGGTGCTGGTATTTTCCTCTTTGAAGGGGATGCTCGAGAGCCAAGAGCTTCCAGCCTGGAGCTCAGCTCCAGGGCAGGGCAATGGCCATTAGCATGCAGGAAAGCCGCAGGACTAGTTGCTTTGGAATGTTGACGATCTTAGGGAGATGGTTTTATGTATTTCTTGGGGGCGGGGGATGGGGAGTAGGGGGAGGGAGGGGGTTGATCTGTGTAAAGAAAGCCTGAGGCTGTGTTGGGGCTGCAGAGGGGAACTTACTTTTCTGCCTGGCTTCCTTTTAAAGGCTTCCTTAGTTGTAGAACCCCAAAGATGAGGTCAAGAAACTTGTGATTTCAGGAAACCAGTAGTGCTGATACCAATGGCAAAAACACTTGGTTGGAGGATGAGAACATAGGATTCTTCGGCTTGGATACATCACTTGGACCATAAGTAAGAGTGACCCGGGTCCTACATGGCAGCGTCCCCCTATGAGCACTCACCCTTCAGGAGAAGGGGAGGTGGCACCATGGTCCTGAGCGCCCTTCCAAGCCTCGGGAACTGGAAGGCACTTTAACAGCTTGCCACTAGCGTGGGGGTGTGGCATTGTGAATGGCAAGGGGGTCGGAAGAAGATTGCATTTAGAAAAACCATAGCTGCGCAATGCCAAGAAACACAAACCAAAAGGAAATATTTTAAGAAAATAAACAAAGCTACTGAGTCAAACATACAAAGCAGAAAAGCGGAACAAAAGATTATTTGAGGCCTGAGGTTTGAGCGTTTTGAAGCCACACATGTGATAGGCCAGCCCAAAGAACATGAGGGTCCGGACAGCTGTGTAAGCGCTGAGGCAGCCTGCTCCCATCAGGGGCTCCCAGCCGCTGAGGCTCCAAGCAAGCCCACCGAGCTAGCTGAACGGGCTGACTTGAGCTCTGCCGGCGGGCCACACAGAGAGGTCTGACAGGAAGGATCCCTCCAGCCGAGTAGCTCCTGTTGTGCATGTCCTCCTGTACTCAGTCTGCTGTTCAGGAACCCCAAAGGATGTCAGTGTGATAGCTGTGCTGGGCCTTTTTACAAGTTTGGCTATCAGAGCTTCCAACCAAGAACCTGGCACGTCAATATTACCCTGTCCTCGGAATCCCAGCATTTTGGAACTGAACTTGTTGGGCCGAATCCTTTAAGTTCCCAAGAATTTCAGCTCTGTGAGATAAGATACAAGTTAGACACAGTTTTCAGGTTTAAGCATATGTTCTGGTAAATAGAGCAAGGTCCCAGGGCACAACAGCCTCTGTCAGAGTAGGGTCTCAGCAGTATTGAATTCTGAATCCTTTTTCACCTTCTTTGTTGTAACCAGATGGCTTTTTGAACCAATTCCTTTAGTCACAGCAGAAGCCTCTCACCAAGATGTGCTACAATGCCATGCCTTTGGCTTTTCTGACGGGCCCAGGAAAGCACGTGATGTGTGAAAATGGGTCTGAATTTGTTGTAAAGCTACTGTCAAGAATAAAATCATATCTGATTGCAAGTTATTTTTGTGATTGAAGGCCAGAAAATGTGTGTCCCTTGACGAATGAGTGTATTTCCTCTGTTCTGTTGATGGAGGCTCAACAGGTTCTCCTTGTTGCTGTGGCTGCCAGGAAACTCATCTCTAAATGTCATAATCATAACTGTATAACTTCTCATGATCAGGATTTCTAAAAACATATAGATAGATATCCTTTCCTGGAATTAGGACACAAAGATCAGGAAGTATTACTCTAGTGAGTGAAGAAAGAATTTTCATAAGTATGTGGTCCTGGCCATCTGCAGATACTATTTCTGGAAAAACATTAAGTATCCAGTCATCTCCCAGTTTGGGAGAGATCATTTATTTCAGTGAGGGAGGGGTAGCATGATTCATATCATAAAGGCAATACTCTCTGCCCTCGTCCTTGTTCCTGGAAGAGATCGGTCGGGAGAGGAGAAAAAGCGTAAGTCTCACCATTGTCTAGCTGAGCACATTAATATGTTTCTTAGTAAGTACAGAGAAGTCAGAAACTGAGTCTAGGTTCAGAGCCGGAGATGAGGAGTAGGCTCTGCGTGATAAAGTGGAGGGTATGGTGGAGAATTTGCTAGAGTTTTGTGATATTAAGGAAGGTGTCAGGAAAGGAGAGAAAATGTAGCAGCAAGCTGAAGTCTCTGTAGAAATGACAAAGGGAACTTTGTTGGAATAGGAAATTTGCATCCCACTGAATTTATCTAATCATCAGAGCCATAAGGTAATCTGGTTTATCATTATTTTATTACCAAAATTGCACCTTTTGAAAAAAAATTGCACCTTTTGATTCATATGTCATGGAGGGGGTTATTGCAGAAGGCAGAGAAGTAACAGATTTAGGGAATATTATCAGGGAGAAAGGATGGGGGGGTCCCCTGTTTGGCTGAATGTTAAGATGACATAAAAAGAAAAAACAGGTAAAGTGTGGAAAAAGAGAGTTCAGTGTAAGCAAGTTTTAGAGTGACACCTTGTTGGCAGAAACCGAAGGCTTGAGTATCTGCAAACACGTGTGGAGAAGCTGCTGTACCCCAAGGTACGTGGACTGTGGGGAGGGGTCATGGTGACAGTGTCCAAGTCTCAGAGGTAACAGGGAGACCCTGCTCGTCTACATGTGCAAGTATTTTCTATTTTAGGTCTTTCGGGGGATATCAGCCTAAACTTTTCAAGCTTCCTTTCCATAGATCTGAGGGGCATGCGGCACATGCAGGTGGAAATCGCCTAATCATACAGGAGGGAGGGTAGGGCAGGTGTGCTCAGAGCCCAAGGAGACACTTCAGGGACTCAGAAGAGAGGTTTCTGCAAGTCGAAATGACTTGTACAGGCTTCATGTAGGACGCGTGACTAGGGGAAGACCTCAAAGGGTAACAATTTTTCTACCCTTGTTTACTAGCAAATGGATGAATGCATGAATAATTAGACTAAATGTAAATATGTACTGTTTATACCTTATAATAAGGGCTCTGTGATCTGAAGTACTTCTAAACTAAGCCTAAACGTAGGAACAGAGTAGAACAAATAGAAGAATATTTATGAGTTACTCTCAAGGAAACAAATTACCAGTGTGTTCCTATTTTGGAAATGGTGATATCTACATATACAGAAATCATAAGTACACATCTGATTCTGGATATAATAATTTCTAAGCATCAAAATGGACTGAAGTAGCTATCCTAACTGGATTATCCAGACGAAAACAATTCAGTTTTAAGAGCTTTATCACTAGAACTCTGAACTCAAGAAACAAAGACAGCTATGGTTTAAAATTTAGTTAAAACACTTTAATATCTAGTGATACATTTCTCAATTTAAGAGGAGAAATTTAAGTCTACATTCTATTATTCTATGTATGTATGTTGGGTGTATTAATACTTTTAATGAATCACTTATATACTGCCTATTTTCAAGAAAACAATGATGTGACATAATTTTTAAAATGAGAAACTTAACAGAAGACCATGGGGAGAGGAAGGGGGAAAAAAAGTTACAGAGAGGGAAGGAAGCAAACCATAAGAGACTCTTAAAAACTGAGAATAAACTGAGGGTTGATGGGGGGTGGGAGGGAGGAGAGGGTGGGTGATGGGCACTGAGGAGGGCACCTGTTGGGATGAGCACTGGGTGTTGTACGGAAACCAATTTGACAATAAATTTCATATTAAAAAAATAATAAAATAAAATAAAAAATCTAATAACAGAAAACAATTACAGAGAAGGGTGTGGTGGAGTCTTTAAAACACGGTGCCTTGAAATAATATTTCAAGAGAGAAGATAAAATTGAAACTTCATAGACACCTTTCACACACTAAGCTCTTCATTCCCTTCAACCTCAGTGCTTTCCAGATACTCAACTTTTGATGTCACCTAATTGAATATTTAATGTGCTCACCACATGTTAGAAATGTACTAATTTGGTTAGACTATAAAAGCCTAAAAAATTTATATAGCTCTTCTTACAAATAGGTATTTACAAATAATAATCAGCAATGTGTATGTAGGGCTGTATAGTCTACCTAACACACATCCATACATCCCATTATATCTGAGTCTGAACACTTGGAAACTTGAACTTCATATGCCATATTCTAACACTGTGCTTCCCCTAGTATTCTCATTTCACTTTAAGACTATGAAGTAGTAAAGACTTACTACTGAGAATTACTCATTCTCAGTTTATAGTTGCGGAAAATAAAATGCTACCATCAATTTGACTTACGCTTTAGAACTGTCATGAAAAAAAAACTTATAAATATCAAAATAATCCCACTTATAATTGCACCAAAAATAATAAAATACCTGGGAAGAAATTTAATCGAAGAGGTGAAAGACCCGTACTCTACAAACTGTAAAATATTGATGAAAGAAATTAAAGATGACACAGAGAAATGGAAAGATATTCCATGCTCATGGGTTGAAAGAACAAATATGTTAAAATGTCAATATTACCCAAAGCAATCTCCAGATTGAATGCAACCCCTATAAAAATAAAAACAGCATTTTTTCACAGAACTAGAACCATCCAAAAATTTGCATGAAACCACAAAAGACCTGAAGAGCCAAAAGCAGTCTTGGAAAAGAAAAACAAAACTGGAAGTATCACAATTCCAGACTTCAAGTTATATTACAAAGCTGTAGTAATCAAAGCAGTATGGTACTGGCACAAAAAACAAACAGATTGATGAAACAGAATAGAAAACCCAGAAATAAGCCCACAGTTCTATGGTCAATTAATCTTCAACAAAGGAAGAAAGACTATACAATGGGAAAAAGATAGTTGCTTCAACAAATGATGTCTGGAAAACTAGACAGATATATGCAAAGGAATGAAACGACCACTTTCATATACCATACACAAAAATAAACTCAAAATGGATTAAAGACCTAAATGTGAGACCTAAAACCAGAAAAATCCTAGAAGAGAGCACAGGATGCTCTCTGACATTGGCCATAGCAACATTTTTCTAGATATATCTCCTGAGGCAAGGGAAATAAAATCAAAAATAAACTCTTGGGACTACATCAAAATAAAAAGCTTCTGCACAGTGAAAGAAACAATCAACAAAACTAAAAGGCAACTACTGAATGGGAGAAGATATTTTCAAATGACATATCTGATAAAGGGTTAGTATCCAAAATATATAATAAGCTGTTACAACTCAACACCCCCCCAAAAAAAATGAGACAATTAAAAATGAGCAGAAGACATAAACAGACATTTCTCCAAAGAAGACATCCAGATGGCCAACAGACACATTTAAAAGATACTCAACATCACTCATTATCAGGGAAATACAAATCAAAACAATAATGAGATAGCACCTCATACCTGTCAGAATGGCTAAAATCAACAACACAAGAAACAACAGGTGTTGGCAAGGATGTGGAGAAAGGGGAACTTTCTTACACTGTTGGTGGGATTGCAAACTGGTGCAGCCACTGAGGAAAGCCATATGGAATTTCTTCAAAAAGTCAAAAATACGGGACACCTGGGTGGCTCAGTCAGTTAAGCGTCTGATTCTGGCTCAGGTCATGATCTCACAGTTGGTGAGTTCAAGTCCCGCATAAGGCTCCATGTTGACAGCTCGGAGCCTTGAGACTGCTTCAGATTCTGTGTCTCCCTCTTTCTCTGCCCCTCCCCTGCTTTCACTCTGTCTCTCTCTACCTCTAAAATAAAATAAAATAATTTTTTTAAGTTAAAACTAAAACTACCCTACAATCCAGTAATCACACTAGTGGGCATTTACCCTCAAAATACAAAAACACCAATTCAAAGGCATACATGTATCCCTATGTCTATTGCAGCATTATTTACAATAGCCAAATTATGGAAGCAGCCCAAATGTCCATTGATAGATGAATGGATAAAAAAGATGTGGTATATATGTATAAGGGAATATTATTCAGCCCCAAAAAAGAATGAAATCTTGCCATTTGCAACAAGATGGATGGAGTTACAGTATAATGCTAAGCAAAATAAATCAGAGAAAGACAAATACCATATGATTTCACTCATATATGGAATTTAAGAAACAAGACAAGCGAGCAAAGAAAAAAAGAGAGACAGAAACCAAGAAACAGATTTTTAACTACAGAGAACAACCAAAAAGAAGGGGGGGATGGGTGAAATAGGTGATGGGGATTAAAGAGTACACTTTTCATAATGAGCACTGAGTAATGTATAGACTTGTTGAATCATTATATTGTACACCTGAAATTAACATAACACTGTATGTTAGCTACACTGGAGTTAAAATTAAACACTTAATGTGGCGTGTGGATGGCTCAATCAGTTGAGTGTCATACTTCACCCACATACTTCATACTTCACTCATGATCTCATGGTTTATGAGTTTGAGCCCCGCTGCTTCAGATCCTCTATCCCCTCTCTCTTTGCCCCTCCCCTTGTGCTCTCTCTCTCAAAAATATACATTAAAAAATTAAACACTTAATTTAAAAAAACCTATACACATCCCTGCCATTAAATTCATTCACTTCTCTTCTTTGACTTAACATATCTTATTTTTGTTTTTCAGAAAGTTCAATATTAGTGTTGCCTTTGTTTTCTCCCCTCTTAGTACCAAAGAGAAAGTCATTATCAAATCTAAGATGTATACTTGTCTCCCAATTCCAGCAACACAGTAGACTGACCTAAAATGGAACTCCTTTTTCCACAAATAAAATATTGCCAACAGAAAAGTGTTTGGAATATATAAGAAAGCTCACAAGAAAAAGAAATGACCAATTGTCAGAAATAAAAAGCGAATTAAAAGACTAAGGCTGGAAAAAAATCACATATAAAACCTGTGGTATGCAATTAAAGCAGTACTTACAGGGATGTACAATATGCGTACATGTATATACACTTATGCAAACATATATATTTCATGTTTATACAAACAATAAATATTTGAAATCTATATGCTAAATGTGGAATTTAAGGTAACCTAAAGAAAGTTAGAGGAGCACCTAGGTGGCTCAGTCGGTTAAGTGTCTGACTTGGGCTCAGGTCATGATCTCAAGGTTTGTGGGTTGAAGCTCTGCCTCAGGCTCTGTGCTAACAGCTCAGATACTGGAGCCTGCTTCGGATCCTGTGTCTCCCTCTCTCTCTGCCCCTCTTCCACATGTACTCTGTCTCTCTCTCTCCATCTCTCAAAAATGAATAAAAACCTAAGAAAAAAAAGCTGGAAAAGGAAATAATATAAGAAAGCAAGATAAAATAGAAAAAAATAACACATGAAAACATTCTTTGAAAGCCTAACGAAATAGGCAAATTCATCACAAAACTAGTCAAAAGGGAATATAACCATAGTTACAGTGGAGATTTTTCTGATCTTTACAGAATATTAGAAATAGACATATGCCATTAAGTTTGAAACCTAGGATGCAATGAACAATTTTATAGAAAAAAATTAATAAATTATTGTTCGTAATCAAAGAAAAATAAACTCACTATCCATTAAATAAATTAAATTGAGTGTTAAAAAATCCATCTCACCACCCCCATCTTTTCATACCCTTGCCTTCTCAGCAAACCTAAATATCAGCACCATCAGGCTCAGTTTTATAGAGAACTTTTACTAAACTTTCATGCAACAAAAAAATCCCTGTCTTACACAAACTGTTCCAGAGAATGATAAAAGAAGGAATTCTCTAAAACTTGTTTTTACAAGGCTAGGACGACCTGGATTCCATTCTAGAGTGCACTAAGAAAGGAGAGAAAATAGAATTACATAAAATGCTACAATAAAACCACAATAGGCAGAAAAAGAATGGAAGACAAAAATAGGAACAGAAAACAAGGTCCACAATAAGAAAACCGTAACAAATATGGTTGTTACGAATCTAACTATATCAGTAATCGCTTTGGAAGTCAATGTTCTAAATGCATTAAGTCAAAGCACAGATTGTCAGAGAGGATCAAAACACAAGACCTAACTCTATGTTGTCCATAAGAGACCCACTTGAGGGGTGCCTGGGTGGTTCAGTTGGTTAAGCATCTGACTCTTGATTTCTGCTAAGGTCATGATCTCACAGTTCATGATTTTGAGCCCCGCGTTGGGCTCTGTGCGGACAGCATGGAACCTGCTTGGGATTCTCTCTCTTCCTCTGCCCCTCCCCACTCACAATCTCTTTCTCTCTCTGAAAATAAATAAATAAACATTTAAACAAGAAAAAAAGAAACCCACTTTAATCATAAAGACATATATAGATTAAAACTAAATGGATGGGGGGAAATTTTACCATACTAACACAAATCAAAAGAAAGCAGGAGTGGGTATATTAATTTCAGACAGAGCTTATTTAAAAGCAAGGAAAAATCAGGGAAGAGAGGAACGTTACATAACAATAAGGTGTCAATGTAGCACCTAAGAACAGAGCATAAATTTGTATAAGGCAAAAACTATGTAAGGTAAAACTAATAGCATTGCAAGGAGAAGTTACCGTTTCTATTCAACATTGCACTGGTGGTCCTAACAAATACTATAATATATTCAAAAAATAAAAGACTATTAAAGAAAAAATGTCATTATTGACTGATAGTATGATTGAATTGAAAAAATCTACAGGGTATTAGAACTGATAAAAGAGTAAATCAAGTTAGCTAGTTATAGGAAAAATATATATAAATTAATAAATTTCTTGTATGCCAGAAACAATCAATTTAGAAATTAAAAATTTCTAATTTTTAATTTAGAAATTAAAAATACATAGATACATTCATAATAGTCACAAACATTATAAGATACCCAGGAATTGTTTTAACAAAGTACATGCTAAAAGAAAAACGAATCATTATTAAGGAACATCAGAAATATCAAAAATATATGGGCAGATATACAATATTTATTGGTGGGAATATTCCAAGTTCAAAATATGGTAATTATACCCATATTAACCTAAAAATTTAATGCAACTTAAAAAAAAAATTCCAGCATGTTTTTTAATAGAATTTGATAAGCAAAAGTCAATATTGGATTTTAAAATACCTAGGACAGCCAAGACAAATTTAAAGGAGAATGTCAAAACTTACCTTACTACGATTTCAAACTTTTAAATTTATTTCATATAAGGTAAGTTTATTGGTAAAGGAAAAGACCAAAGAAACAGAAAAGAAAGCACACTTTGTGTATTTTAGAGGTAACAATATAAATCAACAAGAAAATCAGAGACTAGGCAATAAATATTGTTGGGACAAATGCTTATCCATAAGAGAAAAATATAGAACTGAATTTCTAGCTCATATTTTAATATAAATATCATGCATAGTAATACTTTAAAGTAAATTCAAAATAATTAAGTTTAGAATAGAAGGAAGTAATTTTTCCTCAAAATAGGAATGTCATAAATAAGATAAAAATCTAATTATTATGGATAAGATTGATTACTTCATCAACTCTAAAATTAAACTTAAAATTTCTATATGCAGAATTACCATGTTCAATAAAATAAAATGTGAATGATATTTTGAAATTGTATATATGAATAGCACTGTGCTAATGTATATATTCAATACGGAAACCAAGACAAATTTTAAAAGCAAGCCACAGACCACAGGCTGGGAGAATATATTTACAAAACATGTAACTGATAAAGGAATAATACTGAGAGTATATCTAAAACTCTTTAAATTTAGAATATAAAGACAAATAGCCCAGTAGAAAACTGGGAAAATGGATAATGACTATTTAAAATCACAGAGGGGAAAAAAAAGAAAAGAATCTAGACACACATCTTACACTTCACACACACAAAAAAATGGCTCAGACTTGATCATATACCTCCATGGAAAAATGCAAGGCTATAAAACTTCTAGAAGAAAATATTTTAGAATATCTGTGTGCCTTTGGGTTTGGTGAAGAGATATACCACCAAAAAGCACAATCCATAAAAGGAAAAAATAGATGTTTGTCATTATTAAAATTTAAAAGTTCTGCTCTACAAAATACAATTGTTGAGAGAATCAAAAAGCCACAAACTGGAAGGAAATATTCACAAAATATGTATCTGATAAAAGACTCGCATGCAAAATATGCAAAGAACTCTTAAAACTCAACAATTAAAAAAAAAAAAACCCTAAGAAGATATACCTATCCCAAATAAGCATATGAAAAGATGCTCAACACCTTGTGTCATCAGGGAAATACAAATGAAAGCAACAATGAGATAATTCTACAGGATCCAAACGCCCACAGCACCAGTTTCTGGTGAGCATTCAGAGCAGTAAGAATTCTCATTCATTACTCCTGGGAATGAAAATGGTAAACTTCTTTGGAAAACAGTTTGACAGCTTCTCACAAAGCTAAGCATGGTCTTTCCGTACAATCCAGCGATCAGGCTACTAGGTATTTACCAAACTGAAAACTTCTGTCCACATAAAAATCTTCATGTGAATATTTACAGCAGTTTTATTCACAGTCACCAAACCTGGAAATAACCAAGATGTTCTTCAATAGGCGGGGGATAAAGGTGGCAAATTCGTGCAGTGGAATGCTACTCAGCGATAAAAGGGAATGAGCTAGCGAGAAATGCAAAATCATACATGCATATCGCTAGTGAAACAAGCCAGTCTGGAAAGGTGACCTACTATAAGATTCCAATTATATGAGATTTTGGAAAAGACAAGCTATAGAGATGAGTAAACACATCACTGGCTGCCAAGTGTTTAGGAAGGGGAGAGTATTAAAAAGATGAGGCAGGGGCGCCTGGGTGGCGCAGTCGGTTAAGCGTCCGACTTCAGCCAGGTCACGATCTCCCGGTCCGTGAGTTCGAGCCCCGCATCAGGCTCTGGGCTGATGGCTCAGAGCCTGGAGCCTGTTTCCAATTCTGTGTCTCCCTCTCTCTCTGCCCCTCCCCCGCTCATGCTCTGTCTCTCTCTGTCCCAAAAATAAATAAACGTTGAAAAAAAAATTTAAAAAAAAAAAAAAGAAAAAAAAAAAAAGATGAGGCAGAAGGGATTTTTTTCAAACACTGAAACCAATCTGTATGATAATGGTAATAGTAGATACATGTTATTATCCATTTGTCAAACCCACAGAAGTTTACAGCACAAATAGCGAGTTTGAATACACACAAATTTAAAAACATTTTGGGGCTCTTGGGTGGCTCAGTTGGTTAAGCATCCAACTTTTGATTTCAGCTCAGGTCATGATCTCACAGTTCATGGGTTGGAGCCCCCAGGCGGGCTCTGCACTGACAGTGAGTGGCCTGCTTGGGATTCTCTCTCTTTCCCTCTCTGCCCCCTCCCCGTTTGCACTCTCTCTCAAAAAGAAATAAATATTAAAACAATTTTAAAAACATTTAGTTTGTCACGGGGGAGTAGTACTAGGACAGAACATAGACTGACAAGAGCAGTAACTTTACTTCCCTGAATGAAGAGAGCAGGAGAAAAAGGGCCTGACCTCAGTAACTTTGGAAATAAGTGGCATCTGTAAGACTAGAATAAAAAGAACTGCACATGAGCACTGTATGCTAGCTGACAAAGCCCATAGTGGTATGGGTTAACAATTCTGAAACCACCATACATCTATACTGGAATTGAACAATGAAGTAATAGATGATAATGGTGGGAACCATATTTCCCACTGTTGGAGTTGGAGGCTACAGATAAGCAAGGGAAGTCTGCAATGATCCACTTAGTAATGGATTAGAATTGGAGAGGTCAGTGTGAACTCATGTTTAGCTTAATACACATGTAGATCAGCACATGTACAAACCATGCAATCCATTTTGTTTACTGCATTTCAACCTCAACACATCTCTATAAGGTAGCTAATCTCATCCCAATTTATCAAAAAAGTAAAAAGGAAAATGAAACATTATATTTTGCTTGAGACCCCATGGATTATGTGTTGGGGGAATCCGAGGCTGACTGCAAATCCATGCTCCCAGGCACTTATCCTATATTACCTCTTATATTTAAAAGGAGAACGTTAATTCTTGCTCCATAAGGATGCTTTGCAAATTTGAAAAAATTCACATTAAAGTAGACTGTGAATGTTCTTCTTTAATTTCTTCCTCTTCTTGAAACAGTGGAGAATTAAAGTTCCCAACCCAGCCTGCCTCTGGATGGGGTCTTATGACTAGTTCTTACCAATGGGTTATGGACAGAAAGAGTTATGTGCACTTAATTGTCAGTATGGGACCATCCAGTTCTCATCCTGCCCAAGAGAGAATGGAAGTGTGTGTTGATATGGAAGTGCCGTAAGATTCAAGTACCCTAGAATGTTGAGCCAACACATGGAGGACAGCTGCCTTGGAAAATTCTGCACGGTGAACTTTGTATGAGAGAGAAATAAAATTTTCTTGTCTTAAACCACTGAGATTTGGGATTGTTTGTTACCATAGCAAAACCTAGTGCATCCTCATCTATACAACATAGTACCTGGGATGGTGGTGATGGTGTTCATATTTTAGTGGTGGTTGGCCTTGATGTTATTGTCCATAAAGACCATCGAGCCATTTCTCAAAGGTAACCTTTTATGGTCCTTGACCCCTCTCCCATAGACAGGCAAAATAATATTTTCAATCAAAGCAGCAAAATTAAGATGATGTATGTGTAAAATGTAATTCAATGGCATGGATAAGGAATGGCTATATTGTCTGGAGTGTTCAGCTGACATCTAAGCATCAGATAAACAGCCTTTTCCCTGGAGTTGATTCTGGAGGCTCTCAATCTACTTACAAGTAATTATAAAGGCATTATACTCACAAGCATGAATGGATTACAAACCATTCCACCACTAAGCAAATTTAAGCAGACTTCTTGATCTCTATCAGGAAGGACTTCCCCCCCTTAACAAGTTCCACATTGCAGACAAACCTTTTTGCCATCTGCTCGAATGGAAACATGTGGCAAGATCCTGCATTTGAACACTTTGCCCTTGGTAAGGAAAGAGACCTTTGGGAATTTTTTTTGGAAAACCACCCTCTTGGCACACAATTTGTGGCTAAGTTTTGCCCTTTGTCCCTTGTGTGAAATGATCTATTTTGATATAAATGTCACATTGAATGACTGTATATGAAATCATATTTACATATGCTTACCCCCACTGTGGTTTCCAGTGGTGATGGTGATGGTGGCAGGATCCCCATACATACAAAGGAGCTAATATGCTATACCAAGGATTTTATTTGAGTGAGGATATCAATATTTTCTGAGCCACAAAGAGAAATGAGCCATTTTTAAAGCTCCAGAGTCTTTTCTACCATGGTTGCCCTGGGTTGTATTATCTTCCTCCTCTTCATCAAGATACTTCTTACTGATCCTTTAAAATTCATACCTTCCCAAACACTTTCTCTGACTACCTTATGTGGGTTAGGCAAGACTTCCCCTTGTTCCATTTAACCTGTTCTTACCCCTCTCCCAGTATCATACAAAGGATATTCAGACATGATATGGTGACATATAATGCTAGAGATTTTGCTAGCTAGAGGAAGTTTAATGATATTTCAAAGTTGTACCATCATGTGTATTTTTTCCTGTGCATGGGCATCAATTTTCAGATTCAATTTAAAGCAAGAAATGGGTTTTTTCCTGCTTTCTCCTCTAGGGTTTTGATAGTTTCCTGTCTCACATTCAGGTCCTTCATCCATTTTGAGTTTCTCTTTATGATTGGTGTAAGAAAGTGGCCTAGTTTCATTCTTCTGCATGTTGCTGTCCAGTTCTCCCAGCACCATTTGTTAAAGAGACTGTCTTTTTTCCATTGGATATTCTTTCCTGCTTTGTCAAAGATTAGTTGGCCACACTTTTGTACGTCCAATTCTGGAGTCTCTATTCTATTCCATTGGTCTATGTGTCTGTTTTTGTGCCAATACCATGCTGTCTTGATGATTACAGCTTTGTCATAGAGGCTAAAGGCTGGAATTGTGATGCCTCCCGCTTTGGTTTTCTTCTTTAATATTACTTTGGCTATTCGGGGTCTTTTGTGGTTCCATACAATTTTTAGGATTGCTTGTTGTAGCTTCAAGAAGAATGCTGGTGCAATTTTGATTGGGATTGGATTGAATGTGTAGATTGATTTGGGTAGTACTGACATTTTAACAATATTTATTCTTCCAATCCATGAGCATGGAATGTTTTTCCATTTATTTGTATCTTCTTCAATTTCCTTCATAAGCTTTCTACAGTTTTCAGCATACGGATCTTTTACATCTTTGGTTAGGTTTATTCCTAGGTATTTTATGATTCTTGGTGCAATTGTGAATGGGATCTGACCTCAGCCGCAGCAATTTCTTACCTGACACATCTCCAAAGCCAAGGGAATTAAAAGCAAAAGTGAACCATTGTGACCTCATGAAGATAAAAAGGCTTCTGCACTGCAAAGGAAACAATCAACAAAACTAAAAGGTAACCGATGGAATGGGAAAAGATATTTGCAAATGACATATCGGACAAAGGGCTAGTATCCAAAATCTATAAGAACTCACCAAACTCCACACCCAAAAAACAAATAATCCAGTGAAGAAATGGGCAGAAGACATCAATAGACACTCCTCTAAAGAAGACATCCAGATGGTCAACAGGCACATGAACAGATGCTCAACGTTGCTCCTCATCAGGGAAATACAAATCAAAACCACACTGAGATACCACCTCATGCCAGTCAGAGTGGCTAAAATGAACAAATCAGGAGACTGTAGATGCTAGAGAGGATGTGGAGAAACGGAACCCTCTTGCACTGTTGGTGGGAATGCAAACTGGTGCGGCCGCTCTGGAAAACAGTGTGGAGGTTCCTCAAAAAATTAAAAATAGATCTATCCTAGCACCCAGCAATAGCACTGCTAGGAATTTACCCAAGGGATACAGGAGTGCTGATGCTTAGGGGCACTTGCACCCCAATGTTTACAGCAGCACTTTCAACAATAGCCAAATTATGGAAAGAGCCTAAATGTCCATCACCTGACGAATGGATAAAGAAGTTGTGGTTTATATATACAATGGAATACTACTTGGCAATGAGAAAGAGTGAAATCTGGCCTTTTGTAGCAACACAGATGGAACTGGAGAGTGTTATGCTAAGTGAAATAAGTCATACAGAGAAAGACAGATACCATATGTTTTCACTCTTATGTGGATCCTGAGAAACTTAACAGAAGACCATGGGGGAGGGGAAAGGGAAAAAAAAAAAGTTAGAGGGAAGGAGGCAAACCATAAGAGACTCTTAAAAACTGAGAAGAAACTAAGGGTTGATGGGGGGTGGGAGGGAGGAGAAAGTGGGTGATGGGCATTGAGGAGGGCACCAGTTGGGATGAGCACTGGGTGCTGTATGAAAACCAATTTGACAATAAATTTCATATTAAAAATATAATAAAAACATAAAAATATAAAAAATGTTTTAAAAATTAAAAAAATAAAGCAAGAAATGGACCATCCTACTAGAGGTGATGTTAAGCATTCTCCTCCCCTCAGACATAACATATGAGATCAATCTGTAGAGAGCACCAGAGAGCACTCAAACAATTTGGAGAATTCTGAAATTAGGGAGGAGAAAAGATACAGCATCACAGTCATTTTACTAAGAAAGAAGGCAGCTTGCATTTTACAGAGCATACTTGATGAAATGAAACCCACCCGTGGATATCAATGGCTATATACTCAGAAATCACACTTTGATGAAGTGCATTGGCAAAAGCTAAGGACTCAGTGTGACTGGTCATAAGTATCCCAAGACAAGGCAAGAAGTAGACATCCAATCAAACACACAGTTCACTGGAATGAGAACAAACAGCACATACCAAAGATGGTCCAATTTGGGTCATCACCAGTTGTAGCTTTATAATTCAAATGCTCACACTATAATCTTAGCTGGGGTAGAAGGGTGAAGTTATTTTCAAACTCACACAAAAACAGACACATAAAATGTGTCTTATAATCAGCTGTACAAGACTCATTCTTAACAAATTCTTCTATGGCATTGAAGCATTTTTACAGATAAATGAGTAGACTAGATGCTCCCACCTGCTTCAGTCAAGTTTGGGGGGCAGATGTGAACAAAACTACATTAAGTTACCTACAGAATCTTCTCTTAAGGGGGTAGATTCTACCCAAGTGGACTATATGATACAACAGCACTTACCACGTTCTACATAATTATCTGTTCATGGATCTATTTCTCCACTGGGATGAGAGCTTCTTGAGGACAGGGTCTTACACATTTTCAATGGCTCACATGTATGACATGGTAATTAATGAATTAACACATTAGTTAATATACTTGGCATAACATCAAAACTATCCGTCTAACTTTGAGTAGGAAGAATTCTTAAAATGCTAAAGGAGCTAATAACAAAAAATTGATAAATTTATTTATATTAAAATTAAAATGTCTGTTTATGACAAAACACTTTTTAAAAGAGGAAAATGTTATCAGCGCTGGGGTGGCTCAGTTGGTTAAACAACCAACTCTTAATTTTGGCTCAGGTCATGATCTCATGGTTTGTGGGACTGAGCCCCACATTGGGCTCTGCGCTGACAGTGTGGAGCCTGCTTGGAATGCTCTCTCTCTCTTTCTCTCAGCCCCTCCCCAAATCGTGCACACACACTCTCTCTCAAAATAAGCAAACAAACAAACATTTAAAAAAGTAAAACACTGAAATATAAACTGAGAGAATATGTTGTAATACATGTTGCTGATGTTAGCAGAAGCACTAAATATAGAACTTCTATCCAAAAAATCCCCCAATAAACAAGAAAAAAGACATGAATACATTATGTCATAGAATAGGAGTTATATGTGACCAATAAATATGTGAAAAGACATCTGATTTGACTAGGGATGAGGAAAATGCATCAAGATCACAATAACATTTTGGAGCCAATAACAAAAACCAATGTCAAGTATTTGAGAGAATGTGATCAACAGAATCCATTTCATATTGCTGATGGCTGCAGCCAATTTGGAAGACAAGTTGTCGTTATCTTGTAAGACCTAACATTAAAACCCCTTACTATGCAGCAGTTCTATTCCTGGGTATGTGAGCGTGAGCGTGTGTGTGTGTGTGTGTGTGTGTGCGCGCGCGCGCGCATGTATGAGTTACTTTTAAATATGTGCTGGACACATGTATAAGAATGTTCATTAACAGCACTATTTATAAGACTGAAAACGGGAAATGTTACAGGGCTCTTTAACAGTCCAATGGATAAATAAACTATGGTATGTTTACACAAGGGAATATTTTATAGCTGTTAACAAGAATGAACTATATCTATATGCAATGATACGAATAAATCATAACAATATATAACTGAGTGAAAAGTAAGTCTCAGAAGATTACATAACACATGATGCATATTTTATAACTGTGCAACAACAAAAAACACACCTTGCATTGTGAGTAACATCTGTGAATGTTCCACAAGACAAGCAAACATTTCTAATAAATTTTAACCTGATAAATGAGGGATGTCTTGCAATACAAGTAGTACGTGATGCCGAATGTCACACAGTTACAACTGAGCCCATGGTTCTTGAAATTCACTTTGATATACAAGTGCTTTGGATTACAAGCATGTTTACAATGAATTGTGCTCACAAACCAAGGTTTTACTGGATATGCTTTTTAAGGGATATAGAAGTAAAGGAACAGGGGGTGGGGAGGTAGGAGGAACACCCAGGTGAGATGGACATTGTGAAGGACCTGGAGGTACAGCTTGGGGCTCACGGAGCTCACCTGACTTGTGAGCTGCATGTGACACATTGGACTAGCACAGCATATGCAAAATGACCAGCTGGTAACATCCTGAAGATTATTAATTGTATGACTACTATCTATGATTTTGGAGCAAGCAGAGAGCAATGTCATCAGTGTCCCTATCTGCATGGATACGTGTCTCAATTAGCTGCTGAACATTTATGACATACACATATGGAAAATTTTCGTGGAACTCTGTCACCCCAGGCTTCACCTACAGAATGATGATGGTGTAATTAACATTGAAAAAAGACCCCTGTTTAGAAATACAAACAAGGATGCAAGTTTCATGAAGCTGCATGGCCCAATGCTTTCACTGTGATGATTCAGACCTGAGCTTATTGGAATCGAATTTACAAAGTTACTTCTTACTTAGAAGTCACAGCTAGAAAGCAGATTTCTCTCAGATTAGAAAACGAACAAACCAAACCCTGAGATACTAACTTTTCAAATAGTAAAACTAATCAGTGCTTAGTCATAGGTTATTGTCCTTTCTCACCTGAGCCCTCTCAGGTGTCTCTATCTCTCACCTGGCAGGAATAGATGTGCTCCTGAGAGTTCACTGTCACATCCATCACCAAATCTGAACAGTGGTAGTTGATACTCAAGAGAATCTTTTTTTTAATGTTTATTTTATTTTTGAGAGAGACAGTCACAGATCACGAGTGGGGAAGGGGCAGAAAGAGAGGGAGACACAGAGTCCAAAGCAGCCTCCAGGCTCTGAGCACAGAGCCCAATACGGGGCTTGAACTCATGAACCATGAGATCTTGACCTGAGCAGAAGTCGAACGCTTAACTGACTAAGCCACCCAGGCACCCTTGAAGAAACTGCTCTTTGATCATACAAAAACAGCTGTGAAAAACATATTTTATAATTTTCTTTTTTTTTTAATTTTTTTAAACTTTTTTTTTTTTTATTTATTTTTGAGATAGGGAGAGACAGGGCATGAACAGGGGAGGGTCAGAGAGAGGAAGACACAGAATCTGAAACAGGCTCCAGGCTCCGAGCTGTCAGCACAGAGCCGGATGCGGGGCTTGAACTCACGGACCGCGAGATCATGACCTGAGCCAAAGTCGGCCGCTTACCCGACTGAGCCACCCAGGCGCCCCTATTTTATAATTTTCTAATATCACTCATCTTTTCAAAGAGCAGAGTAGAACTACCCAAGGAGAAAAAAATAAGTGTCCATTATAAAGCAGTGAATAAAGAAAAAAAAAATAACAATCTGACAAGTAGTTCCTTGAGAAAAAATCAGGGGTTTGAATAATGTTCCCATTTTATCATTGTAGAGTAAGGTAAGTAGAGATTATCACCAGTTTAGAACTATATATTTTTCAATTGTGAGCCTCATTTTTAGTGCCACTTGTAAGAACTAGGTCAAGGATTTTTAGCGTGTCTCTCCTTCGTGCTCAAAGCCCACTTACATTCAACCGTGAAGGTTACCTTCACAGACTGCCTTTACCAGGCACCTGGGTGACAGTCTATTAAGCATCACTCTTGACTTCAGGCTCAGGTCATGATCTCGTGGTTTGTGGGTTCAAGCCTCACATGGGGCTTGCACTCTCAGGGCAGATCCCACTTGGTATTCTCTCTCTCTCTTTCTCCTCTCTCTGCCCCTTTCCTACTCATGCATGTTCTCTCTCTCTCTCCCTCCCTCCCTCTCAAAATAAATGAATAAAGTTTTTAAAAAATGTCTTTACCACAGAGGGAACCTAAAATACATCAGTGTCCTAAACCTTAACGGTGAGGACTATTTGAATGAGGTTATAGAATACTTCATTAACAGAATATGTGAGCACATAAAATAAATATTAAGTGTGTACTCAAAGTCATCACTCATGATCAAGGGTAGGTAGGCTATATTGCTTTTCTGGTCCTTTTGTTACCACGTAAGTTCCGAGGAGGTCTCCGGAGAGACAAGAATGAGACCTTGACTAAGGACCAGCGACCCAGGTTCTTGGCTTTGCCTGAGAAAGAATTCACAGACAAACCAGGCCGGTGAAAGCAACAATAAGTTTACTGAAAGCAAAAGTTTACACTCAAGACTGGAGTGCAGGCAGACTCTAAGAGAGAGCCCCCCAAGAGGTTTGGGTCTTGTCTGCTTACAGGAAGGTTATGGGAAAGGGTGGAAGATTCATGGAAGGGGTAGGGATTTTCTTCTTTAATAAGAAGGGGCTCTGGGGACCTCATGCATGCTTCCTCCTAGTTGCCTGGAGTATGCATCCTAGCATTTTCCATGAGTATACCCTGAATATACACAGAATATACTAAGCTCTTTCTAGCACTCCAGGTGGAGGGGTAATTCTAGATCATTCAAGGCCATAAGCGCATGCATGCTTGGATCTCAAAAAAGGAGCCTGGCTTACTACGTCTTTAGTTAAGTCCCTGACATGTTATAGGCTGACCACAGCCTTCCTGTTGGTTAAGGTATGACATCCTGTTTTGAGCTCTGTCCCCTCATCCCTATGCTAACCTGCCTATAACTCTTTATCCGAAACCCTCTCACGTACGCTATATCCACCTTCTAAGTGCCACAGCACACTAGCTCTTCGGTCATGCAACAACTCAGCTGGAATACGAGCACCTAACATGCAAATGTCCCGTGCAGATAAATGTCTGACTCGCCCCAGGCCGAGGTCAGAGACCCTTTCCCCCAAACCCTGATAAAGTAAAAATATGTGACCTGGGCTAACAGCTACTGCCTCCATGGGAAGGAAACAAATATGCTTCTCTTCTGGCGTTTTAGGTTGGAACCAGAAATCATCTCAGAGAAACATTGTGGCTGTTTCAAGAATGTACATGGATGCCTATTTGACTCATTGTATTCCTGAAATTTTAACCTGGGGACTGCTTATTATATAAACTAACTCCTAAATCAAGTTATCAAGAGAAGACCTTTACCCCAGATTATTGCTGTATCTGTCCCTCAGCATATGAAGATGAGTTCAGGGAGAGAGTGAATTCAACAAATACTCTCTGCATGTTTACTCTGCTAAGCCTTCTCCTGGAAGCTAGGTAAGAAAAACTACCCGTTACTGATTCCCGACTGTGTGCTGGACAGTTTGCATTCATGTTCTCCAAACAGACTATTCTACATATTAGTTATGAAGCCCCACATTTTACATATGAGGAAACTGAGTTATCCAAATTCACAGGACTAGTACACGCTGAAGCCAGCATTTGAGTCTCTTAGTCTGAAACCCGAATTATCTACCAGAAGGTAGATAGTTTTAAAGAAACTTTAAACTTCAAACTGGATAGTTTGAAAAGGCACAAGTTCTTTACAACTAGAGAACGGGTTCATGAACATTTGGAAACTATAAAAGGTCAATCAAGCCCCTCTTCATCCCCATCTGTTTATTGTAACAATGTCACATTACAAGCTGAAATCCCCAGCCAAGACCACCTTAATTATCTGCTAGGTTTGTTTGTTTTTACCACTTTCCCATTTTTCCCAGTGTGTAGATCAGGGCACCTCACCCTGTAGTAGGTTACACTTGGCTGTGCAGGGGTCTGGGGGTGGCAGTGGACAGAGATTTCCTATCCTGTCTTCTGGGTTACAAGAGGTTGCTGAGTAAATAGCTCATCCAAGGGACCCATAAAGGTATTTTGTAAATGGCCTACTGTCATAAATATTAGCATTTATAGCATTTGGGAAGGTACTTTCTTAACATCAAAAATCAAAACTATCGGGGCGCCTGGGTGGCGCAGTCGGTTAAGCGTCCGACTTCAGCCAGGTCACGATCTCGCGGTCCGTGAGTTCAAGCCCCGCGTCAGGCTCTGGGCTGACGGCTCAGAGCCTGGAGCCTGTTTCCGATTCTGTGTCTCCCTCTCTCTCTGCCCCTCCCCCATTCATGCTCTGTCTCTCTCTGTCCCAAAAATAAATAAATGTTGAAAAAAAAAAATTTAAAAAAAAATCAAAACTATCATGTTGATCTATCATGTCCAACTTTAAGAAGATTGGCAACTACTGTTCAGCAACTTACAACTTTAGGAAATTAGGAACTGGTATCTCTAGGAAAATAAAAATAAGCCACAGGTGTCCTGTGTGAAATTAAGTGGACAAAGAACTTTAAACTATTTCCTGTTCTTCTCCCTGTGAATGCACACGGCCTTGCAAGGCTCATCTCCAGGTAGTAAAGCAGCATTTGTTAGCAGTGGGCCAGGAAAAGCCATCTCTCAGATGGGGGAAAAAAAAAAAAAAAAGCAAAAAAGCAGTTTGAAGACCAGATGTAGGAATGTAATTTGAGACAGAAGAAGCTGAATTTCGGAGACCAGAAAGGCCGTGACGAAGAAGCAGCCCAGTGAAGGGTGTTAGAGGGCAGTGCTTCCAAGTTGTATATAAATTACCGGGGAATCTTGTAAAATTCAAATCCTGATTTGTGAATTCGGGGTGAAGCTTGAGCTTCTCAGGTGACACGAGGCCACCGGTCCTCACACACACACTTTGAATACCAAGTTTATAGGGTATTTGGTTGGTTTAATGGCGTCAACTGATATGTTATGGTAGTAAATGACAGTGACTAGGGGGGAGCAGTCATGCCAGATGAAACTAGTGCAGGACAGGCAGGCTGATGGAGCTAAGCATGCACGGTCCCACCTGCAGGGAGGCCATGGGAGGAACCCAGAGGCCTGGGTCTGGCCCTAGGCCGCTGCTTACTTGCTGTAGACAGTAGACAGGTGTCCTCTGGGACTGGCTTTACAAATTCACTCATCCACTCTATCCTCATATAGTCAAAGGGACAAATACATTTTAGAGTATGGTCATTTCTACAGTCATTTAGTAATTCATTCAGACATAGTGTCAGGTTGCCATACATCCTGTCTGCTGTGGTGTGAGTGTGCCCTCCTCCCCCAAATTCATATGTCGAATTCCTAATTCCCAAGGAGATGATATAAGGAGGTGAACTCTAGGTTGGATATTGTTTGGATGGATCCTCCCACGTTACCCTCTCAAGTAGGAGGTAAAGTGACTCCTAGAGAAACCCAGGTTGTGTCAAGGTCACCCCAGGAATCTTGCCTGACTCCTCTGCCTCGCTCCGCTACTCACATCCTAGAGTGGGGCACGGCTTTGAGAACCGGGACATCCTCCAGGCCAAGTTTAGATGGCTCTGGACAGAAAGCATCTGGTGAAGCTCAAGACCAGTGCCACCCAACAGATAAATCAGGTGATCCAAACATGTTGTTCTAAATTTTATGGGGCACCTGGGTGGCTCAGTCAGTTGAGCATCCAACTCTTGATTTCGGCTCAAGTCTTGATCCCAGGTTCCTGGGACTGAGCCTCATATCAGGCTCTGGGCTGATCGTAGAGCCTGCTTAAGATTATCTCTTTCTCTCCCTCTGCTTCTCTCTCCTGCTCACACTCTCTCTATATAAAATAAGAAAAATAAAATAAAATAAAATAAAATAAAATAAAATAAAATAAAATTGATTTAAATTTTCTAGTAGCCACAGGAAAAATCTAAAATGAAAACAGGTGAAATTCAAATAATGTAATCAGTGTAAAAATTATTAATGAGGTATTTTGCTTTCTCTGAGTCTTTTTTGCACTTAGTTTCACACACGCAGCACATCTCAATTCCAACCAGCCGCACTTCTAGTGTATAATAGCCACATGAGTTTAATGGCTAATGTTTTGGACAGCACACTTCTAGGCAGTTTCATCGTGAGTCTCAACATCACAGTAATGCCTCCTGGGCATTCCTGCAGTTATCAGGATCCAGAAACACCAAGTCACTTGCCAGGGCTCATACTGCATGTCGGAGTCAGAGCCAAGACTGGATCAGAAGTCTCTCAAACCTAATCCACTGTTCTTTCCCACACAGCGTGCGCTGACTTCTCTCTTCAGTGCCACAGCTAAGCCATCAGCAGGCTCCCGGGAGTCTTTCTCCAGAGCCTTTTCACGTTATTCGGCTTCCCACTCCGGCTGCCACCACCTGACCCAGGCCCTGACTGCCTCCCCCCCCCCCCCCCCGGCCCCACCGCCCCCAGGACTCCTGCAGTAACCCCCTAACTCATGTGCCTGCTTTTGGTTTTCCCTTCCAGCCCTTCCCGCAAAACCTGAATTTCCTACAGCTCTGAGTAGAATAACTACGGTGCTGAAGATTCCTTAAATTAAAAAAATATATATTTTTTTTAATTTATTTTTTTTTCAACGTTTATTTATTTATTTGGGACAGAGAGAGACAGAGCATGAACGGGGGAGGGGCAGAGAGAGAGGGAGACACAGAATCGGAAACAGGCTCCAGGCTCTGAGCCATCAGCCCAGAGCCTGACGCGGGGCTCGAACTCACGGACCGCGAGATCGTGACCTGGCTGAAGTCGGACGCTTAACCGACTGCGCCACCCAGGCGCCCCTTATATTTTTTAATTTAAAAATAAAACTTTAAAATATATGTATATATTTTAAAGAAGTTCCAGGTTGACAGAAAAATTGAGAAGAAAGTACAAAATTAGGTGGCTCAGTCAGTTAAGTGTCTGATTCTTGGTTTTGGCTCAGATCTCACGGTTTCTTGGGTTCGAGCCCACACCGCTCTGGCTGGCAGCACGGAGCCTGGTTGGGATTCTCTGTCCCCCTCTCTCTCCGCCCCTCCCCTGCTTGCACTTTCTCTGCCTCTTTCAAAATAAATAAACTTAAAAATTAAAATTAAATTAAAAAAAAAAAGAAAGTACAAAGAGCTCCCATATACCCATATACCCTCTCTTTGGAGACCCAGTTTCCTCCATTAACATCTTGCATTGGTGTGGTACCTTTGTTACAATTATGAACCAATATTGATACATTGTTATTAACTAAAGCTTACATTCGGCTCACTCCTTGTGTTGCACATTTCCACTGGTTTTGATAAACACATAATGTCAGTGTCCACCTTGAAGTATTCCAGAGCATAGTCGCACTGCCCTAAAAATAGCCTGTCTCCACAATTAAATTCATTCCTGTCTGCCCCACCCAAAACCCTTGGCAAACACTGATCTTTTCACTACCTGTAGAGTTTCTTTTCCAGAACGTCACAGAGTTAGGATCATACAGCGTATAGTCTTTTCAGAGTGGCTTCTTCCGCTTAATAATAAACATTTAACCTTCTTCCCTGTGTTTTAAAGACTTGGTAGCTAATTTTTTATCATTAAACAGTATTTAGTTGCCTGAATATACTTTGGATTATTTATCCTCTCATGAACTGAAGGACATTGATTGTTTCCAAGTTTTAGTCATTATGAACAAAGTTGCTATAAACATTTGTGCGCAAGTTTTTGTGTGGATTCCTTATTGTTAAATGATTAAAATATAATTCAAGACTCTCCATGGTCTGGTAGTAACAAATACCATTATAATTTTTATACACAAATTCTCTCTCTGTCAAACTTCTTCTTCTTTTTTAAAAACTTATTTTGGCTACTTGAAGTCCTTTGCATTACCACAAAAATTTTCAGGATCAGCTTGTGAATTTCTACAAAAACAGCTTCTGATGTTTCTTTTTATTGTTTTTTGTTTGTTTTTTATTTAAAGGGAGAGAGAGCACAAGCAGGTGGTGGGGAGAGGGGCAGACGCAGAGAGAAAGAATTTTAAGCAGTCTCGGTGCTCAGCACAGAGCCAGACACTGGGCTCGATCCCACGACCCTAGGGTCATGACCTGACACGAAATCAAGAGTTGGACGGTCAACAGACTGGGCCCCTTCTGATGTTTCTACTGAGATTGCATTAAATCAGTAGATGAATTTACAGATAGTTGGCATCTTAACAATACTGAATCTCCTGACACATCAACAGACATTCCTCATCATCCATTCAGATCTTCAGTTTCAGCAACGTTTTGTAGTTTTCAGGGTGTAGGTCCTGCACATCTTTTGTCAGATGTATCTCCGTGCATTTCGTATCTACATGCTCTCATGAATGGCATTGTTTTTTTCTTTAAATTTTGGGTTGTTTGCTGCTTATATATAGAAATACAATTGGTCTTTGGATGCCAATGTTTTCTCCTGCAACCTTAGTAAGTTCAGTTAGTTCCACTAGCTTTTTTGTAGAGGATAGCGAATATTCTACATTTAATGCCTCACACTGGCTAGAATCTCCAGTACAGAGTTTAACTGAACTGGTTAGAGTGGTCATCTTTGTCTTGTTCCTGATTTTAAAGAGAAAGCATTCAGGCTTTCACCAGTAAGTATGATGGTAGCTGTGGATTATTAATGACCTTTATCAAACTGAAGAAGGTCCCTGCTGTTTTTAGTCTACTGAGGTAGTTTTTATCAGGAATAAGTGTTGGTTTTTTGTTTAATGCTTTAATGTTTTTATTGAGATCATCATTTCTTTCTTTTTTAGTTTGCTAATATACTGGATTACATTGATTGATTTTCTTTTTTTTTTAATTTTTTTTTTAACGTTTATTTATTTTTGAGACAGAGAGAGACAGAGCATGAACGGGGGAAGGTCAGAAAGAGAGAGGGAGACACAGAATCCGAAACAGGCTCCAGGCTCTGAGCTGTCAGCACAGAGCCCGACACGGGGCTCAAACTCACGAACCGCGAGATCATGACCTGAGCCGAAGTCGGACGCTTAACCGACTGCGCCACGCAGGCGCCCCTTTTGATTGATTTTCTAATGTTAAGCCAACCCTACATTTCTCAGATAAATTAATTTAGTCATGATGTATTCAATCCACTAAATTTTTGTGTAGAATTTTTACAATATGTCCACGAAAGTGACTGTTGGTGATTTTCTTGACGTATCTCTGTCTAGCTGTGATAGTAAGGTAATGCTGGCCTCTGAGAATGAGCTTGGTAGTATTCTCCCTTTTCAATTTTCTGGAACAGTATGTTCAGAATTTGTAATATTTCTTTAAGTGTTTGGTGGAATTCACTAGTGAAACAAACTTGTCCTGGAGATTTCTTTGAGGCAGGGTTTCTAAGTATAAATTCAATTTTTAAAATAGACACACGGCCATTTAGCTAATCTTTCTTGAGTGAGGTTTGGTGGTTTGTGTCCTTATCATCATAAATCTGTTCGTATTCTTCCCTAGTTATCTTTTAATATCTGCAGAATCTGTAGTGAATGCCACCTTTCTCGTTCCTTATATTTATAATTTGCGTCTTCTCCTTTTTTCTCCCTCACCAGTCAGACTGGAGGTTATTACTTTTCTCATTCCTCTTAAGGAGGCAGGTATTGGTCTCACTAATTTTCCCCATTGCTTTTCTGATATTAATGAGGCTTCTGTTCTGATCTTTACTGTTTCCTTTGTTTTACTCACTTGTGTTCAATTTCTTCTCTTGTTTTAGTTTTTTAGGGTAGAAACTAAGCTTATTCACTGAAGACCACTCTTCTCTTTGATATAGATACTTAAAATTCTAAGTTCTCCCCCAATACCACTCACAGAGCCACCTGCAAATTTTAATGTGTTGTATATATGTTTTTTGATTCTGCTCAAAATTCTTCCTTTCCTGCTTTTACTTGCTTTTTTGATTTACAAGTTTTTTATACATTTGTTATTTAATTTCCAAACATTTGTGGATCTTCTCCTGATATCTTTCCATTATTGGTTTTTAGTTCTACTGTGGAATCATTTACTCTTGCTTTTTATTCCCATTTCTAAGAACATTGGGATTTCTCACTTGTGACTTTATACCTTTTTCCACTTGTCCAGTCAGCACACTCCTAAGCATTCTTCAATGCCCAACTCAGAAACGATATCCTCTGTAAAATATTCCCAAACTCTGACAGAGGAAGTTTGTAGCTTTCTCTTTTGTGCCTGAAAAGCCCTTCCCATGCATTCATCTAAGAGTTCTTGCCACACCGGACTGCAATTATGTGGCAACATTTGTCTCTCCCACTGGACTCTGAGGTCCTCAAGTTCAGCTCTGGAGTTCTGTGTGGGTTTGTCTCAAAACAGACTGGCACACTGCAATTTCTGAAAGAGGAAGGAAGGAAGGAAGGAAGGAAGGAAGGAAGGAAGGAGAAAAGAAAAGAAAAAAGAAAAGAAAAGAAAAAGAGGAAGGAAGGAAGGAAGGAAAGAAAAGAAAGAGGAAGGAAGGAAAGAAGAAAGAAAAGAAAAGAGGAAGAAGGAAGGAAGAAAGAAAAAGAAAAGAAAGAGGAAGGAAGAAAGAAACAAAAAAGAAAGAAAGAAGAGAAGAGAAAGAAAGAAAAAAAGAAAGAAAGAAGAGGGGGAGGGAGGGAGGGAGGGAGGGAGGGGGGGAGGGAATCAATGACAGAGCCATTGAATTTTGAGTCATTCTCAGCTCATCCCTCCAGCTTCCAGAACGACTCAGCTATGAAAACAGAGACGGGAATATTAAGAAAGAGAGGGAATGTGTAAATAAGTTTCTTTGTGTGAAAGAACCAGAGACATGAAGCAGGCCCTCTCAGGTACGGCAGGATGCCTGCTTTGTGTCCAGGTTTACTCTGTGCCTGTAGGAGCTGGGCTGCTGGTTACCTATGCAGATGGTTCCCAGACCTGCCTGCATGTGAGTGTGGCCAACACAAAGCAGAGCCACGCAGGTGTCCCCACTCCAGCTGTCAGAAACCTCTGGGCTGGACATGGGAAATGATGTCTGCACCAGGCTTGGGCATGGGTGTGCACAGCAGTGTGTGCAGGCACATGTGTGTGTGCGTGTGTGTAGAGGGGCGGGAGGAGGAGGAAGGCGGAGACGAATGACTACCAAATCTGTACTCTGCAGGAAGGAAGACAGCAGCTTCCTTATTTCCATCCCTGCTGCATTAAAATCCTACACTTTCTTAGTGATTTGATCTAAAAACATTTCACCTACCCCACACTCAAGCTGTGCCTATCCGTCACTGATACTGTCATAGAAATTGGCACTTCTATAGCATTCCACAGCAGAAAAGGAGGCTCCCCCTGTAAAATTACACGCCTTTTAGGAAATTAACTTTATAGAAAGAGATCAAATTACCTGGATTCACTGGGAAATTTTAGACACCAGCCAGCACACAGGGCAGGTGTAGAACTGACTTCCCAGATCACCTAGTCGACCCCCATTATGTGTGTGTGTGTTTCCGTACCCTTAAAAACTACTGAAATAAATACTTTCTATGATTTGGTATTGTGTGCACCTATTCTAAGTGCAGAAGCTGAGGAAAACTCTTCCTAGCAATCTGCGATCCATCACTAAAATGCACACCCAGGACAGCCCAGGACAGCGCCCACAGAAATGAATGGCTTGACTGGGGAGGGTTAGACCTTTGCATGCCTCTCTCTGCAGCCCTGTTCATCGTTTCTGTACAAGCTCCCTACCCTCCTAAAACACCTGACCTCTTAGCAATCTGAAGAGAAACAAAAAACAGGCTCTGTTTATTCCCACGTCTTTGACAACACGTAAGGCATTCAGGCAGCATCCTGCAGAAAGGTCTGCCTACTTGGTTTGGCTCCTCCAGTGAAGTGATGGATTCCATCCAGGGCATATCTGGAAAAAGCTTTCAACCTTTTAATTCAAGGCTGCGTGGAGAACACAGGTATCCTCTGCGTTTCAAAAGGTTGTGATGCACCACTCCGCTTTTACAAAAAGACCTACATTAGTGCCTGTTTTTGCACTGATTTGAACGAAATCTGAGGCGGGTTTTGCTTTTATGAAAAAAAGGTGAAAAGTGAACATCACATTCGACTTTTATTCTGCAGCGAGGCGTTATAGACGCACCCGGAGCAGAGCAGCGGGAGCAGAGCAGCGCCAAGCTGCGGCCCCAGGAAGCACACGCAGCATCCCAGCATCCAGCTGCCCTCACTTCAAAGTTCATCTGTGAGCATCTGTGCTTTATCTGGATTTATTTTGTGCATTTTGTGGCAATACGTATCCTAAGGTATCAGAAAAACCTAAGAGTGGTTATTTTGGGGGTCTGGAAACTCTCAAAAAAATTTTTTTTCATGTAAATGAATAAGAATTGCTTCTTTGCCTCATACCATTTCAGCCTAAGCAAGTTTTCCTGTGAAAATGTGCTACTTTCAGATAGCGGGGGAAAGCTGTCACTGGATCCACTCTCTCGTGAGGACCTGGTAGTTTACCCTGGGTCCTTATGGATGACAGCAGGTGAAGCACACACCGCAGACTGACCTCGGTCCCTTGTGGCCCCTCTCTAAGGAGCTGGTGAGAACCCGTAACTAATGTGGCTGGGGTTTCAGGTGTGTGCAAATCCTCTTGTGTGCAGTCCACTCTGGAGCTCCACAGAGCCAGCCTGGGGCTGTCTGCTCCTTGCTCTGAGCTCAGCATTTACAAACTCGAAACACCTCTTGTTGATTCCACAGGGTGCAGCTTTCCCGCAAAGTGCTCTGAAAAGCAACAGCTGTATTTCTGAGGGAGTGCCCAGAGACTGTATCTGTTGTCTGATACTGTCTCGTTTGGAGGCAGCCCTAACCCAGCCGGCGGGCAGCTGCCTTATACCCTGAGAGGTGGTTGCCACTTTGCATTGAATCAGCTCACTTTAGGCTCTGAGACACGAGAGAGGTGAGCCTTTCTGAGCTCGACCGTAACAGATTGACTACCTGTTCTTCAAGATCCTAACCATGAACTTGCAGCCTTCTGTTGAATCACCTATTCCCAAAGAGAAACTTTTATTTCCTTCTGCCAATACTTTTATTTGTTGACTGCTTGACCAAGAAAACTGATCTGTCATCTGCATCTAAAAATAAATTTAAATCCTATTATGTGACATGATTTTCCATGCTGAGGCAGAGATTACCAGTAAAGATGGAATAAAGGGTCTTTGACAAAGCAGCTCCTCGCCAAATGTTTGTTTCATTTACTTATTGGTTTGTTCATCACACACCTCCTGTGTTCTGGCTTTGCACCAGACATCATGCCAGGCACTGGGGACACAGAGATGAACAGACTTCCGCCTCCAGGGAGTTCATAGCCCGGTGGGGTGACAGACAGCAAAGATAGGAAGCCATTACTTTGCTGTATTAGCTATGCTGACTATCCGTGGAGGGTGTCCTGGGGAGGAGTGGTCTGGGTTACAGTGGGAGTGGGGAAGCAGAAGAGCAGGCATTGTCATCAGATACAACTAAGCTTTCATCATAGGCCCAGCCCTGCCCCTTACTAGCTGTGACACATTAGGAAAATTACTTAACCTCTCTGAGTTTTAGCTTTATTATCTGTGAAATCAAAATAATTACAATGGGCTTTTTCAGAAGATGAAAGGAGCTCGTATTTATGAAGCACTTAGCACAATGGCTGGCACCTGGCTAGCATTCAATAAATGTGACCGATGTATTAATTGTATCAGTATTATTTTCTGTGAGTCAGCTTCTGACACACTAGCAGAAGAGATGTGGGGCGGCAGACAGCAGCTTCCTATCCAGGTTACAGAGAAGACCTACGTTCTGTTTACTGGAAGCTGTCAGACCGCCTCAGTTTGCTGTAAAACCCACTTCTTTTCCAGTTGCTGGCTGGGAAATTCTACCCCGAGTTATCAGTTTATGAGGTGTATGGCAGAGGCAAGATTGAGAATGGTTCCGCCACCCTAGCTGGTTCTCTGCCTGGGCAATGCCCCGTTCCATAATCCTCTTTTCACTATGCACTCAGAGTTTAAAGCAGAGAAGACATGCCTCTTGTCACTGGCATGACTGTGTCTGTCTCCTGGACAAGTGCCAGTTGTAAATGGTTCCTACTTTTCTCCCATTAATACTGCGTCTGCATATGCCTAAGCCTTTGTTTAAATATTAAGAAGGAGTGTGTCCAGACAGTAAGTGCGCAGAAATGTAGACACGTGGCCAAGGGAAAGAGTGTGGCTGATATAAAATACAGTGGTGAATAAGTATTCAGAATCTGAGAAATTGTGAAGACTCATTCAAATTTTTTCACTCACAGATTCATGCAGTATAATCAGGCTGGGAGGGAGGCATGTGATGTTCAGACACAGAACTAGAATGAGTTTGTAATACGATGTGTCTATAAATTCACGCAACATGCAAATTTGCCATCAGCCCTTCTCTTCTTCCGCTAATCCTAGCAAGGCCGGAGAAAATGAGAAGGTAGGTTTCCTCAGGCATCTGCAGTGGGCCACGTGGGATGCTGGCTGTCACCTGGAGGAAGTCATCCCACAAACACATCCTCCATCACCCCTCCATCCTGAGCCAAAGTTCCAGGGCTGCAAGGACAAGAGTGTCTACTCATCCATTCGTTTAACCAGCATTAATGGCATTCCCTACTGCCTGCCATTTCAGGAGAAACAAAAAAATGAATAAAGCCAATCCTGGTTTCCAAGGAGTTCATGGTCTAAAGTAGGATGCATAGCACGCTACCACCAGATACAAAGAGAGGACGAAGGCAGGAGCAAAGATGAGTCAGGGTTATTAAAAGAGACCAATGTTTGTCACATAATCTATAATAAATGCACTATCAATGGTTCCGTTTTTAAAGAGCAGAGTATTTATTACGTAACTTTGCCAACTAGAAACAAATGGCGATTTGAACGAAAAGTTGAAAGTTTAAGCCAGATATTTTGCCTACAATAAGCAAAGTGTTTTTTCCATGCTAGCTTCTGTGTATATAGCAAGCATTAAACACACAGTCCTATCCATCAACCTATGTATTTAGATTTGGAGATGCATTGAATTACAAGCCCAAAACAGGTTCCAAATTATTCAGATATCGGGGTGTCAGTAAAGCCCATTGTAAAAATCAAACCTCAGAATGTTTCTGCTTTCCTCAGATTAGAGGCACAACATATCTGAAGCAACGTATAGCTAAAGAATGGCCTAATGTGTGAGGGAAATACAGATATCTAAGACACACACACACACACACACACGTGTGTACACACACAGGCTGATGTATTAGGTTTAAATGTAAAGAATACTGAAATCCTCAAGTATATCACCAGTTTATTCACACATCATATCTGACTCTGAGAAGTGAAGGACCCTCCTGTCAGCAGCCAGAATCAACAGGGAAAAGTTTCAGACAGTTCAGAAGCACCACATTTACTCAAAGTGTATACTACCTGCACATCGTTCTTCTTCATTCTGTTAAATCCTGAGGCTTCTGCCAGCAGACGTTTGATGCCTCACCTTGAGAAAAAGAAGGGGGAATAAGGATTCACTGGTAACAAAATGATATTTCTTTCCTAAATGGAATATAATTCTGACAGACTTTTTCCTCGTTAGTTGGGATTTTTGCTATTTGACATTGACTGAGCAAATGAAAGACAGATACACCTTGTCTTCTAATCTAACTCACCATGCTGCCTTCTGTGTAATAAAAGTGGTTTTTAAAGGAATATCAAGTAGGAGTATGAAGTGTGCACACTGTTCCAGAAAGCAACCTCGTAAACTTGACATGATATATTGATATATTGAAAAATGACATATTGGAAATAGCTGGTATTACATCAATGGAGGAGAAGGGACAAAACATTTTGATAAATTCTTATTTACTCTGATAAATTTAAATTGGCACTAACTTTAAAAAATACCAACAACAGGGCCACCTGTGTGGCTCAGTCGGTTAGGCGTCCGACTTCGGCTCAGGTCATGATCTCACAGTTCATGGGTTCGAGCCCCGTGTCGGGCTCTGTGCTGACAGCTCAGAGCCTGCAACCTGCTTCGGATTCTGTGTCTCCCTCATTCTCTCTGTCCCTCCCCTGCTTGCGCTCTGTCTCTTTCTGTCTCTTAAAAATGAATAAAGGTTTTTAAAAAATTAACATTCAAAAAATACCAACAATAAAAATAATGTATTTAGAATTTAAATGCAAAGTAGATTAAATTAAGAAATACCAGTAACAAGAAAGATGTTCAGAAGAAAGATAAGGATATTGATTAACATTGGACTATATGTTAACTGAAGTGTGAATGGTAAAAAATTTTAGAGTGACCACCAAAAGAATAGCAGTAAAATGTATAATTTTTCAACCCTCTAGAGGAAGAAATAGAAAAAAAAAGAAAATAATCTATCCAATAAAAGCAGGAAAGATGGAAAAAGAGATAAGAAAATAGCAAACTGAAAACACAATATTGCTGAAAAATATCACAATAGAAATTTAAGCATTTAGAACTGAATTACAATAAAAGCAATATATATCTACAAATATCAGCCATTATAGCTGTTGCTGTAGTCATGGTTATATAATTATTTCTATTGAAAAAGTTCTCAGAGAAAACTCTGAAGTCTTATACATTCATATATTAGAAAAAAATAACTATGGGAGGCACATAGGTGGCTCAGTTAGTTAAGTCTCTGACTTCAGCTCAGATCATAATCTCATGGTTCATGAGTTTGAGCCCTGCATCAGGCTCTCTGCTGTCAGCACAGAACCTGCTTCGGATCCTCTGTCTCTCTCTACCCCTCCCCTGCTCACTGTCTCTCTCTCTCTTTCAAAAATAAATTAGCATTTAAAAAACATATTAAAGAAAAAAATATTGAAAACTAATTATATAGGTTTTAGCCTTTCAAATAAAGCAGTAAATTCAGAAATAATGTTGAAAAGTCAAAGGTAGAGGTAAGAGGAAAATTTATAAAATAAAACATAAAATTATAGAGATGGTTGATAACTGAAAGGCAATTGAAAGGTCAGAAAGAAAGAAAGGTACAAAGAGGGACAGAAGGATTGAATGAAAGAACTTCTGAGAAGGTTACTCAGGGGAAAAAGCAGAAGAAAGAAAGCACATAGATACAAATAATATTAGGAGTGTAAAATTTGCCATAGCTATATATAAAATTTAAATGACATTATATAAAAGTATATTCAGAAGAATTTTGCATCAATAATTTGAAAATACAGTAAAGTGTTAATTGACTCAAAATATATTAAATCCCAAATTCATTTATAACCATTAAACAAATGGCATAAGCAGTCAAAGCCATATAACCCTTCAGACCAAGATACCATGTCAAAAAGTTTTATCAAACCTTTGAAAAACAGCTAATTCCTATTTTATTCAAAAGTTATAAGAAGAAAAAAAAGAAGACATACATATCTTATTTCATCTGGCTAGTACAAACTTAGTTTGAAAACAGGATAATTAAGAACGTTATAAGCAATCTGACTTATGAATATACGTGTGACTCTCCTAAACAAAATACTAACATATCAAAATCAGGAGTATATGTTTTTTAAAATGTATCATAACAAGGTAGAATAGATAACAGAATTGCAGGTATTTTTCATACACAAAAAAAACATAAAAATGGAATTTACCACATTAACACAGTAAGAAAGATGTTTAATAGTATTAAAATGTATCTATTAAAATATAACAATCTATGATTTTTTAAATAACAACAACAGAAAGCACTTACCTAGGATCAGAAAGGACCCAACTTAACTTGATAAAAAAAATACGTAAAACGAAAGCCATACTAAAACACATCCCTTACATACTGGTAAAATGTTAGAAGTAGTCTCATTCAAATCAGGAACAAGACAAACCAACTCACTGTCACAATCTTTAGCTCACATTATACTGGAGAGCCCAGTCAGTGAAAAATTTAAGAAAAACACATATGTTTAAGGATTAATGGAGAAAAATATTTGATGATGTCATAGATGTCTATCTGGAAAATATAAGAAGACTGACAGACAAACTATAAAAACTAACAGGAGTCAGCAATATGGGGGTAAAGTTCCACTTGTACATTTACACCCTTCTCTATTTTCCCCACTCTCTCTGTGCCCTGTGACACTACTGTGAGCTTCAGATGGATCTGGCCAGTGGTGAGAGGGAGAGCAAAGGCAAAGGCAGATTTACCAGAGGAAAGCAAGGTCAGGCTATTATTCCCCCAACAGTAGATCCCCTCCATGAAAGGCTTAGCATTTGTCAGACAGACCTCCTATGGGGACTTCCCTGTGTCTTGCTCTAATCATTGCTCCTTCCTGCCACCCTTCAGATAGAGGGCTGATGATTGAGCCTTAAAATTACTAGCCCAGGGCAGCTACATGATCCATGGTGATTTTATATACCCTGCTCACACCTCTGTAATTAGTCCCTTACACTAAACTCTTCTCAAATTAACCTGAGTGTTCCATCTGTTTCTTGCTGAGATACTGATTTATACAAGCAAGTGTGTTGAACACAAGATCAGCAAATATAAATCAATGTTTTTTCCATAAACTGACAGTAACAAATCAGAATATGATCATTAAAGATCCTGGGGACACTTGGGTAGCACAGGTGGTTGGGGATTCAACTCTTGAATTCAGATCAGGTCATGATCTCATAATCATGGGATAGAGCCCCATGTTGGTCTCCACACTGAGTGTGGAGCCTTCTTGGGATTCTCTCTCCCATCTCTGTATCTCTCTCTCTGTCTCTCTCTCTCTCTCTCTCTCCCAAAAATAAATATACATACATACATACATACATACATACATACATAAATAAAGATCGTGCATATTAGTCTGGCAAAGAAAATGGGTAGAATATTTACACAGAAATAATTTAAAATTCACCGAAGTCCCCAAAAGACAATCAGGATAAATATATGAATATACAATGCTCACTTTCGGAAGACCCCATCTCGTAAAAAACACCAAATCTCCCCCAAATTAATCTGTGAACTAAAGAGGTTCATATCAAAATTCCAACGAGATTTTTATGAGATGGAATCTTTCATACCAATTCTAAAATGCAGAGGGGAATACGAAAATCTAACAAGGGTCGATCACGTTTAGAGGAGAGAGGAGGAAGAAGAGGCAAGTCAAGAGAATGAGGAGGAAGAACAATTTCTCCCGCCAGAAATCAACCTGTACTTTAGAGCTAGACAGATCATAAAAGTGATGCATTTACATAAAAGGGGATTAACAACTGAACAGAAGAGAAAGCCCAGAAGCAAACTTGCACATTAATGATGACATGTGTTATAGCAAAAATAATATTATAAATCACTAGAGAAAGATAGTCTCTTTTATGAAAGGTATTAGTATAATAAGATATCCATAAAAGGCGAAAAAAAAATTACCTTGGTTAAATAGCACCAAAAAAGAAACCCAAATACAAAAAGCAAAAACTTGAAGCTGCTTACAAAGTAGAAGACTACCTTCATCATCCATGCATAGAAAGGCATAGAAAGACCCTCTCAAACAATAGACCAAAAGCAAAATTCACAAATTAAAAGATCATCTCATCCTATCTTCATGTTAACTGTACGTGACCAGTTCCTACGTGACTTGTTCTAGATGACACGGATGAGATTTTATTCCAGGTCTGACTAAAACTCCAGTGCTTTGGAAAAATGACCACTGTTTTCCCTTTTCCTTGTATCTTTAAGAACCTGTTAGTCACTTAGTTTTGAAAGTTCACTGCTCGTTTGTTTGACTATTTAATGATGACCTGGAGGAATGGAGAGGTGCTCGAAGCAAGGTCCATACCTGTGTTCCAGTAAGAGTGCCCCAGAAAGGTTGAAGGCAGAGAGGAAGAGCAGGATCCTGTGTCTCCGACAGGGCTGATGCATGCCAAACCTGAATGTTCCTGCCACATCAGAGAAAAGGCACATGCCCCCAGGACCACCATCCTTCCAGCCCTGGATTCTTTCTCTACTTAGGATGTCAAGGGGTCCACTTGCAGAGAACGTGATTAAGGGTACATAACAGCTTCCTCCCTAATACATACTGGACTTGTTATCTCTGAATTGATTCAAAACTCTTTTGGGTCCATTGCTACATCATCATGTTTTCAAAATGTATTCCCCATCATGGAAGGTAGTAGCAGTCTGTCTGCCATAAAGCTCTCTTTAACCTTTAAGCATTGAGGCATCCAAGCTCTGGGATGTGGAAACTAAGTTGAATGCACAGCATCAAGCCTCCTGATTTCTGATCCTTTCTTCCCACTTGCCGACCTGGTCTCTAAGTTCTAGCATGTTCTATGCCTAGAAATGCCCGTCATTCTCTTGTACCTTCCTGACTGAGGTGGACCATCCCAGCTGTAGTTAAGCAACTATTTAAAAGGGTAAAGGTAAAACATGAATCTCACTCTATGAGGCTGGGACTCATCCCATGGTTACTTTAGCTGGAGGGGAGGTTTGGTGGGGACCTTGAACAGCACCAGGATCAAAGCCCATAGTTCAGGCTTTCTTGCAGGTGTGTTTGATTGCTTTGTGTCTACAACCAGGAACTGTGAAACGTGGCTACCAGTTTGTTTTCATCTTTTGTTTGGCTGTGTCCAATAATGTCAAAACAGTCTGTCAGTTCAACACAAAGATATTAGCTGGTTCATTGGAGATACTCACTTACTGTTTGACACTGCAGAGCCAGAGAACCTGGGAGCGGGATGCCCTCTCGCCTCCCTGGCCTCCCTCCAGCCTCCTGAAGTGCATTTGCTATTGTATGTACTTGATTGCAAGGTGTGAGAGAGGTAGCTCAGTGTGAGACCTGATGAGTGAATAGAGGGGATTTTCTGCTCATGGTTATTTGATCTGCGTTATTACTCACAATGAGCCCTACCACCGCTGAGGGACGCACAATGCTTTATGAAATTCAGTGTACTCAGATATATCTGTTGTTGGTCTATGGTTGGATGAGGATAATTATTATAGTAATTATTAGATCATTTGCAATAATAGGAATTTGCCCATTATCTTCACCTTTATCTTCAAAGCATTAGACAAACGCTGACTTGATCCTTTAAACACCCCCCACTTGGCCTATCCACATCGGTCAATTGCTATACACGTTAATCTTAGAACATAGCGAGGGAAATACCCCCTTCCTGTAGCTGTGCTCAGTAATGACAACACGTTGAGGTTTGTGGCTGCCCTTTATTTGCAGTCACCTTCCTTCCGGCATTTGGTCGACTGAATACCCCCTTATACCACTGCTGGCTGGTGAGAGATCCCGAAGGGTGCACTGCACGGAACTTAAATCATCTTCCAATACATGTTTTGCAAGTAAAAGTAGCTTTCTGAGTGTGTAGGGTTTCATTTGGAGCTCTGAATTATAGAAATTAGGGACAGAGTGACCACACGGACATACAATAAGCACACAGCTGCAGAAATAAAAGGTCTCAGTGCATTGTGGCAGTCCAGCCAAAGCATGAAGAGAATCTAACATCATTTTCAGCCTGCAGTGCATTTTCTGTGAATAGAGATACCAGAAGTATTTAATTTTTTTTAGTTTGTTTATTTATTTCTTTTTTGAGAGAGAGAGAGAGAGACAGTGAGCAGGGGAGGTGCAGAGAGAGAGGGAGAGAGAGAATCCCATGCAGGCTCCGCACTGTCCATGCAGAGCCCGATATGGGGCTTGAACTCAGGACCCGTGAGATCATGACCTGAGCTGAAATCAAGAGTCAGACCCTTAACCGACTGAGCCACCCAGATGTCCCATTTTTTAGCTAATTTTTAAAGTAATCAAAAGGAGGAAAAATATCTACCTTCTAACTCTAAAAAATCTTGATTTATTTCAGTCAGCAATTTGCTTGATAGTTTTATCTTTACAGACTTTTTAAAACAAATTATTTTAATGTTTATTTATTTTTGAGAGAGAGACAGAGTGGGGGAGTGACAGAAAAGGAGGGGGCAGAGGATTCAGAGCAGACTCTAGGCTGACAGCAGAGAGCCCAAATCAGGGCTCGAACTCACGAACCACGAGATCATGACCTGAGCCAAAGTCGGACGCGTAGCTTAACCGACTGAGCCACCCAGGCACCCCATCTTTACAGAATTTTAAGTAGTAAATTAGTTTAATCAGACAGCTCTAATCACACAGCTGTGCAATATTATGAGGAATGGGTGTCTGATCAGGTGATAGTTCCGGCAAACAGGCTTTACTTTTTTGTTTTTTTCCTTTACACACACATACCACATTAAACACTTTTCTTCTTAAGCTGAGCGACATTTTTCAACTGACAACTGTATTATATTTGTACAGCGTACAATTAAATGTTTGCCTATTTCAAATTGAAAATCAATACTTTCCTTTTATATCCCTCCTTTTTAAGGAAGCCACATTGCCTCCAAAGGGAAAATACTGTTTCTAGAGCTTCGGTTGTTAAGGTGAATGAAAAGGTCATTGGCTGCGTGTGGCATTGCACACCGTGATGTGCCTCACTCGAGCTGTGACAGCTTGCTGAAAGAAAGGTTTTTAGTCAGACATGAATTTGGGGGTGATGAAATCTGTTAAACATCTTCTCTACCTTACCAGGACACATTAGGTGATTCTCCCCAGCAGCTGCCTTTGCCCCCCAGCCCATTCCTGCAAGAAGCTCCGTGCTGAGACCTGCCCTTCAGCTCCGTTTCTGAGCACCCGGGGGGACAGTGAAGAGTCCCAGGGCTTAGAGTTGGGAGACCTGAGTACCTGCTCAGGCTCTGGGATAAGCCCAGTCTAAGGCCTTAGACCAGAATGTTCACTCTTCTGAGCTTCAGATCTCCACTTATAAAAAGAGAAGAATATTTTTGATAAAGATGGCATTAAGTTGATGTCTAGTACCCTCTGTCAGCTTTAAACACATAGCAGTGATAAATTAAGCATAAAAAGAGAAATCCAAAAAGAGAGAGTTGGCCTCGAAAGCCTAACAAACATCACCCCGGACTGAAATAGAACTTAAATGCAAAGCAGTGAGCAGAGCTGAAGCCACAAGCCTTGTGGGTCATGATCCAAACCAAAGCAGTGGTGGCCAGGAACCCATGGGCAAAATGGACTAAAAGTCTCCACTCAAACTGGGAGATTAAAGCTATGGTCCATACCTGGAGCAGAGTGCTGTAGGGGCCGCTCCCAACCATGAAGCGAGGCCAAAAGAAGCTGTGGTTGATTCTGCTTAGAGCTTATGCTCATAGAACAGGGTTACAAATACCAGAAATGGAACTAAACCACCTGATGGCTCAGTGACAGGTTTCGTCATGTCCACAAAAGCGCCACAGGGAAGGAATGCCAAAATGCATTGGAAGATGTGCTTATCTGTGACCTTAGTAGAGCTATGAGGGGGTATCTACTAACTTTATAGAATAAAAAGGATACATGTAAAGGAGGTAATAAGTTTTCAAATCAATCTGAGACTAAAATTTTAAAGGCATAACTATATCTTATGGTAAGAAAGACAGCCAAATGCTAACAGATTGAAAAGCTGTTCTCTTTATATGAAATTAATTTTATAGACTAGCTTGAGAAAAATTACAAAATAAATTTGGGTAGGGACATCAAAGAGATAAAAGAATAATTTCTATGAAAACAAACACGAAAATATTAAACAAAAACTGGCAGAAATTGAATAATAACAAGAAGTGAAAAATAGAATGACTTAAATGAGAAAGACATAATACTATCCAGACTTGACATAGCAAATGAGGAATCAGAAAATGCCTCAAAGGAATTTAACTAGGATATCAGTTAAGGGATATAAAACTAGAGTTAGAAAAAAATTGTCAAATGTGTATTTCAAACAGAGAATTGGAAGAGTAAAAAAACAGAAAGACAAAATTTTACAGAATTTGAGGAACAGAATTGGAGATGAGTTTGCAGGCTAACATTTCACCTCAACAACTAACTAATAAAAATACAGTCACAGGCAGGTATCATAAAATTAAAAATAAAGAGAAAAATTATAAAAGCAACTGGAGAAAAAAGACAGGCTGCCACAATATTTTAATAGTGGAACCTAAAGCAGACTTCACAACAGAGTCAGAAAGGGCAGAAAATGATAAGTTAAAGGAATCAGGGGTGCCTGGGTAGCTCAGTCAGTTAAGCATCTGAGTCTTGATTTGGGCTCAGGTCATAATCTCACAGTTTGTGAGATCCAGCCCCACATCAGGCTCTGTGCTGATAATGCGAAGCCTGCTTAGGATTCTCTCTCTCTCTCTCTCTCTCTCTCTCTCTCTCAAAATAAATAAATAAATAAATAAATAAATAAATAAACAAACAAACAAACAAACAAACATTAAAGAAAAAAAAGATTCAAAGTGCTGCAAGAAATTAGCCAAATCTGGTATTTCACATATAAAAGTATATTTTGGAATGGGAACAAAATAAAGACATGCAAATCTATACTAAATACAAAATTGGTTAATATTTATAGATCCTCATTATAAGAATTTTTGAAGTGCCACTCCAGGAAGGATTTAAAAAGAAAAAAATGCACTCAAACTCGAGTATAGAATACAAAAGACAATTATTAAATTGCCCCCCCACACACACACAGCAAAAACTGATGAAATTTTGATATCAGAAAAGGAAAGCAATGAAGACTATCAGTGAAATCAAAATCTTATTTATCAAAATAACCAAAAAAAATAAAAAATCTCTAGCCAGATTTAATAAGAAAAAAAGACAAATTGCCAATTTCAGTAATGAAAGAGAGACATGGCTAGAGAGCTTATAGTTAATTATATATTAACTTTATATAAATAAATTCCATACATTATATAAAATAGGCAAATTCCTTGAAAAATATCTACCTTTGAAGTCATCAAAGAAAAAATAGCTAACTGAAGTAGACCTATACTTATTAAATAAATTAAATTATAGTTAGAAACCTTCCCCACAACCAACATACACACATGCAAATACCCCAGACCAAGTTGGTTTCACTAGCGAATTCTATCAAACATTTAAGGGGGAAATGCCAGTTCTACACAAACAGTTCAAGAAAATAGAAAATAAGAGAACATTTCTCAATTTATTTTATGACCTGAAGGTAATTATTTTCATTTACCAAGGAAATGGTGAAAAATAAGCAAATGAAAATTGCTCAGTATTCATATGTCATTAGAGAAAATAAAAACTCCAAAAAACTATACAACATCAGGAAGTGTTATATAGTGGTTTTTTTTTTTTTCTGACAATACCAAGTACTGGTAAGATTTTGTAGGAACTAGAACTCTAATTCATTGCTAAGTGGGAATGTAAAGTTGTACAACTACTTTGGAAGACAGTTTTAGTTTCTTACAAAGTTGACTATCACACATACCATATGACTCAGACATCCCAGTCCTAGATATTTACTCAAGAGAAATTACAACTCATGTTTACATAAAACTGTATGAATGTTTACAGAGACTTTATTCAAAATTGCCAAGGGGCTTCTGGGTGGTTCAGTCAGTTAAGCATCAGTTATGCCAGTTAAGCTGACTGCACAGAGCTACTTGGAATTCTCTCTCTTCCTCTCTTTCTGTTCCCCCACCCCCTTTCTCTCTAAAAATAAATATTTTTTTAAACTGCCAAGAACAGGACCATCTCAAATGTTCTTCATCTGGTATGAATAAACAAAGTGGATACAGTGGAATACTATTCTGCCATAAAAATAAATGCACAAACTGATAAGTGCAATAATGTGCATTAACTTCAAACGTTATGTTAAATGAAAGAAGATTATATATTGTATGATTCCATGAAAATTACTATATGAAAAAGGAGGAATCCATTTAAAGGATTTAACAACAGACTAAATAAAGCAAAGGGATCAGTGAATTTGAAGACAGGTCAACTGATACTATATGAGGAAGGAAGAAGAGGAAGAGAATAAGGAAGAGAAAAAGTAATAATAAAAGAAACTGAGCAGAGCATCTAAAATCTAGAAAACAAAAATCAAATAGTCTGACATCCTTAAAAATTAGAGGCCCAGGAAAAAAGAAAGAGAAAATAAGAAAAGTAAATGTTTGAGGTTATATTGGCTGAGAATCTTCAAATTAATAAAAGGAATTAATCCACAGATACAAGGAGCTCAGATAATTCCAAGCAAAATAAAAAATAGCAAAAAAATCACCTAGAAATGTCATATTATATTAAAAATACCCATGGTGTACTTATAATGGGATATTACTCAGCGATCAAAAAAAAAAAAATGGAATCTTGCCATTTGCAACAACATGGATGGAACTAGAATGTATTATGGTAAGTGAAATAAGATGGTCAGAGAAAGACAAATACATGATTTCACTCGTATGTGGAATTTAAGAAACACAACAGATGAACATAGGGGAAGGGAAGGAAAAATAAGATAAAAACAAAGAGGGAGGCAGACTATAAGAGACCCTTAAATACAGAGAACAAACTGAGGGTTGCTGCAGGGGAGGTGGGTAGGAGGATGGACTAAATGGGTAATGGGCATTAAGGAGGGCACTTGTTGGGATGAGCACTGTGTGTCATATGTAAGTGATGAATCACTGGGTTCTACTTGAGAAACCAATACTACGCTGTATGTTAACTAACTTGAATTTAAATTAAAAAAACAGTGAAAAAAAACCTATGGGGGGGTGAAAAACACAATACAAATTGTAGAACGGTAATGAGAATAACAACACCACAGAAACCAGAGAAATCAGATGACAAAGTAACAACATCTTGAAAGTGCTGAAATTTTTAAAAACTCCTTTTAGTCAATATATATATATACAACAAAAATATCCTTCAAAAATGAAGATGGGATGTTTGCTGTCAGTGTAATTTAGTAGCTCCTACTAGACTGGTCACTCATGCAAATAAAACTATAAATTCTGGGCAACACGTACAACCACAACTAAAACAACCAACTAAAATTACTGGAGCAGAACAAAAGTAGCAATATTCTGGAGACAGATGAGTACTTGCGAAAAGTAATGACACTGTGCGCATTTCTGTTATCACAGCTTTTAGCCAGAGGGTAAACCCTAGTGATTGTCTCACATCTTTCTGGCTGGAAGAACCAGAAGAACCAGAAGAAAAAGTTTAAGCCACCAGAGAGGTGAGAAGTGAAGGGAGATTTCCAAACAGAGAAGGACTACGGAGAAGTAGTTACAAATGTTGTGTTTATGTTTTGCCCAAGTATCTGGCCAATCCCTAAGTCACGCACATGTGCATATGTGGGCTAAAAAGGGAAGGAACTGAGATTTAAACATCTTCCCCCAAAGATAAGAGTGTGCAGTTACCTTCAAACCAAATTAATTCTCTGCCAAAACAAAAACATCAAGACTCTTTGTAAAAATATTTAAAAATTCATAATCTCTACAATATAACATTCACAATTCTCAGGATGTGTTCCAAAATTATGTGACATGAGGAATCAAGAAAATGTGGCTCAATCTCAAGTGAGAGAAATATCAATGGAAATGAGACCTGAGATGACAAGGGTGGTTGCAATTACCCCACAGGGATTATAAACCAATTATTATAATGATGCCTAATGATATATGTTAAAAGGCTTACAATGAATGAAAATATATAAAATAACATCAGAGAAATAGAAACGATACAAAGAACAAAGTAGAAATCTCTATGTTTAACAATTACAATATTTAAAATAAAAATTTCACTAGACAGGCATTAACAGTAGTGTAATGGTTAATATTACGTGTCAACTTGGCTGGACTACAGTGCCCAGATATTTGGCCAAAACATTATTCGAGGTGTTCCTGTAAGGGTGTTTTTAGGATGCAATAACATCTAAATCACTGAACTTAGTAAAGCCGTGTGCCCTCCATAATATGAGTAGCCCTCATTCAATTAGCTAAAGATCTTCTTAATAAAATAAAGACTGACCTCCCCCAGGCAAGAAGGATGGCATTGCTTAATGGGTTGCTTGATAGTCTTACTTGATGGTCTTCAAATTTGAACTGCAACATTGGATCTTGCCTGGGTGTCTAGCATGCCAGCCAACTCAGATCTTGGACTTGCCACTCATAAAATTGTAAACCAATTCCTTAAATTCTCTCTATCTCTCTTTCTGTACACACACACATGTGCGCATGCGCGCGCGCACACACACACACACACACACACACACACACACTATTGGTTCTATTTCTATAGGGAATCCTAATAAAAGTGAAATGGATATGAAAAAAGAAATAAGTCAATGAAATTGAATATAGATTAATAGAATTATCCAATCTAAAGAACAAATAAAATAAAAGTTAAGGGAAGGATAGTTTCTAGGACATGTGGAACAATGTCAAAAGGCCTAATATATGGATAATTGGGAGTCTCATAAGATGAGGGAAAAGAATATGGGGCAGGGGAAGCCTGGGTGGCTCAGTCAGTTAAGGGTTCAACTCTTGGTTTTGGCTTAGATCATAATCTTGCAGTTTGTGAGTTCAAGCTTCACATCAGGCTCCATGCTGAAGGCATGGGGCCTGCTTGGGATTCTTTCTCCCTCCTTCTCTGCCCCTCCCCCATACATGCATGCACTCACATGCGTGCTTTCTCTCTCTCTTTCTTTCTCTCTCTCTTTCAAAATAAATGAACTTAAAAAGAACAGGATATTGTGCAAAAGAAAATATTTGAGGAAACAAACATTTCAAAAAAATTTGATGGGCATAAATTTATAGAATCATGAAATGCAGCAAAATTCACGCACAGTCAATATTGAGAAAACCATGCCTAAGTAAATCATAGTAAAATAGCCAAAAACTAATGAAAAAATTACAAAAGAATGTAAAAACAAAAATTCACATTTGATATACAGGAACTAAGTGACGTTGTCCAAATATATAGAAACTAGAAAACAAAGGAACAGCATTTTAAGGTTCTGGCAGGTGGGGAGAACTCCCAACCCATAATTCTATACTCAGGAAAGATATCCTTCAAGGATGAAAGTTAAATAATGTCAGTTTCAGGAAAATAATAAATAAAATAAAATAAAATAAAATAAAATAAAATAAAATAAAACAAAACATAGAAAAAATATTTTAGACAGAAGGGAAATGAAATTAGATGGAAACTCAGATATTCAAGAAGAAATGACTACCACTGGAAATGGTAAAAATATTGGCTTATATAAAAAGACAATGTTTTTCTCTCTTTTTTTTTTTTAATTTTTTTTTCAACTTTTTTTTTATTTATTCTTGAGACAGAGAGAGACAGAGCATGAACGGGGGACGGGCAGAGAGAGAGGGAGACACAGAATCGGAAACAGGCTCCAGGCTCTGAGCCATCAGCCCAGAGCCTGATGCGGGGCTCGAACTCACAGACCGCGAGATCGTGACCTGGCTGAAGTCGGACGCTTAACCGACTGCGCCACCCAGGCGCCCCTCTCTCTTAATTATTTAAGATATGCAGAACTGGTTAAAGCAAAATTATAACATTGTCATACAGCATTTATAATGTGCAATATAAATATATAACATTTATAATACATGGTATATATATAATATGTATCTGTATGTAATACATGTAAAATATGTCAAAAATACTCTAGACTGTAAAAAGTTAATGGTGTATATTTTAAACCTCAGAGCCCTCAAAAAACCACTAATAAATAATGCAAATAGGTAAGAGTAAAAATCCAGTGGATACTTTAAAAAACATATACTCAAATAACCCCCCCCCCAAAAAAAGACAGGAAGAAGTAACAGGATTAAAAAAAAAAAAAAACATTGAAATAAGCAGATAATAAATATTAGAATGGTAGACTTACATCAAATGTTGATAACAGCATTGAATGGCTATGAATAAAACACTCTAAGCAAAAGGTAGAAAACCGTCAGAATGGTTTAAAACAAAAACTGAAGAAAATTTTACACGGGAAAGCAAGATGTTAAGACTCAAATCAAATATAAAGATAGATAGTTTGAAAGTGGAAGAATGGAAAAATATATACTTTGAATACAGTATGCATAAGAAGACAGAATGTCTGTACTATTATCAAATAAAACAGATCTCAAAACAGAAAGTAATACTGGAGAAAAAGAGAAACATTAGATAATGATAATAGAGTCAATTCCTCAGGTATTTATGACAACTACAAATATCTGTGTGCCTAATAAAAGAGTTCAAAACACATAAAGCAAAAACTGGCAATAACTAAAAAGAGAAATAAAAGAAAATCCAAGGAATCCATAGAAAAAACTCCACAACTAGTCAATGAGTTTGGCAAGGTCACAGGATATAATACCAGCATTCAAAATCAGTTGCATTTCTATGTATAAGTAATGAACACATGAAACTTAAATTTAAAATACCATTTTCAATCACTAAAGATATTAAATACTTAGACATAAGTCTAACGAAATATGCACAGAGTGTATATGCTGAAACCACACATTACTGTTCAAAAGAAACCAAAGAAGATATAAATAAATGGAGACATATATTTGAAAAAGAGAGAGAAATAGACAATTTCAACAATCACAGTTTTAAAATGTCCTCTTTGAGAAAATAATAACTATACAAAAGTAAAATATTGCTCAGATCATTGATGTAATTATCATTTGTAGAACATTATTGCCAACAATAGCAGAATACATGTCCTTTTCAAATGTATGTAAGATGTTCACCAAGATAGATCATACACTGGGCCATGAAACAAGACCCTACATATTCAAAAATATTGAAGTCATACCAAGTACATTTACTGACCATAATGAAATCAAATTAGTATTCTTTATGAATAAAACATCTTTAAAAAACCAACTACTTGGAAAGTAAACAACACATATTTAAATAATCTGTTAGTTGGGGCGCCTGGGTGGCGCAGTCGGTTAAGCGTCCGACTTCAGCCAGGTCACGATCTCGCGGTCCGGGAGTTCGAGCCCCGCGTCAGGCTCTGGGCTGATGGCTCAGAGCCTGGAGCCTGTTTCCGATTCTGTGTCTCCCTCTCTCTCTGCCCCTCCCCCGTTCATGCTCTGTCTCTCTGTCCCAAAAATAAATAAACGTTGAAAAAAAAATTAAAAAAATAAATAAATAAATAAATAAATAAATAATCTGTTAGTAAAAACAGATAGGACAATGGAAATGAAATATTTTAAACTCAATGATCATAAAAATGCAACATGTTAAAATTGGGATTCAACTACAGCAGGGTTTAGAGGAAAACATATAGCTTTAATGCTTATAGATAGATCTAAAGAAAGATCCAAAATCAATGACCTACAGTCTTTAAGAAGCTAGAAACATAAAAGCAAAGTAAATCCAGATAAAAGGGAGAAATAAATATATATAAAAGCAACAAATCAATTAAATTGAAAACAAAAAAAATAGCAAACTAAGAAACTCAGGTTTAGTTCTTTGAAGAAAAGAAAAGCAACAAAATTGAGAAACACTTAGACACATTCTTGAGAAAAGAATGAAGAACACAAATTGACAATAGTGTGAGTGAAAGATGTTATATCTATGGACCTCACAGATATTAAATACATAATAAAAATATGAAAAACTTTATACCAACAAATTAAACATATTTGGTTAAATGGATGCATTTTTTAAAAATATGACTTACCAAAATGGCACAAGATGATATAAATTCTGAATAGTGCTTTATAAAGAAATTGTGGGTTATTTTAATCAAAAATTGTTGCATGATAAAATATCAAATAATTGATTTTACTGGTGAATTATATCACACATTGAAGGAAGAAATGCCACTAATTTTATACAAATTTTAAAGGAAAATATAGGGAGCCAAATGTTTTCCAAATCACTTTATAATGCCAGCATAATCCTAACACCAAAACCTACTCAGACATTACAAAAAAATAAAATTATAAATCAATATCTCTCAAGAACATCATGAAAAATACTCAACAGGGGTGCCTGGGTGGCTCAGTCACTTGAGCGTCAGACTTCAGTTCAGGTCATGATCTCACAGCTCGTGAGTTCAAGCCCCCCGTCGGGCTCTGAGCTGATAGCGCAGAGCCTGGCTGGAGTCTGCTTCAGATTCTGTGTCCCTCTCTCTCTCTCTCTCTCTCTCTGCCCCTCCCCAACTCATTCTCTCTCTGTCTGTCTGTCTCTCTCTCTGTCAAGAATAAACAAATATTTTAAAAAATTAAAAAAAATACTTAACAGAATACTGTACAAGTACATTAACTTCAGCAAATGGTTTCCAACCCTGATGTCCCTCTCCAGGAATAGGCTGGAAGCATCAACAGTGTGAGATACCCCAACTCTTACAGTACTTGAAAGACTCATGTTAGAACGTGAACTTCCTAAGGGAAAAAGAAAGTAGCCTTTCTGAGGTCATCAAAAACCTGTTTCTTTTTCATCCCTGTTCTCCCTTCCACGGGTTCAGTTTTATCCTATGGCTGGTTCTCCTTGCTGTCACAGGATGCCTACCAATAGCAACATCTCCTCATTCTTGCCAACAGGAGTAAGAGAACATCTCTTCCTGGTTTTTTTTCTCCCCCCCCACCCCCCGCTTTGGTCAAAGAAAATTTTACCAAAAAAAATTTGTTTCCTGCCCACTTAGAATAAATTCTTGTTAACAGGGAATTCCAGATGGTGATTAGCTTAGGCCTGAGTCCTCACATCCTTCTTCGTCAAGAGATGTAGGAGTGACTAGTATTGACTGAATGTATTCAAGGGCCCAAACCCAGAGCTGGGAAGCTCCACCACAGGGAGGGATTTGAATGATAGCTGGAGGGACCCGTACTATTCACTGAGTATTGCTGCTTGCACCAGGAAGTGCCACGAAGCATTGGTGGAGCTGGCTAGCTTTTTGATATATCCCTTCCATTTTATATTTTGTCTCCCATTGGTCTCTCACAAGGATCATTTAGCCAACAAAGCTAATCAAAGGCCCAAGGTGACACTGGCCTATTCTGCCCTTCAGGGGAAGACCACGTGGCAGGAACATTGTGTTGGGAAGGTGAATAAATGAAGTCTGCTGGTTCAAAATCCGATGGAATTCAAAATCAAGATAGTCCGATGAGACATCAAGATGTCTCAGAATCTGTTAGGTTCCCTGAGGGGTTGAGAAAGATCTCTGGGCCTTTTGTGTCCCTGGTCTTGTCTGATGTCAGGAGGATCCAGGTGTTCGGAAAGTTAGGGAGGCACTGCATGGCAGTGACTGACTCAGCAAAGTGACGTCTAAGAAAATGTGCTCAGCTTTATACTCTACAGGTTATGTAGCACTTTAAAAACTCTTGCCTCTGTGGCCCGATTAGATTGGGAAATACATTTTTGTTCCAGATATTTATTTAAAAGTTTCATTTTCACTTAATAAATCTATAGCCATGGCATACATGGAAGGTTTCCCCAAGTGGTAATTTATGCTTATTGTAGAATTACTTTTGAAAGTGCATGGGCTGCCTGTCACTGAGGGAAATTGTGGCCACTCAGTTTTTAGACTTATTGGCTGTTATAGATTTGGGAGTTGATATATATTTGAAATGTTTATGCCTTTTCTTTCTTGTTAATTATCGATCTAAACCTTTACGGATTCCAAGACATTTGTGAACAAGGCTTTCATTAATCCCCAAGGCTGCAGAGGGGTCTGGGCAGTGGAATTTCCAATTTACAGATATGTAAAAAACTTGGGGACTAACATGCTAATTCTCGGGGTCACACGGTGGGTCAGGGATGGCCCAGCTCACAGAGTTTATAACAGGGGTACAAGACATCTGACTTGCTCACCAAAGACGACCCCTTAGCTGTACCTAGACCACAAGGTCAAGGTTGGCTCCAGACACAAATAGGATGTGGACACAGCCCTTTACAACCCTCCTGGGGCCTCCTCCACATAGGGACACCTATCCTGTGTCCTATTTCAGCCCTTACCTAAGTGTAATCTACCTCCAGTGGATGTATCCCCTTATTCTGAAATGGGTATGGAAGACTTCCAGACCATTGAAACCCTCCTCTTATCTTACACTGTTCCTCTTCCTTTCCCTCCTACCTCCCACCTACCTGCCATTCTAAGGCAATGGAGGGCCTTAGAAACACTGGTTAGAATCTCTCAGAACTTAGTCACCAGAGCCTGAGAACATTGCAAGGTGAGGTAGTTTCTTGATTCTCCTCATTGGTGGGGACCCGTGTAGGGCTTCAGGACTATCCGCAGCCCTGCAACAGGAGACAAGCATAGAAGCTACATCTGTCCACATGCAGACCCTTACCTCTCAGGCCCACAGAATGAAAAAGGAATGGGGATGACAATTTTATTTCCTGTTCTTAAGGGTCTTGCAAGGAGCATCTAGCTCCAATAATTTGCTAAGAGGATTACTTGCTAAAAAGAAAAATTAGGACTGTTTTTCTTTCTCTATACAAGACCACTTTTATCTGTCCAGCCTTCCAGAAATACTCTAGTGACTCTGAGTACTGGCTTTGAGTCTTCCTTGGCACTTTTCTTACCTCCTTGTTTCCTGGGAGGTCATGACTCTGAAATAACATGATACATTTTGATGGGAAAAACGGGAAAGCAGATATCAGATCCTGGAGGCCTTAGGTACAGAGGTGAAGAGCCAGATGTTACCTGGTTGGAAGTATGGGGCCTTTCCAAAGTGCCTGCCTCCCACCTCAGGAGACCAGAGAAGGCCCAGCCTCCTTCTCCATGGGTCAGGGACACTGGGGGTTGTACCGCGTGCTCTCTCTCGTGTGTGACAACCAGCGGGTTCTCGGATGTAGCCTGGCAAGCATCTCCCTGCTGGACACAGGATAGCAGCACTGGAAAGGTCCTGCAAATTCTGCTCACCTGAGCCCCTCCTACGTGAGAAATGAGGATGGTGAGGCCCACTGAGTAGAAGTGAAGTCTTCAAGCCTTCGATCACATGCTCTTGATTACCAATTCAAGAATGAGGGGGTCTTCATGGGGTGCTCGCTTCCAGGAGGCCTGTGGTTTTATGTGTGTGAGCAAACACATTTTGTTTAAGTAGACCTTCCTCCTGCCCCCACCTCCAGCTCCGCCTCTGCCACCCCGTCTTTATTCATTGCTAACAGATGCCGCTGCCAGGCTGCAGCCAGACAAGAGCAGGAGCACACAGGCTCCCACGCTGGTGAGAAGAGAGAGGACTGATGAGCTGCCACAGTGCAGTGCATAGGGGGGCCTTGGCTTTGAATTTCAAGCCCCCCTTCCTCCCCCCACCCCAGCCCACTAACCAGGCCTTCCAACAATCTCTGTTCTATGTCCTTTCACATCTGGGAGCAGCCGGATGAAAGCAGGCCTGTGCAAGCTGCTGAGGAGTTGGGGCTCCCCCTGGCAACCGCACTGAGGCCCAGGAGCTGGTGCACAACCTCCTCCCAAGGGACTGAAGAGAAAGAGGCTCCTGCCGGGAGCCTGGAAGAAGCAGTTTCCCATCATGCTCATGGCCACCTTCTATGAAGTGGAAAACGTGCCATGTCTGGGGCCCAGAGCACCCTGAGCTGCAGACAGAGCAGGCCAGGGCCTGAGCAGAAGGCTAGAGAGAGGCACTGATGGGACTCAAGTAAGATCCCGATGACCACAGCTCTCTCTTGAACCTGTCTGCATCCACCTGAATGTGCTAACACTGTGCGATGTCACATGAAAGATTTCCCTGCAGTACCGGGTGTGCCTGAAACCTGCTAGGTAGTAACCACTCCCCTAATCTCTGCCTAACTCCTGACCATCCTCAGGGCCTAGATCAAGGGACCCCTCTCCTTTGAAGCCTACCCTGATCCCCAGTCTAAGGTGGTCACTGTTGCCTCTGAGCCCCACAGCTGGACTAACACACAAGGCACTTTGCGCCTAGGGGACTTGTGTGTGTCTCTACCATCCCTCAGGGAACCCCTCTCTCATGCCCCAGCCCAAGGTGTATGTACAGCACAGTAGTTGCTCAATAAAGATGAGTTGGATCAATGACATGCTAGAAATCTTAACGGGCTTGGTGTCAGAGACCTGAATTGGAATACTGGCTCTGCTGTGCATGTAGGCTGTGACACCCTCAACTATGCCCCACAGCCGCATACAAACTTGAACTCCTCATCTGAAAAATGGAAACACGGGTCTCTTTCCCCCCATATACACCATCGTTCCTGCAGAATCAAATAAGAAACGGGATGTTAAAAGGCTCCCTCACTTGTTCAATGCAGTGCACGAGTAAACTGGCACTGTAATTGCTGTGCCTTTGCTACTTCCATTATTACTACTCCTTAATTTATTACTGTGAATAATGGAAACCGAAGGAGGACCCTTCTGAATAGTCCATTTCAATTGCTCAACAATCTCCTCCAGGAGATTGTTTTATTTATTCTCTTCTTGCACTCAATTTCAGCACAGACCAGAGCGCAGAGAGGAGATTCCTCAGCTGTAAAATGGAGATTGAGCCAACCACTGTCTACCCATCCACCCCAATGTACTGACCCACTGATCTCATCTGGGTGCTTTCATAACTTCAAGAATCCCTGATGTCTCAAAATGGACAGAGACCAGCTTCCTGGGATCTAATATTGAATGCATGAAAGTTTAAAAAACTGAATGTGCCATGAGAAAACATGAAGAAGAAACTTAAATGCATATTGCTCAGTGGAAGAAGCCAATCTGAAAAGGCTACATACTGTATGATTCCAACCATATGACATTCTGGAAGAGGCAAAACTATGGAGACAGTAAAAAGATTAGTGGTTGCCAAGGGTTGTGGGGGAGGGATGAATAGGCAGAGCCCAGAGGATTTTTAGGGCAGTGAAAACATTCTGTATGACACTATAATGGGGGGTGCATGTCATTATACATTTGCCCAAACCCATACATTGTACAACATGAAGAGTGAACTGTAGACTATGGACTTTGGACTTTGGGTGTAGACTATGGACTTTGGGTGCTTAGGATGTGTCAGTATAGGTTCATCAGTTGTAAAAATGGACCACTCTGGTGCACATTTTGACAACGGGGGAGGCTGTGCATGTGTGGAGACAATGCCCACCTTGCTGTAGGAAATCTCTGTACCTTTCCCTCAATTTTGCTGTACCCTTAAGACTGCTTTAAAAATAAAGTTTTTTTAAAAAGTGAACATGTCCCTCATAAAAGAAACTGATATCTGCTTCTTTGGTAATCCTGAAAGCCGAGCTAGCAGTAAGACTTTTTATGAAGTTTGGGACCACTCTCAGGGCTTCCTGAGGGAGAGCAAGATGGGACAGGAAATGAGCAGGGATGTTAAGGATTGGGAAAAACACAGTAGGAAGAATTAGGCAGGAGAAATATAACACAGGGCATGCCCATATCCCAGCTCAGCCACAGACATGGAGGCATAGATGGAGGCATAAGGCTTCTAAGTCAGGGTTCTTAAAAAAAATTTTTTTTTCCGGAATGATGAGGAATATTTCCTGCTATGTGGTCACAGGCATTAGCTAAGAAGCCAACCTTGGTATTGCAGAGCATTATTTTCTATACCAGACACTGGTCATCACCATGACATGAGCTTTGCCATTGTGTCCCTCCATGGGTAAAAACAAGAGCAACAGATGGACATTAGGGAGGTGGGCAGCCCTGGGGTCCTTTCCCTTGTTACTCTTCCGGTGAGCATTGTCTATATATTTATGGGTGTGCTTCCCAGTTCCCGTACTGGCTAGGCTTTCTTCAAGGCCACCTTGGGGACACAGCTGTGTGGGGTGTCCTATGGGGGAGGCCTCCTGTGGAAAATCCCGAGGAGAACCTGGGTTACAGGCACAAGAGCTCAGAAAATGCTGCTCTGGGGTCAAGGAGAAGAAGGTGGTTCTGTTTCTTCCCATGAAATGAAACTCCTCCAGAATTCCAAGCCTGCTGTGTTGCCTTTCAATCATGGTCTAGTGGCAGAATTTAGACTTAAATGGGTCACTAGTTATGACCCATCATGTGTCAAGGACACAAGGATAAGTAGTACTTCTTAGGTCTTGAGAATTGAGAAATGTTTGCAGTTACCTGAACTGTCCCTGCCAGGAACTGTTCTTGGCTACCCCTTCCACTAACCCCACAGGAGGGTACATGTCCCTACTCTGTGCTCCCATATCACCCCATGGTGACCTCTGCCTCTGCATTTATTACAGGATATTGAAAGGATGTGTTTGTTTCTCTGGCTTCCTCAACAAACTAAAAGCTGTTAGAAGTCAGGGATCCTGCTTGTATGACCAGTTTTGGTGACTCAATCTATCCTTGTGACCCATGGACTTGGCAAAGCGTCTGGTGATTAGCAAGTATTCAGTAAGTTGTGGAATGAATGAAGGAATACCCAAACTCTAGGGAGTCAGGAAGCCATAACAGGGGTAAAGAGGGTCAACTGGACCTCCAGAATCCAAGAGGTTTCAAACCAAGAAAATAAATAGTAATGACAAAATTGATACAAAGATAGATAATAGTAACAACACTGCACAGTGAGTCACTAAATATGTGTTAAGCACTTTGCAGACATTATCTCATTCAATTCCCCTATAACCCTGTGAAGTCGACAGCGTAAGCCAACCACTTCAATGTAGGAATATGGTCTGGAGAAGACAGTCTTCATCAGAAACACTCTTGACAGATCTCCTGCCCCTGCCTGGAGTGATTCCTGGGGCTTGATGGATTTATGTTTCTGAGCATGTGCAGAAAGGGGAAGGGGATAAGAGACATTGGCGTTCACTAAATGCCCACCTTATACCAGGCAATGGGCTGGGTGTGTTACACACGTTTTCATTTAAGCTTGCAGGAACCCTGAGGGAACTCTATTATCATCTGTAACAATTTAATAAATGAAGAAACCCAGACCTAGGGGATGAGAAAAGGTTGAAACGAGCCCCGGCAACAGACAGATCCATAGAATCTGATATATAATTGGCACTTAGTAAATATGTATTGAATTAAATGGAATGGAATTAAATTGAATACTCTCTACGCATGAAGTCAAATTCTATTTTAGGGCTCCTCATTTCAGCAGACCTGGCAGAATACCTCCCTCAATCTCTCTTTAAAAGGCTGCAATGAGCCCCAGGAGCCCACTGGGAGAAGTGAGAGCAAGAAGTGGTACCTCCCACATTAATGAAAGTGTGCAGTGGTCATGCATTTGGGTTGAGGCTACGGCCTGTAGGCCGCAAAATCTCATCAGCCTTGTAAAGGGAGATGTATTTATGCAAAAGTCTTGCCAGTTGGACTGCACAGAGCTCTTTTCTCCCAGAACACCTTAGGAAGGCAGTTCTGGTGGTAGCAAGGGTGGCTGTGAGCCAATTTAGAACTGTGTGTGCCCCCCCCCCCCCCGCCCTGAACATAACTGGAATGTTATTTATTATATTTGACATAGCAGCCTATGGCACTTGGATGCCTGAGTCTCCAGCAGTGATCCAGAGAGGAACAGGGTAATCATTTTAAATAACTGAAAATAATTTGCTTTAAAAAAACGTGCATATTGGTTGTCTCTTGCCTAGAAATATCTCTCAGTGAGGGAATGATAATTTTGGATTTCTGTAGCTAGCTTGAAAACTAGTACTTATAACATCTTCAGTTGGTGGCACCAAAAGTCTGTGCAGTGTAGTATCACCAGATTTAATATTTTAATTGGAACGTGAGCTAGACATTCCAGTGCGTGAATCTTCCCGAGAACCTTGCCATCCTCTTATTCACCCAAGTAATCCAGTCAAGGAGTTCATTTATAGTCAACAAGAAAGTCAACTGGAGGTCCCACCCTTTGGACTGTTTTTCTCTTCTCTTGAATATGTCAAAATGTTATAAATGTCAGTTATTCCCATTCTCATGGCTCAGACTGGCTCAATCATCCGTAACTTCTCCAGCTGTATAACAAATGTTGGGGGGGGGGGAGTTGCAAGAGAGGAGAGCTTAAGAACTTGAAAGCAATTGCAGTCAAAACAGTTCACCTCTTTTGTTTCTGCAAGTCTCGTGCAAAAGTCCTTCTCCGCTACCGTTCTCTGGGCGCCAGAGTCTGCTTCCCCCTTAGAAGCAAGCAACAGCTTGCAGCAAGCTTTTGTTGACACAAATTCCGTGTTGCCTGGTGCTTTTGTTTGTTTCACACATAATTCACATTTTTCTATCTTACATGCGTTTTTCATAGTCCGTCCCGAAGCAATGTCCTGGCTTCCATCTGGGACTCCCCGTCTGGGGTCAAAGTCCTCGCAGATAACTGGGTTAAGGGTGTTGATGGAACACTCAGCAGGATGGAGCTGACATATTAGAAACTACGTTCTTACAGCACAGAGATAAAAAATCACCTTGGATCAGACCCTAAACCAAACACAAAATGAGCCATAGCTCAGGTAGCCCAATCTTAAGGACACAACAATGAATCAATTTGCTTCTTTTCTAAAAGAGTTTTTACAAAATTTAGTTGGGAAACAGAAGGAAAGTGTCAGTTTTGGATGAGTCTTAGATGGGGTTTCGAGGGCAGAAGAAAGGGAGGACAGAGAGCAAGAGTAGAGGACACACTGGGTATCATCGGTGGCACAAATGGCATTCGTAAGACTTGTTATGACTTGGTAACCTTCAAGGAAGTATCCTGAAAGCCAAGACCACTTTTCTATCTCCCAGCTCAAGGATACTTGAAGGGAACTTCTAAACATGGCTTTTTCACTAACAACAAATTCCACGGTAGGCACTGACTTCACAGAAGTTAAGAATACCAAGACTAGAAGAATCCTTAGAAACCACTTACTCCAACTTTCTTCATAATGCAGGACTCTACACGGCAGCATCTCCAATGACATAGGCACCCCATTAATAGGGCACTCCCTGTTCACAAGGTTGCCCATTTCCTTATTCAACACTCCTCTGTGATCGAATGCCTCCTTCTACTGAGATAAAGCACAAGACCCTGTTTCCCATCAATGAGTGTAAATTCTGCCTTAAAATCACAAGGAACAAATCCCTTCCTCTAACCATGGCTGGATTACATGATGGTTACCAGCATGCGGTTTGCATTCATTGTGTCCTCTCCTGACCTCTGCCACTTACTTAACTTGAGCAAGTTACATAAGTTCTCCAATATTTAATTCATCTGAAATATGAGCACAATAGCAGGATATGCCGGCTTTAGTCAGGCTTGCCAAAGGAGGTTATAATGGTGGCAGGACCACATGGCAGAGAAGAAATACTGACCAGGAGTCAGAAGACTTGTGCTTTGTCCTAGCTTTGTCCTGTGGGCTGTGTGACTCGTGCAAGGCTTCCTACAACTCATGCCTCCCTTTTCTAAAATATCCCTCTTAACACTTGCCCTGCCTGTTAGCATCTGGGTGCTTTCATAGAGATCAAGTGCAAGCATGTGACTTGCACATCTGTGTACCTCTGGACCTATGGTATAGTGCCACTGCAGGCACAGGCAAACATTCTGTGCCCAATGACTAAATTGTGCCTGTGCTTTCTGAGTGAAAGTTTAGGAATTGTGGGCTGAGAAGAGAAGAGGCTTATTAGACAATACTTACAATTTGGTAGGCTATCTGGGAGGATAAAAGCCATAGAAAGCAGAAGGTGTATGTCTGCATTGCAGAAGAAGGACCTGGAATGTAGGCAAGGATTTAGTCATTACCTGTTGTGACAGAACTGGAAGGGCAGAAGTGATGGGAAGAGCACACCTCTGGGCTCCAGAAGGTGCTTAGTAGTAGTATCTGGGGTGCTGGTCAAAGGGGCTTTAGGCGGAGGTGAGTAAAGAGGGGTCTGGTGTGCTGAGGGATGGTGGGCTGCCTCGCGGTCAGCTCCCTTCACCTTGCTCTAATTCCCCAAGGTTCACTCCTTCTTCGAGACCAAGCCCTAATTTAATCTTCCCTAGAAAGCCTTCCTCCAATTCTGGAACAATGAGGAATCTACCCCCTTCCTAAAATCTCTATAAGAATTTTGGTCTGTATAGACTGATGAAGGAATAAAAATTATGTGGTATATATATGTATATATAGAGAGACATACACACACATATACAGTGGAATATTACTCAGACATCAAAAAGAACGAAATCTTGCCATTTGCAACAATATGGATAGAACAAGAGTGTATTTATTATGCTAAGTGAAAAAGTCAGGAAGAAAAACATAAATATCATATGATTTCACTCATGTGTGGAATTTAAGAAACATAACAGATGAACATAGGAGAAGGAAAGGAAAAGAAGATAAAAACAGAGATGGAGGCAAACCATAAGGGACTCTTAAGTAATAAACCAAACTGGGGGTTGCTAAAGGGGTGTTGGGTGGGGAGATGGGCTACATGGGTGATGGGCATTAGTGAGGGCACTTGTTGGGATGAGCACTAGGTGTCATACGTAAGTGATGAATCACTGGGTTCTACTCCTGAAACAAATACTACACCATATGTTAACTAAGTTGAATTCAAATAGACAAATTTAAAATTAAAAAAATAAAAAGTGAAAAAAAGAATTTGGTTCTGTATAAATCATCTAGTAATTATGACTATAAAAAAATAACTTCTGGACAATGTATCTATTTCTATCTTCAAATAAGGTTATTTAACATTTTACAGGTAGAATATATTATGTTCCACCATTCAGCCACCTAACATCCCCCTGGAGCATACATCAAATGTTATGTAAAAGAGATTTCTGGCTCATCCCTTTCCTGCCTGAGCTCCTGACCCCTACTCTCAGTCTTGCTTGGACGCCTGAAATAATGGCCAGCATCCTTCGACTGGCCATGCCTTTGCCTCCTCTCTTCTTCTCCCGCCTCTCCTTGTCAGTCCCTCTGCCCGTATGCTGCCTTATGGAAAGCTTTTCAACCAAGCTGGCTCAGGAAGGAACCAAACATCTGGAATGAAAACATGAGGTCCAGTCTGTGCCTCTCCTTTATCTTCCACCATATTCACAGCAGAGCCAACCACAAGCTGGTCACTTAATAAAGATTGGTAAGTTTAACTGGTCTTTAAAGAAAGTGGCAAGGTGGTCACTGGAAGGAGCAGTGTGTGAGAATTGGTGCCAGAAATCAGCCATCAACGGATCTCCTTTAGTTACAAACAGTGGGTCTTGCACATAGCAGGTGCTCAGTAAATGTCCGCTGAATGAACTCTGGAGAGCCAAGGCAAAATGAGTACGTATTGAACCCCCAAGTGGAAAAGTGGGTAGGGTTGAACTAAGAAGCACTTGTGGACAATCAAAAAGCATTTCATCAGGCAGAGTCTCTGCTCTTAAATATCAGCCTCTGCTCGCTATGCAATGCAGAGTGGCTGGCACTCTCCTGTGACCCCCTGAATGTCAGTCCTACGTGACAAGTTGCTCCTGGCACTGCACTGTCCACAGCAGATTGGGAAGGTTGCCAGAGGAGGCAGATAGAAGTTATCATGGCTGACCTTCACTTCATACCACTTTTCCACTTTCCTTGGGCCTACGTCCAGGTATTCCCTTAGGAATGCTTTCAAAACAACTGACTCTAACCCAGTTAAAAAGTTGTTTTGCTTGAACTCAGTTATGTGTCGGCATTGGAAGACTCCTGTCCAAAGAGGTAGGTGATTTATCTTCACCACAATGGGGATTGTGATGGAGGAACAGCTCATGAAGACAAGAGGACACCTAGGGCAGTGGATAATCTCTACCCTCAAATCTATAGTCATTCTGAGAAGTCCAGCGCTCTACTGACCCTTAGTCATCACCGTGCCTACATTCGAAGCCCTAATATGCCTCTTTCAAATCTGTTCTTTTCCCATTTGTCTGTACATAGCACATGTGGGCCTCCCATACAAATGCCAAGTTCATGTTTTTGTTCCTTCTAATAACAATTATTTATTAAGTGCCTTCTGTGTATGTGGCATAGTGCTAAATGCTTCTCTTATTTTGTATCATTTAGCCATTATATCAGTGACCGTAAGATGACTACTGTTATCTCCGTTGTACTACTGAGGAAACGTAAACACAGAGAAGTTAGGTCACTTGCCCAAGGGCACACAGCTAATAATAAAATTAGATTCAAATCCATATTTTCTGAAGCTAAGATCAGTGCACCACACCTGCCTTTAACAATTATATAATACTTTGAATTCAAAATAGTTATTAATTATAAATACTTATGAATTATGAATCCCATAGTAGGAAAGACTATGATTTATGTATTACATTTAATTCATTAATATATCCGTAATTATTTTTGGGTTTAGAGTAAATACACAATTCTGCTGCTGTATTTTGCAAGTTACTCATTTTTCCCAGCAATGTTTCTGATATTGTTTCTTTCCAGACATCTACAGAAAGGTACTTTTCATGCTTTCCATCTATTTTGCAACACCCCTCCCCCCCACCTCGCACAACAGGTATGAACACTACTGTGCCCTCCTCCCTGTTGCGGCCTACAGGACAAGTGCACGGCCTCAGTAATGGCAAACCACACATATTAGGGGTTCAGTAAGATATAAAGGCTTTTTTTAAGTTCTAAATAACACAAATTTGGGACTTAGTCAAAATAGAGCCTACAGTTATAACTAACACACGGCATCTTGGGAAAGAGCAGAGTTTCCGGGGAGTTAAGACAAGATTATGCAGGTGGAATATTTGGATCTCTACTTCAATCAGTCTTGACATAAATCTGGGAATAAGTGGCTATTCCCTGGCCCAATCATCTGGCCTACAATCTAGTGGGTTTTGGATATGTGCAGTTTGGGCTGAAAAAATTCAAAGTGTCCAATAAAAACAAAAACTTAAAATGGGAGACACTGACATAAAGTAGTGTGAAAACATGCTCTGTTCCAATAAAGACAGCTGAAAGAATTCTCCCTTTGTAACACTGAGCAAAAGTGATGACATATTTGGTCTCACACTGAATTCATGAAAACAGAGATTTTTCTGCAGAAGATGAAAACATTATTTGGTGTCCTTTTCCAGCAACAAATGCTAGCATTTCACAACAGGTGAACTTTGGAAATCTGAGAGGACAGTGGGAGAGGACAATTTTTCTAAGAACAGAGTTTTGGGTTCCTTCTCAATGTTCACACCAGAAATTTCTGAAGGTCAGTTTACTCTTCTACATCATTTCGCCTGTTGTGAATTAAGTTTGAAATACCTTCTCCTGACATGTGGCATTTCACCTTGGTGCTCTTTCCCCATGGAAAAGTCTTGCCCATCTGTTTTGAGGCAACTTGGCATCAGAATCTGATTCCTCTTGGAAACTTTAGGATAGGACTGGTCATCAAAGCACATTAATCTCAACTAAACCTGCAGCTGGACACATGCATCAAGTGCCCCACTGCCCGAGGTGCAAGCATTCTCGCCATGCACGCTGCAATCCTACAGTTCACTGTATAGGCCACAGAGCTCCCCCTTTCCTGCAAGCTCCCCATCCTGCTGCTGGGTAAGAGCTCTTGGCTTGTTTGCATATTTTAGCCTGCACAGGCTCCTGTTTAGCATTTGTTTTTCTTGGCATTTCAAAGCATTATGTCCATTTTTATTATACCCTTGACAGACCAAATCCTAGTGCCAGCAGGCCACAATGAAACAAACACTTAAAATTTATAGAAGAAATTCAGAATATATTTTCCACAGAGCCTAGAAGTTTCGTCACCTGGTAAAATACTGCAGGCAGGACAGTGGGCTTCCACTGCACTTGTGTAACCTTCAAACCTGCCTCTGATCTTGGAATCTCTCTCTCTCTCTCTTTCTCTCTCTTTCTCCTTCCCCTACTACACACACACACACACACACACACACACACACACACACACACACTAATTAAAGTAAACTTTGATACAGATACCTGTTAACCTTCATAACATAACCACAAACCTAGATGTTGAGTTTTGAGCACTGAAAATGAGCAGTTATCTTTAAAGAGTTATAAAAGGCTCAGAGCTCCAATCATTTCAACTCTGTCTATATAAACATAGCCTAGGCTAATTATGCTCAGCTCTATCTTTACAGACAGATAATTTTTCCCTAAAAACTAAAGATTATGAGGGATGTCTGGGCTCAGCAGCACATGTATTTTCTCACCAAAACATCTTACCTCCTGACAAATCCCATCTGAGCTCCAAGACTGCTCAGAGTTGTCAAATAACCAATAAGTGATCACCAACATGGCACCCATGATGTGGTAATATCCTCCAGATGGACAGGAGACAAAACCTTTCTTCTTAGGAGAATATATCTACTTATAAAGGGAAGTCTTAATATACTTAAAATAATCAGTATATATTCTACGTTCCACCGATATTCATAATTATAAGTTTAGTTACATTTCCCAGTTATCTTTGATTGTGGAATATATTATAAAAACTCATGGGAGTTCTGATCAGACAGGGCCACAGCAGGATTGCAGGGATGCTAGTATGGTGCTCTTTTGTAATCTACACAGGTACCAAATGGGTATTTGCTCTCTAACAGTTGGTTAAAATGTACATGTAATTACTTGTTCCCAAGTCCTCAAAATCATCTACCATGGCCTAAGAGCTGAGATACAACTTTGTAAGTATCACTCAACACTGTCAGATTTATCTTCCCAAAATGCTGTTTTTCTTTTCGGCTGAAGACCTGAGATGTGCCCTCTTGCCCAGGATATGATTAAGTCCAAGCTTCTTTAAAAGGCACCTTTAAGGTATGAATTCACATCTGTAACAGTTAATTTTATGTGTCAACTTGGAAGTTGTTTTTGAAATTATCATTTCAATCAGTAAACTCTGAGTTAGCAGACTGTCCTCCATCATATGGGTGGGCCTCATCCAATCATTTGAAGGCGTGAACAGAACAAACAGATCAGCCTCCCAGACCAGGAGGGAACTCTCCAGCAAACTGCCTTTGGACTTCTTCCACACCATTGTTTCCCTTGGGTCTCCTCCTGCTGGTCCACATTGAGGATGGATTATCAGTCTCCATAATCTCCATAATCTCACAAGCCAATTCTATGACATCTCTCCCCCTCCCTCTCCCACCTTTCCTTTCACTCTTTCTCCACGAAAATATATACATGCGTGCGCGCGCGTGCGTGCGTGTGTGTGTGTATGTGTGTGTGTGTGTGGTTTCTCTGGAGAACACTGACTAATATAACACCCATTGCTGCATAACAAGTTATACCAAAACTCAGAGGTTTAAAATACATTTACTCTCACACAGTTCCTATAAGCCAGAAATCTGGACGCGGTATGTACAGGGTTTTCTACTTCAGAGTCTCTCACAGGCTGCAGTCAAGGTCTCTGCCAAGACTGCAGTCTCTTCCAAAGGCCTGCTCGGGGAGGGATCTGCTTCCAGCTCCTTTATGTGGTTGTTGGTAGAATTCAGTTGCTTGTCGCTACTGTAATGGGGAACTCAGTTATTTGGTGGCTGTTGCCCAGAGCTATCCCTCACTTCCTAACCATATGGTCCCTTCCATAGGACAGGGCATCTTGTTTCATCAGAGCAAGATTACAAGAGGAGCCAGAGAGAGAGGGCTAGCAAGAAGCAAGTCATAGTCATTATGACCTAATCACGAATATGACATCCTACCGCTTTTGCCATATTCTCATTTGTTAAAAGCAAGTTACCAGGTCCAGCCTAACTTCAAGGGCACTAATACGAGGAGGCAGGGATCATTGGGAGTCATGCCAGAAGCTGTCTACTGCACCCATCCAACTTCCTCTTTCTTGGTTTTTCTACATGAATGCTCAGTGCAGCCTTGAGAACTCTTAACCAGCACTCAACATAACCCGAACCTTTGCCAACCTGTTGTTCTACTTAAAGGGCTCTTCACTGTTTCTTCCCAGCAAATGTTACCCACAACTCTGGATATGTACTTCAAAACTTGTCTGTTATACATGTAAACACTTTGACTTAAAAACATATGCCTACATCTATCTAGAGCTGTGCTATTTAACCTCAGGAGACGTGTGGGTTCAGTCTGAACAAGCCATCCTTAGTGTCACCAGAAGAAATGTACCTAATTTTATTAGAGAATTGTTGCTCAGGAATGTGGGCAGTTTGCTGGGGAAGCATCCAGATCTTCTGGACCATCTGGAAACAGAAATGGCCATCCTTATCAAATTTCTACTGCTAAAACCATAATGGTAGAAACACAAGTCTAATTTCATTTGAAGGAAAACATTTTCAACCCTCAAGAGAATGACTGGTTTTAGATTCTGGGTTCTGTTTCAGGGAGGCATTTTTGTTTTCTTATTGCCTCCCTTCCATGCTATGGAGGTCAGTTCCATTTAAAAGAGAATAGTATTTAGGGTTGGCTTGCTATATGGCAAGGGGTTTGCATGCCACTTCATCATAAAGGTATTTATCTTTCTGAGTAAAGTAAAAAAAAAATAAAATAAAATGTTACCAAATTATGCTTGCCAAAATGAGCTTAAAAATTCAAATGAAGGGTCAGACACATAGGATTAAATTCAAATGAAGGGTCAGACACATAGGATTGCTATAATCCACAGGTTTCTTTCAATCCAATAAAAAGAGACATAGACAGAGACACACTGAGTGATAAGTTTTCAAGTGCCCAATCTAAGGCTTTTAAAAATTAAGTTCAGGGAATTAATAGTTTAAAATTGGGAAGTTAATTTTATTACCCTTATTCATAGCATCCTCCTTCCCTCTGCTTTTCTCAGGTTTATCAATTGGTCTACTTTTATGTCATCTTTCCAGATGAATAGCGGGTAGAAAAATAGCATTGGCAATCACTTCAAATAATAAGCTTGGACACCAGACCCCAAATGAGAGTAAGAATGCAGTGGCACACATGTGCACAGACACTGGCACAGAGTTTTTCAACATGGAGGTATAAAGGTATGTATGGAGGAGTGAGAAGGATTCATGAACACTGACAGAATTAAGAAAGCTGCTGAGGTGGTTTCTTTGGCTCCAGCCAAGTTTGAGATTATTTTTTTGGCAAGAATTACATCTTTAGGGATGCTAAGAAAACAATAATATAGTACAGAAAGAATTAACTCTTCTGTTTCTTCAGAAGCCTTCTCTGAGTTGTGGACTCATATGGCATGTCACAGGATTAAGAATGGTGGCGGGGATAGGGGTGTGGGGCTGCAGAGGTGAGGAAACCAGTCCCACCAAGCAGTGTGGAGAAAGGCACTATGTTAAGTCACCAGTGTAAATAAAGCCCCATTATGGCCATGAGCAGCAGTGACAAGCAGTGACATTCATTGTTTTCTCTCTTTACCTAAAATGGAAACAACTCAGATATAGACTGGGGAAGCCAACTGGACAGGAAGAGCAGTGAGGGAAAAAAGTTGGCGACAGGCTATGATGTAAATAGGCTTGTTGAAAAATCATTTTGTCTTAGTCTGAAAGCCTGGTTAATTCTAGCATACTGAAATTTTTATAACTCCAATGTGCAACCAAGAAGCAATTCTGTGTGTAATCTCATCTTAATAATAGCTGCTAAGGGACTGTCCAATGAAAATTATGAATAAAAAAGGTATAGCTTCAAAAACAGCTGGTAGGAGGGATTAAACAAAACCATTCCCTACCCCTTCCCTTCAACAGTGGTGTCACACAAACTAAGGTCATCACATTCTGTTATGTTTCTTTTTTTAACTTTATTTATTTTGAGAGAGAGAGAGAGAGAGAGAGAGAGAGAGCGCACAAGCAGGGGGGAACAGAGAGAGAGAGAGAGAGAGAGAGAGAGAGAATCCCAAGCAGAGCCTGATGTGGTGCTCGAAGTCATGAACCATGAGATCATGACCTGAGCAGAAACCAAGAGTTGTATGCTTAAACGAGTGAGCCACCCAAGCACCCCTTCTGTTATGTTTCTTCATCTATTTTGCTGAAAGAATTCTAAGAACAAGATCAGTATACTCAAAGGAGTAAACAGGAGTCTTTTCTTCAAGAAATGGTTCTTTACATATTAGTTACTGGGTTAGTAAGTGGTCACAAAAGCTGGTGGCAAAAGAAAAACTAGGAAATCAATTCCTGCAAAACTTCCTAGGGAAGACAAGCCCTGGGAAACCACTTACCCTGAGATAAGACATGCATTATAGGGAAGTGCTATCCACAGAGTGAGGATTAAATTATGGAGGTACTGATATTAGCTGAATGTCTGTGAGGAGGTATGCTATTACAGCTGTTTGCATGAAATGTGGCTACAGTTTCACATCTATTTTATTGTTGTGCTTTTTCTAATACAATCCATCGGAGTTAAAATGAAAAGAAATCTGCTGTGTTTCCTATGCAACCCAGTGGTAGGAAGGAGGGTATGTAAAAACTCAATAACATGTTTTAAAACCAAATCAACCATCCAATAATCAACTGTCTTATACTGAGCAGTTACTATGAGCCTGGCATAGTGTCAATTTTATATATGTTATTTCATTTAATACTCACAAAAATACAGTGAAAAAAGGGTTGCTACTATCTCATTTTACAGATGAGAAAATTCAAGTTCGGCACGTAAATGTTTTAATTAAGGATTCCCAGCTGGTCACTGCAATGCTGAAGGAAGAAACAAATTCTCTGAGGGCCAATTCCTCCTACCAGCTGTTCAGGTAAGATTAAACCAGGGCACCAAACCTCAGTGTTATGCCCCTAGAGTTATAGATTCATGTAGTCTTTGATATTATATCTATCATGGGATAGAGGATGATTGGCATTTTGTTTTAAATGTTCTTACTTATTACAATCAAAATTTGCCAGTTTTTAAAATACTTATGTGTATTCCCTATACTATTTTGTTTCATTTTTGTACGGGTTCATGAAATCTAAAAGTCTTAGTACCGCTGATTCAAGGAGGCCATAGTGTTCTAAATAATAAGAGTTAGGCACTATGGTAGGCTGCAAAAATAGCTAAAATCCTCCATTCATCTCTGTATGCATGCAACCTTGACTTTAGAACTCCTCCCAATGAAGAATAGACACTATTTCCCCTCTCCCATAAATCTTCTGGGTCTTATGACTTGGCCACAGAATGATATGGAAATAATGGTGTGCCAGTTCCCAGTTTAGGCCTCAAGAGACCTTGATTACTTCTACTTTGCCTTTTATAACCTCCAACCACCAAATGAACAAGCCCAGGCTAGCCGACAGAAGAGAAACCATGTGCCCAGATGCCTCCATTACCCCAACAACCAGTGGCCAGCTAACCCCCAGAAGCAGAATCATCCTGGATGCATGTGAATGAGCCCAGCCCAAATCACCAACTCACAGGGTCATCAGTTAAATAGATGGCTATTGTTTTAAGCCTCCAAGTTTTGGGGTGGTTTGTTATACTGGAAGGTCTAATTGATACAGGCACATTTGTAGGCATTAGATAGAAATTGGAACAGATATTAGAAAATCTTATCATTCATTATAACTCTGAAACCAATCTTGAAATGATTCCTTAACATATACATAAAAGGTAATTTTGCAATCATCTTTTCTGATCTTTATTTTATTTTTTATAAGTTTTTTTTTTTTTCTTTTTTGAGAGGCCGGGGGGAGAGAAAGCACAAGCAGGGAAGAGGCAGAGAGAGAGGAGAGAGTGAGAATTCCAAGCAGGGCTTGAACCCACGAACTGTGAGATCATGAGTTGAAGTTGGATGCTTAACCAACTGAGCCACCCAGGCCCCCCTTTTCTGATCTGATTTTAAAGCTGAATAGGTTTAAACGTATGTTCTTGTGAGAATTATGCAAACTCACACATCTAATTATTGGTGGAAATAAGTCTAGAAACCTCAAACAATAGAACTATTTCTCTACATGACCTAAGTGCACTAAAATTACCTTTTGTTTGTCTGTCAGTCATTAAGTGGCGTTTTTATGACACTGTGTGTGACACTATCAGTTGCTTCCATGGAATAAATGAGGCTCTGGGAGATGTGTTTTGATGATATGATGAAAGGAACAGAAACCCCAATCCGCATGTGCCAAGATGCCCCCATTTTAAGTTAGAAATACTTTTGATGCTTGTCAGTCTACTGCAGGAGTTAGGAGCAGGGAGACCCCAATCTAGTGAACATGGGTCTTAGTCCTATCTGTGCTTGTTATGGCACTGGGACAAGTTCCTTTCCCACTCAGCCGTTCAGATTCCTCTTCTGTGAGGTAAGGGGGTTGGACAGTGAACTTTATGGCCCTCACCATTCCCACAGCATCTCAAGCCCTTAATCTGGTCAAGGCTTAGAAACGAGGCCCCAAAGATAAATGCGTTAGAACTCTCTAGAGACCGAAAACCTGGTATCTACTTTAGTAGGGTTTAGCCTGCTGCTTTTCCAAAATCCAAACAAAAGAAAATTTGGTGCACAGGTGTTATTGTTACGGGTTATTGTAGGTTATTCTAGAAAGAAGACTTCTACATCTTTCTTCACTAAAGTTGCTTTTGTGCACACTAAGATCGTGGTTTTCCACGGTCAGTCATTAAATGTATTCTGTGACTTGAATTAAAGTGTATTCAAGGATCCACATGAAAATAAAACCAGGCACATTGCAACCTCTATTGTGATATTTATCACTGATGGCGCTCACATGACTGCAGAGCTCCATAAAACTCTGGAGGGGTTACCTTCACTTAATGGCGTCCTTCCCTTTCACTCACCAGCCACTTCTTATTGCAAACAGCTGCTTGGAAACGAAAAAACATTTTCTATTTCCAAGGGACATTGTTGGCTCTCAAAGTACTTTGCTCATTTTATTTAACAAATGTTTAAGTTTAATCAAATTTCTAATTCCAAAAATGAGCCGATCTTGCATTTTGAATCACTAGCTCATGAGACCTGCGCATTTAAAATAGTATAAAAAAATCAAATTCAAGAGCCAAAGTGGGGGGAAAAGAGTGAAGTCTGTGGCTTCTATGGCTTTAGCTCACTCCTGTGATGTTTCTGCCACCCCCTTGGACCAGCTGGCTTCTGCCCATGTGGTGATTCTGAGGGCACCAACAACCTGGCTTATAATGAAGGCTTCCCTAAGTTCTGATAGAAAGTTCATTTCCAATAACCTAAGGAAACTGCATCAGCACCAAAGTAAGGGAGGAAAACAAGCATCATATAAACTTTATTAGCACTCTTTATAATGAAATAAACTAGGCTTACACTTCTTTTGGAGGGGGAAAATGATGAACACAAAAAACATACCGTATTTTTACTTACTAACGTGCACTTGTAAAATGCATGGCATGCTGTTTTACAGGCAGTAGCATATAAAATACTTTTTCCAGATGTGGATTCATAATTCTCCAAAGACTATAATAGTTATCATAAGATTTATGGAGGATAATTATTAATCACATTTTTTTCTTTTAGAGATCTGTTTAGTAAGATGAAAGAGAACCTTAAAATGTCATTTTAACCAAATGTAGATGGCATAATATCAAGTTACTCCTTTTGTTCAAATTATTTTTAATGACTTTATTTGTTTTATGGCCTCCACAAGTCAGTACCAACTTGGTGGTAATGATCTATTCGGGAAATCTCTTGAGATTTTAAAAGTAAAATAGCATGGAGCTATTTTAAAAATTAAATGAACTGAACTGAGTGAGTTGATTAGTGTTCGTTTATTTGAGGGACATGGGAGCTACTAAAGCTTATTCTTTGTAAGATTTGGAGGAGACAGATCTTGTGAAAGCTGTGGCTCACTGAACATTCATGCAGCTTCCTCAAGAGAAACTTAGAAACCCACGTGTGTCTGAAGTGCCACAAGTAACACATTGTTAAATAAAACACACGTTTCAAACATGGATCCCTTTAATCTGGCTTAGATTATTAAAAACACAGCTGTGCTGAATCCATACCGAGTACCTGAGTCACATGATGAGTAAAAAAGTCTGAATGACTCTCCTTTTGTCATCAATTTATCTGAAGTCAGTTCTGTCTAAAGCTTAACACTGCCAAAGGAAAACAAGATAATTCTGAAGCTGAAGGGAACTAATCAGTCCTCAAATAACTCTCCTCTCACACACCATCCCTGGCTTTCTAACCCACTGCTCACCTGGCAGGGAGTGCTGACGCAATGCCTATAGTCCATTATTGAATGGTCGGCATATAGACTCACCTTCCTTTTTCCATCCGGATTCTTACAACGTCCACCAGACTTTCCTCACCTCTAATATAAATATCGTAACACTTCCTTCGCAAGTTATCATAAGGGTTAAAGTCAAATGATGTGTGCAAGTCATTTTTGCCTGGCACATAGTCAATATTCAACAAACAGGAGCTATTCGAATTACCATGTGTGTTTAAGTGTATGAGAAGTTTGTTTTCATTTTGGAAGAGCAATACAGTCAAGTGGTATTTATTGACAGACTTGAAAATCAAAGGTATGAAATTCTTATGAAACAGGAACATCTTGAGCCACTACCATGAATGACCCAGTATTCTAGGCTTTGTAAGCGACAGCCAAATACATGAGGGAGGGCATCTATGTTCCAAAGTGTTAACGATCTACGAGAGAGCTCTGATACAAGTGTTGAAAATTTCAGCAGCATTTTTAAAAATGTTTATTTATTTTGAGAGAGAGAGAGAGAGCAGAGGGAGCGAAAGAGAGAGAAAGGAGAGAGAGAATCTCAAGCATGTTATGCGCTCTCGGCATGAAGCCTGATGCAAAGCTCAACCTCACAAACCACAAGATCGTGACTTGAGCCAAAATCAAGAGTCGGACGCTTACCTGATGAGGCACCCAAACGCCCCTCAGCGGCATTTTAAAGTGATGGCAGGGGCACCTGGGTGGCGCAGTCGGTTAGGCGTCCGACTTCGGCCAGGTCGCGATCTCGCGGTCTGTGGGTTTGAGCCCCGTGTCGGGCTCTGGGCTGATGGCTCGGAGCCTGGAGCCTGTTTCCGATTCTGTGTCTCCCTCTCTCTCTGCCCCTCCCCCGTTCGTGCTCTGTCTCTCTCTGTCCCAAAAATGAATAAACGTTGAAAAAAAAAAACTTAAAAAAATAAAATAAAATAAAATAAAATAAAATAAAATAAAATAAAATAAAATAAAATAAAATAAAGTGATGGCAATATGAGACCCTGATGCCAGACATAGACCTGGGGTGTAAGCGGCAGTTGCCACATGCAGGGTACGGGTGGGGACTCCTGAAATTCAAGAAAGGATTGAGAATGGATGGGTAGGCTGTGAAGACTTCACCCAAGTTGGGCCTGAATGAGTATAAGAATGTAGGGAGTCTAGGAGAAAGGAAATCAGGACTATCTGACATTTAAGTGAACCAGGTAATAGGTGCAACTGAACAGCTTTAGCAGTTAGGTGATGATGCCAGAAAAATGGCTCTGAGAAACTTAGAACCACGCTCAGCTTCTGTGTGGAGGCACCAGGCCTCTCTGAAAGTGTGAAGGAAGACTGTGGTCAACATCAGTATCAGTCCTCAAAGGAGGAGATGTTCTACATCTGATGAAGATTAGTGTCCCCACAGGAACTTCCTCTCCCACAAGAAGGGAAGCCACCCCAGGGGGAGAGTGCACAAAGCAGCCCGTCAGGAACACAGCCTTCCAGCCATGCCTCATGCATCCCTCCACAGCCATGGTCTCTGTTCCCCTGGCAATTCTCTCTCCACTCATCTGCCTGCCACACAGAGCTGTGAGCTCCTTGAGGACAGGAACTATTTTCTCTCTGTTTCACCAAGACCACAGACAGAGCTGTAGTCTGTGAATGTCTGTTGAACGGTCTTGTTCTTGGCTGAAAGTCCAGTGGTAATGGCAATTGTCAAAATAAGGGGTTTACAAGATTCTCATCTGTGTAGAAAGTGCCACATGGAAAGAAGAAAAGAAGGCGGGCAGAAAGTCCTAAAGTCCACTTGGGATGTGGAATTAAAGTGTTCCCTCACACCTCCTGCATTAGTCTGAGTGCAACCTGGAAACGCTCACTCCGGGGACACTTCTTAACCAGTAGCCAACTGACCATGGTGACCTACTCAGTATCAAACCAGACTCCATCTGGATCCTTTGTCCTCCAGAGGAAGGGATCAGATGGGACCAGATCATGAGCAAGAGGCAAAGTGTCTTGAGTGTCCTACCCAAGAGCCCTGTGCCCTGAGAGTGAACACAGGCCTGACCTCTGCCTGAACCTTGCAGCCCACAAAGCAGCACCTTTGGACCATGGGGGAGTATGATCTCCTACTGGGTCAGCTGTCACTGATCTAGAAAGCAAATGTGTGCTCTGTCCACATGAGACAACAGGCCCTCCCTTGCCAGAGGGAGCTGGGCTGGAAGACAATCTGAGTTTCACCTCGGCAGTATACATGTCATCACTCTTCCCTACAAGCTCTCTCTAGGTCTCTTCTACTTACCTGGAAGGCAGCATCCAAAGTATGGGGGAGATGCGTCAGAATGAACTAAGTATGTCTTCCAAGCCATGGCTCTTCTTTTCTTTATAAATGCCTCTTAGCTGAGACAATGAACACAAACCAGAGGTTGACAGATGTGCACAACACCAAAGAAGCCATGTAGGTAACAGTAAAGAGAACCTCACAGGATGAGTGAAAACTACACCAGCTCTGTAGTCAGTGCAATAACCAGCCCAGATTCCACGGCCCAGAATACCTGCATTATAGAATTTCAGAGATAACAAGCAGAGCAAAGATTGGGTGGATCTTCTCTGAGGAGGTGGCATGTCGATCTTTTCCAGAAGAAATGGCCAAGGAAGAAATCCACTGTACATATGACTGTCTCCTTTTGCTAAGCTGGGCCTCAGCTCCTCCTCTTAGCTCTCGGAAGAGTTTATGCTAGATAATGGGTAAAGATAGTTCTGAATGAATTGTCAGGATATAGACTCACCTTCCTTTTACCAGCCCCCTCCATATCTGGTTCCTCAAGGTAACAACAGGTCACACATATATATAACAGCTTGTCTCTGGCAATATTTTTATGAATACTCAATTAGCTCACAACCACTTTATGAGTTCACACTATTTTTATCCCCATTGTTATAAGTCCAAGTGCTAGGAAGGTGGACAGACACTCCAGAAGGTGGAGTCTCAAAGGGTGTTTTATCTTCTAGCCGGCAGATGCTTTTCAGGGCCCAGAGTCTATAAAAAAAGCTAAGTCTCAGCTCATCTCTGTTGAAATCCAGATAGTCTGTAAAGTTTGAGGACTAAGTGGCATTTAACTCATTAGTCTGCACCTAACACCACTGTGTATTCTCTTCAGCAGCTTAAAGAACAGAAGTGAGAGCAAAGGTGGGAGCTCGGGGCATAAATTTACCATCTGCAGTGAAATGAAATCTGATCCGAGGAGTTTCCACTTTGAAGTCTTCCTGAATCTGTGTGGGTTACAGGTCTGAACATATCACCAGCTTTGACAGGTGGCTTTATTTTTCATTTCAAAGAGGAAAAAGAAAGGCAAGGAAACCAAGGGAACACGTGCACAGTGGAGCTTTGAGTGTTGCCCTCTGAGCGCTCACAGAGGCACTTCGTAAAGTTCAGGTCACACATTCAGAAGAGCAAAAGCAGTTGGGCTTCGGTCCATCCCAGACTTTTCCTTCCCCAGTCACAGCATGGTGAAAGCAGCCATTGTCCAGCTTCCCCCTGCTTGGGGTGCCCACCCTTCTCCTCAGCTCCTATTTGGACTGCAAACCCAGCCCACGCTTGAGCCAGTGCTCCTGGGGCCGGGCAACTGCTGGGTGACTCCAGCAGGCAAGAGTGAGCTCGACTGGAGGAGTGGCACTTGTCATTTAAGAGCCAAATGACAGCATTTCTAAAGGCCAAAACTCAGGTGCCTTTCAGAATCATTCAGCCCATAGCCTGCTGGTTACAACACTGAGCCTGTCTAACCAATTACCTTTAATATCCTGAGCAAGGCAGGATGTAGAGGAGTGAATATGGCCAATAGCTCACTCCAGGTATGTGGTCATTAACATGTGATTTAAGTCCTACCTACTTCCAGAAGGATCACCTGTTATTGATTCATGAAAATTCAGCAAAGCACAGCCTGGGTGTTACCCAGTGCAAATTCAAGCAAGCTTTGGCCTGCCAGGAGCTTCCTGCATGAGGTCCCCAGGACTCCCCTGGAAAGGCCAGTGCTGACCATCACCACATCCCATCAGGTATGAGAACCCATCAGGCAAGAGATCCCTCTCCACGAGGCAGTGCACTGGGTGGGGGAAGGAATTTCTTCAGGAAGAATGGGTCTGGTGCATGAACTCAGGCCAGGTGCATGGTCTTGTAGGGGAAGTGGCACTCAGATTGCCTGAGTCCTCAGGAGGACTGAGGGAGTGGGTCTCTTCAACAGCTATGTGGCCAGAGCTCTCATATGAGAGTGAGGGTGTCAAGCAGCATAATTCATGGGTGTCCTGAGCCAAATGCTAGAAGGCAGGATTTGGCTTTGTATCTTTTCTCCTTAATGTTTGTTTATTTTTGAGAGAGAGAGAGCACAAGCAGGGGAGGTGAGAGAGAAAGGGGGACAGAGGATCTGAAGCAGGCTCTGCACTGACAGCAGAGAGCCCAATATGGGGCTCAAACCTGCAAACCGTGAGCCAAAGCCCAACACTCAACTACACCCCTGACTTTGTATCTTTAATAAATGACATTTATTTGACATTTTTTCCTGACTACAAAAGTAACACGTGCTCATTACAGAAAAAATGGAGAAAATGGAGAGGCAGGAAAAGGTAAACAAATCCCACTACTCTGGGCACTGTTTTATTTACTCAAATCTTTCTTTTAGACTATCAATATGATTTTCAGAAATAAAAATAAATACTGTTCTGTAACCTGTTCTTTCCCTTAGCAACATTGCAAGAAACCTTTCCCCCATCAGTATATATTCTTCCACAACAGATGCTAAGAGTTACTGCCATAATTTACTCGGACTTCTTCTTGACCATTGGTTTAGTTCTATTATTTTTTATATTATAAATAACACTGAAATGAGCATGTTGTATGTACAACTTTGTGTACATTTCTGATTATATCCTTAGAATAAAATTTTAAAATACAACCGTGGGAACAAAGGACTTGCATTTCTTATTTTCAAGATCTTTGTTATGTATTCTAATTCTAAGTTGACTGACAAATCCACGTAGGATTGCTTCGTTAACACCCTTCTTCATGGAGACTGGAGGTGACTCTGCGTCCTGTGTGCCAATGGGAGCATTTCAGGGTACTCTTGGAGTCCAGTTGCTATCATGAAGAAGTGATGTTTAACTAATGTGTGATGTCATCTCACCCAGGGAGGTCCCTTCTCTCATAACTGGACTTCAGGAATGTTCTCTACTTGCTAGTATTGCAAAGTGCTTCAGAGCATGGATTTGGGGGTCAGGAGGGCCTGGGTTTGAATCTCTGCTTCTCTTGTTATTTTTGTGACCTTGGGCAAATGACTTCATCTCTATCCATTTCCTCTTAGACTTGTTAGTACTGTAGCTACCTGCTAACCCCAACCAACCCAAACCCTACCCCAGATTTGCAGTTTGTGAGGATTGCCTTATTTTATGATTGAGACCAAAGCTGAAGACTTTGGGTTGTATGCTATCAAGATATGAGAACAATTGTATCAGAATTTGCTGGGTGTCAGTAAGTGAACCAGAGACTGAGAGTCAAAGGGGAGCCACACTCTCCTGTGCAGCTTTGCAATGTGAGAAGACAAGTGGAAGAGAGGTGGGGATCAGTCCTATTTGTGAATATCCAAAATAAGCCCTTATACTCCAGCTTTTTTCTAATGGCCTCCTTCACCAGTGTTCTATAGCTCTCCAAAGCAGCAGAGGGAAACAGGGAAAGTAAATGGCACTTCCCAAAGAACTTTTAGCATGGAAGGATTTGTGATATTTGACCTGCCTAAGGTCTTACCGGAAATAGTGGGAAATTGTGAACTATCCCCAGGTCAAAAGGGATGCACTCTGTGTGCCATCATTGGCTAGAAATGTTGTTTGCTTTTTGTTTTGTTTGTTTTGTTTTTTATGGGCTCTATCTTTGAACCACGATGTGGATGGAAGAGGAAGTTGGGGTTCCAGTAATAAATGTTGGGCATGAGCAGGAAACCTGCTCCTGGGTATCTGTTACCCCAACTTTGCTGAGCACTACAGGTTTGTGTATCTGGAAATTGCCATCAAAAATGAAGGCTAGTTAAACCTGGGGTTCCTCAACTCTATAAACAATCACAAATTCCTGAGAAAATGTTGAATCTATTTCCCAGCAATTTAAATGCAAAGAAATTATCGCAAATGTATTGGGGGGGGAGTCATGAAAAATCCATCCTATGACATGCTGCAAGGACCCATGTACTCACCTATTCATCCGTTCACAGCTTTTTTCCTAAGGGCTGTTCTATGCCAGAAGTTGGATTAGGCACTAGCCAACAGGAACTGACAGATAACGGATGAGAGAATGAAATATGGCCAGAAAAAGGCAAACTGATGATCTATAACCATTTTCACCTGTGAATCTCCATATGCCTGAGTCGTAGAAGTGAGTTCCTCTATCCTATGTGAAATACTGTTGCCTTTACAACAGCCAGAGTCTTCTTAAGGTCAAGGTCTATGTATTGTGTCTATGTTACCTGCAGTTTTGATGGTGCCACTGGGTGTTCAGTAAATATTTGCTGAGAGATGGGCTCACATCCTTTCCTGAGCCATTAGGTTTTTTTCTAAACCTATGGATGTATGGTCTGACCCCTTCTGGAGCCTGGAACATAGCCCTTCCCTTAGTCCAAACCTTCTCCTTCTCATTGGGCTTAGATAACACTTCTTTTCCAAGCCTGATTCTCAGAGCCCCACATCTTCTCTGTGCACCAACCCTGCTCATGTCTCCAGCTTCTGGCACTAGAAGCAAGAGAAAGGCAGCAGAGAAAGTAAAAACAAGCTTTTATACTTTTAGCTTCACAATAGAGTTTTAAAATAAATATTGAAATTAACAACTTAAAACAATATTTAAGGTGAATACTGAACTCACTAATAAGATAAAAAAACATGATTCCATTCATGTCATTCCTAACTCTTATTTTTTTATTTTTTTATTTTTTTTTCAACGTTTATTTATTTTTGGGACAGAGAGAGACAGAGCATGAACGGGGGAGGGGCAGAGAGAGAGGGAGACACAGAATCGGAAACAGGCTCCAGGCTCTGAGCCATCAGCCCAGAGCCTGACGCGGGGCTCGAACTCACGGACCGCGAGATCGTGACCTGGTTGAAGTTGGACGCTTAACCGACTGCGCCACCCAGGCGCCCCCCTAACTCTTATTTTTAAGGAAAAAGTCCAAATCTTTAATTTTGGGCACTCACACCACAGCTAGAACTCTGAAGAAACTTAGGAAAGAAAAGAACCATATTTAGTATAATTATTCCTAAAAGCAAGCCCATAGGAAGAACATCCTTGTGATGCAGGATTGTGTAAGATGAGTTCAGCTAAGGGAACTGGAAAAAGTGAAGTATCTCAGGGGACATTCTGGTCCAGCATGAACTGGTTTTATTTCAGCCTGCACACAACAGCAGCTCACATCTATATCTATGGAGAGCCCTCCAAGGACCTGCAGTCTGAGTGTTACACACATTATCTCACTGAATCCTCAGTAACAACCCTAGGAGTCCACCATTATTATTCCCTTTTCACAAATGAGGAAATGGAGACTTTAGAGGTTAGCTTAAATATTTATAGGTGACAGAGCTGGGATTAAAATCCAAGTTTCTCTGAGTCTATTGCTCAAAATCTTGCTATATTTAACTACTGTATCATATTTAACTATATTTAACTATTGTTTTTTTTTTTTAATTTTTTTAACATTCATCTTTGAGAGAAAGAGAGAGAGAGAGAGAGAGAGAGTGTGAGTGGGGGAGGAGCAGAGAGAGAGGGAGACACAGAATCTGAAGTAGGCTCCAGACTCTGAGCTGTCAGCACAGAGCCCCATGCAGGACCCGAACTCAATGGCTGAGAGATCATGACCTGAGCTGAAGTCGGATGCTTAACCGACTGAACCACCCATGCGCCCCATAACTATTGTTTCTTTTAAAGCAGAGGACCAGATCCTGTGATTTCTGTAGTCCATTTCCAATATAATGTGTTGCATCTACCACAAAGAACGTTTTGGTTGTGTTTGTTAATAATGTCATTGTGCTTAATGACAAAGGTCATTAACAGTTATTGCTTTTGATAAAACTAACATATATTTATGTAATTTTGTAAATATTATATTATTAATTTTTCAGCAACTCTGAGGTAGGCATGTCCCTGGTTTACAGACAAGCAACTGAAGTTCAGAGAGTTTAACGACTGTATGACATCTGTCAACCCATCAGTGTTAGGCAGCACTAGAGTGACCTTGTGAGTGACCTGTCCACAGAGTTTGTGCCCTAGGCATCTTACCTGCCACACCCGAGGCCCTGCCCTAAGGCCTCGTCTCTACCTAACTTCAATTATCTTGGTTATGCAGGTTATATCACATTCCATCATCTTAAAAGATACTGGTGTTCCCTATCCATAGGAAAAGGTTGATACACTAAGTTAACAATGAGTAAGGAAGCCTGGACACAAACGCAGACAAAACTCCAAGACTCTTGGTGAGATGCAGCTTCTTGGGCCCTGAGGCTGAAGGCTTCTTGGAGGCCACAACTGTGAATCATTTACCTCTTTACCTCCAACCTTGGGCTTGATGCGCAGTGGATACTTAACAATTTCTGAATGATAAACGAATGACTCAATCAATAAACACTTCTGACTTTGGAGTTCTTCACAATCTTCTTACCCAGTGTTTCCTCTTTCAACTCGTTCTTGGCATTTGGAGAAGACAGAAAGAAATCTAGGGAGCTTTGCTGAGCCCCAGATCAGGCAGGATATAAGAGAGGATGTGCAGCACAATGGCCCAGCCTCTCTCTGTCTTGTCTCCCTGCTTCTTGCTGACTCAGATCCCTGACCCCAGATGCTTCCCTCTGTTCCCTTGGAGGTGGCTGGGGAGATTTCTTACAGTTACAGAAGGCCATTCACCTCCACTCCCCTGTCCCAGATTATTTGCTGGGAAAACTTGGCCCTTTTCATCTGCAATCCAGGGGGTACCACGCCTCTGGAGAATGCTAAGATCCAATTTTCTATAAAGAAGGGCTTCTTTTATTTCTTCTTTCTATTTTAGGAAGAAAGAGAAGCAAGACTGATCCCAGTTTTTAACATGGATTGAAAATGGAGTTTTGCCAATTTTCTATGTTTTACCCTGTAGTTCTCTGCCAGCCAAGGTAGGAAGGGGAACAAGCAGCCTGTGTTCCTGGAGCATTTTTCTGAGAACAGGAAAATGTCAGTGATTCGGATAATTGAATGTCTGGATTAAAATTTACCTACTCCACATCTTTGAATAAAAAGGGTTTTGATTAAATAATATCAGCAAAGCAAACAGGATGATAAAGTAGAATTTCTGTCTGATTTAATGAAAAAACTATTTATATTGATTGTATACGTAAGTAATATTAATTGTGATCCAATTCAGTCTCCTTATTAAAACATAACCTGTGGGGCCCTCTACTAATCAGGAAACATTTATTAGTCTAGTTTGGGTATATAACCTGCTTTCTTGGGTTTTGTTAGTGTTGACAATTCAGAGTTCAGTTTCCCTCTTGCCAGAGACCGTTCGCTCCCAGAATGTCTCATCAGGGTTTTACCTGAGGAAAGTTCCCTTGGGAAGGGCCTGCTGGAGAGTTATTTGTCAGGACCAACCCTGACCTAAGAAAGGTGATGAAGCTGTTCTGGGTGTCAGGGTCAGGCACATTGTGGGCTGTGAAAGGGGGTGGAACGTATATGGAAAGGTCTTTGGACAGAATTCCAAAAGCAGATGAATCTCCACTTTGGTTTTGCAATCTTCGGTAGCATTGAGATCTTTCAGCATGCTGCTTTACGTGATAAAATTTTTTTAAAAGAGGTGAAGAAATTGGCCTGTGATGCAATAATTCCATCTGTGCCCACATATCTTGTAAACAAGGAAACATTCTGAGTGCAGAGTGACGTTGCTTTCAGGGGCTTCCAGGGCAAGACGGTGCTGAAGGAAGAAGTTGACAAAGAGCAGAGGGAGTCTGATGAGGGCCCTTTCCCTTCCTGAACCAGGGAGCACTGCCAACCCTTTGTGGGCACCCTGACTCCCTTTACAAAACAAGTCTGGCTCAGAGCTGAAAGGATCTCCAGATATTACCTGGGCAAGTCCATCACAACTGGCTGAAATAGAAATATCTACCTGATAAGACACCCCAGTTCACTGAAGAGACCAACAAAAAGTGAGTCATACCAGAGAGTGAGAACTCAGGTTTCCCACCACTTTAGCTGAAGGAATTTGTATTATTGCACTCTGCTTTCTCGGGCCTGACCCCACGTGTTTATAGAGAAAACATCCCATAGAACATCAAAATCAGTCATGAATCTTCATGCATCACAGATAGAAGTCATACCATGGCTTTCCAAATAGCTAGCCTCTGAGTCCCTTGTGGACTCCACTCTCCTCTCCTCCTCACCCCCTACACACACACACACACACACACACACACACACACGCACACGCACATACATATGCACACACACATACCCACACACGCACACATACGTGCACACAGATTTGTGTTGTCAGAGCTCCTCTCCAAAACCCTCCTGGACCATGCCCACCACAGTGGTCTCTCCATCAGCTGAATTCCTGAGGAACTCATTATTCTCTCTGTCAGAGAGTCTTCTCAAAGGAATTGAAAGCTCTTAAGCAAGCACTTCACCATCTTTCACAATGCCTTCCACTGAGCTGGCACTTAGTTACGGCTTTTGGATTGACTGAATACTTTCGGTATAGTAAATACACACACAGAAGCTATTTTTCCTTCCCACACATCTCCATGTGTATCCCCATCCCATAGACTTCCTGGATGCCAGTGATCCCTGCTCTGCCTGATCAGCTGTGTAGCTGGGGGTTAGATCCATTCCCTCTCAGTTCCCTCAGTGAAAACTAACAGGCTTGAGCTTAGAGTCTGTAAGAACCCTTTCAGGTTTAACCTTATAGGTTTATGCGATACATGACTTTTCAAAAAGCCATTCAGTTAGTTACTTAGGAAGCAGCTTCATAATTTTATTTTCAACCTTTGAATGGAGATTTTCATTCAACCTTTAAAATTAAGCTTTTTGGTCTCATTAGTCTTTGTGGCTTGTCTTTATCTCTTTTTTTAAAATTTATTTATTGATTTATTTTGAGAGAGAGAGAGAGAGAGAGAGAGAGAGAGAGATGGGAAAGGCAGAGAGAGAGGTAGAGAGAGAATCCCAAGCAGGCTCCACACCATCAGTGGAGAGCATATGGGGGCCTGAACTCACAAATCATGAGATCATGACCTGAGCAGAAACCAAGAGTTAGACTCTTAACTGACTGAGCCACCCAGGCGCCCCTCTTTATCTTGATTATCCAAGCTCCTTTCTGCCCAGGGAAAAATGTAAAATTCTGTCTTCAGTGTTATCCTGGGATCTACTAAGGACCATTCACCCCTGCCCTGGCCCCTGCGTGCAGGGATTCACGCAGAAGTCCCTCCTCCTTGGTCCAGTAGCACTGCCTCCCCCCACCCAAGCCCTCTGTCCCTCAGTCCTCCACACCTGGGAGGCCCCACCTGCCCTGCCCACCACACTGACATCCAAGTGAGGAAGGCTCTGAGCACTCTGCCTCCCAAACAGGCCCTGCTGCCCACTCCCCTCAACACTGCCACTTTTCATTTGAAAGTTTTATTATTGTTACTATGCGTTTCTGTTTGTTTCCTATTCACAGACCTCTTTCACTTTCATCTGCACTCACTCCCCAGCCCCTGCTCTGCTTCCTCCCACATGCCCCATAGATCATGGATGACCTTCACGTGGAGATGACCCCAGGTACTTTCCAGGCCTCTTGCTTTCCACTAACCTACAACCCAACCAACCAGATGGGAAGTGTACCTGTATCCTCCCTCCCCAATAAAATATCTTTCTGACTGAGAGCCAGAAAATCAGCTAGAGTGTCAGGGAGAGCCCCATCAACCTAGCCAAGAGGCCTGGTAGCCTCCAGAGGGACACAACACCTGCCCAGACACACCTGCCCTGCTCCTACCCCGGGTGACTGAAATGTTCCCGTGAGCGCTCACGGCCATCTTTGCTACCAGATCCCGTGTTATGAGTACATGCTGTGCTTCCTAGACTATAGCTCTCAGAAAGCCAAAAATAGATGGTTATCACAAGGTAATCCCCATGCACTGGGGCCTGGCATGTGGCTGTGAGCAGCAAACTTTTTTGGATGAATGAATGAATGAATGAATGAATGAATAGCCATTCATTGGGCCATGCCCCTTCCTCCACACACAGATTTCTCAGATGTCTCGTTTCCTCTACATTACAAGCCCTTTGAACTTCTGCTCTCCATGCCATGACTGGCTTCTTGTCTTCCTCCTCCTCCCCATCCTCTTGTCATTGCCTACCATAATAATATTTGTGAACTACAAGCTACCCCTCTAGGATTTAAACTAAGCAATATCAAGTCTTTTGCCTTTCTTCACAAAACTCGTCTTTTGACCATTATCTTCCTTCTATTTGGACTCTCTCCAAATGGTCCGCCTCCCTTCTGAGTTGTAAAGCTGAGAAAGAGGTTAGGTTTATAAGGCCAAACCATTAGGTTTTATCTACTCAGATGGGAGCCTTGGAGAGTTTGGTTTCTAGCCCTCAGAGGGTATAATAAGTTTCAATTAGCCAGAATGACAAAATTACCCCAAAAGCAGCCACTTCTTGTATGCACTGGCCACGGCTGCAGTGAGGTGTGAACACAGCTCATCACGTTGTGAACATATTTGAGGAGGTCTGTGACACAGCGAGACTGTCTCTACAATCAAGGCGGGGATTAATTGGCAGGAGTATGATGATCCAGGATACCATTGTGGTCTCGGCACTTCCACTGGGAGGCTTATCGTCCTCTTCTGTTTACCAAGGTCTTTTAAAAATTATTATTATTATTAAACACCTACGATTGTGGGGTTCATGAGCTGCATGATAGGAAGGCTTAAGCTCAAGTTGTCTAAGTTGCTTTTGGAAGAAGATCAAAATCCAAGCTGAAGCTCCTTCCCGCCTGACTCACAAGGCCATTGTTATTATATTTAGCTTTGGATAAACTTTCCTATGGAAGGTGATTGCTCACAGCAGTTCATTTTAAACGTGCAGGCTTAGATCTGGCTTCATGTGTGAGCGCAGGCCTGTCATCGTGCATTCCAGGTCACTCTCCGAAATGAATTTGTCTTTCCTCAATGTTTCTCCGAGCTGGGGAGCAGACATTCCTTGGGCTCTGCATTAATCCAATTACTAAACACCTGCAGACATGCAATAACAGTTTGGGTGCCAAGAGCCTTAGAAATGGTTTTATAGCCGAATGTAATCTGCTGTCCTGCTATCAGGAGTCACGTTACACACCTGCCAAGATCCAAGCCAAAAAAATAACACTCACAGTTCTTACTCCAGGCAGGAATGTTCAGTGCACATTAGAGAGACAAAGTGACAGGCATTTTAACCTGACTGCCACAGAGCCCATTAAACATCTTGAACTTCTTAGTAATTATATTCAAAGTCATTTTAGCACTAAAATATTTATGAGAAATGTATGACAAAACAGGATTTTTCTTCCAGGGACAGTTACGGCAAAATCCTTCCCCACCAAATATAATTCAGTGAGCAGAATGACTCGTGCTGATCCCATGTGCTTCAGAGAATGCCAGAGGTGGCTTCTTCCGGATAATCTCCAGGATGCCCATGGCCACAAGGATGCCTGAAATGAGAAAATAATCCCCTCCCACGTACTCATACTCCCACTCCCTCATACTCACTGCAAAGCTTCTAAATAATTTGGATGCTCAGAAACCAAAGAGACCTGGTGTTCCCAAAGGTCCTGAGCTTGAGCCCAAAACCAGGGACACTTGGAAGGTGACACTGACACGGCCACAGCCACCTCCCAAGGAAATGAAAGAAGACTTTGGAGAACTCTTTTCTTTTTGAGAGTCTGTCAGAACACCTCAAAACCAGCCTCGATTGGGAAGTACTTGTTCAGTTTTCCTTTGGAACTGGTTTTGAAGAAACTCTATCGCTGCCTATGGCAAGAGTTAGATAAATCATTCACAGAAATCCCTTGGCTCCATGTTTTTCACAAGAAACAAATTTGTCTACAAGCAGAGCTGCCATGTTATCTAATTGTCACCAACCTGAGCTCTCAAAGGATAAAGACAGTATCTCCCCAAGTCGGTGTCCCCAGGACCTCGTAGCGACTGGGCCTGAACTACAGTGGGCCCTCGGGAGACAGCGGCTAAACGAATTTCTGGGCCAAAGGCCATTTCCCACAATGCACTGCCATTGGATGCTGAGCAAGCATCCAAATGACCGTGAGGAGGTCCTTTCCCTCCCCTTGGCTACTTAGTCTACATAAACAAGCAAGCAAACAAAGAACCACTGGAAAACAAGAGTGACAAGGACATAAGAGAGTAGTAAATCCTGGGGAAAGAGGCAAAACATGTGTATCAGTTTCACAGTTTCCTTTTGAGTCACCCACCCTCACCTTGGAACAAACCTCACCTTGAGCCAAGATTTCCAAAGCCCCTCGGACAGCCTGCCACTCTCCAGAGCAGAGCACTCAGAGTCCAGACCCCCTCGTCTGGCACTTCGGCAGCGAGAAAGTATGACATAGGACTGATCTCTGCACATGTGTGAGTCTTGTCCTTCCACATGCCCACTGCACAAGGGCAGGAAGTGGCACCATGTTTCTCAACTCTGTCAGGTTTTGTCCCACACAGTACCCCAGGTCCAGGCACTCAGCAAATTGGGTTCCTTAGCATTTACTCTTCTTAGATTTTCTTTCTTAAAAAAGTACACAGCTTACAGGCAGGCCACAGCTAACCTGGTTTCCAGCTGTAATCCAAGTTTCTCCCAACCAAAGTGTGGCCCAGGGACCAGCAGCCTTGGCATCACCTGGGAGCTTGTTAAAAATACAGCATCTGAAGCCTGATTACTAAACCCACTGAGAAAGCACCTGCATTTTAGCAAGATCTCTAGGAGATTCAAATGCATATAAGACTGGGGAGTCTAGTTAAGGTATGACCCCCTCTTCTTGGAATGCAGCCCCTGCAGAGCCTTGAGAATTCACTATCTCTGGCAGAGAAGGTCTCCCAGCAGAGTAAGTTGTGGAGTGAGTCGTGTGTGTGATGTACAGGCCTCCCGGCTCGGTCTAGCTCCCCATAAGGGAGAAACATACTGATGATCCAAGAGGTCGGAGCAGGAGAGAAGAGAAGGCAAACAACAGCATCACCATGTGCCTTAGAAGACAACTCTCAGTGTCCAGAGAGAGCGAGCACGCAGCCAGAGGCGAGGCGGCCAGAAGCTGGCTCCAGAGCAGCATTCCGGGACTGGGGCTCCATCTGCCAGCCCCTCCCTCACAACCCAGCGTTCCCAGCCCACATGTAACCTTCAGCCCCTGCCCAGAGCAGTCAGCGTGACAGTAATAATAGTAGTCACAAGAAAATGCAACCTCGATCATGCTAACAACTTCTGAAAAGTAAAATGCTCGGGATATGATTTCAATTAAAACTCACATTGTCTGACTTGTCTCTCTGCATAGCAAAAGTTCACCTCCTCTTGCCCTCTTACCTCCTCTTTTCAAAACTAAGGCAGACTGGAGGAGCTGCGGCAATGCCTGCTCTCACCTGGAGGTGCAGGGGTCTGTGTGCCCCGCATCACTTCTCCTGCCCTGCTCTGCTGATCCCCCAGAGGGAGAAAAAAAGAGGGCTTCATGCTAACTTTGCCCCAAATCAATCCCAAGGATTGTGAGCAGAATCCAAGTTTCTCTCCCTCTCTCCTCTCTCCTTCTCTCTCCCTTTCTCTCTCTCTCTCTCTCTCTCTCTCTCTCTCTCTCTCTATCCATAAAGCATTCTGAACTTAAAAGGAAACAGCTCTAACACAAATGGAAAGAGCCTAAATTCCTTGCCAGGGCTTGTCTATGCAGACGGCCCCAGTGATTTAACCTCATTTGTGTTGAAGGTGGCTTTTTCTAAATCAATTCTGATCACCTAGCAGGTGAGTGCCAGACAGCCAGGTGGGGTTGGAGAAACACAAGCAGAGTCAGAATCCTGGTGCATAATTTCCCCCAAGGAAAAAAAACTGCTGTCATCCTAGTGATCTCTGATGCCTCCTTTCAACAAGATGCTGAGCAGAATATGACAAGGAGGCTGGCATCAAAGCCATTTGGTTATGTGTAAACAGTCAACCTGTGCTTCCTAAGAAATTTCTGAACTAATACAGCAAGTATTTGTTGAGTGTTTGACCCTCCTTCTGGATCGTCTTCCCATCTTTTCTTACCCAAGTAATGCCTGTTCACAGTGCTTTACAATTAGCTCAAATGTTATCTATACCTAAATTTTTCCAAATCTCCCCACATTTCCCAAATGCTCTCCCATGCTGCTTGGGGCAAGTGTCCTCCTTTGATAGGGCTTTTCGGGAAAAACAAAATTAGCAATTTTTGCTCAGATGGTATCCGTCTATTACTTTGGGAGGAATTCACCGTGACTTTGAAATTCAAATGAAGTAATTTCTGTTATAATGTCATATATATGTCCCTGATAAACCTCACATTTTATAAAACCACACATTAAAAGCAGCAGGACTTAGGGGAAAACAGGTTAAGGGCAGACCACTCAAAACATCTGAAATTTTAACCAGAACACTCACAAAAATAGTAACAATTAGTAATACAAATAATAGAATAGTTAAATCACCACTGGCATTTGCTCTCAGCATCAAAGCCTCTCTATCCTTCGCATCTTTAATCCCTTTAATTTAATTTTTAATTTAATTCCTTTAATTTCTGCCTTTGAGACATAGATCCTGGAGGGTATTTACATCTATTAGAGATCAGTTTCACCAAAATGCAATATATGATCCAACGTGTAAATCCTTTTCATCAGTTGATTTTTTTTTAACACTAGGGAGGATGTATTTGCAGCTTCCCCATTTGCACAGATAGCTTCCCCACAGAGTTTAAAAAGGTATTTAAAGTCATCATATCAGTGACTTCTAGCTCTAAAGTAAAGCATTATTGTGCAGGATTTTCAGCTTCTTTTTTAAGGTCTTTATATATCACAAAGGCTTTCTCTTTACTTGAGAACAAGCTTGCCCTCCTTTGTTCAAACATTAAAACATTTTGTTAAAAATCACCATTATACCGATGCCATTTTTCCTACTTAAAGAACCATGTTTTAGCAAAACTGTGTAGACATTTGCAACTAATATTATACGAATGTTTCAAGAATCAGTCGTGTGGTAGACAGATTTATGTCCCTTACACAGCAAAAGGAAGCTGACTTTGCAGACATGATTAGGAACATTTAGATGGGAAGACTGTCTTGGATTATCTAGCTGGGTTTAACAGAAGCCTAAGAGTCCTTCCAAGAGGGAGACAGGCAGAGTGCGAGTGTCAGAGTCAGAGGCGATGATGGCAGCAGCTGCCGGAGTGACGTGGGGCTGCAAACCAGGGGATGCAGGTAGCCTCCACCTGCTGGAAAAATCCAAGAAATGGATTCTTCTCTAGGCCTCCAAAGGAACACAGCCCCACTGACCCATTTTAGACTTCTGACCTCCAGAAGCAGAAGAGAATAAACTTATGCTGTTTCAAGCCACGATGGTAATGGTAATCTGTTACAGCAGCAATAAGAACCTAGTACAAATGATAAAACCAGCAAAGTAACATCAACATGTGTCATTATCATTTCATCTGCCTCCTTTACCATGACCACCTCCGCAGTTTTTCAACAGGGAAGCCATTATAAAGCATCTTTGCTGTGGCATACCAGTTCAAGAGTTTTGCCAATATTGTTTCCTAGCAGATATTCAGGTACCCAAAGATTGAGACAATAAAGTGATGAATAATAATCAAAACAGCCTTTGTTAAATATTTTACATAAACAGACGGCACCTGGGTGGCTCAGTCGGTTGAGCGTCCGACTTCAGCTCAGGTCATGATATCACAGTTCATGAGTTTGAGCCCCTTGTCAGGCTCTGTGCTCACAGCTCAGGGCCTGGAGCCTGCTTGAGATTCTGTGTCTCCCTCTCTTTCTGCCCCTCCCTAGTTCACGCTCTGTCTCTCTCTGTCTCAAAAATAAACAAACATTAAAACATTTTAACATAAACTGAATAAATTATATTTATACTTGTATTTATTTTATGAAGCCCCAATGTTAAATAATTCTTCAAGGTATAGCACTGAGTAATATTTAGACAAAGGAACTCATCCAGCTATTGTCTTCAAGGTCTTGGAATCAATTGTGTCTGTAATAGGTGGAATGAGGCCTGAACTCCATTTTATCCAATCAAAGAGAATTACTTCTTATCCCTGCAAAAGTGCATTGCTCCTGCCCAAGAAGACTGCACAAGCTAGAGGCTCATCCCCAGACTGGCTAATCGGGGAGGCCTCAGGCCTTCGGCCATAAGCAGGGTCAGGGTCCCAATCTCACTTCCTTACTCCAAGCTAAGTGTTTTCTTTCTAGGACTAGAAGCAAGCAACTTGAAAAAGTACATAAAATGCAACACATGTCACAAAATATCATTGTCAAACCAACCTCACCAACTTCCTATTACACTTCATTTTAATGGACAAAGAGAAAAGAGAAGTGGCCAGAGGCCTTTAACACCTTCCCAAGGGATTCTGACTGGCCTCCCAAGGCAGAGCATTCACAGAGGGTGCTGCCCCCAGGAGTGTCTCCTCGAGGAATTCCCTATGCTGTCACTACCACTCTTTCCATTAAAGCACCATGTTCATATTATTGCCTTTCAGTATGGGACAGAAAAAGCCTCAGCGCTTCACTTTTCCTCTGCCAATCCCACACATTTTCAAATCAAAATCGGAGTTCATGAGGTTATGTAATCAATAATCATTCAACAAACATACAGCCTTGGGGGTTTTATGCAAAGTCCAAATAGAAACATGATTTTGGCTGATTTGATAGATCTGCACTGTCGTTGGTAGAGCTCAAAATACATGTCCTATTCCCATCGCACCCCAATTTCTTGCCATCATTGCTCCCCCCTCACTTCCTACTATTTTCAGATTAGTCTAAGAGAGAACTTCAATTCATTCCTCGAAAGTAGGAAGAGTGAGTTCTTTCTCCTGGGACTCAGGAGCTCCCAGCCATGCCACCAATTCACTAGGTCACACAGTGTTCCAGGGGTGCAAGTGCAGCTCTTTGAAAAACATGGAATGTGGTGCAAAGATGTCTGCAAAGACAATGCCAAATATCCCTCCTACTCCCAGCTCATGCCATTCATCCCACCAAGTGGAATCCACTTCCTCTCCTCTAAATGCCAGGCTGCCCTATGACTTGCTTTGGCCCATACAATGAGGTGGAAGCCAGTTCTGGGCCAGACCTTAGGAGGCCAGGCAGCTTCATCTTGTGTCTCTTGGAGGCCAGCCTCCATGTAAAGATGCTCAGGCTGATGAGTGAATGGTGAGACACCACATGGAGGAAGAATGGCCACCTGGAAGCAACCAAGGTTCCCAGCCCAAACCACCTGGTATAGAAAGAGACATCTTCAGCAAGCCCCACCCACACTGAAGAATCATGAACAAACAACTGACAGTGGTTGGTTAGCCATTGCATTTTGGAGTGATTTGTTATGTAGTCATAGAAAATTGAAACAGGAAGTCTGGAGTGAGAGATGAATAAAATCTCTTCTTGTCCTCAAATCCTTTGCTTCTCCTTTCAAAACAAAATATTCATCTGAAAGCACCAAAACTAAGATGTGATTAGTTGAGAGGACATTATTTCAAAACACATCCCCTTACCTTCACTGCAGAGGGGCTCTGTGGTTCTCATACCTAGCCATGATGGAGTTCAAAGGCTGAGCCAGTTACCACCCAGCTTTGGCCCCTCGCATATTAGCAGGAAAAGGGGATCAAGAGATGGGCATCCCAAGCCTCAATGCCCAGAGCCCCTGACAGGGAAAGGAAGGGAGAAATAAAACTGTTACAGAAAAATTGGGTGGATAACTGAACAAGGATTATGCTATAATAACAATGAGGATTGGATTTCATAAAATCCTCAGTTCATAAGTTCATGTCTGGAAACAAGGTCTCCTCTGGAGCACTGAGCTCAACAGTCTTGAAAAAGCTAGCAAAACGTTTACATCTCTGCTTTCTCCCCTCTGTTAGGAACCTGGTTTGCACCACCTGGTTTGCAACCACAGCCCAGGTGGTCAAGTGAGAAAACAATGTGACCCGGTGATATGGAAAAGCAGCTACCCACAGGGTGTGCCTTAGAAATCCCTTTCAGGGGTGCCTGGGTAGCTCAGTCAGTTGAAAGTCTGACTTTGGCTAAGTCATGATCTCGCCTTTCATGGGTTTGAGCCCCACATCAGGCTCTGTGCTTACAGCTCAGAGCTGGAACCTGCTTCAGATTCTGTGTCTTCCTCTCTCTCTGACTCTCTCTCTCTCTCTCTCTCTCTCTCAAAAATAAATAAACATTAGGGGCACCTGGGTGGCTCAGTCGGTTGAGCGTCCGACTTTGGCTCAGGTCATGATCTCACAGTTTGTGGGTTCGAGCCCCGCATCAGGCTCTGTGCTGACCACTTGCTCAGAGCCTGGAGCCTGCTTCAGATCCTGTGCCTCCTTCTCTCTCTGCCCCTCCCCCACTCGCGCTTTGTCTCACTCTGTTTCCCAAAAATAAATAAATGTAAAAAAAATTTTTTTAAATAAATAAACATAGAAAAAAAAAAAAGAAAAAAAGAGAAATGCCTTCCAAAGAGGAAGAGGGCAAGCCATCCCGGGTGCCTGGAATAGAGGCGAGAAAAGGAAGAGACAGTCAGATCCCGGGGAAAAATAAAAAACAAAATGAACCTTGACAAAAAGAGGTCATAAGGGCGTTCCAGAAAACAACCCCAGCACACGTTTACGTTTAGTGATTCCAACGTTTAATGATGTCAGAGGTGTTTCACAGGTTACCTGGCAGAGGTGGAGAGCCTATGATTTGGGTAATAACAACCACATTGCTCAGGTTCTCCTCACGAGACAGAAAGAGACTAGCCGCCAAGGAGTCCCCTGGGAGCAGCGTCTTCTCTGAGAGGCAAATGAGCACACCGTAGTCACTCTGACCCGCAACTGAGCCCTTGATCTCCATGTGTGATGTGGGCCCCCATTCTTGCTTCCAGATAAACTTGTAGAGCAGGACAAAGGCAGAGAACTGAGAACCCACCAGAAGACTCAGGCACCAGCCAGATTTAGTTTGCTGTAAGACCTGGGACAGATCCTTTCCCCTCTCTGGGTCTCTATTCCCTCCTCTGTAAGAGGAGATCGTTGGACAGAATGATGTCTTAAGAACCTTTTTAACTCCTTAGTTCTATTTTCTAAAAATCATTTCATACATTTCTGTTTCTAAAAACTAACTCAAAGTTGCCTGCAGTAACTTTCTATTCACTCCCCACTGGGGTATATCATTTCATGCTGTTCCCCTTATTGTGAAAATTCTAACAGCACAGGAGTGCAAAATGCCTGTTCTCAAAGGCAGGGCTGTGGTGGTCTGAACAGAGAAGCTAGGAGTTCACAGAGGGCTTCGTCTGATGACTGGATGCTTTATTAGTCATTTTTTGTTAAAGCTTTTTGGTCAGACATTGTGGTCAGAACACTTTCTGTTTGGGGCCTGGGAGGTATTTTTTATTGAGATGCTGTTTGTGGCAGAAAAGAGGAATAATGCAATCTTATAAGTGTCCTAAGAACACTTGAAAAGAAGGAACTTTATCTGTAAGGACAGAAAGGAGATCGATAGTGAAGAAATTCAACCTTGTTATTTGTCCCAGACCTCTTGGTTCTTGTCATGCTCTCCTCTTTCAGGATTTTATTATTACTTACCTCAGCTATTACATATTGATAGTGCTCTGTTGACATCTAGCATAATTGTACTGTCGATTTTTCCTCAGATTTCTAAGTTTTAGCAGTACCTGTGTGAATGCTATGTATTCATAACACAAATTTTCATCATGAATTGACTCTTAGACCAACATAGAATGACGTAGGGGCCCCCAAATGCTTTTGGTCTTAATTTCTCCTTTATATCAGTGCAGCCACCTGATTTCTGATTTCCCTCACACATTATTGCTCATAATTTTATTTTTAATCCTTTCGTGTTATTTTCCTTGACCGGTCTCTTATCAACATTCAATTTAACTTAAACCAATCTAATTGGGGCTCTTCCCCTTGTCATATAAATCGGTTAGATTTGTTCTTGTTTCGGTCATCTTATTTTATACTTTTATTCCCCATTTTCTTGCCATCTCTGTCAGCCAGGGAGCTTCTTCTATTATTTATTTATTTTCATCCTTGCTACATCTTTACCGTTTTCTCTTTCAGGATTTCTTACTGTGCATAGTTTGGTTTCCAAGGTCTATTTCTGATATTTCTTCAGCAATCTCTCATTTTCTTTTTAATTTTTCCTTAGCGCTCCACAAGACTTTTTCAAGCTCTTGTCTCTTCATTAATTATTTTCTAGGGTATCGTCAGCCATTCACTGTTGCAAAAATAATTTTAAAATTTTTTAATAAAGTACTTCATCCAGGGGCGCCTGGGTGGCGCAGTCGGTTAAGCGTCTGACTTGAGCCAGATCACGATCTCGCGCTCCGTGAGTTCGAGCCCCGCGTCAGGCTCTGGGCTGATGGCTCAGAGCCTGGAGCCTGTTTCCGATTCTGTGTCTCCCTCTCTCTCTCTGCCCCTCCCCTGTTCATGCTCTGTCTCTCTCTGTCGCAAAAATAAATAAACGTTGAAAAAAAAAATTTAAAAAAATAAATAAATAAATAAAGTACTTCATCCAGATGAGGTTAAGTAGCACCCTCCTTGATTTTCACCTTTCTTAAATGAGGTAGTGCATGTCCCCTGCTCTGCTTTGAGTTTAAGAACTCTCATCAAGTACTTTCTCAAATGTTCTTGTTTTCTTATGGTGAAGTTATTCCAGAGCAAGCAGTTGTGCTTTGTCAGGGTCTCTGGCAGCCACCTCCTGACGTGCAGAAAGCTCTCAAATGTCTGCAGTGTTGCCCTGTCTGGTCACCCCACAGAAGGAAACCTCCCCTCTTTTCTTTGCAGCCGGTGCTCACTTCTCCACTGCTCCACAAAGCCCACGCAGGGTCTCCTCCTACCTCCTCCTTAGTCAAGACTTCATGGTTGAAAGCGGGAAGTGGCCAAAAATATGAGTCACACTGGAATGAGGAGGGTCGTGGGTAATGAGGCTAGAATGGAGGTTTCAGTGGTAACGAAGCTCTAGAATCTTAGGGCTCTCTCAGGACCACAGTCTAGTCCCTTATTCACAGTGTAGCAAGACAGTCAAAAGTCAGATTGCTTGGGTTCGGATTATGTTTTCCCACATGTTAGTGCTGTGACCTTCTCTCTCCTCTGTTTCTCCATGTATAAAATGACCAGAAAACCAGTACCTCCCTCATAAAATTATTGCCTGGATTAAATGAAACGATGTAAGCATATTACAGTAACTAGCATATAATAAGTGTGATAATGTCACCTAACATTGTCTCACAGTCAGGTAGGATTGAAGTTGGGATTTGTGCGAACCTGGTCTGTACTTTCCTGGTGGAAACTTTAATAGAAAAAACTCCATACAGATTAAAGAAACCAAAACAGGGGAGGAAAAAAACCAACTCAACAATGGATTACCAATTCACAGAACTAGCATCCTGAGCTCCTGAGCATATGGAGTTAGGAAGCAGAAAGAGTCATCCTTGAGTGGCAACTGGGAACTTCATCTCAGCACAGAGGGGAAAGCCAGGATCCCCTGGCCAGGTGTCTTATAGGTATGACCACTTCCCCCAGTAACTAAGCCAGCTCAGTGCCTCTTTCTCTTGTTTATGGGAAACCAACACTCCCTCTCCAAGGAGGGCCTCACTGCCAAGGTCCTCATTTACCTGGAGTATTTCCTGTCTTAATCAAGACTCTTCAGTTGGAAGTAACAATAATCAAAATCACACTCTATCAAGGGGATAGTTAACAGCAGAGAGGATGGGCTAGACTGGGAGCTTCATCAACAACTAGACCTGGGGGCTCAACATCCTGAGACCTTCTTCAGAATCTCTACCTTCACGTCGCCTTGTGGACATTTTTTCTCTTACACAAGCTCCCCCATGTGCCAGGGTCATAGTTGTGGAGAGTTCCAAGATTCTCTATTTTGTAACCTAAGAGAGGCAGCTCCTGTTAAAAACAAATTATCTGAGTTACCTGGCTTGAGTTACCTATTCATCCCTGAACCAATCACTATAGCCGGGGTAACGGGGAGCTATTTGTCATCCTCATCAGAACTACGTTTAATATAAGGAAGAAGCTGTTCCCACAAAGAAGAAGATGCTGTTTTGAGAATATAAACACTAAATGACAACAATACCTCCCTCAAATAACATCTCAGTTGGCAAATCAACAGTGCTGACATTCAAACCATCCAACAAGTAATACAGATTGGGCAATCATGACGGCCCCTGGAGCCAAATTCTGGAGATGTCCCTATGGTGCCAAGCACTCTCCTGTTATTTGCTGGATTGTGGGGAGACTGAAGTGTTGGCAGAGGAGGGAACCATCTGATCTCAAGAACGGCATGAGAGCACTCAAAATGCTCCAGGAAGCGGCCATCTACCAATCAATATAAATGTACTTCAACATTTTCACAACTATTTGGTCACTCCACCATATACTGGCTACATTTGGTTCCATGGACATTGCCTCTAACAAATTCCCCAAGTGTCTAGACATGTGAATGACACCCTTCTCTGTTCACTCATGTCGATAAAGATTTCTTTTCCCTTTTTGGCATATTCTGTTGATTGCTTCATGGTGAATTTGAGAGGGAATAGTTCAACATCGGTTCTCATGTTAACAGCTTGCCTAGAAATCTCTGGAATTTTTAAGATAACGTTTTTCACTAAAAACCAAAGCTCAAGGATGCCTGGAAACTCAGGAAACTGGTCTGGTCCCTGCAGCTGAATGTACCTCTACTCCCAGAATGCTCAGGGCCACCAAGAAGAATTCTGAACTAAACATTTGAAAGCAAGTGGTCTTTGCATCACGATCCAGACAAGTGAGTCCCAAGTATCTGCTGGCTCTAAAAGCTAGTAAAAACACAAATATGCGTCTTCTAAGGTTTTGTTGTGCTTCTCATTATTATTTCATTATTTTGTTGAAAATTTACCAAAACTAAAAACCAGAACTGAATATTCCTCACAACCCACTAATTGTTCTACAGAAAACCTTTCTGTTCCTTCCTAATCTCAATTGGACTCAGCCCAACTGGACTAAAGTCGTGAGCTTTATCAAGCTGATTACACCCTCCCGCCACACACATGCGTTCCCTCCTCATTCCCCAAATGACCACATACTTTAAAGAAAAAAGGCCACAACTGATATCTCTAAGATATTTCAACTTGTTTAAAAAAATATAATATGCTTCCCTGAGGTCATTATTTTTCTGTTTCTCTGCCTCTTTCAGAGCTATCAGAATTCTCTGAATTTTTCCCCATAAAGACACCTTGCTTTTTCACTGTTATAGACTGCAAGTTAGTCATTTTTTTTTTAAATAATAAAAGGTATTCTTTGTTAACATAACATTGAGGTGCCTGTAAGTTACTTCAGGCATATGTGGAATTCCTATTTAAAAATAGAGAAATCCCAAATGCTTTAGGAAGCCTGTGGACTAAAGTGGAAAAGAATACTACATCTTCTGAGAAACATTCACCCACTTCTTGTAATGTCCATGATGTACTGGCCATCCTTTGTTAACGATGGCTGCTAGGCCCTCACCAAGTCCATCTTTCCTGGAGCCATCAAATGACCAGGTTCAAGGTTTCTCCTTCATAAACCTCACGTAAAATTCCAGAGAGCATCTTCCAGGGATTTGGAAGACAGATGCATACACCATAAGCCAGTCCTGGAATGCCTAATGGGATCAGCTTCCCACAAAAGTATCCAGAGAGCTCTAGGTATTACTCATGTAATTCATAGGGTATTTGGATCTCTTTAATAGTCTGGTCCCTATTCCTCCCCAATCCTATCTCATATTACAACTCTCCATGTACCCTGGACCTTGAACACAACAATGGTTTTCTATTCTACACACGCCAACACACAAAATGTTTCTTCTCATGCTCCTGTATCATCTGAAATCCTCCCCTTCTGCTTTACCTATCAAGACACTAACATACAATCTGTTTAGCAAATAATACAGAGATGGGCAAATCATAGGTATTCAATGATTGGCACCTGCTCTCTCTTCCTCCTCCTCCTTCTCCTCTTCTTCTCCCTCTCCTCCTCCTTCTCCTTCCTCCTCTACCTCTTCTTCTTCTTCTTCTTCTCCTTCTCCCTCTTTCCCATTCCTGTCCCCCTCCCCCTCCCCTTCCCCTCCACCCCCCTCCCTCCTCCTCCTCCTCCTCCTCCTCTTCCTTCTCCTTCCCCTTTCCCCTTTTGCTTCATCACCATCATCATCACCACCACAACCACCCACTACCACGCTCACAATTATCCTCAAAGTTGTAGTTCAAATGCAACATTTTCTGAGAAAATTTCCTGATCCTCTAGTCAGAATTAATTGAACCACCTCCTCATATTCAATGCTTATTAATCTCAGCTCATCACAGATTTCATGTTACTTTGCATTATAGTCAGTTTATTGTTATCATTGCTGTTGTTATTTTTATATATAAGCTCACACACTGGTGTCTACTTTCCTTGAAAATAGAAATCATGTCTGACTTTTTAGAATACTCATACACATCCTGATCATGCTTTATGCTTTCCCTTAATAGGTACTTGGTAAACATCAGTTGAACTGGATTGGCTGTCGGTAAAAGTTTCTTTATTTTGTTGCTGTTTCTTTCTTTTTTTTTTTTTTTTTGCTGGATAATGAATTTTATTTTATTTTTTTATTTTTTAATATAATTTATTGCCAAGTTGGTTTCCATACAACACCCAATGCTCATCCCAACAAGTGCCCTTCTCCCTGCCCATCACCCACTTTCCCCTCTCCCCCACCCCCCATTTACCCTCAGTTTGTTCTCAGTCCTTAAGAGTCCCTTATGGTTTGCCTCCCTCCCTCTCTGTAACTTTTTTTTTCAATACTTGATCTGGGTTCTTCATTTTACTGGACTGCATCTCATATTCTGTAACTTCTTCTGCAAAGTTAGACATGCTGATCTTTTCAAATATTTACTTCAGAAATTAATTGTGGGATGAGTACATTAATGTTCTTAATAGTGCAATTTGGCTCCTCTGGAATGAGCTTCATGCTGTTCAAATGTGTTTCCCTTTGGGTCCACATAGTAAAAGACTAGGTTGCTATTGATATTTTCACAGGATATCCTCTGACCCCTAAATTAATTTAAGTGTACTGTAGGAAGGCAGGGAAACATTTGTTTGGGTTTTAAATCCCAAAACCTGACCCCCTAACTCTCAACCCCAAACTACACAGGAAATTTCTAACAGTAAATCAGGAGCCAAACGTGCATTTGTGACAGAGTCAAAGAAAAGGAAAGCTAAGACTGAGAATGACCAATAGGATCATTGCTACTGTAATTTAAAGATAATCCGCAGCATAGCAGAAATCTAGTCATTGGCTGCATCGTGTAATGATGTAATTCTTTACAAGAAAACACAGTTGTCCCGTCTTTATCCCCACTCACCTCAGCAAGGGCACCTCCCTGGAGCTGGAGGCACAGAGGATATACAGACCACATGTGCCACTTCCTAACCACAGGATTCATTACCCAAGATCTAGACCTAATTTCTTCACTTCTATATAATCTCTTCCTCTATCCAGTCCCCACATTCAGATCTTACCTCTGTGCAGGTGACTCTCAATTTTGTAATTTAAATCCAGCTTCATTAACCTCAAGACCAGATACCAATTCAACATCTCCAGGTGCATAATCCACAAGAATTCACAATCGAATGTCTAAAACCATTGTCCAAAACTCTAGTCCTCCCACACCAGACCGACCCTATTAACATCATGCCACATCTTCCAGGCTGGAAGTCTCAGAGAACACTTTTGAGATCTTGATTCTTCTTCTCATCTGATTAACTGTCATAGTTTGTAATTCTTGGACCACACTCCTCACTCACACTATGCAGCAGTGCTTGAACTCCTCAATTACCACATGTGGCTGCTCTTAAAACATAGCTCTAGTCATGTTATTCCCCTGCTCAAAAACATTCTATGGCTCCTCACTACCCCCTCAGTATATCATCCAAAGCTGACCAAATCATCCTCATTTCTCATTGTTACTATGCACACTAACCATAGATGTCTTACATACGTTCTCTATGAGGCAGAGTTTCTGTTGCTTCATTCATATCCCCCTCATAGCCTTACTCTGTGCTTAGCATACAGTAGATATCATTAAATACTTATAAATTAAATCTCACAAGCCTATCTTGATTCCAGAGCCCTAGGTCTGGACCCACTCAAACGAAACCCTCCTTTCTTGATGTACCATTTTGTACCTGATCCAAATTTCCCTAATCGGAATCTCTGATAATTTGCGCAGAAGCCAGGCTAGATTTTATCTTTGCCATAGCTACTTGAAAAGTAAATTAATAATGTAAAGCAACTAGCATGGCATATGTTTTACCTACTTAAAAAATTTTTTTAAAGCATTGAGAATGACTTTTTTATACTCACCTAGTATCCTTTATATATATATATATATATATATATATATATATATATATATATATATATATATACTTTTATTATACATACCTAACCCTGAATGCATCTTAACTTTATTCAAATACACTTCTCATTAAATATTTTATAATCAGACCAATCCTACCCACTGACTCAAATCAGTAAGGCTATACTGTGTATAATGATTACTCAACTCTTCCTCTTCCTTTGACCTCCTACTTTTCAGTGATCAATGCAAAGTGGGCTTCCTCTGAATGACATCAAAATCAACTATGATTTTCTACTTTAAATTCATGTCAAACTATCACCAAGAGACTGAGATGTCTTCCTAGAAACAAGGGCAACAAGTTCAAGATCTTGAGTCATAATGCCTTGGAGAACTGATGCAACCTCATGGTGCCTGTGGGCTCCTTGCCTGTGTAAAGGGCGCTCTTGTGTCTAGGCTCCAGCACTGCCTGGACCTAGGAACTTAGAAGCAATTCCCTTTGACCAAGCAATAACAACTAGTTAGCTGAGTTCCAAAGAGTAAGTTCTTACTCCCTGGTTATTGCCAGGTGGACATAACTGGCTCCGGAACCAGCCTCAGATCAGATTTCACCTTTTTACCCCAATCTGCTGTCCACACCTCCTCAGCTGACTGATGAGGTTCCTATTATCCCAATTGCCCCTAGCAAATGATACTCAATCATTGCTGAATCTAGCACAACATGGGAGTAATTTGGAGAATTCTAGGCTACAATGTCTACAGACATCATCGAACCGGGGGAAAATGCTGTGGTTGGATGCGTCATGTGGCATTAATTAAAAACAACCTGTATTTTTACAAATGCAGCTGTACTGCCCACTTACACTCCTCTACAGTTTCCAGTTAGCAACGAAAAAAACAGTCTCCGTCCCTTTAACTTCACAGAAACCACCCGTAATTCACTCCGAAGCACAGAATTCCAGAGGATTGGCTCTTAATTAATCTGTGCAGGGGAGACATTTTCCCATGCAAGTTACCATGTGAGTGATAACCCAGTGTTGCAATATCCCACTCAATTTGCCTTAATATTCACACAAGTAAGGAATTTGAGACCTGGGGAAACCAGCAACAGCTTGGAAGACTGCCATCTACTATCAAGTTACTTTAGCCTGGAGTCTGCCCTTCAGGATATATCACATTAGGAAGGGCTTCCTTGAGAAAGGGGTGCTTCAGGACAAATTATTCTGTGTGGGCTCATGCCTACATACACAGATACTCAGACGAGACCTTGACGTGTTAATTTAACCCTCTTGGCCTCTGTTCTCTCATCTGTTCAATAGGGATAATAATCTCTAGTCTAGTAAGTTTTGTAAAATAAATAGTAAACAGCAACTCAATATGCAGTACAAGAGAAGCAAGTGCAATGCCTTCTTTGCAAAAATGAGCGCCCCACTGATCACATCTATGGCCAGTCCTCAGCTCCCCTATCACCTCTCCTCAGGCACAGGCATATGACATAAAATGACAGGCAAATGTCACTAGATACTACCATTAAGAGAAGAAAAAAAAATTAAGCGATGGTTATCCATGTACCCATATTTTGAGAGAGGGAAAAATTGGGTCAGTCCATGGATAGTAAGCATATTGTGCTTTTCTAAGTCAAACCATCAAGATGGAAATGATGATCTAGCTGAACAAACACAATTCAGCACTGCATAAAAAAAGATATGTAGAGATGGTAGGACACACACACACACACACACACACACACACTGGTAAATTGTTATTAGTAGGTAAAAATTGGTTATAGTACATATTAAGGACAGCCTTGGAAGGTAGGTAATCAGAAAATGGCAATCTGGAGGCTGGGCATGGAAGAGAATGAAGCAGCTCAAACTTGATGGTGTGTAATGGGAGTTAGAGTTTATAGGATTCGTGCAGAGATAGAGTTTCTGTTATTTCTAGTAACTTAATTATAGGGTCGCCTCTTTTGCTCACAATCAGAAGTCCTGCCCTGAATCCAGTCACTTTTGGTGGCTTGGGCATTAGTGGTTTCATAATTAAAATGATCCTTCACTGAAGAAATGAGCAAAGACAACATGACCAACAAAGTTATGTCTTGGGTGAGAGTTTTGTGGATTAATAATGCATGGTATTGTTTGAAGTTAGAAAAGGTAAGGATTACAAGGGTTTTCACACAACATGTGGCTCAAATCCTTCCCCTCAGAAAGGGGAAGAGACTTGCCCAAGTTCAAATCAAGGAAAGGAGACAGCTGGCAGGAGTCTAATGAGTAAGGCTGGCCTCACATCACACATGAGCACAAGGAATCACTGCCATTTTCACAAGGACTGACACTCAGAAGGCCTAATGTCATTGTTACTCCATTGAGTAACTATAATTTAATTTAAAACAAGTACTTCATTAGGAAAATTGGTAGAAAATGAAAATATTATCACTCATTTTTCTCTTCTTGGAAATTTTGGTGAATAGTGGGCAATTTCTCAAAATTTCAGCTTTTTAATTCAGTATTATATAACTTATGAAAGGCTTGGTTAGGGTGATAAGATTTGTCCTTTATTTCTTTTGCTTTCCAAGTATTTTCCAAGTTTGTCCTACTTTTTTCTGTTCTTCTTGCTCAGCTTCCCTCTTGAAATGAGTCATCTGAAGCAAATTTGTCAAAAATGAGTGTTTGCAATCACCACTCCACATTCTTTAAACCTGTGTATAGTCAAGATTAAAATGCCGGTTTTGTCATAGATTTCTAGCAATTCTATTCACTCAGTGATTTGGCCTTTTAATTTCTATCAACATTGCCTACTTTATATCTTTAGCTATTCTACCACCTTTTCAATTGCATGTTCCTTTTATGCTTCAGAAACTCTTGTGTGACTCCTCTGCAACATTATATTGCAAACAAAACTGATGTTTTGTTTTGTTGCTCTTTTCTAAAACTTGAGGCTAGGGGAAAGTATGAGAAACCTCAGTAAAGACTGAGGGACAAGCTATGTCTAGCTTTTAAACCAGCTGTTGGGGCACCTGGGTGGCTCAGTCGTTAAGCATCTGACTTTGGCTCAGGTCATGATCTCACAGTTCATAAGCTTGAGTCCCACATCGGGTGAACTCAAGCCCCACTTCAGGAGCACGAGCCCTGCTTTAGATAAAACACAAGCCCCAAATGAGCCCCACTTCTCTCTCTCTCTGTCCCTCGCTCACTTGTGCCCTCTCAAACAAACAAGCAAACAAACCAGCTGTTGGCATTAAGGGCACAAATGCAGAGGAGAGAGATATGATTGGCAAGGTGTCCTCTGAGTGAAGGGCATGCCAACAGCTGGGAATCCTAGAGATCACATCACCGCCAGCCTGGGCACAGAAATCTACATGAGACATTTGTGGAAGAGTCAGGAGTTGAATACCAAGTAAATATATTATACACTCTGAGATGGCACAGGTTAATTCCATATATATTTAATGTAATAAAAAGGAAGGCTTTTATACAAAAACCTGCACACAGATATGTATAGCAGCTTTATTCATAATTGCCAAAACTTGGAGGAAACCAAGATGTCCCTCAGTAGGGGAGTAGATAAATATTCTATGGTACAACCAGACAATGGGATACCAGTCAGCAATAAAAAGAAATGAGCTATCAAGCCATGAGAAGACGTGGAGGGAACTTAAGTGCATTTACTAAGTGAAAAAAAAGCCAATATGAAAAGGCTACACACTGTATGATTCTAACTGCATGGCGTTCTGGAAAAAGCAGAAAACTATGGATAAACTGAAGGATAGATGGTTGCTAGGGGTTGGGGGAAGGATGGATGAATAGGTGGAACATAGAGGATTTTTAGGGCAGCAAAACTACTCTGTATGATTCTATAATGATAAATATATGTCATTATACATTTGTCCAAATCCACATGATGCACAATGCCAAGAGTGAACCTTAATGTAAAATCTTCACTTCAGGTAATAATGGCCTGTCAATGTGGGCTCATTAATTATAGCAGAAGTACCCCTGTGTTCACGATGTCAATAATGGAGACTGTGCACGATGGGAGCATGCATGAAAGGGAACTCTCTGTACCTGCCCCTCAATTTTTCTGTGAACTTAAAACTTCTCTAAAAAAATAAAGCCTAGGGGCTTTTATTTAAGTCAGTCAGTTAAGCGGATGACTCTTGATTTTGGCTCAGGTCATCATCTCACAGTTCATGAGTTCAAGCCTGTCATTGGGCTCTGTGCTAACAGCATGGGGCCTGGTTGGGATTCTCTTTCTCTCTGCCTCTCCCTCTCTCTCTCTCTCTCTCTCTCTCTCTCTCTCTCTCTCTCCTCTCTCTCTCTCCTTCTCAAAATAAATAAACTTAAAAAAATAAAGCCTATTAAAAATCCAGTTTGATTATTTTTATTATTAACAATAATAGCTAACATTGAGTGTTTAATCAGTGCCAGAGATCATTCTTAGTCCTTTATACGCATCAATTTATTTAGTCCTCAAAAGAGCCCTGGAAGGTAAGCACTACTATGACCTGCATTTCACTGAGGAAGAACCCAAAATGCCGAACAGCTTAGCGACTTGCACAAAGTCAAATGACCTAGCTTTCATATGTGAGGAGTCAGGCTCCAGATTTGTTTCTTTCATTGTCTTCAAGGCTCTATGCTGAGCCCTCACATCTGAACAGCAGTTTTAATATGAAAGGGAAGGAGGGAATAATTCAAAGCCTGGATTGCAAAGAGTGTTTTCTGAGCAAAGACAGGAGACCTCCCAGTTGTAGCTGCACTTTGGCCTGAGCTGAGGGACCCTGACCCCTTACCCCACACCAACGTGGCTACGTCTGGAGCCATGTGCAAGCATGCTGTTTGCGGGACTCTGCCACGCTGCCCGTGGTGAGCTCTAGGATGGATGGATGTGAGGGTCCTCACCCCTACAGAAGGACCTGATTGAAGAGGTGGCATGCACGGGAAGTTCACGGGGATTTCACAGCCATCTCTTCCGACTTGGGCAAAGGGCACCGATGTTTGTTTTCAAGAGAACTGAGCTGGGGGAGCAGAAGGTGTTTCCAATGAAAGCCCACCTGTATCATGTTAAGGAACGCACAGGAATCATGGCTTTGAACTTCTGCACTGATGACTGTTTCTCGTGCAAGTCATAAAAAAAAAAAAAAAAGGCTGTGAGTATCTGTAGGGTCCATAGTGGGCTGAGGATCACTGCTAACCCCCTGACCTGGTACATATGTCCCCCACGCTGGCTCTGGGCTGACCTTGCCATGCCCAGAGTCCATCATTTCAGCACAGGAGGCTGTCCTATTTCTAAAATCAAGAGCCCTGTGATTGCTTCCCCCAAAGTAATCACGCATCACACAGACCAGCTTCCTTCTCTCCCAAAACATGCCTTGGCTGCCTGCTCTCTCCTGCCTGCCTGATACACCCCTCTGACTTAGGAAGGTCATCAGGAAGGAAGCCCTTATTCTGCCTCATTTGCTCCCAGCACAGCCTCGGAAATGTAATGTCTAAGAGATGCCTGGAGGAGCAGTTGTCCATGACTAGATAGAAGTCAAAGTCTTCTGGCCAGGAGCACAAGGATCTAGAAGCAACCTGAGGATCTCTGTGTTCTCCCCAGCACCCCCTGTCATACCCCCCCCACCCCAGTGTGGCCCACTAGTCTACTCCCTTGAATCACATATAAGCTCCAAAGTTTTCCTAAAATGAACAAACAAGGCAAATTTACTTCACCTTAGAGTTCTTTCCCAATAATTGGTAACTCAAATAATTCATAACCTGAGCAATTGATAACCCAACTGACACTGCAGTGATATTAATTGGTGGCTTCAAACTTACGTTTCCTCTCCTACAGGCATGTCTGGTTTAAACAGAAGACCAAAGCAGGCAATATTTAACCCAACAGATGGCTTTGTTAACAGTGGTATTTCTGGTAGTTCCTTCTCAGCCCTTCTGGAGCCCCAGTGGGTGCTCTTCATCACCCACAGTTGTGACTGTCGACTCAAACTGCAGTGAAGGCTAGCTCCCCTAAGAACACAGGCTTACTTGGCTACAAGTTTAAAGAGCCCTGCACCAATTCAGGGCCGTGAGAGCCACCTTATTCTCTGGGTCTCTCCTGTGTAAGTTTGCAAGTCACAGCTTGACTCCTGGGTCTTCCCAATGACAGCTCTGCTCTCCTGGAGAATTAGAAACCTAAATTTCAAAATAAAAAAAGGGGGTGGGGAGCTTCACCTGGATGGCTCAGTTGGTTGAGCATCTGATTCTTGATTTTGGCTCAGATCATGATCTCATGGTTCGTAAGTTCAAGCCTCGCATCAGGTTCCATGCTGATGGTGCAGAGCCTGCTTGGGATTCTTTCTCCCCCTCTTTCTCTGCCCCTCTCCCACTAGCTCTCTCTCAAAAATAAGTAAACTTAAAAAAATTAAATTTCAGGTATGTCTGCACTAATGCAAAACTGTGATACTAACAAAGATGTCTGCCCCCGAAGTTCATTGTAAAGACCCAATGAAGTATGGGACAATGTTTTGTGAACTGTAAGTCCTGCACAAATATAGGCATTTCTGTTATCAGAAACCAGGATGTTAAAACATATTAAAAAGTTCATTGGAGATGTAGCTTCATGTACAAATGTTCAGTCACTATATTATTTTTACTCTTTCGGTCACCAGCACTGCATTTAAATTAATGATCAGCATTGTGTTCTGTGCCACAGGAAGAGCACAAGGCACATGAGAGACCAGTCTGCCCTCCCTGCATGTACAGTCTTGAAGGCCAGGTCTCACATGGGAAATAACTATGTAAGCAATACAAGATAGGCATCCTCATTGCTGGTGCCTCATTTACAAAGACAGACTTGTGAACAATGCATATCCAGAAGTGTCACCCATCTGACCTCTTTACCACACAGTTGTCCAGGACCCCTTGGGCAGGGCCCCCCATCCCTGCAGCGGTCCCACTCCTCCTGCCTCCATGCCAAAGCCCCTGCTGATCCTGAGCCTGGGGTAGACATGTGGGTTTTAAATAATCCCAAAATGGGACTTGGAACATGTTTTTCCAGAGAAGCAATGAGCCCAGTGGTATTAACTGGGTCTACACCTTGCAGCCTGGTCTAGATGCCCCTTGTCTCTCATTGCACTAAGCATACACTCTTGTAACTTCCTGAGATCTGAGTCTGTATTCAGTTCATCTTGGTGCCCATAATCCCGAGCACAGGGCCTGACACGAAGTTACCCAAAGCAGATATTAGTGGGAAAAACAAATGAAGAAACAACTATATTGTGGGCTAAATGTGTTTGGGGAGGCTAGCCTAAGAACAAAACCCCTATGCTCCCCTGGGAACTACTGTTTAAAATGACACAAAAAAGTGAAAATATATATATGAACATTTGTGTTTGCACATAAATACAAGAGTGTGCAGAAACAGGAAGGAAAATGTGCTGGGTTGTTAACATAGATGAGGGCAGGGATTGGCCAAGGGTGAGGGGCAGAGAGAAGAGAGAGAACCACACATAAAAAGAGAGCATTTAAAGAAAAAGAAACTCCAGTATTTATAATATGTATAATAGTATTTTCATATATGTGTATATACATACACATATATACACATATATGAAAATACATATATATGTATATATACATATATATGTATATATGTATAAATACATATATATATGTATATGTATGAAAATACATATATATATGTATATACACATATATGAAAAATTAGAAAAGGGGAATGATAATTCTCTGGTACAAATCAAATAAGAAATTAAGAAATGAGAACAAACCCAAATGAGGAGATGAGGTGAACGTTCCCAAGCATACATGCAAAGAAATGAGACCAGAGGCTAGGAACCCAAAGGATACCTTTACAACAGCAATGTTAGAGCCTGGGTGCTCCCTAAAAGTTCTGGGGCCCCCAGACTGCTGGCTCTGTGGGCTCCAAGCTTTCCCACTAGCATTGTCCAACTCCAGCCGAGGATAGGTCCAAGTGAAATGGTTCACACAGCCTGCATCATATGAGCTGAACTAATATCAACAATTACATCAGGGAAAATGTGTTTACCTTGGTTTCCCGCCACAGAAAATGGGTCCAAAATGATGTTGAACATACGCCTTTCATTCCTGCTTCTATTAGAAGGACAAATAATTTAACAGGTGGGACTCAGAATTCCATGGTTCTTTTTTTTTTTTTTTTTTTTTTTTTCTTTTTTAACTGTGGAGTATTAAACATTCCACTTTTGGTCAATGGAATCTGGAACCCTTCTTAACAGACCTCAGCAAGCTCTATTTATTTTGCAAAAGCCCTCCTAATGCTCACATGAGCAGTGAGTTGGAAAGGCCTGGGGAGTCCAATCAGACTGTACTTTCACGTGTTATCAGTACAATATGTTGCTTCAACTGAGAAAGCAAATTCTCTGACTAACTCCTCCAAGAATTGATCCAGACAGCTAAAAGAGAGGAAATCCATTCGACTTTAACAAGGCAATTGGTCCAGACTTCATACAATATCATTTCAGTCTAGAATTTTCATCATCACTGCCAAAAACATCAAACAGAAACATTACAAGACTTTCACTTGCTTTTCACTCTCCAAAGAATAGCCATCTTGTTCCAGGCCTGAGCAGCAAGAAAGGAATTAAAGGGAGATGGGGCACAGGGTAGCCACATGGAGCATTTAACTTTCTCACTGTCTGATTTCTGAGCTTCAAGTCAGTTATTCACAAAAAGTTGATATTCTGAAATGAAGGACAATTAGAAGTTTCCCAATAGGTTAAATGCTCCACCGCTCAAAGACTCTCCAACCACATTCATCAGGTTATCACATTTACCTTTTCTCTTTTACTCATCTGTCCTATGTAATCATTTAATAGATTACTCGGAGGGACTGCAATGTTTATGCCGATATCAATTAAAAAGTATCCCAAAGTATCTCAGTGATTTATGGAAATTAGAGTGACTAATAAAGGTAACTCTAACTACTATAATGAACAAACCCCAAAATATATAATGTGTTCAACACAATAAGCATAAATAACCTGTTCCCCTGAAGTCCAAAACAGATTGGTGGCAGGCTGGTCCCACATGAGATTTGGGGACCCATGATCTCTATCTTTCCATCATATTCTCAGTGCTCTGCTGGGACAGTAGAGTCCTCTGTGTTCAGCCAGCAGACAGGAGATCAGAGACTGGAATAGCTCAATACACTTCTTAAAAACTGCAGCCCAGAATGACAATATGACTCCCACTCACAATTCATTAATCACCTAACTGCAAAGAAAGTTGAGCGAGATCACCTGCCTGTGTGTTCCAGAAAAGGAAACATATTTGATAAAAAGCTAGCCACTGTCTTCCATAGACCATACTCTAATAATCCATACTTTAGAGAACCAATTTTGTTATTACCATGGTAATTTAGAAATCACATTTTGGTTCATGGTGTGGCTATGTCTGTGTCTGTGTGTCATCCACATAACTGGACTATGATGACCTAGTTCCAGAACCATGAACAGAGTTCAACACCTGCTACTTGCCACAGATAAATACCAAGGAATCCTAAGTGGTTCCCTACTATAAAATTGAAGTCCAAATTGATTCAGATATACTTAGGACAGTCCAAACTTTGAGGAAGAATTTCAGGGCTGATACAAAAACTTGACAAGCACTCTGCCTTCACTGTAGACATTGGCCAGACTGGATGCTCATGTGCTCCAGGCCTGCTGTTCAGACTCCCAGAGGCTTTGTGTGGACAGGGACAATACCTGCTGTGTTCCAGCTTGTTACAGGTCACAAAGCATAGTGATAATTCTCCTTTGATCTTCAACAAAATTTTGTGAAATAGAGCAGAGATTACGGTCTTATTTTTAAAAATTCTCAAGGTGGAGGGGCACCTAGGTGGCTCAGTGGGTTAAGCAACCAACTATTGATTTCAGCTCAGGTCATGATCTCATGGTTCATGAGATCAAGCCCAACCAGCATCAGGCTCTGTGTTGACATCATCCGGAAGGCTGCTTGGGATTCTCTCTCTCCCTCTCTCTATCCCTCCCCTGCACATGCTCTCTCTCCCTCTCTCTCTATCTCTCAAAAATAAATAAATAAACTTAAAAAAAAAAATCTCAAGGTGGAAACTGAAAGCCTAGCAAGCTCAAGGTAAGTAGAGGTGACACTTAACTCAAAACTCACACCAGCACCCCCTAGCTCCCCAGAAAGACTATGACTGAAGTCATTTCAACAACTACAGTTGGCTTCTTCTTTCCACACAGATTACTTTCTCCAGATCATTCCTAGTACTTTTATTTAGCAAAAGAAAAATCTAACACACATTGTCTCTTGATCATGATGGAATTCTGCCAGATAAAAGTCATAAACCTTAACACTTTGTTACCCAGGGAATGATTTGTGGGCCAGTAGCACTGGAAGCCCCTGGGAGTTTGCTAGAAATGTAGATTATCAGGCCCATCCCCTGACCCACTGAATCAGATTCTCTGTTTAAACAAGATACCCAAGTGATAGTAAAGCATGTTAGTATCTAGGATACTGCTTAACAGGTTAACTTGAATGGTTAGCAAGAGGGAAAAAGACATAATATAAAAAGAGTGCCTACAAATCAATAAGAAAAAAAACAGATAGAAATCGACAAATTTAAGAACAGTTTATTCACAGAAGAAATGTAAATAGAAAATAAATATAAACATAAAATGTTCATCCTCTCCAGCAATTTGGGAAATGCAAACTAAAGCAACAACATCTTACCTCTTTTCACCTATCAGACTGGCAAATCTTATAAAGTCTGAACATTCCAGATAGAAAATACTTTAGAAAGAGAGCATTTTCTTCTAAGTGGGAGCTTAAATTGTTATAATCTTTTTTTAATTTCAAAAATTTTGATCAAACAATTCTATTTCTAGGAATCTATAATCTATAAAAAATACCTTTCAAAATGTCAAAGATAAGCAGAAAAGGATCTTCATTACTCCATTTAAATTGAGAAATGTGTAGGGATTCTAAATGTCCATCTAGAAGGAAATAGTTCAATAAGTTACTGGTACCCAAGCTTATATTCAATAAGGTATACAATAATTTAAAAAGAGGTCAGTGTCATGAAAAAAAAAAAGATTCCATGACATTACTGAATGCCTAAACCAGCTGCAGAATAGTACGTGCAACATGATCTCATTCTTATATTTGAAAACTAGATAGGAGAGAGGTGTATATATTTGTTAAAATTCACAAAACACTAAACAAAATTGGTGCATTCTATTTTATGGAAATTATACTTCAGTAAATGTTATCAAAAGGAAAACATGTATACATGTATATATGTTAGTGGATGTTACCTATGTATTTTTGGGCCTATAAATGGTCGGTAAGGAAATACAACAAGCCTTTAAAAGTGGCAGAAGCCTAGGAGAGAAGAATGTGAATGGGAACTTTCTACAGTATTAGTATTTTTCCAAACAGCCTGGACACCTCTTGTATTTTAAAATGTGTAAGTCAAGAATCTAAATGAAATAAATGGAGTCATTTGCAGTGAGTCTGAATCAACATGGAAAGCCAACTCCAGTTTGACCTCATTAATTGCTTCCATTGGCTGAGTTTAGTCATTTGGTATCTAGTGTGAGATTCCACATTCAGAAGGGGTATCAACATCACACACACCATTGCCAGACCGCCTCTATATGAACTTACCTATTTATTACTTTATACATAACTACTGAGCATCTTTAAATATCCAGCTAAAAATTTTATGGAAATTTGATACAAAAAATAAGACATAGTTCCAGCCCCCAGCCTTATCACTCTTCTACTGAAAAAGCTTAACACATTTTGTACCAGGTCATGGAATGAGTCTAAATTTGTTAATCCACTTTTAAAGACTCCTCTTTCTGCCTCACTCAACGAGCATTGTTAATCATTATTTTCCTCTATGTCCTGTCCACTCTGGTCAGACCTTTATAAATGTGCTTTAAATGTCCAGACTTTGCTTGTTACTATCTCTCTCACCCGGAACTCCTGTCTCCCACAATATTGTATGCTTTCATCCACCCAACAAGACCCATCTCTGTCTTTTCCAGGAAATTCTTGCTTAGCCCAGAAACCCTCAATCACCTCCCCTGCCCCACATCCTGCCTTGTTTGTTGCAGGAGTCTTGTCTCTGTAAGGAGAAAGGGGGTTATCCCTTATCCCTCCCATCATCTTGTACAATGTCAAGTACATAGGAATAATTAACTGACAAACATCAATGGTATATACTATCAACATATAATATCGATATATCAATATATCAGTGATATATACAACTATCAGTGACATATTATTTTATAATTGTTTAAATATTAGACAAAGGAGAGAAAATGAATAGGAAATAGTGCTTTTTCTGTCTAAAAAAAATTACTTATTTTTGAGAGATGGAGAGAGAGAGAGAGCATGAGTGGGGAGGAACAGAGAGAGAGGGAAACACAGAATCTGAAGCAGGCTCCAGTCTCCAGTGCTGAGAGCTCAGAACCTGACACAGCGCTTGAACCCATGAACCTTGAGATCATAACCTGAGCCGAAGTCAGATGCTTAACTGACTAAGCCACCCGGGTACCCCAAAATAAGTGCTTTTTCAAAGCCTGATGAAATAGGTATTTCCCCCCCCCCATTCTGTAGATGGATAAACTGAGGCTTATTGAGATTAGGTAATTTGGTCAGGCTTATACAGCTCATAAATAATAGGACCAGCCCTCAAACTTATTTCTGAACGCCTCTAAAGCCCACATCTTTTCTCTGTGCCATGCTGCCTTCCTAACTTGTCACTTAGGTGATCTCACTGAATTCTCACATTGCTGTCTCAAGAAATAATTGTTGATTGATTGATGACATGTTCAGTAGCAATGTGGTCCGGTTCAAGGGTTTCCCACAGCTGAATCTGATGAAAAGCCCCTGCTGTGCTCAGAGAGATTTAACCTGCTTCAGACTCTGGCTCTCCCTCAATATCACCAGTCTCAATCTCAAGACCTGTGCAATACATAGCATGAAGTTTTATATACTCACAGTGCTAAAAACTAGTCTGAGATGACAGAGTTTAAACTCAATGCCGGGTGTCTGGGTCACAGGTTCAATGCCAGGGAGTCTACCAACACTCCGCTTCCCAAGGTTGTCTCTGGTAGTCACTGGGCCATGTGTGGGTCAGGCTGTCTCAGACCAGCTGCTTTGACTTTACCTCCTGAGAAGTGGACTGTTGGCACATCAACGTAGAACACCGGTCCCTGGAGATAGCATAAGGCAAGCACTGAATACTCCAGAGTCAACGAACCGGGTTCCAGGTGCAGTTCTCCATTAACTAGCAGTGTGCTTTAGGGAAAATTTGCAACATTTCTGAGCCTGTTCACTCAGATATACTATGGGAGTAATAGCACTTCTCCTGCCTACCTTCAGGAGGTTAAGAGAATCAGAGAGATGCTATTTATGGAAAGACTGTATAACCACAAATCTCCATCTGTCTACTATATGGTAGAGTCACTGTCATTAGAGGAGGTGGCATGCAGCCACGGACAAAGCACTGGGAAAAAATCAGGAGACCTGGGATCCACTCCTGGCTGAGCTGCCAAATCTCTTCATGTCTTAACAGCCAAGATGCTCTGGACTCACAGATCCTGTGGGTCAGAAAGACAGATTTCCGAGAGGGTTTCATTCAGAAATAACATATTCTTACTGGCAGAATGCTCCAGAGGAGAAGCTTACGAGGCTGGGATGTATGTGGAAAAGCCATGATTTCTCCAGCTAATTTCAGCTGCAGCATCCTGGAATTCTGGGACTCCAGACATAATACTGACTGACTCATTCAGTCTTGGTGTTTGAAGCATCTCTTTTGCATCGTGTTTTATTATTTTCAATTCTGTTGTTATTTTTAACCGTCTTGACTTAAGTGCCTTTTAATCCTATAAGCCACCTCGAATCCTTTTTTGAACCATGTCATCTATAAAACACATCAATTAACATGCAACTTGCTTTGATCTTAGTAAGTCATAGAATTTCAGAGCTGGAAAAGAACTCAGAAATCAAATTCAGCCTCAAATGTTATAAATGGTAAGACAGAGACCCAGAGAGAGAGAAAGAGAGTGATTGAGAGAGGGAGGGAGGAGGCATGCCCAAAGTCACACATCTAGTTGGAGGAAGAGCCAGAAAATGACTTCAGGGTTCGCAGTCCACTGATGTCCATATCATTTTATAATATGGGCCTGAGTCTCAGTTTCTCCAGCAATAAAATGGAAATAATAATATTGTGGTCTTGCAACACTGTACAAGAAAAAACTTGTATAATTATTACACATATGGTTTTCAAAACTTTAATAATAACTAATGTTCTTCCTTGTATAAACATTGTGTAAGAAAAAACTTTCTATAATTATTACATACGGTTTTCAAAACTTTAATAACTAAATAATGTTCTTCCTAAAAACTCAGGGAAAGATTCTTGGAAACCTAAGAACACTGAGTAAGCTTCACTTGTGCCACTCACCAGAACACTTTGAACTGGGCTGTTCAGACACGCAATTTGTACACTGCATTAAGCTGGCCCGTTTAGGGGCCGGTGAAAGCCTGTATAGACCAGCTGCAGACTGGCTTTGAAGCTACACCCTTTTAGGTGCAGACTACTGTGACACAGAGAATCTCGGCCACAGATAACTCAAACCCTCTCTCTGAGGGTTTCTGAAGCGGGCAGAAATATTGGCAGCCATGAATAGGAGGGTCCTCAGTAAACAAACTAGACCTCAGAGATGTAACAGTGGAAATACTACAAAAGAGAGGCACTGTGGCTCCCTGATCAAGAACTTGGGCAGAGCAGACAGAACACTGAGATGTGAACTCTAACATGGACACTTCCTAACTCTGTGATCATGACCTCATCTCTAAACTCAGAGAAAAAGTAGTATGTCCCTCATTGGATGTTCCCAAAAAGTAAATTAGTTAATGATGCAAATTGCTTAAAACAAGACTAGTGCATGGTAAATACCCACTAATTATTAGCTCTTATTCTGTTACTGCAGGCAAAAAAATGCTGGCATGGCAGCAGAGTTTATAAATCCTGCCCCAGCCTGACTCACTAGACATGACTCTCGGGCTCTCCTGTCCCAACCTCTTCACACAGTTTCAGAACTTAAAAGTGGTCCATTTTCCAGCACCATTTCCTAAACTATAGGACAGACACTTTCTGTTCTTCTTGAGTATTCACAGAGCAGGGCACAGGCAGAGGAAAGCCTCAAAGCCTGAGAGGATAGCCCAGGTAACCATTCATGGTCCCTCATCTTGCCCCTCAGGACTCAGGGCTTCCCACGGTTGCTGGCCGCTGGGTGGCTGGTCCCTGTCCTTTTCCTTCACCTTGCCCCTGCTCTGAACATGAACTCTCTTTGTTAAACTCTCTACTGGGACTGATCCACAAGCCATCAGCTATTTGGTCAGGCTGAGGTAGAGTCAATACTAGGCTCTGCTAGCTGCCTTTAAGAATCATTAGAGCCACAGAAAATGCTTCTCTAGCATTTGAGTAAAACTCAGTGGGAAAACTAAGATATGGTTGTTACAAAAGGCAGGTACAGTGTGATTCTGGTGCTCTCAACAAGAGGATGTGCAACCAACTCTAAGAGTTGTAAGGATGCCAAATGCTTCCTCTCATAACCTATTACTACTAGGCAATTTAGGAGGAGCCAGAGAACATAAATGAACTTGCACGTTCTTTAGTAAATCTCTTCTCAAAGGAAACATTTAGAGACAGTAGCAGCTACTGGGAATGATTGCAGAAATGTGATTGGGAAGCCAAATTAACTTGACACATCATGGTATTTTACAGTGTGGCAGAGTAACCAAATGGGGTGTCAAACCTTGGAGTCTACAAGGGGCTCAAAGCAGACATCTCTCCTATCACCAAGATCATGAAGACTTCTGGGCCTGTGACAGGAACATGGAGCTGATGTATCCCTTCTTTTTACTCTTGAGGTTCTCTGAGTCGACCACTGTCTCTTTCTGCCTCCCTTCTTTGCAGAAACAAGAAGAGGCATAGAAATTCATTTCCTCATTCTCAGATGCATGGGAAACATGTTCACTTTCCCAACCTGAGAAGACTTTACAGCAAAGAAGGTGAACTCTTCCTTTCTCATCCTCAGTAGACTCAGGGATGTTGACCACATCTCTTAGGGCATCTCTTAGAGTCTGTGCTATAGGCTGTGAATAATTTGGTCTTCATACGAGTATAACTACTTGCTGTTTATTCATCCACTGAACAGATATTTATTGCTCCTACTTTACAGCAACTATATGCATAAACCCTAAGGATACAGTCATTAAGAAGACATTCAATTTACACCAAAAGTTAAATTTTAAGGTACATAAATAATTTCAGCTGGTGAGAACTGCTCTGAAGAAAAGCAATCAGAGGAATGAGCCTGAGGGTAAGAACAGCCCTACCTCAGAAAGCCAGTCATGAGAGATGCCACTGAGAAGAAACCTGTCACCTCCACAGTGTGGTGCCTCTGCCCTCAATGAGAATCTGGTCGGCACCCTGCCCTGTCACCCAGCCCCTGCCTCGGACATACCACACACAGGTCACACCCAGTCATGCAGCAGTATGAGCCCATGGGTTGCCTCCACACTTCTATACCTGTGTTCAGGGTCACCTCTCTAGACTTCCCTTCCCAAGCGCACCCACGACTCCCTGGCCTTCCATTCTCAGGTCAAACATCTCTTGGTTTAGGCTCCTCCTGGTCCATCTCCTCTGCCCTCCTCTCTGTCTTCACTGAACCCTGCCCACGTATACACTTGTGAAATCACTTCTGACACGTGATCGCATTTCTCACATTGTATTAGAATGATTGCTTTGGTCACCTGCCTTCTGATGAAGCTGCAAGCCCCACTTCCCGTACCCAGCGTCACTCACTGCGCTGCGCCCGAAACACCCTGCAACAAAACAGATGATCCTGCCCAAACCAGGTGAGTTTAGAATGGTATTTATCCTGATTTTACAAATGAGGAAACAAAGGCTCAGAGGGATGAACTCACTTACCTAAGGTCACACAGCTAGTAACTGGTTGAAGCTGGAATTTACAACTGGGTGTTCTGAAGCCAAATCCTACTAGCAGAGGATTAGCATCCAGTTAATTAGGGTAAAAGAGGGGAAGCTGGGCCTGAAATGCCAGAATTACTGGCAGCCCCCGCACAGGTGTCATTTTGAGCCTCCACAGATCTCTGCTTGAGCCCCCTTCGGTGCTAGCCAGAAACCGAAGCTTATCTGTGGTATTTAAAGGTCCAAGAAATTGGGCAAAGTCTCATGATGGGGATGGAAAATGTCGGCTTGTCAAATTTCAAAATCTTGCAGTAATTGTCTTATTTTTTTTAATGTCCTTCATTCTAAAAATATTCTCCCCGTGAACATACCTGCAAAAATTCCCCTCTGTCATTTAAATGGTCAAAGAAAACCCTGAAGAGACCCGAAAGGGTGATGCAGGGAAAGCAGACCAGAGTGGCTTGTCTCAGGCGTCCGAGATTCTGTAAGCCCATGGTGGCAGAGCACCGGCTGAAGCAGCGGACCTTTATTTTAAAAGCCATTCTTGGGGTGCCTGGGTGGCTCAGTGAGTTAAGCATCGGACTTTGGCTCAGGTCACGACCTCAGGGTTCCTGAGTTCAAGCCCCATGTCAGGCTCTGTGCTGACAGCTCAGAGCCTGGAGCCTGCTTCAGATTCTGTGTCTCCCTCTTTCTCTACCCCTCTCCTCCCCTTAAATAAATAAACATTACAACAAAAATTTTAAAAAAAATCCATTCTTCTGCCACTGCAGGGAAGGCAGCCTTCAGGTGAACACACTCCCTGGAAAATCCAGGTGCCTGTGAGGATCTCAGGTGAGAATCCCAGCACCCCCATGTCCCATCACCACTTGTCCACATAGGAAGTCAGTACCCTCCTCTCTTATTCTGTAACTTTACCACCCCCAGCCTCAATTTTACCCTGAAATCCGTGGTCCCCATTGATCCATCCTGTCTTTTCCACGTGCGCTGTGGTTTCACTTGTCTCTCTTCCAGACTGATCCACTGGACTCCAGCCCACCTATGCACTTCCTGCAGTGTTTCACACACTGCTCTGTGCACAGGCAGGTGCTTAATAAGTGAGGTCAATGGATTGGTCCTCCACATCTACATAGAGCTATGAGTGGTCTCCACAGAACACAAGCAGCTCCAATCCTGAGATCAAATGTCCGATAGAAAACTCTCTGCTTCCTAATGTACTATTCTAAGGGGGCAGCACCTGGAAGTGGGGAAGCACTTTCCCAAAACTCCTGAGTCAAGAGTGAGGAAGGGTCCAGTTATTGGAACAGGAGTCCCCAAAGTATCCGTGTGTGTGTGTGTGTGTGTGTGTGTGTGTGTGAGAGAGAGAGAGAGAGAGAGAGACAGAGAGACAGAGAAAGAGAGAGAGATAGCACTAACACAAGCCACAGACTGCTCTCTTGACTACCCATCCATCCAGGGTACACTATAAACTTAGCTTTGGGATGTGTAAGGCTGGGCTAGGCCCCAAGAGAACTGGGTCCCCTTTCTCTCCTATAGCTGCCTGGGTAGAAGACAGGGAAGAATGGTACTTTTCCTAAGCACAACTTGGTTCAAAAAAGAAACTGTCCTATAATTTGGCAATCTCTTTCCTGAAGCTTGGCCTGTATTTCAGGTAGTGTCTGTTCAAAAAGGAAGGAACAATTGAACAATTAATGAGTCAACCACACTCTGAGAGCCATTCCCTGATATATGAATAAAGATTCTTTCCAAAAATGAAGTGTAAACTATACACTGGGCCTCTTGCAGTCTCCCGTGGGTCTTAATCATGCCAAGAGTGATGGCAAAACCAGAATGAAGAGGTCCCTGGGCTGTAGTTGAACGGTAAGGTCAGACTTTCTACTTCACCTTCCCGAGTCTTCCCAAATAATGTGCCCAAGAAGATCACGGGCAGGTCAGGACAGAAGGGGGAAAAGAATGGACTAGTATCCACTGGTCCCTTCTCATTCTCCCTGGTAGATTACAAAGTACCATGGACATAAAAGTCAAGAAACCCAGGCCTCCTGATAGTAAGATAACCGCACCCTTCTCATCGTCCTTGGAGTATGCACTCAGAGCCATATCTCCTGGGCAAGGATGAATCACCCTGGTTCATCTATGCTTTTTCAGAGATTTCCTGCCCACCTAGGACTGCCTTCTGAGTCTCACCTGAGGACCTAAGTGGCCCATTGGACCTCATGTGAACATAACAGTACTAGAAAGACAAATTCATGGGCACTTAGTGGTTCAAGACAAAATATGTCCTCAGGGTGACAAGACACTTTCAGAGTTTCTTGTTGGGGCACCTAGACATGGATGCCCCAAGAGTACAGACTGATGACATCATGCATAAGTATGTGCATAGATGCTTGGGAGACAAATTGGGCTTGTCTGTGAGGCCACAACCCTCCATTCTGAAAGTTTGTGATTTACGGGTCTCTCAGTTAAGATAGATGGGGAAGAGAAGGCAGTGAATTCATAGCAGTGATACTATGAGGTCTGATCAGAAAGAATGGGCCCAAAGCCTCAGGGAACAAGGGAATTAATGCGTCGCTGTGAGCTTTTGCTTCTTCTGAGAAACCCTACTCAAGAATCAGAGATACCACTTACAGTTCTTTTCTGCCTTCTGTGCAGAGATTCTAGGCAATGGGACCACAAATTAGTAAGGCGGTTTCCAGGTGGCAAATGGACTTCTTAGGTAATGTCACTATGGAGGTGGCCTATAGTCTTGGAGTAAGCCCAGGATGGAGGATAGTAAAGGATACCCTTGGATGCAGCCTGGTCAGAGAAGGATGTGGGCATGATTGCTACTTTTTGGAAGATGATAAAAATTGATAGTCACAGAGGAACAACTGCAAAGTAATTCATAATAGAAAGGTCTGAGCTAGGGACCTTTACTCTGTCTTTAGTCCAAAGAATATGATTTAGTTTGGGAAAATGAGGAAAGTCATCAGTGACGCATGGTTGAAAAGAGTCCATCATCTACTATAACCCTAGAAAACTTAGCCCACGCTAAGTCAATGTGTATTCCATTACCATGAGCCACTCTCCAGCCTTTTTCTCCAGGGCAGCCAGCCATGGACTGTAGAACTTCACTGACTGGAAATACATGCCACACCAACTTCTCATCTGTCTCCTATTCTTGCTTCCAGTGCCAACCACCTGCATCCTTTTGCAAATCTCTACTATATCTAGATCTGTTAGCTCTTTCTGCCTATTTCAATTCAGAGCAACCATTAGACCACCACCCTCTTGTCTCCTATCTTCCTGGAAAAAATGAAACTTCAGTGACTACTCCATCAACATGAGAGACTACATAAACATGTTTCATCTTTAAAATCCAGCTTTATTATGCATTTTATGGGAGATCCTGGCAAGAAACTGGTTGTGGCTGAGTAATGTCGTTTTCTTAACCCAAGACAACTGCAAAAGCTGTGAGGTCTTGAGAGGAATGATGCTTGAGGGCATGTCCACAACCCTGAGTAACATTTGGAAAAGCAGACGCTGGATGCCTGCTTCTTAGGCAGATCCCATTCTGTCCTCCATATAAAGGGGTCTAATTCACACAGGATACCTAGGATGAGAGAATCAAGAACTAGCACCATATCCTACTGAAGAGTGAGCTAGCTCTGACAGTGTGAGACCTGGGGTTCCTTATCTCTGGAATAGTCAAGGCGGAGTTAGGCCCCGGGGCCAGATTTGCTCACCTTTGCCAATGGAAGTCGCCAGTGGACCTGGGCTCCATTTGGGTAGGTATTATTCTGCGATGCTTCCAAGGTTCACTTCACAAAAATGTTGGCAACTCGACTGATTAAGTCATCGTGTAAGTATGCTGAATATACCGTTGGGAGAGATGACTACAGAAACCAAGTCCTCACACCCTCTTTGTCATGTCTTCTGATGACCGTATGATTTAGCTATGGCAGCAGGCATTATGTGACAACCATAACCAAAGAAGAATCTCCTTTTCTTTTGTATGAAAGTGATTGATGTCAAATTGGGAATCAGAACTGCAACTAAGTCTCATTGGCCCTAGACACCCATGAGCGGAGTTAATCTACCCCAGATCCATAGACAACCCAACGCAGAATGAAGTAGAACCAGACTTAGTTTATCTTGCCAAAAGAATGGTATGATAAGTTCTGTTGCCAATGGCACAATCTGCAATATCATAGCAAAATAAAAATCAGTGCCTCTTGGTCCTAGACATAACCACAATACTTTTATAGATCCACACTCTGAAAACTATGATAGTGAATATCTTATTAGTGTTGATTTTGGCAACTTCCAAAGATGTGTATATCTTCCTGCCACCCTCTAAATCTCCCACCCTTGCCACTTCATCAGTGACTCCACATTTATAAAGAAAATCTGCATAAGAAAAATTCCCACTCCTCATAAAACTACGATCTCTACACACAGGAATGCTTTATGGAAAAAGCACTTTCAAATGAAAGTTCTCAAAAAAACTACTTAAGCAAGGATTGTCTCATTGTTTGGGTACCAAATAAGGAATAAATGTGTATCATAGTGAATAATTTTCAAGCCCTATGCTCCATTTCCAGCAGTGAAAGAGATCCAACTCCAATGTAAGCACCTTGAGGGACCAGGGTTTAATTAACTGTGTAGCCCCAGAAACGACCAAGGTTCCTGGAACATGGAAGACTATAAATATTTGTTGAAAGACTAAATGTCAGACTTAACCATATTGGGGGACACATAATAAATCCTGTGTGCCAGCCTTTGAACATAACCCCCATGTCCCCCTACTCTCTCCTCCTCTCAATACATACACACATATACATATACTTACACACAAGACCAGCTAATTTGGGCTATTACATGCCAAGAAAACAAAATAAAAGATATGGCATTATATCTGGAAATTACAATTTTAAAAGGTCAGGAAAAACCATCATTCTCATTCTGGTAGGTACACATCCTAAGAGATTACACATCTGGGGAAGGTAAAAGCAAAAAGCACGCAGTGCTACGAGGCATCCTTTGGTTACAAATTAAAACTTCTATAAACTTTAAAACTTCGGGGTTGGAAACATACACTAAATTTTCTGATTTTTCTCTACCTATTTTTGTTTATTTATTGTTGTTTAGCATATGAAAATATAAGACAAACCTGTTTAAATGCTCATGATTCTCCATACAGAATGTCAAGATGACTTCAGGAGAAATCCCACTCACCAACACACTACACACTCTCAAGTCCAAAGCCCTGGTTGCTCATATTTATTTCCCAAACTGATTAGCAAACACTGGCTTGTTGAAGACTAGACTCAGGGATCATTTTCATATACATGGCTCATTGGTTTTATTAGTTCTTAGTGACCATAAAGGTCTTGAATTCCTTTGCAAACAGCAAAAACAGATTGCCTCTTTGTAGGGTACCAATAGTTTACAGCAAAGACTTTGATGAGCTACTCTTAATCTGTTCCTATGGGTAACCAAAGACCACCATTCCATTGACATGAAGACAATCAGGCATTAATAAAAGTAGGAGAAAATTTTAAAGAGAAAGAAATGCATGGTTTGAACCTAGTTAATCTTGGAAATGACTGTTTGCTAATGAATTGCCTCAATGGCCAAAAATGCCAGTCAGTATCCACTAAAGATTCAGAAAATTTATTCTAAAAGACAGAAATATGATTTATTTGTACATGCCTATTTTCCAATATTTACATTAAAAAGGATAATGTTAAGAATAATGCCCAAACAATTCTATAGGATGTTAGAGTTTGCAAAGTCTCTTTCCTTCCATGACACCTTTTAAAATCTACCTCTGTCCTGCAAGGCAGACAAGGCAGGTTCCAATGTGATTTGCCTGCACCTCAAATGGAAGGGTAACAGGAGTTAAAACGGGATTCTTCTGAAATAACACATTATAAAATGAGATGATAGCCCACCAATGCAGAATATGCAAAGGAAATGTTTCAGAAACCATATGTATAATCCTTAGTCCAACATCCACTCTGGAAAACTCTGAGGTTGAAGAGACCTTGAAGAAAGGATGTTTTTGGCAAGAATACTAAGCATTACCACCACCCTCACACACACTCTGTGAGAGAAGGAAAGGGAATGCATCCCTTTTACCTGTTGGGGCCGGTGGTGGGGGGTGGGAGGGCTTTCGAATTATAGGTTGAAGAGTTTGATCTGGGGTCTAAAGCCCAGAATCTGGTGTTGGTTCCAAACTTGGAGAAACCCACAAGAGAGAAGCAGTGAAGGGCCATCTGCCCTGAATGTAGAAGGAGGAGAGATGGTTCTGTGGGAAATGCCTGGGTTTCAGGTTTCCCTTGGGTTCCATATGGACCTTGTAGAAAGATAACCAGAATATACCATGTTGTGAAAAGTTCTGCCCAGGAAATCCTCATGGGAACTGGGTAGCAAGATAATCCCCCAAAAAAGGTTGGATATTGATATCTGGAGTAGTAAGTGGCCAATTTGAAGGGGCAGCAACTGTGTTAAGGGAACAGTAGTTGATACTCAATGTGAGTAACAAGCTTCCACCAAACCCAGAGGGCAACACTACCGGATCATGACAGTGCCGATCAAGCAGTACCTTTCTCACTCCCTAACTCACCCCCACAAACCCCTAGATGATCCCAGCAGACTAGGGCAGGTATTGGGGAAGGAAGAATAGCACAGATGGGAAACAGAGAAGACTGCCATAGCCTCCCACTTCCTAAGCAGACTTCCCTGCCTGAGGTACTACTGACTTGGGACAGGGGAGAAGTTTCAATATAAAATAAAATTCAAAGAATCAAAAATCCGAAATATCTAGTAGCTCCCCCATAAAGCTCAAATGCCCAACAACTGGTGATTACATTTCATGGCATAGCCTCTGTGATACCTGAATCTGGGACTCTTGGGCTGGGACTGGGCTACCCCACAAGTCCATTATGGAGAGTTAAATCTGGGATGAAAGGGAGAGCAGTCAAGAGCCCCACCCCAACTATGAAAAAAAACATACCAAGTACTTGGAATACTCCTGAGCTAGCACCCTTGCCTAAAAGCTGGTCCTTCCTCAAAGGCTGGCCAGCTCTTGGTCACACTCCCTTCTCCCCATCGGGGAGGCAAGGCATGGATCTGCCTGAGGTGACCAGGTGAGCAGCTACTCACTCAAAGCCCTATATGCTGAGAGCTCCCAAACCTCACAGTCATGTGTGAGTTGAGAAGATAGACACAGGAAACTGGAAGAGTATGCTCCCTTTGTGGGATCAAACTGATAAGGACCTGGAAAGTCAGTAGATTTCAAACCAAGTCAAGAAAGTCATGATAGCCCACAATTGCCTTAATTTGACACCTTTACCTGATTCCCCTTGGATTTCATTGTTTCATAACATCTGAAGCTGTTTCATTTGAACTCAACCATCATTGACTATGAGCCTTCTCTATAACAGACACTGTTTAAAACAAACAGACAAAAAAGCCTCCAAAGGGAGTCTGATCTCCTAGCTCCAGCTTCAGCCCTGGCACTACCATGCCACATCACTTTGTGGGCAAATCCCTCTCTCCCTGCCTCTCTCCTTAAGTTTCCTATATCTAAAATCAGAGCATTGAATGAGATGACCTCTAAGACTATTGTTGCTCTAAGGCATTGTAGCATGAATGGAGTCTGAAAGGACTTAAATGTTACTAAAATATGTAGAATTAAGTAGCCCTTGAATTTGCATAGCATTTGGTCATCTTTGTAAAATTCGCGCACACCCATTACCTCATTGGTTTGTATCTCCAGTTTTGATGATAAGGCATTGGTATTATTAGCTTATTAAATAAATAAAGAACCAGACTCAGAAAACGTAAATAAATTATCCAAGGTCACACAAATAGCAAGAGAGCTTGGACCGAGAGCTAGGCATCTTGATTCCCAGCCTGGTCCCCTTTCCTTGCTCCACAAATTCTGGTATTTGCAGCTAATGACAACACAGGAAGCTTCTGGGAACCAGTCAGAACCCCTTCTCACTAATGTCAGGTAACAACACTACACTGGTCTTTCTCAAAGTCCCAGTGGCTAGTCTGACTAAGTGGGCTCTTCCCAGAGGGTCTTATGAACCTCAAATAACCTTTCTAAGTTTCTTTCAGTAACTCTGACCATTTGGAGACAAAACAAATCCATACACAGAGGAATTTGAGGTGTTATTTTAACTTTGTATATCACACATAAAAAGTTACCCTTTAACTTGAATTTTTGAATGTAAGCTGGGAAAAAGAAAAGTTTTTGGCACACGTTCTCCAGGTGAATGCCCCAGAGCCTGAGGTTTAACTCCAGGATCCCCAACCCAACTTTAGAGTTACCCCTATTCAATCCCCTCCCTCTGTCCACACACCCCAGGCCCCTCCCCTTCACCGTATCTCACCAGCCACCTGGTTCCAGACCTTCCAGGCAGGTATGAACTTAAAGGAAGGACTTTGCCCCAAACACTCAGAATTTCCTCCCGACTTATTCCTTATCTTATTCACTAAAAGAAGAGAATTATTATGCATTGTTAAAGGGAAATAAAAATCAAAAATATACTGTCATTATAAGAGCATAGAATATCCTCATGACCCAAAGTACACACACACACACACAGAGCAATAAACATAAATTACTCAATGGTTATTTGGAATATAAGAATGTTAATTTGTATTCAATATCTGCTGATGAATAAGTTTTAAAGATTTTCCTTAAAAATGACTAAAATATAAAAACTTTTGGTTCTTTGAGAAGTCATCACCAATTTATGGGGGAAAGTTACTTATGGGAAAAAGTTTACTCCTTGACAATGTGTATGTCCTTATATTTCTTTCCTTACATACACAGATTCAACTCTGATTTCTGTTCATTAAACTTTTACATGGATGATTCTACCTATTCCATCACACATAAAATAACTGGCTATAACCACACAAAAAGAGGAGAATTATACAGAAGCATTAATAAGATCATATTTCCTAAACTATTATCAAGAAAAACTCATTTGAGAATTCCAAAACATGCTGTCACAACGAGATCCACGGGTTCCCTACTCAGAATTCATATCTACTTTGCCTAATCTCAGAACCTGGACTTCTGGGGGAAAAAAGAAAAGTCAGCCAAGCTACCTAGAAACAAATGCAGGTCTTCCAGGAGTTTTGACCACCTCCCCAAGTAACCCTTGGATGGTCTGAAAATGCACTGCTAACATTAGATAGTTCTGGCACTACTCAGTTCCCAAAATTTGCCACTGCAACAAGAGGGTGTGTTACTGGCAAGTGAGTAGTATCCTGTGGGGCTGAGGGTGTACCCTGCTCAGTGTCAGACTTTTCAGCTGAGTGGACAATCTAGTTTAACAGTGGGATGCTGGGAGCAGGCACACTAGACGCCAAAGCTCTCCTGGTCCTGTTGGTAACTTCATTTCCCAAACGTTCATAATTAAACAGCTTTTATTGAAGTAATCAGCATGAGCTCCTTAGCTTTGTTTTTGCAACCAGTATCGTGTTTATGGAGCCAAATATTGGAGACTTTGATACTGAATACCTCCTTGGATGTGTTAACGTTGGCAGGGTCTCTAGATTCTGAAGATGCCGGGCTGCCTCAGCACAGCCTCCCCTCCACCCTCCAGCTCATCAGCCCCCCCCAAACCACAGAGCTGCAGCTCCCCTGTAAGACTCCCTTTCAATATTTCTCCTGAAAGTCCCAGGGAATGGTTTGCAATTGAAACAGGGTGAAACATGATCTCAAAGTGTCTGTCGGACCAGAAGTTTTCAAAGAAAACATTTCTTAAATCTTGTGCTCACTGCTGTTTCAGCAGACCAATTAGATTGGATGGGACTTGGGGGGGAGCTGTCGCCAGTCACTGCAGCAGGAATAGCAAACAAGACTTAAAGCAAATAAACGAACCCAAAACTGGCATCCCAGGGGCCCCTGGCCAATGACCTCCTTCATTCCCCAGTTGGATGGCCAGCCCACCCTCTGGGACCAAGAGCCAAACTACAGGTTAATCAGATGAGACATTAGTTAGCAGCCTCAATTACTAGAAAGTAATTAATCAGGGAAAGTCTCCAAACAGGAGAACAAATAAACAGGCAGGCACATGCGGTCCCATTTTGGCTCTAGATAAGGCTGCCATCCAGGTGTCCTGCTGGGGTAGAGCCCATCTGTCTTGTTCAGTTCCTCTTTGGAAATGTGGTGACATTTCTCACATCTGCCTAGAAAATGCAAAGCCAAGAGGGCTCTGAATGGGAAGAAGATGAAGGACTTTGGAAAAACTTTTTGAGGAAAGTTTCCAAAGGGGGTTTTATGGTGAGCCCTGCCCTACCCTGAGCATCTTTTTGTATTGTATGTAAACTGCCTCATTTCAAAATTTCAAAAAGAAAGCTCTACATGGGTCTCCAAACTCCTCTCCATTTGGTGACAACCAAGAGCTCAGGTGGTATTTTGGAGTCTGTGCCTAAGGACCCCATTGATTTATTAGTCCCTCAAGATCTATCCAACCTCAGAGACTCTCGGGATAAACTACAAAGTATTTAGACAACCTAAAATTACTAGTTTCTTCTTCAACCTGATTTGGGTGAGGAAGATTGGAAAGATGGGAAGAAAATGTAGTTAATGCAAGTGGAAAATATCACCCATTGGTCCAGCTTGACCTGATATATCACATCAAATAGGGTCATTAGTCTGTGCTGTGTCTTTTTTCTTTCTGGAGGAACAAAAAAAATGTCAGCAACTAGAGAATGTGCATAATGTAAACACGGCTGTGTTAGCTCAGCGTCAGAGAAAACACACCCAAACGTAAGTCAGCACAAGACATCCTCTGCTCAGAGGACAAGCGCAATGATTTTAACCTAATGACCCCCTCTTAAACAGCTCTACAGCAAATCACAATTAAATAAATACCACTTAATAGCAGAGATTTGTTTTACGGCCAGATTATTTGTGGGGAGAGAAAGAGAAGGTTGAATGAGTCACTTCATTTTTAATTATGAAATTAAGGTAGCTTCCAAATATTATTATGAATTCGACCCTAAGCTAAATTTACAAAATACCACAAAGATGAGTTATAGACATTCTGGAACAAAACAGAGACGCAGGAGGTGAGAGGTGTGGAGGGATACCAAAAACTGAGGTAGCTTCATCTTGTTGTCTTAATCTAAAGTGGGGCGGAGTCAGGAGCCTTCCTTCAGCCTAATGATTAGGAATATTTGACCAGAGCTGGATAAAATCACGATGTAAGCACCAGAGAGTGAATGAAAAATGCAGCCATGTGTGTTGCCATGGAAAACTATAGGATGAGGGGTCAGGAGTGCCAAATTCAAGGCCTAAATTTGCCACTGTCTGGGGCACTGGAAAGGAATTAGCTGGAGTGAAGGAGGGAGAGCTATCACAGCTTATGGCTGACACTGAGAGATCACGAAGGAACTTGTGAACCCAGTGACCTGGTCAGCCTTCCTTAAAGGGGGTGTACAGGCAGAACCGACACCTGCCTTCCCTCAAGAGCTTATCTCCCTCCCTCCTTCCTCCTTTCCCTGGAGAGTCTCCCCCTCCTTGTTCTTTTCTATCTGGTTATTTAACTCTGGTGTTTTGAATGTGTTTGATTTTTTTAAATAGGTGCCAACACCTATCTTTGAACATATCTTTGAGCAGGTGACCTGCTGAAGGCTTTGTGACCTCCAAGAGAGTCCAGTGACACTTTTATCTTGCCCCATAGACCTTTACAAAATCAAAAACTTGATGATCGTGTCCCTGGGAATACTGGGGCTCAACCGAAAGCCAAGCCCCACAAAACTTCTTCCTCTTAGTGCCTCCAATGATCCCTAAAAATTGAGAATTTCCAGAAATGGCTGCAGGTTCATCTTCCCTGGTTGTGTGCCATTATTGAGATCAAAAAAAGGTCCTCGTGCTGCTGGTAAAGCCACAGCCTTTCACTGGGGTACAGCAAAGTCCACGGGATGGTGAGCACCACTCAGAAGCACTGCCTCCCCCAAAATCAACCTCTCAAAATCTGCCAGTCACTCACTGATTATATCATAAGAAACCCTGTCAAAGTCCTTGTAAGAGTAAGTGCCATGTGTTCTTCATTACAATACCTAGGTGAGACATGAACATAGCAGATGTCATTTATTTCACATTTACCAAGTAACCGCCAGGGCCCGACACTCTGCTGTTTCAGAAGATGCACAAAAATAAAACTCAGCTCCTCCTATAAAGAAGCTAATACAGGAGACAAATATAAAAGTGAATAATTATAATCCCAAATAGCACGTTAGGCTAGATGCAGAGGAACCCACTTCACATGTAGCCAAAGGGTGTGTATCTCTTTCCCTTAATCTGAGTCAAATGATCTCCAAGTCTTGTTGGTCTCTAGAAAATAACTCACTAACGCAAAATCTTAGCAAATGGCTCTTCCTGACGGCTGCATTAACAGAAGTTTGAAGTCCAGATTGAAGATGATAGGCCCTAAATCACTCTAAAGGATCACACTTGCAGAGGGACCCTGACAGATAAGCACACATTCAGGGGAGGAAGAACAGAATGGTGAGCAACCTCAGGGCCATCACTAAGAGGACATTGTTCGAAGAGAGCCCAGGAGGTTCAGCTAGGCTAAGAAGACTCAGAAGCCCCCCGAGCAATCTGGGAGGGCCTCAAGAGCGAGAATATCCCTGCACAGGCTGTCATCTATGGGAGCGGACCCCCCTGGAGTTGTACGGAACACAACTGTGAAATCACACCTGTTGCCTTGCACTCATCTCTCCATCTACTGTGCCCAGAAGAGCAGCCTCTTGATAAATGTTTGGTGAATAAGACACAGTGCTATCTACAAATAGGTGAAAACCCGCTGTGCGAAAGATGGAGCTGATTTGTATTGTTTTAGTTGCCACCTAAGATGGCAGAACAAGGCTAGGGGGTGCAAAAGCAAGAGGAAGGCACAACGTTTTTCAAACTTTGAATAATTTTCTATGAAGCAGAGTAGTCTAACCATGAAAATGACTGGGGGCAGCTCTGAGCTCCCTCTCATGGACACTTAACAAATAGAGAGGAGATGAGTGGCCTTCAGGATTTGGGGTGAATATTCCATTCTTAGAGGAGGAAGTGGAAGTTGGGCTAAAGCCCGAGGCTGCCTTTGGGTCTTGACAAAGAGCAAACCATTGTGAGCAGACCACTGGAAACTCCCAAAGCTGGGCAGGAGGTAGCACAAACAGACCTGGGAGAGTTAAATTTCTATTTGGCTCCAGAACATTTTAAAAATTATTTCTTGTCAAATCAAAACATTTCCAAACAACTCAGGTCAGATAATGCCAAGCTTACCACGTGGGTTTGCTCAGCAAGCAGAAGGGCCTGCAATGCCGTCCGACTGCATTCTGCACATAGGGGAAGAACTTCCCTGTCCGTGCCTCCTAATCTGATGAATCCTTGTCATAAATTCTGCCCAGGCAGTCGGCCGGGAGGCTGCTGGCACTGGGCTAAGGGGAGGGGCTGCTTTACGAGGGCCAGAGGAGACAGCAGGCCGCCAAGCCCTCTGTGAGAAGCTAGTAAATCAGCAGTCAGTGGAAGTTCTGTGAAGAAGAGGCAGCCCTACCTCGGAGTGCCAGGGGCCCAGAGCACAGGTGACATGGGCAGGAGCAGGGAGAGTGCCCTGGTCAGCTTATAGCGGTGGTGAGGGCACCCTGAAGCATGATTCCACAACCCCTGAGCCTCTTACATGCCCTGCTTCCAGGCATTAAGCTCCAAGTTGGAGGTTGGGAATTCAGGGCCAGTGACAGAAATGATCTCCACCAATCAGTAGCTCACATTCCAGATGGGAGAACCAGTTGGAAGAAAAGAGCTTCCATTTGTCTGCTTGAGCTGCCCTAACAAAATACCATAGACTGGGTGGCTTGAACAACAGAAATGCATTTTCTCACAAGTTTGAAGGCAGGAAGTCTCAGATCAAGATCCCACAGGACCAGTTTCTGATAAGGCTCTTGTGGAGAAATGAACTAAGCCACTCCATGGAGTTACTGCCTCAGCATCCATCTTGTGTGGCCAAGTGGCCTGCGGGGACCTTACACTGACACTAGCCCCTCGCGTCCTAGGCTGCAGCAGCAGAGTCATGAGCAAACGTGAGTTCCTGATTGGACTTCCTAACAGCCTTGTGAGCAACAGTCCCCCTGCCTCCCAGCGTCTATTTGCCTCGTGTGCCCCTTAACTAGGAATCCCGTGGGGCTTACCAATACCCTGTTCTTCTGGCTTGAATTGACGAATCCAGCCCTAGCCTGGAAAACAGTGTGCTCCACTCACAGACCCTAATAAAGATAGGAGCCCCAGGCCCCCCATCTCTGCACTCTGCCTTGACATCCCCATGTGACCCCTCAAGGCATGCCAGTTTCTTCCTTTAGGACCTGAGAGTAATAAAATCCTCTTTTTCAATTTCTCCTGTGGGCTGTTGTTGAACTGAGGGCCACTATTTAGCACCCTGTGCTCCACTCGACAAATGTTAATTTAACCCAGTCATAACAGCTCACACCCTGTCTTGTAGATGCCTGCCTACTTACCGTGCCCTCACGTGGCAGCGAGAAAGGGAGTGACTTCTCTGGTCTTTTCTGATAAGGACACTACTCCTACTGGATCAGGGCCCCAACTTTAAGATCTCATTTAACTTTTTTTCCATAAAAGCCCTATCCCCAAATATAGTCATGTTGAGGGTTGGGGCTTCAACATATGAATTTGGGAGGGACACAAACATTCAGCACAAAACAGAGCTCTAGAAAACAAAGCCTGATAGAAGAGGTGAGACTTGCTGTTAGAGAATTGAGCAGAATCCTGTGGAGTGACTCCTCTGACGGAGGGACTTGGGGCTGAGAGAGAAATCAAGGAAGGTACCATAGAAGAGACATCTGATCGGGGCCATGTAGAATAAGAAAGAGCCCATCCCTTGAAAAAATAAAGCAGGGAGATCACACAGGATCACCATCCTATGTGTAAGGAGTACAAGCCTTGGGATCAAGCTGTCTGGGCTGTAATCCTGCCTCTGATCCTACTAGTTTCTGTGACCCTGGACAAGAATTTTAATCTCTCTGAACCTCAGTTTACTCACTTGTAAAATGTAAATTAAAGAGTCTGTTTGACAGGTTGTTGTGGAGGCTAACAAATTAATTCCCATAAAGGGACTGAGCCAACAACACTAGTGAATAAAACATGGCATTCTAGGCAGAACATGGGGGAGAGCCTGTCAATCACATGGAGTCTTGAAAACAGATATCCTGTTGAAGGAAGGGTACGCAGTTCAATGTGGCAGCTTCAGGGACACCAGCAAAGGAACGAGGATGTGGGATCAGTACAGACTGGAAAGTTATTTAATGAGGCACGAAGAGTTTGAACTTTCTTTGAGAGTTCTAGGCAGCCATTGGGAGACTTGAAGCAAAGAGTGACATGAAGAGGACTAGAGTTTAGGAAGACCACTCGGATGTCCATGTGAAGCAGGGGCTGAGGAGGAGGGAGTGCAAAACTAAGGAACAAGGCTAGGGTGCCCAAGGTGGCAGTCAAGAAAATGTCCTGGCAGTTAATTCCCCATCCCTTCAAAAGGTGTCTGCTGAACTTCCACAACATGCAAGGCCCACTGTCAAGGGCTGGCACTGAGACTCTGGTCCCAACCCCAATCTACTCGGTATTCAGGACCCTCCACAATCTTTTCCAACTCACCTTTCCAGTCTCTCCCCAAGCATTCCTCAGCAGGCTCCAGAAAAATGGACTGAAGGGCCTTTCCTAGTGGAATGAGCTTAAACTGTGCCTTCCCTTCGTGCCCTTTTTGTGGGAACCTTCACACCCTTGTTGTGGAAACCTTCGTGCCTGGGTTTGAAACACTCCTTTCCCACTTACTAGCACTGTGTGGCCTAAGGCAGATCACTTAACTTTTCTGAGCATCCATTCTTTCATAGGTGTAATTTAGACAGCGAGAGTACTTACCTCAATTGCATATTGTAAAAAATAATGAGTCCATTTAGCACAAAATCTGGCAGAGTTGCTGCTACTTGCCTGCAAGACTCCCAAAGCCCTTGCCCAGAATCTCTTTTTCCAGGAGCCAGTTCCTGATCCACGAGTCTTCAGGCCCCACTACCGACCTCTATTAGTCTGTCCCCTTGCTCTGCTCTCAGAAGCTAACGCACGTTACAGCTTCTGGGCACTTTGTTTTCTCCACTCCCAAACACTCACTGATGAAGAGGTCTCACAAGGACCACGTATTTCTCATCTATGTGTCCTCTCAACACTAAGTGTAAGAGATAGTGCACAAATCTGAACTGGGCAGATATCTATATGTTAGGCTATGAAGGATTAACAGCACAACACCAAGAATCCACCCCCACCCCACCCAACATGCCATGTCCACACTCCCTTGTATGTATGTTTTTTTTTCCTGCCAACAGTCTCTGATAATGTACCAGAAGAGGGCACAGACTCAACGGAAGCCTGCTAACAAAATGCCAATCACTGTGACATGACCCGACCAAAACTGAGCTGAGACAACCAGAGTGTCTGTTAAGAACAATGTTGGAAATGAGAAGATATTCAGGCATGGACAACAAAGTGTAAAATTGAAAGGAGTTTGAAAGTCCTGATGTCAAGACAGAGTCATTGAGGGGAGTTCAGAGTTGGAACCACAGGAGCCAACAGCAAGTAAAAATTACAAGAAACCAGAAATTATCAATAATAATAGAAATTACATGTATTGAAGATCTTCTGTGTGCCACCCACTAAGCTAGGTAATTCATGGATTCTCTTCATGGATTATCTTATTTATTCCTTTTACAAAAAAAAAAAACCCCAATGCGTGGGCATTAATATTAGTCCCATAAGAAGAAGAAATCGAGTCACAGAATGGATATCCATTACCTTTATTGTCCCTCAATTCCTTACAATAAACCCTCATGCTATCCCCCATGCCCAATGCCCATTACTTAAAGTAACCTGAGTAAATCTCTTCTCCTTGTAAGTAACAGGAACAGAAAGTTCTATGGAAAGAAGGTCTATACACAAGACATGAAAAATGTGCAAAAAGCAGAGGAAACAAAGAAGTACCCCAATAAACTCAGCCCAGACCAGCCGCACTATCCAGAGTGACTTCCCAGCCCCCAGCTTGCAGGAACCACTAATTCTCCTGGGCCTCAATGGTCTGTGCCAGGCATGACTATACGCTATCTAGTACTATTGTGCCTTTTCTTCCAAGCGAGCTGGTGAGCTCCTTGAAAACAGAGATCATGCCTTCTCATGTTGTTTGTCCTTTGGCAAATGACGGTGTGCTGAACGCTTTCAGAAATCATCCCCCTGGCTCTGTTCAAAGTGCCAATGATTCCACCCATGTACACAGAATCCTTCGGGGCTCTCCAAAGGCATCAGAGCCCTTAGGTGTAATCTGAGAATCACTAGCAGAATAAATAAATCCCTGCCCTGGTGGCAAATACTTCCCTTTACTTCTTCCCTTATAAAAGCAAACTTCTCCAACCCAATCTCACAAGTGCTCGCTAATGGGTTCTTTGTTTTGTTTATGCCACTTAGTTCAAGCCAGAAGCAAACAAGAGAAAATGCACAAGGAACCACCTAGCACAGTGCATGGCATAGAGTTAGGAACTCCGTGTTTCCTCCAATACTGCCTTATTTGAAGAGTGCAAACTTTCGTGTTTTAAATGGACCAAAAAATGGTTAGGCAATAAGTGGTAGGTACCATTGCCAGGAAGCCTGCTTCTCAGCACTTGTGCAGACTTGCTACGTGTGAACAGGAACAATATAAACTTCAGGCACCCATCTTTGAGGCTTCCAGTTGGCCCTCTCAGCAATCAACAGAGTTACACTAGTCCACACCTCTCAAGAGGGGATCCAGCTCAGGATCATTTGCAGGATCAGCCTCAGAAGAAGCTGCTTCTGCAGGGCTAGGCTGGAAAATTAAGTCCTGTCCCCAGAAAATGGCAGATGCTTGGACCTACAAAGCTGAAAACCTCATGCAAGGTTCAAAATAGCAGGAAGGGAATTAAGAGATCCCCATTTGCTGGGGTTAAGAACTAGCGATGAAGATTGGAGTGCAAGCAAGAAAGCAGAGGGTCTACAAGGGCAGGGACAGTGGAAGCGAGGCAGAAGTGAAGGCTTTCAGAGGAATGGACAATGCAGCGTTTTGCAAACATTTTGAGTAGGTGATCTCTTTAAATATATGCAATCCTAACACACAGATGTTTTGTTTTTTTTTTTAATTTTTTTTTTTAACATTTATTTATTTTTGAGACAGAGAGAGACAGAGCATGAACAGGGGAGGGGCAGAGAGAGAGGGAGACACAGAATCTGAAACAGGCTCCAGGCTCTGAGCTGTCAGCACAGAGCCCGACGCGGGGCTCGAACTCACGGACTGTGAGATCATGACCTGAGCCGAAGTCGGACGCTTAACCGACCGAGCCACCCAGGCGCCCTAACACACAGATGTTTTAATCAGTAATTAGGAAATTAGTACATTTACTAATTACAAAGACAACTGATAAGCACAGGAAATTCATTTTATTAAGATAAAAATCTAAAGTAGAGGATGACAGCTGCAATTTTCTATCATCCTCTCCATCTAATTTATTTCAGTATTTTGTCCTGGTTCTATAATTTCAAAAGAAAAAAGAAATTCTGGTCACAGCAACAAATTGTTGCAAGTGACAATAGCAATCTTTAACCAGTTGTTTTATAATGAAGATAATCTTCAGTTAGCCAGCAATGGTAAGAAAAGCTTTATTCTGAAATCTGAAAAAAAAAAAAAAAAAGAAAGAGTAAATGTGTTGAATAACAATTGCATAATCACTAAAAGAATGAATCCTTTAGTTTAAAAATCCCCAGCCAAGAACATCTACTAATATTTGCCACTTGATTTCACAGATTGGCATGGGCTGGAAGCATGGGCCAGTTGGCCTGTCTTAAAATTTTCTTTCTGTGTGGAGTGGACATAAGAGCCAAAGAGGCCTCTGGTGGGGAACTGATGAACAACCCCAGAATCCAAGTTACAAAGAAAGAAACTACCTAAATCCATACCACCAAATAGCTTAAAAGGGAAGTAGAGAGAAGCAAAAAAAAAAAAAAAAAAAAAAGTAGAATCTGACAGGTTCAAGACTTAACCCCAGATATGTTATTTATTTGACCTTGGGCAAATTATTTACAACTTCTGAGCCTGAGTATTCTTATCCATGAAACTGGGATACTAATGTTCTTTAACTGAATTGTTATAAATATCAAATGAGATGCAATATGTACATGTACGGGCCTGGCCAGTTAGCCCAATAACTAGGAACAAGGATGGAGTAACCCTGATCTGAGCAAGGGGACACAGAGGCCCAGTGGTTAGCTCTGGAGAACCTGATCCAGATGTGGAAGGGTCTCAGGAGAAGATCCTCATCAGGTGGAGAGGAGAGGGAGGAGATGGTAGAACTCACTTGGTTCTTCCTGCCACCATGGGGATTGATACAGGGGACAGAATCCACTCCAAATGAAGACTGGAGGATGTAGAGGCTGAGGGCCACAAAGACGATGTTAGCAATAAACACAGGCAAGTCCAAGGGAGGATACTTTTGTCCCAGCGATCACTCGTCTGTGATTTCCTGTGAATGCAGATTTTTGCAGATAGACACACCCTATTTACCCTCCACCCAAAGTCTGCAGAGAAGGAGAAATTTCGGCACCCATGCCAGACTCTACAGCAGACCAGACAGAAAGGGGCCATGTGAGGGCAATGCTACTTGGAGGTGTCAACCCTAACCCTGCTCCCTGAACTTACACACTTCATCAGTTAAAGTTCTGGGTACCTCTCCCTGTTCAAAATCAAAGTTCTATATTCTCCTCTGTCTTCCCAAATTGAAGTAGCTGCTTGTCCCCATCCACATATATGAATCCCAGAGAAATTCCTCCTGTGTTCAACTCCATTGGGATTTCTTCTTTAAATGGGATCCTCATTTTTCCTTTGCCCTATGATATTTACCACCACAACAGCCAGCTGACTCACTTAGTCTATCTCCACCTGGGCCAGGTCTGTCCAATCCCTGACTAGAGATGGACCAAGATGAGATGAAAGGTAGATTCTTCAAGGAGAGGAAGAAAGCAAAGCCCCAAACACTGTAGTCTTCCCCACAATGTGCCAGAAGGAAGCACCCTTCAACTCAGGCAGGATTTGTTGAATCCATCTTTACTCCCATACTGCCAATCTGTGACTCAAAGCTTCAAGTCCTGTGAGTGAAGGCCTCGTAGACATGTGGCTTCTTGTTGGAACAATATACTGAAGGAGAGAGTCCATTTTCCCTCCTAATGGATCTCTTAACAAGCTTATGTAAAGATCTCAGAGATCATTGTTCTAGTGACACAGAGGTATAATTGATTATTGTGAGTTGGATGCCTACAGAGTGATTCATTAGGGCCCCATCATCTCTGTCATTTTTAATGGGAAGGGTTGGGTGGTATGTAAACATGGTTATGACAAGCAAGGAAGAACAAACAGACCAGAAAGAAAGAGAACCACAGAGGTCCCTGTAAGGTGAAGCCTTTCTTTCCCAGAAGTTTAAGATAATTCTGTCAGAGATGCTCTTCCAACAGGTGCCTTGGCCCAGTGCTACACCAACACCTAAACGATGCAAGCCCACACCTCCTTCCCAGACGTCTCTGAACACCAAGCACAGAGCTCCACAACAGATACAATTAAATGACTGGCTGTGGTATTACGGTTGCACTCTATCTGAAGTGTACTTGATTTGCCTAGAGGATATCTTACAGAGGACTTCAAGGTCATGCTAACCTTTATAGAGGGTGCACTCCAGGTCAACAACTGATGCACTCCATTCTTTATCCTCACTCTATAAATAAGATCAGAATGAACCTCCAAGGAGTTCATTATTATAAGGTTAGCTTTAGGGGTTAGGAGATCAATGAGTCAGAAATGGGCATCAGGGGGGAAATAATTAAAGGAGAATGTGTATACACTGACAAAGATAATCTGCTCTAAACTGTGGAAGCATGGTTAATTTAAAACTTTAGATATTAAAAAATGAAGGAAAAAGTAAAGAAGTCTCCATTGATTATATGAAATCATTTCGCTGTGATTTCTAGAAGTTATGTCTTAGTCATCTTGAATCCATCCCATTTTCTAGCATGATGCCTACTATATAATGGATACCAGAATTTTCTTGTGCAACTGGTATTATTACCAATTTCACTAAGACACTGTCATTTTTCTTCTTAACATTCAAATTGACCATTTGAGTCTCTATCCTATCCAAACTATCAGCATATCCAGTTTCTTTTTCTTTGGATTTCCTTTGCCTAGAATTGTCGATGAGTCCAATGTTTATTCAGACCAAAGGGGCTACTTCAACTTTCAAACTAAATGGAGAACCAGAGAATCAGACTTGTCCACAACTAAAAGCCCAGACTTTGACTGCCATGGCTTTTGTCTTTGCCACACTGATTTCTTTCAAAAATAGATACATCCTGCTGCACAGCAGTGATAACACCCTGTCTGGTCCCTATGCAAACAATAGTTTCTTCAAAAGGCACCATCCCACCTACTCCAGAGTTGGGCTTGGCCAAAGATGTCCCGAGCTTGGCTTCCCAAGGTCTTTGCTTGACCCTCACATGCTCAACTATTGTTCCCTGTGACAGAAAGGGCTAGATAAAGGGAGGAGCTCCTAGCCTTAGCCTAGCTCTATGCCAGATCCAGCCCTGCCCCTCTCCTCCCTGTAGCACCTGGCAGTCTCCTCGCCCTGGCATTGAGCCTGGGTCAACAGACCAGACTCTACTGAGTTCTCCCTGGGAACACATGGTTTTGAGGAAACTTAGTCAAAACACCCTCAATCCAATCTTGTCCCCAAAAAGAAAACTTAAGAGTTTCAATCCTTTCCTCCCGAAGGAGGATTTTTGCCCCTATACAAATTACCCCACAGCAACCCTATCTACCGATGCTAGGAGGGACTGACTTGGTGAAGCCACAAGAGTTGACCTTACATTTATATGTAAGGGTTGTTAGATGTTAGAGTTGTCACTCAAGTGACAAGGAATATGTATTTCCTATTTCTGAAAGGAATACGATTTGCTCCAAAATGTTTTCCTGATTCCACTTAGAAAGAAAAGCAGAGGAGTTGGTGACTTTTCAATGGAGACTCCTTTACTTTTTCCTTCATTTTTTAAGATCTGAAGTTTTAAATTAACCATGCCTCCCAGTCTAGGGCACATTATCATCGTTAGCATGCACATGTTCTCCTTTAATTATTTTTCCCCCTAATGCCCATTCCTGACTCATTGACCTCCTAACCCCTAATGCTAACCTTCACCCTAACCCTTCCCCCACATGAGGATCATTCTCATGTGTTTAATGCACATCCCCTTGTTTATGTTTTATTGTAAAATATGCATTGTTTTATACACACATGGTACCATGCTATGGATCTTGCTCTGTTTTCTACATTTTAACTCTGTACTACATTTTAAGGTCCACCAATATTTAGTCCATCGTTTCTAACTTTACAGCATACTACCGCATCATATGCAACCCCACATTTTAACTCTCCATTCCCCCAGTGACGGACACTAGGTTGCCTTCAACATCTTCCCCCATAAGCAACACTACAATGCCTATTCCTCATGTAGTCACCTAGAGACCTGTATGCACATTTCTGTGCCAGATTAGAGTATGTGTGTATATAACTTAGCCAACCACTGCCAGACTGCTCTTCTCAATGTCTCTCGCAGAACATGAGTGTTACTTCATATTCCTACACTCCCCAACACTTGGCATTATCACATTTTATAATTTTAGCCAGAATAACAAGTATAAATTTATATCTCATTACTGTTTCATTTTCATTTAATTTGAATTTCTTCATTTACTTGTTAGCCTTTGAGGTCTTTTCTCTGTTAAATTGGTGATTCATATCCTTGGCCCATTTTTCCACTGAGATTCCCTCTTTTACATATTGAGTCATTTTTAAGAGTCCTTTTTATGTCCTGGATGTTAATATCTTGTCTATATAATAAGAATGCTATCTTGGTGATTAAACTGTTATCAACTTTATTCATGATGTCCTTAAATTTTACATGATCAAATCCATCAACTTTTCTGCCTTGTGCACTATGTTTTAATGGTTTCATTTAAGAAGTTCTTCCTCCCTCCTAGGCCTTAAAAGTATTATCTTATATTTTCTTCAATTAACATACAGTATTTCCTTCCATGCTGAAGTCTTTAATTCATCTGAACTTCACCTTTATATGTTATCACGTTTATTTCTCTTAAAATTGTGAGGCCTTTTTCCCAAATCCAACTATTAAACTATTTATCTTCCTGTCCCCACCCCTGTCCTTCACATGTTGTGACTGTTTTATGGAATATTAAGTTTCTAGATGTAATAAATACATGTATAGGTGAATACATATACAATACATATAAATATACATGATATAGATATGCATATATATAGATGATATAGATGTTCAAATACAGATGTTTCAGATAAATATAGATACATAAATATATAGATACATGTCTGTCTCTGAGTTCTCTAATCTATTTCATTGGATTATATGTTTCTTTTACATAAATATCAGTCTTTGTAACATGTCTTAATATCTGGTAAAATAAGTATACCCTTTTCTCTATTTTTTTAAAGTTCACTTAGCTATTCATGGACCTTATTTCTTCCATATTTCTTCCATTATTTCTTCTATTTTTTTTTTAATTTTTTTTAACGTTTATTTATTTTTGAGACAGAGACAGAGCATGAACGGGGGAGGGTCAGAGAGAGAGGGAGACACAGAATCGGAAGCAGGCTCCAGGCTCTGAGCCATCAGCCCAGAGCCCGACGCGGGGCTCGAACTCGCAGACCGTGAGATCGTGACCTGAGCCGAAGTCGGACGCTCAACCGACTGAGCCACCCAGGCGCCCCTATTTCTTCTATTTTTAAAAACATGTTTATCAAGTTCTTTAAAATATCCCATTGGAATTTTCAATGAAATTGCATCAGATTTGTAATTTAATTGGGGCAGAAAACACCTTGATAATATTAACTCATTCCATGCAAGAATAAGGATTGTGTCTCCATTTAAATAAATCATCTTCTATGTACTCTAATAGAACTTAACGTTTTTCTATAGAAATCTTGTATACTCTTGAGTAAGCTAATGCCTGCATACTTTAGTTTTTATTGATTTATGAATGTTACATTCTTATGTTTTTATTTTTTTATTTTTTTTTTCAACGTTTATTTATTTTTGGGACAGAGAGAGACAGAGCATGAACAGGGGAGGGGCAGAGAGAGAGGGAGACACAGAATCGGAAACAGGCTCCAGGCTCTGAGCCATCAGCCCAGAGCCTGACGCGGGGCTCGAACTCACAGACCGCGAGATCGTGACCTGGCTGAAGTCGGACGCTTAACCGACTGCGCCACCCAGGCGCCCCACATTCTTATGTTTTTAAGTGATTGTTGATTATTGCTGATGAAAAACCATGTTAAATATATTTAGGCTGATTTGGGATCCAGGAAGCTTTTCTTAGTACTTATAAGCATTTGTTTTGTGGGGGTTTTTTCCTACTTTCTTTAAATGAAAGCTTCTTTTAATTTTGTTGTTGTTGTTGTTGTTGTTGTTGTTTATCTTAACAACTACCTCACTGAGTTACAGCAAATATTCTTTCTTGGAATCTTTTTTTTTTCCTTCTTCCCATATGAAGATTATACATTCAAAAAGCTGAATAAATCATGTTTTAAAAAATAACTACATGGTGAATAACTGGAACCAAGAAGAAAGATACAACTGTATTTTAACAGGGAACATGTCCTTCATAGAAGCTGAAACTGGAAGTAGATACTCTCCTGGCTCTTAGAAAACCTGTGAATACCGTTTAGGGTAAACTTTTGTTTAACAGTTGTAGAGATGATGTTACAATTCAGTGACAAAATTAAGACATAAAGTTTATACCAGGGTTTATAAACATAGGTCTTTCAACAGCTTGTGTCAGGAAAATGTCCTGTGGAAAAAAGATGCAGTTACACTCCTTATGCAGTAACACTGACAGTTGTACGCACAAGGACAGTCACTCAGACTAAGTCACCAGGGAAGGGTGCTAACTACTCCCAGAAAATGTCTGATGACACACTCTTTCTTCTTCCTATGTCCATAGTTCCATATCTTTCATCCTCTGTCCTCCTTACCCCTTTGGCTACGGTACATACAGGTTAAATTTATCCTGACTGGAAACATTTATGAAAAACGTTCCCAGTTCATTGAACTTTTGTCAGTTTTCAAACAGCAACAGATGTTTCCCCTGTGCTATTCATAGCCTTCTTCATGTTTCCACAAGCAGGAAGAACCCTCAAGCAAACGAGAGCTATCTCTCGCTAAAGGCAGGAATAGTATGCACTGAAAGCAAATTCAGTTTGGAAGGAATAAATAGGTCAAAAGTTCCAAAATCCTTCTGTGGACTTTGAAATGATGGTAGTAATCTTGATCACATGGTGGTCATTTGGAATAGTCACATTATTTCACACCACCCAAACCTTCTCCTGATTCTTTACTTACAGCCTATCTAGGAGCAGCTGGAAAGCCTCCAGGGCTCCACCCAACAGCAAACATGAGATCCCATTCCCATCCTGAATGAGGGGCTGAGGATCACCCCACTTTGGAATGAACTGGGTCCACCATCACCAAAGCCAACTCCCTGAGGCATGAGCTGGGGCAAGAGGGAAGGAGCAACTGGAACTGGGACATGAATCTTGCTCAGCTCTTTTAAGACAGACACATGCTGCCACCTGGTTCCCATTACTGCCTCGAGACAGGGAGACTTGCCCACTGAGGCACCCAGGTGGAAGAATGAGGCTGAGGCCCTTGTGCTTGGAGCCCAGAGAATGTTCCCAGCATATCACAATTACAGAAACATCTGTGCCCAACAGCTTTCAGCTGAACTGCTGTGAAAATTTACAGTGTTCGATTGCTTTCAGAATTTCTCACTTCTCAGCCTGAGGCAGGGTGGTCTCAAGGCTGCCAGTGAGTTGCTGCAGGAAGTGAGAGAGATCACAATTTCCAGTGTTTGGATGAAATGTGGCATAAGGGTGTGAGGGGTGATCCCGGAGCCCTGAGGGCTGTGGACCTCCACCAACTGAGCATTTCTTTCTTCCTTTCTATTCAATCAACATATACTTCCTGAGCATGAGGTGAACTGACCTTATGATGGATCCAAATCTGTGTAAGAGATGGTCCTCCAAGAACCAATAACTTAGTGAGAAATAACCAATGGTTAAAAATAATTCAAATAATATTTATGCTGAAACAAGATGAAAATAAAAAAGCTATACTAAATGTGAACATATTTGAGAGTACCATATAGAACAGCACTAAAGTCCTCAAATAAACAATAGCATCACTTGGTATCTTGTTAGAAATGTAAAGTCTATGATCCCCCTCCCCAGACCCCCTATCTGGGAACAGGGCCCAGGAATCTGTATTAAAAAGTTCTGCAGGTGATCCTGGATTAACCTTCAGAAGCAATGATCTAGAATACAGACAAAACCAAAAACAAATTCTAGGCAAATAAATTACCCAAAACAATCCAACTTGGCTTTTCCAGGGGACCAGGGGAAACAGGCAAGAAGGACAGACTGCCTAGTGCAGTGTAGCAAAGGGTCACAGCAATCAATGGTGAAAGTGGATAAGGATTCATGGGACTAGTAGCAACAGCTAGCCAAGGGAGGAATCAACAAAGTCTTTGAAAATTACAGAGATTGCATGAGGATATTTTCTTAAAACACTTAGACATTGCTAATATACGATGTCATGCAAAGACCTCTCAACAATTAGAGGATAAACAACCAGAGGGTAGGACTGTGCACAGTTGGGAAAATTGGCCAAGGCCTCTGTCACAATTTATACAACACCCCCACAACCATCACTACCACCTTCTATGCTATGAACCAAGGATTTTCACTTTTTCCGAGTTTTAAATATTGTAACCCATATGACGGTTAACTTTATATGTCTACTTGACTAGGCCACGGGGTGCCCAGGTATTTGGTTAAACATCATTCACAGCATATCCACAAGAATATTTCTGAAGGAGATGAACATGTGAATTGGTAGACATAGTAAAGCAGATTGACCTCACTGACATGGATGGGTCTAATCCAATCAGTTGAGGGCCTGAACAGAACAATATATCAGCGTAAGAGAATTCTCTCTCTGCCTGTCCTTAAGCTGAGCTATCAGTGTCTTCTGATGCTTTTAGACTCGGACTCCTGGGTATTCAACTTACTGACTGAAGACCTTGGGACTTCTTAGTCTCCATAATCACTTGAGCCAATTCCTTATAATAAATCTATTTACGTACAAATATATATACATATAAACACATATGCATATATACATACATATACATATGTACATACTTATCTGTGTATGTATCTATATATGTATGTGCATGTTTGTGTGTGTACGGATGGATGTGTGTGTGTGTGTGTGTGTGTGTATATATATATATATATATATATATATGTTTTTCTATTGTGTCTGTTTCTCTGGAGACTAATAACCTTTGTTAAAATAATATTTTACCTGAGATCAAAATGCACAGGAGACAGGTAAGCCAGCTTTTCTAGTTGAGAAGTGTATTGGGCCTTGAGAGGATTCTACAGAATTCCCAGGGATTTTAAACCATTAAGTTAAAGAAATGTGTGTGCTCTTCATTCTAGTTTATGGTCTTCCACAAGCTGACACATACTCCCTACCCATCCCAGGTCTATCCTGGTCAATCCTGTGGAAATGAAGGCTACCAGTTCCAAAACCATTTAAACCATCTCATATAACCTCCCTATTAAAGCCAAGTGCTGCTACTTCAGTATATTCATGTGCCTCCTTGGTAGAGTTCAATAATCCAATCTTGTGAAGACTGGGCTCAATTTTCTTACCTGATCCTGAGCTCTTTCTGAAGCCTGTAGAAGGCAGAGTCAAGACACCTCTGTGATGCAGGGAAGAAACTACACAAAGGCGATGTGCTTTCAAGAGTCTTCTACAACCACCGCTGCCACTCTTACTCAGGCATTACTCACTACCTATGATGCAAAAGTTCTTATCATAGCCACATGGCAATTTTATACTGAGTTGAACCTCTGACATTAGGGCAAAGTTGGATGCTTAAATAAGTGACCAAAACTTAGACCTTCTGATTTCCCATTACAACACATTTTTCCTCCCCTACCCCTGCTTTATTAAGGTACAACTGACAAATAAAAAATGTATATATTTAAGATGTACAATGTGATGTTGGTTTTTTTTAATGTCTATTTATTTTTGAGAGAGAGAGAGAGCACAAGCAGGAAGGGGGCAGAGAGAGGGAGACACTGAATCTGATGCAGGCTCCAGGCTCCAAGCTGTCAGCACAGAGCCCAACACAGGGCTCGAACCCACGAAACGTGAGATCGTGACCTGAGTCAAACTTGGATGCTTAACTGACTGAGCCACCCAGGTGCCCCCAATGTGATGTTTTACATATGTATACACTGTGAAATGATTACCACAAATAGGCTAATTAACACATCCCTCACTTCACATAGTTAACCATGTTTTTTTGGTGGTGAGAACACTTAAGATCTACTCTCAGGAAATCTCAAATAGCAATATCATATTGACTATAGTCATCATGCTAATTTTAAATGACCTATCTTCAAGTTAGCTAATTCTTCTGTATGATCAAGTCTGTTATTGAAGCTCTATATTGAATTTTTCAGTTCAATCATATATTCTTCAGTTTCAGGATTTCTGTATGGTTCTTTTTTATGGTTTATATTTATCAAATTTCTTATGTTGCTCATATATTGTTTTCTTGATTGTGTTTGGTCATCTGTGTTCTCTTGCATTTGCGTCCAACTTTGGCTCAGGTCATAATCTCACTGCTCCATGAGTTCGAGCCCCACACCAGGCTCTGTGTTGACAGCTTCAGAGGCTTGAGCCTGCTTCAGATTCTGTCTCTGTCTCTCTGCTCCTCCCCTGCTTTCTCTATCTCTCAAATGTAAAATAAAACATTTTTAAAAAGATGATTACTTTGAATTGTTAGGCAATTTGTAAATTTCTATTTCATTGTGATAAGTTACTGAAGCTTTATTCATTTCCTTTTATGGTGTCATGTTTACCTGATTTTTCATTATCTATATAGCCTTGTATTGTGTCTTTGGCATTTGAAGAAGGGAACACCTCTTCCAGTCTTTACAGACTGGTTTGGGCAGGTAAATATCTCCTGTTAGATCTCTTGATGATGGGATTATCTCTGGTTTGCAGCTGAGTGGGTTTGGAGCCAGATCACATGGCTGCTGCTGGGTCTACAGCTAAAAGACCTGTTACCAGGAGCTCAGGGGGGTGTGGATCCTGCCTGGTCCCTAAGAAGATAGGACTGCCTCCAGGACCTTTGTCAGTAGGGTTGGCACTGGGACAAGGGTCTACTTCAGGATCTACAGTTGGGTCCACAGACAGGGGCTGTTACCAGGTATGAAGAAAGGTATGGTTCCTACCACGTCCCTGAGAGGGTTCCTGCTGCATCACTGGACAGATCCTCTGGGGTAGGACTGACCCCAGACCACAAGAGGGTGTGGCTCAAACCAAGTCACAGAGCTGCTTCAGGGTCTATAGTCAGAATCAAAGTCTGCAGATCTGCCTCTAGGGATACAGGAATACATCTCTTGCTGGGTCTCTGAGTAGGCAAGACCAATCTGAGACCATGGCTGAGAGGGTCTGGAGCCAGATCATGGGCTGCTTCAAGTTCCACAGCCAAGGGGCGCCTGGGTGGCACAGTCGGTTAAGCGTCCGACTTCAGCCAGGTCACGATCTCGCGGTCCGTGAGTTCGAGCCCCACGTCAGGCTCTGGGCTGATGGCTCGGAGCCTGGAGCCTGTTTCCGATTCTGTGTCTCCCTCTCTCTCTGCCCCTCCCCTGTTCATGCTCTGTCTCTCTCTGTCCCAAAAATAAATAAAAAAACGTTGAAAAAAAAATTAAAAAAAAAAAAAACTTCCACAGCCAAGACAGGTCATCTGGTCCGCTACCAAGGTATACAGGTGTGTGGATCTTCCCAGGTCCTTTGGCAGATAGTGCTAGCAGATGGCCTTAGCAGGATGAAGGACAAACAGGGCTGTCATTAAGTCCACAGAAGGATGGAGATGTTTCTATAACTAGGACCAGGGTTGGCAAGCCTTCATCATGAGTGTGTAGCTGCCCTCTCTGAATGGCCTTCTTTGGTCTTAGGCTCTACTGGGGTTTCACAACATACTACCTACACCCCAAAGTTCCCACGAAGGCACTTTTGCCCATTGATGGCTGCCAAATTATTGTTGCTTTTGGAGAATATGAGTGGGTACTCCCCTGTTACACCACCTTACTGCCATCCCATTTTTCTGTTTGGTTCAGAGATCCCTAATCTGATAAAAGATAAGGTGAGGTAGGAACTGTTGACAACTGTGCAAGAAATTTTAATTGCCCCTGTGCAGTTCCTGGTCTAAATCAAAGGGTAATATTAGATTTGATAATATGTGTTGGCGTTCTTTTGTGGTGGTTTAGGTTTAGGTTTCCATTGGTTAGTTGGTTCATTGGTTTGAGGGAATTTTATTTTGTTTTGATTTGTTGTTGCTTTTGAAACCATCGACCTGAAGGAAAACATGAGTTAGAAACAGAGCAATGAAGCAGCATGTAAGAAATTATCCTAAAAATAAACTATGATCTTTGTAAAAACAGGAAGAATTTATATCTCCTAGGCTTTAATTTTTTTTCTTGATTCTACCACCAGGATGGAATAGCAGAAAAAGAGAAGAGAGAGGCACTCCCATTGTATCTTTGACAGAAAACTATGAATTCTGGCCAGTCAAAAATATGTGTATGAATTACAAATATTTGAGGAATAGAAATGAGGAGAAAGGAGATCTTACTTTTAACTGTCAACAGGAATTTAAAAATAATCAATGAAAGTCAAAATTCTCTTGTGCTATTCTATGGAAGACTTTTTCTGCATGGTCCTTGACCTAAGAAGGCCATGAACTGACATCAATCCGTAAGACGTCCAAGCATGTTTTAAAGAAAGGAATCCAACATGTGAAAGCAGAGAGTTAGCAACATAAAAATATCAGACTTTGAGTCACAGAGCATACAACTATAAAGCCCATTAGAGGGCTTTCAGAATAGGCTCCCATTTAATACATGGGGGAAGATGAAACTATAAGAGAAGAAATGGACCTAAAAGGCAGGGGTGGGGGGGGGCAGGGAGGACCAAACAGGAACTTTACCTAAGAGGGGACTCAAATAACTATAAACATATATAAAGTTGTTCAATTTCACTAGAAATGAAAGTTGCCAGTTAAAACAATAATAAGATATATTTAACATTCACCATACTGGCAAAACACTTAAAATTTGACAATACCAAGTATTGGTGAAGATGTAAAAATATGGAAACTCTCTACTCTATGAATCAGGCAGTAAATAGGTTACAACAAATTTAGAAAGCAGTTGGGCATAAAGTTGAACACACATAACTATGACCCTCCCATTCTTGGGTGTATACACCCTAGAGAAAATTCAGCAGATGGGCCCCAGGAGAAAGACTAATAATGTGCATGAAAGACTTCTCTGTAATATCAAAAGCTTCAATGACCCAAATGTCCACTGAGAAAAGAATGAATAAATAAACTGAGTTAAAGTAGCATTCCAGGGGCACCTGGGTGGCTCAGTCAGTTAAGCGTCTGACTTTGGCTCAGCTCATGATCTCATGGTTTGTGAGTTTGAGCCCCATGTAGGGCTCTCTGCTGTCAGTGCAGAGCCCACTTCAGATCCTCTGTCTCCCTCTCTCTCTCCTCCACCCCTTCTCCATCTCTCTCAAAGATAAACAATCATTTAAAAACTAATAAAATAAGTAGCATTCCATTTAGCACTAAAAAGAGGTGAACTATAACTATATAGTTGAATTTCACAAATACAAGTTAAAAGTATAAAAAGCCAAAGAAAAATACTACACAGTGTTTCTCAGTTTAATAAAGTACAAAAACAATCAACACTAATCAACATGTTGTTTAGGAATATGGTATTTGGGTGTGTATGCATATATAGTGCATGTATAGAAAAATAAGAAAATTAAAAAAAATCAAAATCCAAAATGATGGTTAGCTCTGGGGTTTAGTGAGGAGGGCATTGTCAATAGGGGAGGGACATATGGAAGGCTTCAAAAGTATGGGAAATGTTCTACTTCCTAATCTGCCTGAAAGGTACCCAGGCATTTGTTTTATTAGTCTATAAACAATACATATGCTCTTTTATATATGTAATTGTCATCATTAGAAACAAAATTAAACTTGTAACTTTAATACAATCAATATAGACCAGTAGTCAAAGGTTAAGTAATTTTCCCAGGTCACTCCACAAATAAATCACTAAATCTGGACTTGTACCCAGATGATATAGTTTCAGCATCCAAGCTTGTAATGACTATGTTATTCAGCCTACCATCCCACTACAGGATATATACTACACTCGTTACTTAACCTTGCTGAGTTTCTTTTAATCTGTAAAATGGAAATTAAATATAAGTTTGTAAAGCTCTAAGCACAGGGCTTAGTCCATGTTATGTGCTCAAAGATAACCCTAAGAATGAGGGAAGGAAGGAAGGAAGGAAGGAAGGAAGGAAGGAAGGAAGGGTAAAAGAAAGGGAGAAAGAAAGGAAAAACTGAGAAGGAAAGAGAGAAATACCAATGAGGAATGGCATCCTTAAAGAAACTGCACATGCCCAATTTAGAAAATGTACAAAGTAGAAGTGTAAACTAGAAAATCTGTTTTCTCTTCATTGCTGCAGGCCCCAGAGCATCTGGTCTCATTAAAGGTGCAAAAGTCGAATATCCTATTGAAAATTCTCTTTGGTGTAGGAAATTAAGTTAAATTAAAAACATGACCTTTCTTTCAAACTGGCAAAAGTGATCTCGCTCTCTAAGCATGATCGTATCCATCAGCAATACATCAAAACCAGACGTCGCTGTGGGACTTCTATGGCGGAGCCATCAACCTCCTCTGAGACTCCCATTTATTTGGCTCCATTCAGGCAAAGAGGATCAGGTTCTTTATAAAATCCAAAAGAAGAAGGTGATATCCGCCCAGGGAGGAGGGTTTCGGGTCTTCTCTAACATTTCACAGGCCATTCACTCAAAGGGAGAGCTGCTAACAGCCTGGAGGGTTGCTGCCCCCACTCTTCACTTTGGATACAACATTGAGCGGGACAGTGCAGACAGAATTGCTCTCTCTCGCAAAGATTGAGCCATGAATTTGATTGTAATCTTATAAAGCCCAGCTGGGAGAGCCCTGGAGACCCAATGGGGACTCTAAGCAGGAACATGCACTCAGAGACCTGATGTGCCCTCCCTCTCCTTGTTCTCTGCCCATCCGTCCCCAAACAGAGACTACCCTTTCCCTACACCAAGATGCCCCAGAGCAGTGGGGCATTATCAGTCCAGCTTCACCATCCACCCAACAACCCCAAAGCCTATCCTCTTGCAAACCCACTCATACTCGGGCCTTTCTGGAGGTCCTTCTGTGGTCCAGAGAGAATGCAAGGGGAAAGAGCTCTCCAAAGAGCAGAGCAGCAGTGCTGAGAAGACAGAAGCCCAGAGCAATGGCAGCCCTATGAGAAAGTGGCCTCCTGAAGCCAAACTCCAAAGAGATATTCAGAAATGCAGACAAAGAATTTATGCATAAGTATAATAACTGCAGTGTTATTTATAGGCCCAAGTAGTCTGAAACAATTTAATTGCCCAATTTAGAAGATGGTTACATAAATTGTGGTCTAATTATACCATATCACTTAAAATAGGCTATGACACATGAACACTCTGGTCCCCAACAGGAGGATATTTTTCCAATTAAGTTGTTATTACTGATACTATAATAATGCATATATTTAGTAGAACTTTACAATTTATAGTGAGCATTTCTTACATCAAACTTATTCAATTTAATCAGCATGAATGTATGAGCTAGTCATGATGCCTGTTTTTATAGATAAGGAAACCGATTCTCAGAAAGATTAAGTGATTTGCCCAAGGTCAGATACCTAATAAGAGGCAGAGATGAGATTCAAATCCAGGTTCTCGATGGGAGTTGGGGGGAATAGATATACACACAAAAAAATGTCAAGCCTTACTTGAAGGGGCTTCAGAGCATTGTGAAGTGCACTGCAAAATGTGCTTGACTAATATGAAGGGCCAAAAAAGACTTGTGACACTCTGTGCTCAAAGAGCAAAGATGTTTACAAGTCTGAAGAGGCTTTCATCTTAGACCCTCTACAGTCAGGGGTCACTAAATAACCTAAAAGGATGGGGTAGCTGTGTCTACAATAAGTTGTAATAATAATAATAATAATAATAATAATAAGGAGGAGGAGGAGGGGGAGGAGAAGGAAAAAGATGAGAAAGAGGAAACATGGTACTAAAATAATATTTATTTCATAATTTTCATAATCACCTAACAATTCCTGAAAAAGTCCTCAAGAATTACATAATGGAAAACCAGCATCACACAGAGCTTATTTATTTCCTTGATACTTTTAATTGTTTTGATCTCCAAAAATCACTTTTCAGAGTGAAAATAAGTATAGAAAACTCTCCTTAAATATATTAGCTATATTCTGGTATTGTTCCTACTGATTAGCAGGGGATGTGAAGCCTGAGTCATTTGGAAATATGTTTTAAAAAAACACAATACATATACATATATATTATACATACAGAGAATATTATTCAGGCATAAAAAATAAGGAAATCTTGCCACTTGTGACAACATGTTTGAATCTAGAGGATAATGTGCTAAGTGAAAGAAACCAAACACAGAAAGAAAATACTGTATGATCTCATTTATATGTGACATTTTTAAAAAGTCAAACTCAGAACCAGAGAATAGTTGTTGCCAGGGCTGGGGGATAGGGAAAATAGAGAGGTGTTGGTCAAAGCATACAAACCTCAGTTAGAAGTTGAGTAAGTTCGGGGCACCTGAGAGGCTCAGTTGGTTAAGCATCTGACTTCAGCTCAGGCCATGATCTCATGGTTCAGGGAGTTTGAGCCCCACATAGGGCTCTGTGCTGACAGCTCAGAGCCTGAAGCCTGCTTCAGATTCTGTATCTCCCTCTCTCCCTGCCCTCCCTTGCTTGTACTCTGTCTTTCTCTCTCACTCAAAAATAAATAAACAAAAAATTTTAAACCAAGAAGTTAAATAAGTTCTGGGGATACAGCATAGAAGCTATAGCTACTGCATACTTGAAATTTGCTAGGAGAGTAAATTGTAAGTGTCCTTACAACAACAAAAAAGATAACTAAGTGAGGTCATGGGTATGTTAATTAGCTTAAGGGTAATCATTTCACAATGTGTGTGTGTGTATGTATGTATATCAAATCATCACATTGTACACCTTAGATATATTCACTTTTATTTGTCAATGATACTTCAGCAAAGTTGAAAAAACACACAATACCTTATAGACATATTTCCATTCTCCATCATCATCCTCAATTCTGGAAAAAACAAGCAAACTAAAACATGCATGGAAATACAAGCAAAGGGAAAATTATACTGTAGTAATACAACATGAAATGGCACGAGTGTGTATGTGTTTGTACATATAAACTAAAGAGAAAAGGGTAGTAAGGAAGAGAAAGGAAAAAATGAGCACTTAATTCCACCCAAGAAGAAAAAGATTAAAGCTACTGTACAAAACACTAACAGGTTTCAAACAGACCCCTAATTGCTGGAGGTCATGCTCAATTCATATTTGTTCATCCGGCCCTTTCAATGGATCAATCTGCTACTCACGGAAACCTACAATTGTTGTTAATGAATCCAATGTTCTCTAAGTTTTTCCATAAATGGTTCTTTTAAATAAATGGAACTTGAGTAGCTAAACTGTTTTGAAAAGAATAGACCATAGACTGTGCAGTGTTACTTTCCCCACACTCCACCATGCACTGGAGTCTTAATTAGAGCCATAGCTATCTGAACTATTTTTGCCTTTGACTTTATAGCAAAACATGTAATTCCTATTGGTATAGTAAACCAGTAACTTCAGTATTTGTTAAAACTAAATAAAGTTTATAAGCCTATCAAAATACCTCTTGTTTCTTGTAAATGTTTAGGAAACATTTCTGAAATGTTTCTGAAAGTTAAGGTCTTAAGAGTTAGCAGGAACCAGTGACCTCACTTTGCACTTTTCTTCCTTCTGAATGAAGCAAGCCCTCCACTCTACAAGGGGCAAGGAGAGCCACGGCCGTCAGGGAGGGGAGTCAAAGAGGAGATGAACCACAGTAAGAAGAGTGGACTTCTTCCACAACCACACAAAGCCCCTGATGATAGCACGCTTTGTCTATTAATTCCCTAGCACCATCCATTACAAATGACATCTGTATTCCCAAGACCTCTGAGTAAGAAGTGAAGGAGGAAGGAAGAGTGAGGTCTCAATCCACATAGTAGCCCTTGGGGAAAACAGCCTTTACTTATTCCCTACATCACTTCTGAAAAGTTGTGTCACGTCATTGTTCTTTGGCAGGGTCCTGAAATAATGCCTATATGCAAAAAAGTAGTAAAAATCAGAGTCTCACTAATATTTCAAAGGACTACAGCTCTGCCTATAAACCACTAAGTCTGTAAGATAGGAATAACAGAGATACCAACCTCACTGGGTTGTGAGCATTAAATAAGATAATCCATGACACACATTCAGTATAATGCTTCACAGTAAGAACTCGAATATACTATTATTAGTTGTTGCTACTATTGTGGCTGTTCTGTTATTAAGAGACTCTGCATGACAAGCCTTGAGTTACTTCTAGGGAAGCTATAGGTGATGTAGCCTTTGGCTGACTCGACACCTTCCCAACTAGTTTTGCCGGATACTCACACCTGGATGTTGATTTCTCTTTTAGGCCAATGCAGTATTTGGAAATGTTAAAACAGCACAGCAGTAACAAAGCCATTCATGGTTTATTCATGTGTAGCCCTTTGAAAATCATGAGATTCCTTGAAATATTTCAAGTTACCTTGAAAGAGTTGTCATTATTCTGTCTCATTTCCTCTCTTCTTATTCTCTTTTGAACACGATTTAGTCAGGCTTTTGATTCTATTATTCCACCAAAATAGCTCTTACCAAGACCTCCTATGATTTCCAGAAATCAATTTTCAGCCCTCATCCCACCTTCCTTACTGAAATATATTTTCCCCTTGACACAGCTCACTTGGTTCACTTCCAAATTCTTCATCCTTTCCTATTCAGTCTTCTTCCCAAGGCTCTCCTCATCTTCCCACATTCTAAATGATGAATGCCCCAGAACTCAGTCCCAAGAACTTTCCTTTTCTCTACACTAGCGATCTCATATAAACTTGTGGCTTTAAATGTCCTTTATATCTCCATCCTGAACTCCAGAACTCTATATCCAACTACATGTTCAGTATCTTCATTTAAATGCCAAATAAGCACATCAATATTGTCACATCCAAAACAAGATTTAGAATTTTTCATATCCAAAGCTGCTCCTGTCAGTCTCCTCCAACTTAGTAATTGGTAACTCTATCTTTCCAGTTGCCAAGGAAAAATTCCTTGGAGATATTACTGATTCCTTTCTTCTGGTCATACTCAAATGTCTGATCTGTCAGTGAGTCCTGTGGCCAATGCCTTCAAAATATAAAAAGAGAATACAAACTGTGATTGCCTTCACTACTACCCTCCACTAAGTGAGACTGGAAGCTGTCGGGAGACTATGAGCAGAGAAATAACATGATATGACCTAGGTTTAAAAGGACTTCTGGCTGTATTGACAATGAACCGCAGGAGGTCTTTGGCACAAAAAGAACCAATCAGAAGCCTACCTTAGCAATCCAGACACTAGATAGCACGATTCATTGCTATATCCCTACTAACTTGAGCAGTATCTGGCTTACAGTAAGTGCCTAATGAATGTTGTTGAACAAGAAATAAATATAGCACCAGCAGATCCTGGAGGGGCTGAGTCCAAGGTCGGGGTTTGTCATGATAACAGGTAGATTAGGCAACCTAATCTACTGGTGCAAAATGCACAACAGAGCACCAGAGTATATAAAGTGCAGTAGATGCTCAATAATTACATGTTTGACAATTGGTTAGCTGGTGGATGAATGGATAGATGATGGAAGGAAGGAAGGATGAATTCACTGATGGGTAGACATTAGGAGGTAGGCTAGCCAAGCTGCTCCAACAGCTTGGGCCTTTGTAAGATGGTGCTTTTGTGAGCCTGAATGAGGGCTCACAGACAACAATATACCCAGAATCATCACCAGAATACCCAATGAAAGGAATGTGTGAGAGACATCTGTCCTTAAAACTTCCAATTCTCAAGAAATACTTACTACACTGAGAAGTGTGTTTTGATTTTCAATAGTATATGAAATTGACCACACACACTATAAGTAATACTTTCATTTGTTCTGTGACATTGTACAAATTACAAATATTTTATTGACCCAAAATGTTTAAGTATCTATTAAAATGTTATCTTAACCCAACTGACAATGATACCACTCTTAAACAAGCTCTACCCGCCCCCGCCCCCAGAGTTCTGCTGACTATCGAAACTCATTATTTACATTAACACATGCACAGCCCTCCATCACATAACACATCCTGTAGCCGCATTTTCAGCCCTGTCAATTTGGAGTTTTTCCTTTGGTAATATAAATATCCAAGAGAAACAAAAATGTTTCTTTCTCTCCATAAGAATTTCCAGTGACTTATCCAAATGCCACTATTAGTCTGCCTCTCTACCATCTTGACCTCTTCATTCTACACTTCTGGCTCAGAATTTCTGGGAGAGACTGAGTAGCCATGAAGTGTGGCCTAGCATTAGGAGCTACAGCCATGCCCCATGCAATGATAGTTCAGCACTATGGACAGCAATGTGTATGCTTATGTGCACCACCCCCCCAAGAGATTTTATGTTCTAACTATACTCAGAATATGTACCCATATCACACCACCTCCTCAAAAAAATAGCAATAACAGGTGAGATTAACTGAATACCTAATGTGTGCCAAGCACTGTACTAATGTATTTTATTTGTTATTATGTTTATTCCTCTCAAGAACCCTACAAGATTATCTCCATTCATGGATGAAGAATCTCAGGTCGAGAGAGATCAAGTAACTGCAAATGTCAACAACTAATAAGTCTTCAGAGTGGGCCCTTGATCTACTTGCAATACCATTGCCACCCCCACATACACACATAATAAGGTTTCCTCTCAACAGCCCAATGAAGCCCCAGTTTAGTGGGCCACCAGGTCACTTCCTGATAATAATCAGTGAGAAGAAGGTCCTATACCAGAAAGGAAAATATAGCAACCATCAGGTGTCACCCAAGGAAAGTCACCATTGTGCAAGGGAGAAGGAAAGGGGCTCTGAAGACATGTTTTCCCCAGCCATATCTACAGGTTACTCACAAGGTCTCTGGGCACATAAACCACAACGATAGGCACATTCCATTTACAAATGCTTGCATGTTTTCATTTTCATGTTTCTGAAATCTACAGTTTTTTCCCAAGCATAGCAGTTTTCTAATCAATCCCGCATGTCTGTTCTCAACCATGTTTCTGAGGGCCAGCCAGACAAGCTGCAAAGTCCTTGGCCACAGAAGCACCTGGCTCCCCAATGATGTGTGCCTCGTTGTCTTAAATCTAGGAAAGGCTCTTTGATCTCCCTACTTAGACAAGATTGCGGCCAGGCCTTTTTCCAGAATCTTTCCAGACTCAGCATTCCCCCTTCTCCCAGATCCTTTGCTACTCACTGACATCAAACTCCCTCCCTCCCCTTCTTCATCTCCCATAGCTCTGAGCAGACATATCTCTCTTTGGGTCCTCCTCTTGCCTCTATGAACCATCTCCTATCTTGTGGATATGCCCATGACTCTCTAACTAGACTGTCAACTTATTCAAGAATTACCTCTTAAGGAGGCAGACTTGATCCTGGAACTACCCCAATTTTAAGTGTCATTCCTTTGACTTTCTATGGAGTTATGTTCTTATCATAACTCCATAGAGTTATGCTCTTATCATGTTCTTATCCATGGATCCTAAGTTTTACACATAAAACATGGTCAACACTTTCACAACTTTGTATCTCCCATATTGAGTGTTGCCCTTTACCTTAGGACACTACCTCCCAAAATACACACAGGTGCACACACAGAGACACAAGCATATATGTATATGTATGCATGACTGAGTGCATATGTGTGTGTGTGTGTGTGTGTGTGTGTGTGTGTGTGTGTGTGTAGCACTTTCTCTGCTACTGAATTACTGACTTCCTAAGATTAGGGGATATGTCTAATTCTTCTCTGAATTTCTAAACTCTGATACTGTTCCACATAGAATGTGGCCAGGTATTCAAAAGGTGGATTGAAACACAGAGTATGTGCATTAAATGGCTCAAATATTGAAATGTGAATAACTCTGGCATAAGCCATACCCAGAAAGAGCCTAGCCAGCTAAGTCTAACCTGTCTGTATGTGCTACTCAAGAGCTGGGAGAGGGGCGCCTGGGTGGCGCAGTTGGTTAAGCGTCCGACTTCAGCCGGGTCACGATCTCGTGGTCCGGGAGTTCGAGCCCCGCGTCAGGCTTTGGGCTGATGGCTCAGAGCCTGGAGCCTGTTTCCGATTCTGTGTCTCCCTCTCTCTCTGCCCCTCCCCCGTTCATGCTCTGTCTCTCTCTGTCCCAAAAATAAATAAATGTTGAAAAAAAAATTAAAAAAAAAAAAAAGAGCTGGGAGATAGTGCTGAATCTCCAACCCACCAAGGGACTCGGACAGGTGCTTTATACTGAGCACCACAAACAACCCACTCCACACACTCCCACTGATCACCTTCTATGTGCCAGACCCTCCAGCTATGAATAAGAAACTAATTGGTCTATTTTGAATTGCTTTTTAAAAATATGGAAGAAAACTGACTTCATAAAACAGGATATAAAAAAGGAGAGTAAACTGTTTTTACTGAATACCTCTCGTGTGTCAGGTTTATTGCACATATTACCTCATTTAAGTATCACAACCAACCCGAAACAGGGAAATCATTTTATCCATCTCAGGGAGCTCTAGAAATATCTGAGCCCTGATCTTCAGTCCTGGAATGCATGCTTCAGACCTGTAACCCTTGTGGGAGGCAAGATTGATCATGTAGGCATCCCTGCTCCACTCACTCACTATCTGTTTCCATTTCTTCTACAGCTCATCAGAGATGGTGAGCCAATTTGAGCACATAATACAATACAGTTTAGTAATGTTTCTTTATGATAGAAAAACAGTAAAGATTTCCTGTCATAATATGAAATGCCACTTACAGGAGTACAGATGCTGACTCTGAGCTGATTAGCCAAATTACGGTATAAACTCCAGCTCTCGGAGTTGTGTCCCCAAGGCAAAGTAAAATGCCCAGTAGCGATTACCACATTCCTCAACAAAAACAGCTTTCTAAAATGTGATGCAAATAAAATATTACATTTCTTAAACTATGTTGTCTTTGGGTCAGTTGCATATTTTCTACCAGAGTTAATACCACATATTGAGGTATAGGAACTTAAGACAGGCTTCTAATACAGTGAGCTATTTTAGGCAAACCCAAATTTCAAACAACAATATGCTCTGCACAATGTAACTTGTGTTACATTGCTTTTGGTCCTCACTGATCCTTTGCTTTGCAGTATGAAATTCTTTACCTCTGACTGCAGTTGTGGGAAGAGCAGAGAAGCATATGTTGGTCAAGTAGATGAACTTAGTACATGTCCTCCAGGCCTTGCCCTTTGGGGGGCCCTACCACTGTCCTCATGACACCACTCTAGTCCAGCTTTGTGTTTCCATCCTAAATCTTTTTTTTCCATCCTGTATCTTGAAAAGACATCCAAGACTCCAAACTTCTATCTTCCCCTGCCACCCAGATTATTCAGCATGCCCTCCCCATGTCAGAGCACTGCAGTTCCAAAACAGACAAGAGTTACGCCCACTTTCCACTGTGTCTGATCTCCATATAATCAACTGATACTTATTGAAAATTCTGTTATGCCTGGCACTGAGCTAAGCTCATTATACAAATGACTGCATTTACTCTTCACAACTTAATTGAGGATATTCACTTTTTACCTCCACTTTACAAATAATGAAATTGATGCAATTCCAAAAGACAAATTCTATGAGGACTTTATCGTATGTTGCAACAATTCCATGGCCTAGAATAGTGCCTAGCATGTAAGTACTCAAGAAATAATGGCTGAGAAGAGTGATATCATCAACATGGTGGAATTAATAGTTTTCTACCATCTTTCTGTCCAAAAATACTCATTTAATTACCCATAAAGTAGAATGCCTTTGTGGAAGTCTGGGAGTCCAGTGGAAAGTTCTAGCATACAGACGGAGCAAAAAAAAAAAGTGAAATTGGATGCATTGAAGAGGATAAAAGCAACAGTTTCATTATACTCACATCATCCCTCTCTCAAAGTGGCACATCTGAGTGCCTGTGATTTCTCCAACAAGGGAAAGTGAGAGTATCTGAGTGAGTGCCCAGCTTCCCCAGCTGTGTGGAACACCATCAAAGAGACCCAGTTCCTTCCCACTTCACCTAGAATCCTGAGATGTGCTGCCTGAATGCAGAGCAGGAAATGTCTGGGAGAACAGCAGTCAGGGCTCTTGGAGGGCACTGAAAAGACATACATCCTACTAAACATGTTGCACACCCCATCAGGAAGTCCACCAATGAGCCAGTGGGACTATCTCACCTACACATCCTCCCACTGGTCCACAGGCACCCCAAATGCATCACAACCTCTCCCATACTCTACCCTACCACTCTGTGGCCAGCTCCCTGAGCACAATCCCTATGACAACAAAACTGAGTCTTTGCAGAAAGTTAGTGAGCACATGTGGAAAGCCAGCCCAACTCTGCAGCACTGTGAAAAAGCACACAGTCTGAGCATTCAACACTGCCCTCAAGAAAGCAAATGGGAGTCTGACAGCCCCAAGTCTGGTTTTGCAGGATCAAAAGAAGGCATGCAGTCTTAAGAATTCACCTTGTAAGAGGGGACAAGAACTGTGGAGAAGAAATACAATAGAAAATATCTGAAAAAGGCTCAGAATCCCTAACATGGATGATGGAAGGTGTTTCCTGAAGCCAGTCAGTAAAGACTAGAGGAGGTGAGTGTCTCTTTAAATGCGAATGCAGCAACACAAACTTCAAGGAAAATTTAAAAATTATTAATCATAAAACCATCAAAGAAATAATATCTTCTAATAACCAACCTTAAAAAATGAAATTTCTCTAATAAAAAATACAAATAGTCATTTTAAAGAAACTCATTGAACTGCAAGAAAACACAGAAAGGCAGTTCACCAAAATCAGCAAAACAATAATAAAATGAAGAGTCTATTACAGATATACAAATCATTTTTAAAAACAAGTTCTGGAACTGAAGAATGCAATGAATGGAATTAAAAATTCAGGAGAAAGGGGCACCTGGGTGGCTCAGCTGGTTAAGCATTTGGCTTTGGCTCAAGTCATGATCTCCCAGTTCATGAGTTCAAGCCCCACATCAGGCTCTGTGCTGACAGCTCAGAGCCTGGAGCCTGCTTCAGATTCTGTGTCTCCCTCTCTCTCTGTCCCTTCTCCACTCACAGTCTGTCTCTCTCTCTCTCTCTCTCTCTCTCAAAAATAAACATTTAAAAAAACTTTTAAAAATTTCAGGAGAAAGTGTCAGTATCAAACTGGATCAAATAGAAGAAAGAATCTGTGAAGTAGAAGACAGATCTTTTTAACTTGTCCAATAAGAGGAGAACAAGTCAAAAAGAAGGAAAAGGATAAAAGAAAGCCATATGGACTATGGGATACCATTAAAAGAAATGACCGTGCATTACTGGAGTCCGAGAAGGAGAAAATAGGGAGAAAAGGGCAAAAGGTTTTTGAAGGAAAGAATGGCTGAGAAAATCCTAAAACTGGGGAGAGATATGGACACTGTTGGTGGGAATGTAAATTGGTACAACCATTATGGAAAACAGCATGAAGTTTCCTCAAAAAATTAAAAAATAGAAATGCCATATGATCCTGCAATCCCATTCTGGACTCATATCTGAAAGAAATGAAATTATCTTGAAGACACAGCTGCATTCTAATGTTTGCTGCAGCATCGTTCACAATAGCCAAGACATGGAAACAACCCACATGATAATCAGCAGATGATAAATAGACAAAGAAAATGTAAATTATATATAATTTAGCCATTAAAAAAGGAAATCTTGCCACTTGCAACAACATAGGTGAAATTTGAGAGTATTATGCTAAGTGAAATAAATAAATAAAGCATAAGAAAGAAATACTGTATGATATCACTTCATATATAATCCAAAACTAAACTCACAGAAACAGAGAATAGAATGGTAGCTCCTAGGAGCTGGGGGTGGGAGAAATGGGGAGATGTTGGTTAAATGTACAAACTTTTAGCTGTAAGATGAGTAAGTTCTGGGGAGCTAATAACAGCATGGTGACTATAGTTAACAATACTGTATTGTACACTTGAATGTTTCTAAGTGAGTAAACCTTAAATGTTCTCACCATAGGGGGGAAAAATGGTAATTATGTGAGGTGATGGAGGTGTTAACTAACCTTTTTCTGATAATCATTTTACAACATATACATGTATCTAATAATCACTTTGTACACCTTAACTTAGGTGGGGCTAAGATGTCAATCATAGCCCAATAAGCCTGGGGAGGAGGGGGAAGAAAGTATAAGGAAAAAAAAAGGAATATTTGAGTATATAAATGAATGAAGATTAACAGAGTTGTTCCAAGATCATACAGCTAGTAAGCATCGAGTCTAGAGAATACTGTGTAAAGTAGGACCTCCCACATTCCTGTGCTATGCCAATGCTGACATTCTCTAGGCACATCCAAGTTAGAGGTCAGCTTGGTAGCATAGTGTCGAGGACAATGCATGAGACTAGGAAGGACAGAGCTGGGTCCTGGTCCCAGTCCCACAGTTTACCATAGGCCATTAGACAAGTCACTTAGCTTTCCTTAGCTTCAATTTCCTCATCTGTAAAATAAAAATAATATCTACTTTTCATTGTGTTGGCAGTTATTGCATAATGATATTAACTTCACCATACCTAAAAGGAAGTAGTAACTTTAACTGCACAGAGTTAATATGAAAATTAAGGGAGACTGTAAACTGTGAAATCACTCTTCAAACTAAAAAGATCTGTGCAAATGTAAATCCACAGAAGAAGCAATTATCTTCACAATTAAGAAAGACTGAGAAACAGGGAAGCACATTTCCCATCATTATACATGGTCATTGCTACCATGACCACCTGTCAGAGAAGCTTCGGTTATAAGATCTGCCCTTTGTCTATAGCACTCATTGACACTTGGGGCCACTAGCCAAAGCTTGGGTGAAGGATTTTACCTCAGGAAATTCCAGACATGGGCTTAACACCAGGATCCTGATGTCGCTGCGTTCCTATCTGCAGGAGTTAGGAGTCAAACCTGGCACAGGACTTCCTGCTAGCATGCTACCTGTAGCCCAGCCAGCTTTCCTCATCTTTGCTGAAATCATTACACCTGTGTCATCTGCTTTTGGTTCAAGGCCTACCACTCTGGCTGCTCATTCAGTTTCCACTAAGAAAGTCACCGAATATTCTATACCAATTGTTAAATGTTAAATTGCATCCCCTAAAAAAAATACGAGAGTCCTAATCCCCAAGATGCCTCAGAATTTGTCCTTATTTGAAAATAGGGCTATTAGATATGTAATTAGTTGAATTCAAATGAGACTATATTCGAGTAAGGTTGGTCCCTAATCCAGTATGACTGGTGTCTGCAGAAGCAGATGTCCATGTGAAGACACAGAGACACACAGGCACAAGGCCATGACAAAGGCAGACAATGAAGTTATGCAGCTATAACCAAGGAACCCCAAGGATTGCTGGCAAACTCCAGAGGCTAAGAAGAGGCAGCCAAGAATTCTCCTACAGGTTTCAGAGGGAGCATGGCTCTGCTGACACCTTCACCGCAGACTTGTAGCCTCCAGAACTGGGAAACAATGCATTTCTATTATTTTAAGCCACTCAGTTCATGGTACTTTGTCATAGCAACCCTAAAAAACTAATACAGCTTAGTCTACAATCCAGCAAAAGTGCAATAGCACTACCCCCACCGGACTCATCAACAAGAAGAACTCCCAAAGGTTCAAAGTAGCGTTCTGTCTCATTTATCCAGAAAGCAATGCTTTAGGAGACTCAACTATGTAACTGTGGCCAAGGACCAGAAAGGAGGCAATAAAGTGCCCCAGTCAAATACCTATGACATAGTTCACATTTTTAATTCCTAGAAGAGATTTTTGAAGACTCATTTAGAACCTACTGGCCCTTATCTGAGAAACTGCCCTACAGCAGAGTTGACACATAAACTACTGGAGAGTAGGTATAGAGCTGACAGCAGAGGCGAGCAGTAGCTGAGGATGGAGAAGACAGACTTACAGGTGACATTTAAAAAACTCTCGGCATCCCGGGGCCATCTAGAGCAGAGGGAAACATGTCTACATTTTAATAAATGCTTGGGAAAAAATGATGAGTTTGATTCATCCAAAATGTATAAGTGGTTTTTTTCCAGTCAGTTTGGAGTGACAGGGACCATTTTTACACCCCTGCCTGAAAAGACTAAAAAGCCAGACAAAATATATGAAACAATGGTGTTCAGGGACATAGGATACCAGGCAATGAGGGACAGTGATTCCTCAGAGATGGGAAGCAAATGAGGTGAGCCCTACTGTTGCCCAAGAGCGCGTGCAGGCTTTGGAACTGGGGGGGAGGGTCCAGGCAGGGCCCAGGCTCTCCTGAGTGGGGGAACGGAGGGAAACTCCAGTGAGCTTCCAGGGAACTGTGCCAGCGAGGAAAGAGCTGCAGAAGGAGCACTCCTCCAGAGATCTAGGGAGTCTCCCTCACATCCTCATGGTGTCCGGAAACTACCCAAGACTGGGGAAAGAACCACCAGAAAGAATCAGCAAGCACAAGCCCCAGAGTTCACACACACCTGGAAACAATTCCTGTTGCCACAGCAGAGCAGAAAACCTCATAATTCATGGAGCATCAGGCAGAGCACTAAGAAAGGTTTTTTTCCCTCAGCCGTGGGACAAAATTGGCTCTGATATAAACACTAATTCCAGTAGCACCTAACAAGATTTAAAATACTTTAACAACACTATGGTCTCAAAGTATCTCCCCACAAAATACTTATTAATTACAAACTGATAAAGGGTAAGTTAAGGGTGGTGAAGCTAGGCAGACACAAGCCCATCAAATGATCAAAAGTTGAGTCACCAGTAATGGACAAGTCAATGTGCCTCCTCATAGGATGCATTAACGGCATTCCTTTTGTAATGCTCCTGCCAAGAATGCATTCTCCAAATCAAATCATGGAGATATGTTAGGCAAACCCAAAATGGGGGAAGTTTTACCATGTAACTGGCCTATGACCTTAAAAAGTGGCAAAGTCATGAAAGTCCTGGAAAGACTGAGAAACTGAGTGTGAAAGAGACAAAAGATGCAAGACAACCAAATACAACCCGCAACTCTGGATCGGACCCTTTTTCTTTAAAAACCATAGCTAGGCACCCTGGGGGAACATGAGTGAGATCTCTGGATGACATGACAGTAATAGACAGATGTGAATGGCCTGATTTTGATTTTGATGGTAGCACAGAAAGTCCTTCTGTGGAAGAATTACATACTGAAGTCTTCCAGCAACTTACTTTCCAATGGTTCAGGAAAACTGTTATTTGTAATATTCCGGCAAATTTTCTGTAAATATGAAACTTTATTAAAATATAAAAATAAAACTTTACTGAGGAACAGGAAGAAAATTCTAATAAGTGAAGAGACATTCTGTATTTCTAGAATGGGAAGGTTATATATTTCAAAACCATCATTTCTTCCATGTAAATTTTATGAAGTCAATACACTTCAAATTAAAATTCCATCAGAAATTTGTGAAAGTATTAGGGTAAAAGAGCCAATAAAATATTGGAAACTAAAGAAAACAAGGAGTAATTTACATTTCAATATATTTAAATTTACTTCGAAATGCAGTAATCAAAATGGCACACTATGGCACCAGCCTGCAAAATATTTGAATAATTGAACAGAATGAAAAGGCACCAAAAAAGGTCAAGTTAATGGCATTTGAAATCAGTTAGGATGAGTTACTTATCAAATATTAGGCTACTGGTTAATAAATTTGGGGGGACATTTTTAAATACGTAACATGCCTCATACTATATATCAAAATAAATCCCATGTACATTAAAGTTTAAATACACATAATGCATCTATAAAAGTAATAGAGAAATGTAATCAACACATTTCTAAAATCTTGAGGTGCAAAAATTTTCTAAATACGACATCAAAGGCAGGAACAGAAGATAAAAATGGAATTGCGTACATATGAAGTTAAAACCTTTGTACATCAAAAAGTACACAAAGGAAGATAAAACGGTTGTAACAAAATCAGCAAAGAGTTATAATGTCCTTACTATTAATTTTTTTTAACGTTTATTTATTTTTGAGACAGAGAGCATGAACGGGGGAGGGGCAGAGAGAGAAGGAGACTCCAGGCTCTGAGCTGTCAGCACAGAGCTCATCCCAGGGCTAGAACTCACAAACCGCGAGAACAGGACCTGAGCCAAAGTCTGACGCTTAACCAACTGAGCCACCCAGGTGCCCCTATAATGTCCTTACTATTAAAGAACATTATATATCAATTAGAAAGTAAACCCCAAAAAGAAAAGAAACAATTCACAAAGGAAGACAAATAGCTAATAAACACAAGAAGCTGGGTGTTGAATTTCATTAGAAATAAAGATGCAAATTACAAAATATCATTCTTCACCTATCAAATTAACAGAGGTTAGATGCTCATCCAAAAGCATCTCTTATAATAATAAAAAATTAGACATAAACCCAGCCCTTTTTAAAACAAAGAAACTGTTAAATAAATTATAATATTATGGTAAGTAGAAGTCTAAGATGGCCCCAGGATTTCTCCACCCTGGTACACATGCCTTGTAGAATCCTGCTGACTATCAATACGATGGTTTACTACCCTGATTAGATCATGTTATATGACATAGTTATCCTTAAAATGAGGAGATTTTTCTGGTAGGCATGGCCTAATCTTATGAGCCCTTTAAAAGAGAAGAGTTTTCTCTGGTCACAGAAACCAAAAAGTACAAACACAATAAGGATTCAATGCACCACTACTTGCCTGCAGATGAAGGGGGCCTTGCTTGCATGTCAAGGAAAACAGGTGGCCTCCAGCTGCTAAGAGCAGTCCTCAGCTAACAACCAGCAAATACAAGAGGACTTCAGCCCTATGACCTTGAGGAACTGAATTCTGCCAACAAAAATGAGCTTGGAACAAGTCTTCCTAGAGTCTTCAGAGAACTTAGCCCAGCTGATACTTTGATTTTGGCCTTTTGACATGTGACCAGAGACCTTAACCATGCCATGCCAGACTTCTGACCTATGGAACTGTGAGCTAATACATGGGTATTATTTTATTTATTCACTTTTTAAATGTTTATTTATTTATTTTGAGAGAGAGAGCACACGTGCACAGAGTGGGAAAGGGGCAGAGAAGAGAGGGAGAGAGAGAATCCCAAGCAGGCTCCAGGCCATCAGCACAGAGCCTGACTCGGGACTTGATCTCACGAACTGTGGGATCATGACCTGAGCCAAAATCAAGAGTCTTATGCTTAACCTACATGCCCATGGGTATTATTTTAAATTGCTGAGTTTGTGGTAATTTGTTACACATCAATAGAAAACTAGTGCAAATATATTCACACAAAGTATTTCAAGTATCTGGTATTTTCACTAAAAGTACAAGAAAACTGGCAAATGTTTATGATATAGTATTTGGATTTTTTTTTTAAGGAATCAAGGGGCACCTGGGTGGCTTAGTTGGTAAGCATCTGACTTAAGTTCAGGTCATGATCTCATGGTTTGTGGGTTCGAGCCCTGCATTGGCTCTATGCTGACAGCTCAGAGCCTGGAGCCTGCTTCGGATTCTGTGTCTCTCTCTCTCTCTCTGCCCCTCCCCCACTTGTGCTCTATCTCTCTCTCTCAAAATTAAATAAACAGTTAAAAAATTTTTAATATAAAATAAAGGAATCAAAACTAAATATACAATATAAGCACAATTTTAATTGATATGTATAGAAGGGGGATGCCTGGGTGGCTCAGTCAGTTAAGTGTCCAACTCTTGATATCGATTCAGGTCATGATCTCCTGGTTAGTGAGATTGAGCCCCATGTTGGGCTCTGTGCTGACAGTACAGAGCCTACTTGGGATTCTCTCTCCCTCTCTCACTGCCCCTCCTGTGATCTCTCTCTCTCTCTCTTAAAATTAATAAATAAACTTAAAAAGCAAACAAACCAAAAAACACTGCATAAAAATACACCAAAATGGCATGAGAGGTTATATCTGGTGAAAGAACTAAGTATTTTAAATTTTTCCCTTCTATTTTTCTGATCCAATTTTTCCTAAATGAGGGTATATTATTTTAACAAGCAGAAATAAAATCAGCAATACTTCAACAACTGCCAAGAACAAAGCTTCTGGTTTTGAGAGGCAACTAAAGTATTTCAGCTAGTTTATCAATAAGATGGAAGAAAGAATCTTTATAGCATCTTTACACTAATATTTGAAATTAAGCTCTGTTGTGAAATAGTAATACACGAACACAGGCAAACACAATGAGACTGTTGTCTCTGACCGCTTCAGGGACAGTCCCCAATGTGACATTAATTCTGAAGCCTGTGCCTCCGCAGTCGCAGATGCTGTGAATGAACTTGGGGAATGCTGCAACATTAGCCTTCTCTGCTAATCCTGCTAATGCACTCACAATCTATTTGACAGGCTGCCCATCACATCCCCTCTGTCAGGGCGAGCAGCCTTCAGAGGTGGCTGTGACAAGCGGATTACAGAAAGGACGCCCAGGAGGACAGACTGGCCCTCCCTCCGCTGCACTCTCACTAGCTTTGTAGATAGGCCGCATACCACAAAGGCAATCAGACTCATCTTCAATACAGACCTCTTGGCACAGAGTACCAGAGGGAGACGTTCACCAACCCAAGGGAATGAGTGTTTTCTGACAGTCATGCCATCCTCCAGCCTCATCGTGGAGAAAGAAACAAGGCAATTGGAAGGAAAAATTCACAGGTTTCTGGATCATTCCTTAATAGCAGAGCCCCCCTCCTCTGCAGAGACCCTGCGTGCTCTAGAAAACTAGTAAAAGTTCTGGCCTCTCGGGATGAGTCAGAACACAGCTCTGCCCCCTCCTTCCCCTCTGGTTACCAGGTTCCTCAGTGAGTGGTTGACACTCCATAAAACCTACATTTACAGCTTGGGCTTCATTAAATTAGCAGGATCATTTTATTTGCCTTCTAAATTTTCAGGGATTCCATTTTAAATGTTTCATTTAAATACAAGGCAAAATAGAAATAAAAGGCACAGTCTTCACACTAGCAGATTATTCTTTGAAAAAGTAACATAGGATTTGTCCAGAGCAAAGTTGCTATTCCTTCTTCTGCAAAAGTCCCTTCCAGCCAGCCCCCATCACTCTGGAAGTGGACAGTTCTTTCTACCTCAGTTTACACACTTGGTTCTCAAATGATGAGAAGGAGACTTTTCCCAGAAACAGTTAACTTAGTTACTTCCTTTTGTCATGAAGTGTTCCTCACTCCTGTAATCAGGCCAAGGCTCTTCAGCTTCCCGCTCATCTGGGAATATGTCTGTCCTCGGGCTCAGGAGCCGCAAAAGGCATAGAGAGTACTGAGACAAGCAGAACCGGCTGGGGGCCTCAAGGAGCCTACCATCTAGAAGAGATGACCAATAGTGACCCAGTGTTAGAAGTGCTATGAGTGAGGTTTCTGTACAAGAGTGAGGTTCCATACAACCAGCTGGGAGAGACTGCCAGACCAGACTGTGAAGGCAAGGTACTCTCACCACCTTCTCCAGCTGTATTTTTTTTTTTAATTTTCTTTAATGTTTACTTTTAAGAGAGAAAGACTGAGAGTGATCTGGAGAGGGGCAAAGGGAGAGGGAGACACAGAATCCGAAGTGGGCTCCAGGCTCCGAGCTGTTAGCACAGACCCGGATGCGGGGTTGCAACTCACAAACTGTGAGATCGTGACCTGAGTTGAAGTCGGACGCTTAACCAACTGAGCCACCCGGGTGCCTCTTCTCCAGCTGTATTTAAGCACCACTGATCATTGGTGCTTCTACTGTGAGATAGACCTCTGAAGGTTAGCTGAAAGTCTTCACCAAGTCCCATCAGGACAGTGACCAGAAATCCCCCACTGAGGCCTCACCCTCCACTCTGCCATCAGTCCTTGACATGCCCAGCATAGGTGTTCCAACGTTATTCAGGCTCACAAACTTGCAGTGAAATGAACAGAAATGAAGAGGAACATCACACACACCGCCCTACCGTCTCCAACAAGCCACACCCTCTCCTGATGGAAAATAAGCACAATAGCTCTCATGCAGGCGAAGTTCAGCCACCGCTCCTGCTCCTCTTTCTCCCAGAAGGGGCTCCATCCTAAATGAGACCCTTGGCAGGTCGCTCTACGGAGCAGGAGCAGGGCTTCTTCCTTGTACCTGGAGGTGGAGGCTAGGACCCAGGCCTTCCTCATTCCTTGGCCTGTGCACAGCACCCCCTGGGAGGCCCAGAGCTTTCTCAGCCCACCCCTCTTCCCTACTCTCTCCATTCCCAGAGAGGTTAAAGCCTAGCACTCTTTGTCCTTCTGGGCAGGGCAATCAGAATTTTGGAGATCTCAGTGAATCTCAGCTGTATACAGGGAAGCAGTAAAGGGTCTTGTGAGTGCATGAATTTTGGAGTCTGAAGAACCTGGAATTGATTATGTTCTATGACATACTCTGTTACCTTGTACAAATGTATTCTTTTGGCCTCCATCTCCTCATCTGAAAATATGAGAATAGTATCTGTGGATGTCAATCTCTCAGAACAGTGTTTTGCATATGGTAAGGGCTCAATAAATGGTAGCTCTATAAAATATTTTCTCCTAGAATATCTCCTAGGTCTGCATCTAAATATCAGCTCTCACTAACGAAGGAGGAAGGAAGGGATCTCATGAGAAAATGAGGGATTCCAGACCCCTGGGGAGCAGTCCAAGGTTTGTTTTCAAAGGGAGGTAGACTCTCATAGATGTCTCTGAAATCATCCTGCCCACAGAAGTACGTTCAATGAAGGCAATTTCTGTTCCTCACTTAGAGGCATGCCCCCCCAGGCCAGACAGGGGAAGTGTGCACCAAGCATCACTCCAGACATTAAGCCCACTGTGCCCCCAACTTTCTGGCTGCATATACATGGGGATTTTCTGGGAACCTCAAAGGACCTGGAGCCAGCCAAGCAGGCTGAAGACAATCACCCATTGTAAAAACAATGAAACCAACAAGCTGGAAAAGTCAGAATGGATTTCACCTGGCCTCCTCAGGCTGCACTAACAGATCCCTACTCATGCTCCATGCCCTTCTGGCCCATGCCTACTGTACAGTTCAGAGTGATTTGTATGACAGGAAAATAAGCCAGTAGTAAACACACACAAAGAAAACTCTAAACATTGCTTTACCTTTTTTCTGCCAAAAATGTGCTTTGCAGCCAGTTGTAAAGTGACCTTAATATCCACAGATAAAGTTCATGTAATACCTAGCTTTGGCTCACTCCCTAATTTCAGATTCTGAAGATTACAAAGAGTAGATAAAATTTACAGGGTTTCTTTTTTAGTTTCTTGCCACATCTGAAAACCTGTCCAAAGATAGGAGAGATCCTGTGGGCTGCTGGTCTCCTACAGATGGGCCTTATGCAGAGATTCCCATTTTAACGGCAATGTGCTTGGTGTGGTCTAACTACTATGAACACTTGACTCTGAAATTTGAAGTGAGTTTTCCTTGTTTCTCTAGAGATAACTATTTATTATTCAAATCTTCGTGTTCATTTTTTTCAAAATGTGTGTTTTTGTAATTGTTCTTGCTTTCGAGGGCAGTTGGTTTACTTTTATTGTGCTTCTGGGGCAAGTCAGAATATCCACATGCTTCTTCATATATCATAAACGTGAAGCTGATTTTCTAATTACAGCTATTTTGATCTGTATATGTGTGCTACACAGTTCTGTAACCCATATGCAAAGCTTCTGCCTGAATCTGCATGGGCGACGTAACTAGCTGTCTGGCAACTAAAGAAGAATCAGAGTATCCAGGAGAGAAAAATAAATTTGATTTCTCGCTCATAGCAAAAATGGGACACAGTCAACCCTGTCAATGAAGTCTGTAAACATTTTTATAGCTATCCCAAGCACTTTTCCCCCCAAGCACTGTTTAAATTCTCTTTGCTCAAAGACATTTTTGAAACACCAAAAGAAACTGAAAAGCTGGGAGGTACAGGTACTTTTTTTAAGGCTCAGTAGAAAGAAGTAGATAGTCTTTAGCAATGTTATCTATATTTATGGCACAAATGTAAATTTTCTCTAACCAAAACTGTACAAGTCAGAAAAGATAAGTACTTTTATCCTCATTGACAGGTAAGGAAATTGAGGCCCTCAGAGGTTACAGGATTTGACTAAGGCGACCCAACAAAGTTCAGCAATAAAACGTGTGCTGAGACACACATTTCCTGCTTCCCAGTTCCTTTCATCTGGGTTATCTATTTAAGTTGCCCTGACTTACTGAAGTAAACATTATGCTGGGGGCGCCTGGGTGGCGCAGTCGGTTAAGCGGCCGACTTCAACCAGGTCACGATCTCACGGTCTGTGAGTTCGAGCCCCGCGTCGGGCTCTGGGCTGATGGCTCAGAGCCTGGAGCCTGTTTCCGATTCTGTGTCTCCCTCTCTCTCTGCCCCTCCCCCGTTCATGCTCTGTCTCTCTCTGTCCCAAAAATAAATAAATGTTGAAAAAAAAAAATTTAAAAAAAAAAAAAAAAAAAAAAAAAAAAAAGAACATTATGCTGTAACAACACACATTTCCCTCAGTTTGCATGATGTCCACACTTAGCCTGTGCTCAGGAACTAGTCTTAATAAATAATATTAACTGAAGAGAAGGTTTTGCTTTAATAATTATTTCTCAGGGTGCTTGGGTGGCTCAGTCAGTTAAGCATCCAACCTTGGCTCAGGTCGTTATCTTGCAGTTTTTGAGTTCGAGCCCCATGTCGGGCTCTGTGCTGACAGCTCAGAGCCTGGAGCCTGCTTCAGATTTTGTGTCTCCACCTCTCTCTGCCCCTCCCATGCTCATGCTGTGTCTCTCTGTCTCTCGATAATAAGTTAAAAAAAAAAAAATAAAGAAAATAATTATTTCTCTCCCTGGGGCACCTGGGTGGCTCAGTCCATTAAGCATCTGACTCTGGATTTTGACTCAGGTCATAATCTCAAGGTTTGTGCGATCAAGCCCTGAATCAGGCTCTGCTCTGTCAGCACAAATTCTTGGGATTCTCTCTCTCTCTCTCTCTCTCTCTCTCTCTCTGCCCCTCCCCTGCTTGTTCTTCCTCTCTCTCTCTCTCAAAATAAATAAACATTTAAAAATAATAATTATTATTACTCCTCTCCCTGACCAACTCAACACTAAGAAATCTGTAAGGCACAATTATAGAAGAGAAGGGAAAAAATCCTATCCTGTTAGGAAATATTCTGACAATGAAGGAAACTAATCTAATATTTTAGGAAAATTTGGACAGATTCTTGAAATTCCATTGTCAAAAATTTAACAAAGCTTACAATTCTATGGACATATTTATATTAAAAATTACAACGTGAAAACCAGACATGAGAGTAGGGCAAAAAAGAAATCCATGCTCCCAGCCACTAGATACATTAGATTTTTTTTGTTTTCACAAACAAAATAATAACAGACTCAATTTTACTGAGCCAAAATTCAAGAGGTTATAGCTAATCTAAAAATATTGATTGTTCTTTTTTTTTTTTTTAATCCACAGGGACCCTACATACCAACATTTGAGAGTAGACAAAAGTTTTGTAACTTTACAATAAAATACCACCCCAGAGCATGTTATGTCAAAACCTAAAGTGAGAATTTTGTATTACAAAATTAAAAACACCACAATATATTAGAGTGGCAACCCCGGATCGGATCACCTTGGAACAATAAATGAAATGATCCCAGGAAATGGGAATTTGTGCAGAAATTTGTCACGTAGTGGATAGTTCCATAAGGCTAATACCAGTTCACTTTTGCAACAAGATATTCAGAAGGCCACAGATTACCAGTCAGGAAAGACGGTGAGAAGTCTGGACTTCTGTCTGCCTGCATGCAAAGGGAAGCTCCTCCACGTCCCATCCAGGTGTGTCTGAGAAGACTGAGTGGGCAGCCAAACTTGCACCACCACCCAGATGTAAAAAGCTTTCTGTGTACCCCCAGAAGAAGCTATGTGGGAACAACAAAAAGGACCTCTCCCCTCCTAGCGTAAATGCCAGTGGGGAGCCTGAAATCTCACCTCTACCAAGTTGCAATACGGCACCCGCTCCTCCTAAGGTGGTAAGAGAGGCCAAGTGGGTGTCCTGGACATTCATCCCCACATGGTAGTAACAAAGTGACACCCCTTCCCTACCAGTATGGCAAGTCAGAGGAAACTTACCAAAACAGATTTCAATAAGAGTTTCATAACAGAATACCAAAAATTTCAAGGGTATGATCAGAAATTACATGTCAGACCAAGAACCAGGAAAATCTCAACTTGAAAGAGAAAAGATAATCAACACACATCAACATCAAAATCACACAGATGTTGAAATTATCAACGAGAATTTTAAAGCAGCCATCATAAAAATACTTCAATGAGCAGTTACGAACCCTTGCAACAACTTAAAAAGTCTCAGGAAAGAAACAGAATATACATTTTTAAAAACCATTTGTAAATTTTATGGGTGGCTCAGTGGGTTAAGAATCCAACTCTTGATTTTGGCTCAGGTCATGATATCACGGTTTATGAGACTGAGCCCTTGTGGGGCTCTGCACTGACAGCAAGGAGCCTGCTTAGGATTCTCTCTCTCCCTCTCTCTGCCCCCCACCCCACTGGTTCATTCTCATTCTCCCTCTCTCTCTCTCTCACTCTCTCTCTCTCTCTCAAAAATAAACTTTAAAAAACCCATATGTAAATTTTAGAATAAAAAAAAATCATTGGAATTTTTTAAACCCTCAATATCAGAATGGAGGGGACCCAGGAAAGAATCACTGAACTGGAAGACAGAACAACAGAATTGACCCAAATTCACCAACAGACAGAAAACAGAGTGAAAAATGTGAAGAGAACCTCAAAAACCTGGGGAACTATAACATTTGTCATTGCAGTCTATGAAATAGAGAAAAACAGTAAAGATGAAAAAAGTATTTGGAGAAGCTGAACATTTTTGAACAGTATTTTGAACAGCTGAACATTTTTCAAATATGGAAAAGAAATAATGGCTGAAAACCTTTTCAAACATGGAAAAAGATACAAACCTATAGAATTAAAAATCTGAGAAAACCCCAAAATGGATAAACCCAAAGAAATCCATGCCAAGAACCATCATAATCAATTTCTGAAAATTAAAAACTTTAAAAAAAAACTAAAAAACTTTAAAGACATAGAAAGCACCTTGGAAGCAGCAAGAGAGAAATGACACCTTACATGCAAAGGAAAAACAATTCAAATGACAACAGATTTCTCATCAGAAACCATGAAAGCCAGAAGGAAGCAACACATTTTTCAAGTGCTGAAAAGAAAGGACTGTTAACCCAGAATTCTGTACCTCGTGAAATTATCCTTCAGAAATGAAGGAGAAATAAAGACATTCTCAGATGAAGGAAAATTAATAGAATTTTTCACCACCAGACCTACCTTAAAATAATGGCTAAAAAAGTTCTCCAAAAAGAAAAGAAATGGTAAAAGATGGAAACCAAAAATATAAGAAGAAAAAAAAATTGAAAAAGCACAGACACAGCTAAATACAACAGACTTTCCCTCTTGAGTTGTCTAAATTGTTTGATGGTCAAAGCAAAAAGTAATGCATTGTCTAACTTGGATCTCAATGCATGTAAAGGCAGTATTTATGACTATCATGTCATGCACAGGGAGGAGGACAAAGGGGCTTACAAGTTGGTATCTTAGTTCAAGCTGCTGTAACAGAATACCACAGACTCACTGTCTTAAAGGACAGGCATTTCTTTCTCTGTGAGTCCAAGACCAAGGTGCCAACAGATCTAGTGTCTGGTGAAGGTCATCCTCCTGGTTTATAGATGGCCAGCTTCTTGCTGTGTCCCCACCACATGGTGTGAAGCAGAGAGAGGAAGCAAGTTTCCTCAAGACGCTTCTTATAAGGACACTAATACCATTCATGATAGCTCCACCTTCAAGACCTAATTAATTACCTCCCCAAAGCCCCATTTCCTAACACCATCACATTGGGGATTAGGATTTCACCACAGGGATTTTGGGGGGTTACATTCAGTCCACAAGAGGAGTTAAGGTTTCACTCAAACTGCTAAAACACTGATATCAGTAGGTATCAATGTGGTAATTATACAGTTCTGTATCTTCATTATGGTGGTAGTTACAAGAATCTACCTATTCCTATTTTTGTGGGAAAATAGCATAAAACTAAATGCAAACATTGTACCAATATCAATTTTCTGGTTATGATATTGTATTACCATCATGCAAGGTGTAACTGTGGAAGAAAATGGTGAAGGACACATGGACCTTCTCTGTACTATCATTGCAATTTCCTATAAATCTATAAGTAATTCAAATTAAAAAGTTAAAAAAAAAAAAAAAAAAAAAACAGAACTCAGAGTGCCTGGGTGGATCAGTCAGTTAAGCATCCAAGTCTTGATTTCAGCTCAGGTCATGATCTCACAGTTTGTGGGTTCAAGGCCCACATTGGGCTCTGCGCTGACAGTGCAGAGCCTGCTTGGGATTCTCTCTCTCCCTCTCTCTCTCTGCCTCTCCTCTCTCATGTGCACGCTCTCTCTCTCTCTCTCTCTCTCTCTCAAAATAAATAAATAAACCTAAAAATAAAATTTTTTAAATTTTTTTTTAAAAATGGAAAAAAAAAAAAAAAACAAAACAAAACCCAGAACTGTTCTAGGTTAAAAGAGGACAAGACATAAATGCAATGTGAAAAACTTTGGATTTTGATTTTTAAAAATTCAAAAAATGGGGGGTGCCTGGTCGCTAAGGAGGTTAAGAGCCTGACTCTTAATTTTGGCTCAGGATTTGATCTCACAGTTCATGGGATCAAGTCCCGAGTCAGTATCTGTGCTGACAGCACAGAGCCTGCTTGGGATTCTCTCAGTCCCCCTCTTTCTCTGCCCCTCCCCTGCTCTCACTCTCTTTCAAAATAATTAAATAACCATAAAAAAATCAAAAGGTGGGAAAATTTGGGGAAACTATAATGTAGATGGGACATTTGATGACACCAGGCAAAATTATTATTGATAATAATGTTATGGTAAAAGAGTAATGCCCTTATTCCTAAAATACGTGTGCTGAATTATTTAAGGTTAACAAATAATGAAGTCTGAAACTAACTTGCAAATGGTTCAGGGAGAAAGACAGCAAGAGAGAAATATAATAAAACATTATCAGCTGTTGACTCTATAAAGAAAGTATGAAAGTGTTCTCTGTCCATTCTTACAATTATTCTGTATGTTTATAAAATTTTCATTTTAAAAAAGTTGGAGGGGCGGAGTGGAAGGATATGTGATAAAGTATAGTAAAATGTTAACTGTGGAATTTAGGTGGTGGATAATTGAGTGTGCCCTATAAATTTCTATTGTGCCATAGGCCTGAAGTGTTTAAATTAATATATGGGAGGAGAGAAAGCTGAGGAAACATCCAAGCCCCGCGCCCTCCTCCAGCACTCCTATACTCCCCGGCCCAGTTAAATACATACTTATGATAATTAAAATAAAACATCATTTGCCAGAGACAAAACCTTGCCTGGCTTCCTGCCTGGAGAAGCCCTAGCAATGCCTCCCACTTTTCCCGTAGTGGTAAAACCCCAGCCAATGCCATGGTCCCCACAGCCACACTGAGGAGGCTCCCATGGGTCCCGCTAATTGTCAAGGAGAGACAAATCTGAATATGTTATATATATATATATATATATATATATATATATATATACACTAAAACAACAACAACAACATTCTACCATTGTGGTGGGAGTTTTTCACACACTAAAGTACCCAAGTTAGGAATTAATAGACAAAGAAACTGAAAAATAAAAAGGAAGATAGAAGATAAAAGATTTAGAAGCTACATCTATGGTGCCCAGATCCATGTAACGGTTAACAAGAACTCTTTGAGCCATGCCACCCACCTTAGAATGGGTCTGCTCAAATAGTTCAGCCTTGGCTGGTCTCCCTGATGACACCACCATAATTGAGACTGTTCTGGACAGCCGTAGCACCACACCTGCTCTGGTTCTTAGTTATATAAGCTGTGAGATACTAAGAATATTCTGAATTCTGCACAAAATGTTCAGCTCTTGACACAGGTTAATAAGAAGTGAACCAACCCCCCCAAGTAAATCTCATTATTTAAAGCAAGGCCTAAATTCTCTGGAGGCTTGTTTTCCCTCTCTGGTTCTTTGAGAGGTGAAGAATCTAGCCATTCCTGCCCCATCTCCTCTAGCTTTCTTCCATGGCCCCTGTAAAGTTCCATCTACCTACAGTCGCCAGTGTTACCCACTCCTACCAGGGACAAAAAGCAACCCATCCCTGCCTTGTTATGACAAAACTCCTTATCTTATCCCACAAGCAGGAGTCCAATCAAACCAAACATTGAAAACAAATTATGGGGCGCCTGGGTGGCGCAGTCGGTTAAGCGTCCGACTTCAGCCAGGTCACGATCTCGCGGTCCGTGAGTTCGAGCCCCGCGTCGGGCTCTGGGCTGATGGCTCAGAGCCTGGAGCCTGTTTCCGATTCTGTGTCTCCCTCTCTCTCTGCCCCTCCCCCGTTCATGCTCTGTCTCTCTCTGTCCCAAAAATAAATAAATGTTGAAAAAAAAAATTAAAAAAAAAAAAAAGAAAAGAAATTATGCCTATACCTCCCCAGAGATGGCTGAACTGCTAAGAGCCATCTCCATGTTTAGAAATAAGAAACAAAACCTAGTCCATTCACCCATCCATCCCAGTTTTCTGAGCCCTTCTGTTTTCTGATAGCTGGGGCTAGAACTAGCACTGGCTAAGAAAAATGGCCAAGAGTGGTTGGTATCAGAGGGCCAGGGCTCAGGTGACTGGGTAAAAGGAACATTCCTGAAGATATGTCCATGTAATAGCATTGTATAACTATCAGAGAAAGCAAAAATCCAAAGAAGATTGTAGTTGGGTGTGTTTGTAAAGTCAGAGACCCCCTCCCACCTAGTCAGTCACACCTACCACATATACAGCCCCCTGCCCTGCCCCACACCTCAGTCTGCCTCAAGTTGTCTCTTTCTTCCTACGTACATGCCACAAAGGAATGGTAGGTAGGGCACTTACATTTTGTCACCCACCTTCCTCTCTCAACCAAATACAACAATAATCTGTGAACTGATTTATCCATCTCCATGCAGTTTAAAGAAGGCTTCCTCCAAGTTTTCTAGAAGTTTCATGACCACCAGTCCAGGTGATATCCTTCCTCCATCCTTTTTCAGAATCTTTGGGTGATGAGAGTGAGGATGGGAGATTCTCTTAGGAATAAGGCAGCGTGGGAGCTTCAGGATGCTGAGGGAAGCATTTCTAATGCTTTGCATGGTGCTTCATAAATGCCACAGTTGTTCTGCAACACATTAGGGCCCGGTTTTGGTTTGAGTAGTGAATAAGTGATTGAGAAAAGATGTATGACTTTGACCTCTACACCAACTGAATGAGGTAGGTGGGAAGAGTATTATCCCCATTAAAGGAAGAAAGGCCAGGCTCAGAGAAATGCAGGGACTTGGCCAAAGCTTGTAAGTGGCAGGAAATGTTAAGGACTGGGTCTTCAGGCCCCTTGCCTCAAAGGAAACACAGCTTCTAATTCTTCCTCTGCCACTGACATGAGGTTTGCCGCCTTCCTCCTATCTCAGTCCATAGTGAATTTTTTCATCTGAAACATGAGCAAACTGGACCCAGCCATCAGTCTGGCTCTTGAAGTGGCCCTCTAGAAAGCCAGGCCGAATGGGTAGGGTGGGTGACCAAGCCTGTGCCTCGAAGAGCTCCGCTGGTCTGGAAGCCAAGACCTCTGTCTCAAAGACCCAGCTTGAAAGGACTAGGGCCACACCGGATCTAGTGCAGGGCCTGGCCGCACCATCCCTGCCGGCTCGAATCCCAGGGACCTCCGTCGGACCATGGCAGTGCTGGATTCGGGGTGCCACAAGGACTCCAAGGGCCTCCAGCTCGCATGAACCCAGAGCTGCCCTCTTCGGCGTCAGCATCTCTAGTGCTCACAAACGCCCATAGCGGGAAGCGCCCGCTGTGCCAGTAGTACCCCACGTTCGTTAAGCCTGAAAGCGGGACACGGAAGTGGGCAGCGACCGCCCGCAACTGCCCGCCACCGCCCGCCACCGCCCGCCACCGCCCGCCACCGCCCGCCACCGCCCGCCACCGCCCGCCACAGCCGCGGGACCGTGAGCTCAAGCGCCTAATGTTCCGCGAGAAGAGTTCACTCTGCGCCTGCGCGCAGAGCGTGCGCAGTGGTGGAGGCGGGGGTAGGACCCGGTAACGTGGGCGGGGCGGATATCTCGCAGCAGCTGGTGCACTGGAAAGCTACGAGCGGAGAGGTTTATCCGAAGCCACCAGATTCCAGAGGGGGACGCTGCGGGGCGTTGGACCCCAGACCAACGCTTGGGGTCTGTGGATCCTGTTGATGGAGACGAACGAATTCTCGGCGCGTTTCTGGAAGGGTTTGCAGGGCGGGGCCGAAAAATGTGGGAGCCGTAGTATCACAGCCCACATGTGACGTCATAACACTGCATAAATGAGATAGGTAGACCTGGCGGAGCCCGGGCGTATCTTGCCAGAGGCAAATGTGACGTTACAGCGCCTTAGTGCCTTGGAAGGTGGGATGGGATTCCTTTGAGCCAGCTCTGGAGACACCAAGATTCCAGGGGTGGGGTTGGGTATGTTATCACAGGTCCCACATTCTTGGAACTGAGGTTATATCTAGGAGCCCTAGACCAGCCCACCGCATTTCTTCTTTCCCCCACAACCCTATGCTAGCCCTGACTCCCGCGGCCAAGAGGTCTGAGGAAAAAAAGGCCCATTGTACGCCCCAGACCCCTGGCTACATTTCAGAAGAAGGAGGTGGAACCTGAACCTCTTCTTGAGAAGAAACCCCTGCGAGCTTTTCTTTCTCCACGGTGTACCGATCTCCTCCCAGAGCACCTGGGAGCTCCAGGCTGCCTTAAGGGCTTGTCGCGCTTTCTACCTGTTCAGCAAAGAGATCCAGCCGAGTAGCCCCGCTCCCTTGCCCCTCAGAGAAACAGATGGCCTAGCAGCTTAGGGAAGGACTCCCGCTGAACTCTCCTCTCGCCTCCTTCACTCCCGAAAGCTGGGCACCTGAGACCACAAAAGCTTAATGTCTGAAGACTGGGGTCGGAGAAAGATGGGATCTTCTAGGCGTGTAGCGGAAGTGGGGGGGGGGGTGTCCCCTTTGCAGAGTGGGTAGGCAATAAAACCCATCCAAGCATTTCCGGCATTCTCATTGCCTTTTCTTGCGACCCACAGAGTAGGAGCTGGAAACTGTCCCCCAACCACGTTGCTAGGAAAGGTAGCCTGTGTGAGGTCTTGTGGCCAGAATCCCCAGATTGCCCTTCCATTTGCTGTGCTGTTACTACATAGTGTATGAGCAATCACTGTCACAGTATAGACAGCGAGCTATGCTGACAAGTGACTTCTGGGTCCATCAGGATGATAGAACCATGGTAGAGCAAGGCAAGGCAATGGCATTGTGAGTGGTGGAGGTCTTTGGGCAGTACCCTGCCCCACTCCCAGCCCCCCTCTATAAACCCTGTGCTGGGAATCCATTCTTCTACACTTGATATCATCGAAAGTCAGTTGCAGGGTCTAGGATGGAAGGACGGGGATTCAGGTTACCAGAGGTGGCAGGGGCCAGAATGGAAAAACTCCTGCGAACCTCCCCCATTTCACAGCTTTCAGGTCTTTGGGGAGGGGCTAACTGCAGAGGCTCTTGTTGTCCTGGAGGAGTGGGAGGTGGCTAACTTGGGGTGGAGTGCGTTGGGCGGGGGCGGAGCGGGGCGCAGCAGTAGTAAATCCTCAGGAAAGATGGGACCCCAGAAAGAGCAGAGGAACTGAACGAGGCGCTCCGTAGATCCTCAGGGGTGCCCAAAGCTCTCTGTGACAGGTGTATGTACTCAGTCACTGTCGTCTTGGAACAACCACGTCTCCCGACCTCCTGGGGCTTATGACAGAAACGATGTGGGCCTGCCATGGACCCTCACGTAAGCCATGGCCAAGTGCAGACCATACTACGGACTGCACTGGCTGGGCTAAAGCCAAGTCCAAAACCCACTGAATAACTCTCTCTCTCCCTCTCTGCGCCCAGAGATCACAGTTCTCTGGGATCCAGACTCTGGTCTGTCCCGGGTCGCCTCCTTATGAAGCTGCAGAAGAAGGGCTGTGATCTTGCCGGACTAGCGGAGATCCCTCAGTCCGGTCAAGACCCGGCAGCTCACGGTCCTCATTCGCAGTGGGCCGTGGAACCGATCAAGAAGTTTTTGAGCGCAAGACCAGATATCCACAGGGGTGGTGGACAGGGGCTGCGGCAGAAAGTTCTGCCGAGTCCTCAGCAGGACGCACTGAGATGCCCCAGTCCTGATCCGCCCCTCCAGGCCTGTCCAGCAGGGGGCAGCGTGGCTCCGAACGCGGAGGGCAGGGCTCTCAGCGCAGGCCCAGCCAAGGCCACCGGGACACGTTGGGCCCCGGAACCGCGGAGTTCAAGCCCGCAAGGGGGGCGGGTATGCGCAGAGGAGGTGACGATGGTTCAGTGAAAGTCTAGAGCGTTTTAACTCGTATGGCCTGGGCTTCCTTTCTCAGGCCGCAGGGCTCTGCCGGAGGCTGGGACCTTGGGTCCCCGTTGCAGGGAAGCTCGGCCCAGCGTTCTTCGCGGCCGCTGAGCTCCAGGCTCAGAAGCCCGAGAGGCCGAGCGCTCGGCTTGGGAAAGGCCGCGGGCGCTACCGCCTGCGCCGCCCTGCGGTCAGGACACTGGAGCTGGGGGAGCCCCGCCCCGCCCCAAGAAGGAGAGCCCCCGGCGGCCTGGCCTCTAATTGTGGGAAAACTAGACGCCCCGGGGAAGGTTCAACTTGTGGAGGGAGGACTCAGATTTCCCCTCCTAAACTTCCCGGGCCTCCCAGGGCGCCCGCCCCCGCCATTCCTGACGAGGCTTTAAAAACTGTAGGGAATCTTTGGGCGTGGAGCCGTACTCCGGGCAGGGGATGAGACCCAGCCAGAGAATTGTATCGGGGGGATCCTAACGGAGGGAGGGTTGTAGGTTTGGGGCTTTGGGGAAGCAGCGATGATTGTGCATTTGCAGCGGGGTATTGGGGCCCTGGGGACAGTACTGGTCCTGAGGCTATACGTGAAGGCACCTCCCCAGCACCACCACCACCACCACCACCAAAGCAGATGCAGGAGGCCAGTAGGAAAGCCTTTGGTTGGAGAGGTGGGTGACATTCTGTTCCCTTAGTGGATCTTAAGCGACCCTGGCACCCGGAGACGTTGTGATTTTTTTAAGGCCGAAGTAGTGGCTGCAGGCTGGGCTTCCTTGTAAACTACCAGCCCCGTGGAGGTGAGGGGTGGGGACACTGAGACCCTAAAGACCGAAGTGGAGGAGTAAAGTACGAAAATAAACACGTGGCCGGGGTAGACCAACACAGGGAGAGAGGAGGCTTCTCCACCCATCTCAACCCTATCACCCCAAGAAGGCCGGGTTTCCGGAAGCGGGGCAGGTTGGAGCGGGCAGGGAATCCTGCTCCTCTGAAGGAAAGAAGCCTCCCAGTGTCCTGTTTGGGAGGGAGAATACCCATCCTGCAATGCCTGTAAAATAACCGTTTATTTCATATTTAAAAAAACTCCAGTGATAAATGTCCGTTACCGATGGTCAGCATAAAGTGCCAATCGCAATACAATGCCCTGCTCCTAGCCGGCTGCTCTCTCGTGGTGATGGGACGGCGGAACAGGGGAGCCGGAGGCCGGGCCCGCTGCAGCCGCAGGGCTCAAGGCCCCCGCCCCGCCATCCGAGTCCGAGGGCCCACGGCCGACCGGCTGCGGAGCAGGGAGGGGGCGCTCCTTGGCCCCGCGGTCCCAGGGCCCGGCGGCAGAAGCAGATACACGGATTACACTTTTGCAGGCTCCCGGGGTGGGGATGGGGACGGGAGGAGGGGGTGGATTCTGCAAACGCACAGAACTTCCTTCCCTCTCCCCTCTCTCTCCGCAGGCAGAGTTACAAGCTTATATGGTCAAAGAAAAAAATAATAAAGTAAACGTATAAAATAACAATAGAAAAAGTAATACTTCTGGGAGAGGCGCCGCTGCGGCTCCGCGGAGCTTTCGTTCTTTTTTTAAATGCAGTTTCCCTTCCGCCACGTGAGTACCGCCTTTTGGCCAAGACTTTAGCCGCGTCCTGGGGGAGCCGCCCTGGCGGCTGGGGTCACGGCTCCGGGCGGGGCTCTCGAGTTCCGCGTGCGCCCGGGACCCAAGGGACAAGTCTGGGATATGGGAAGGTCCCGGGAGCCCCTCCCGCTGCCCGCCAGAGTCGCCTTCGGCTTCTGGTCCCTCTGGAGGAGGGGGTATCGTAACCCAGGGTCCTGGTGACCTGGAGGCTCTTTTAGCATTTGATCTTGGAGGTTTTGAGCTCCTTCACCTGTGAGTGTAGCGTCTTGTGGACAGCGAGAGTCCTGGACTGGCAGAATCCTTTCCCACACTCTTGACACTTGAAAGGCTTCTCTTTGGAGTGAATGTATCTGGAAGCAAAAGCAGAATTAATCTTTGCAAAATGATGTAATGTTATAAACAGTTATCTAAGATCCCCTCCCACTGCAACCAGGCGCTTGCCCTCAAAAGAAAGTGGGGGGTGGGGACCTAGCGTGGAGTGGGCAAAATTCTAAGTTTGTGAATAGAGTAGGGAGGTGAAGGAAACTGGCAGGCAATATCTGATCCATCTGATACGTCAACGGGTCCAGCTAGGCCCACCCCTGCCTTCCCCAGGAGGGGGAAGCACTGTCTCCTTATAAGGTCTGGGTTAACAATAAAGGTGAATGAGGGGACCCAGGGGCAGGGAGGACAATTTGCTGGAGCTGTGCTGTCCAAGCGGGCGGCCACTAGCCACATGTGGTTATTAACATGAAAAGTAAGTAAAACTAAAAAGTTAATTTCGCAGTCACACTAGTTGCACATTTCAAGTGCTGGGCGGTCACATGAGTCACGGGTCCCCCTGCCCGTCACCGCAGAAACTTGGACTGAACAGCACTTGCAGATGCACAGGTGAAGGAAGGGATGAGAAGGCTGGCATGCCTGTCTGAAGCTCATGGAGACCTGACTTATTCTCCCCAAGCTCTCTCCACCCATCCTCCAAGAACCTATGCCTAAGCCTTGTATGGCTTCCTTTGCGATGTTAGAGAATTCCCAGAAACTGGGAGGCCTGGAGAGCCCAAGTGGGGCTCAAGAACCACCTCATTAGGGAGGAGGATGGTGAGGACAGTGACAGACAGCTTTGGGGGGGGGTGCACACGCAGTACCTGTGGTCCCGTAGGTGGTCTTGCCTCCGGAAGGCTTTGTGGCAGATGTCACACGTGTAGGGCCGCTCATCTGTGTGCGTCCGCTCATGGATAAGGAGGTTGTAGGACTTAGTGAAGTGGCGGCCACAGAACTTGCAGACGAACTCCTTCTTGGTCTTGGAAGGCAGGCGTCCCCTCGTGGGCTTCTTTTCCGGGGACAGCTTGGTTACATCCAGGAGGGCACCCAGCCCACCAGTGGGGGAGCCAGGACCTTCCCCCCGGCCAAGCTTGGATGGATCTTCCTGCGTGGCAGCTAAGGCCAGGTTGGCAAAATCAAAGCGTGGCTTGGTCTTGAGCACAGAGGGGCCACTGCCTCCAACGGTGATCTCAGGCTTAGGCTGGATTACGTGGGGAAACCAGGGAAAGGCGGGCAGCTGGAAGCGTGTGTCCACGAGGCTGGACACGGCGCCCGGGACTTTGGAGAACGAGGAGCGCGGCAAGTGCATGGCAGGGTAGCCCAGCGTCCACTGGTGCAGGTGCACAGCGTGCAGTGCGCTGAAACCGTACAGATTAGGCAGGTGGTCCGAGGGCACCGTGGGCAGGCCATTCACCGCCTGAAGGAAGGAGTAGTTGGTGAGCTGCAGGGATGGATGAATGGGCACTGGCGCTGGCAAGGTTTTGCTGCCCATGGCGGTAGCTGCAGTGGGTTGTCAGTCGCAATCTGCAAAAAAAAGAAGAGAAAAGAAGGGAGAGAAAAAGAGAAGTTCAGAGTAGGTCACCCTCTTTAGGAATTCCAACTCAGCCACACCCTCTCTGTGCCCCAGGGCAGACGCTGGGAGTCTGAGACCCCACTGGGGGAACCCACTGCCCTCAGAGAGAAAATGGAACCTTCTCTGATGCTAGGGCTCCCTCCACATGGCCATGGCAGAGACACACAACTTGCTACAGAAACCATCAGGAAACAAATCCTATGCAATGCAACCAACTTAAATGAGGGCCTACAGTGGAGGCAGAAGCTGGGGGAGACCGGTGTGTGGAAATTTACATCCACGCAAACCTGAGTCAACGCAGAATTTCACTCTCCGGCGAAGAGAACAGGAACTTGGAAGCACATTTACATGTTCATGTGCAGATAAACAGAAATGCACAATGACAGATAAACACAGATTCACATGTTCTGAAGCAGAGATGACAACAAGGTGGCAAGATAAACTGAGATGATCAGTGTTGTGCTGCTAAACAAAATGCTGGCGTGAACATGTTCACGTGTGCATGTGCGCGCACACACACATGCACACATGGGATTGCATGGAACCCACGCAGGGCCTCCAGGGAGACAGCACACATACAAACACACACAGATCTGTACATCTCCCAGCTCCTCTGCATTTAGCTCTACTTAGCTGATCTTCAGTCTGGCTTCTAGAAGCCATGTCATCTTTCTCCTCAAAGCTCTCAACTTTGACCTCAAATTTGCTTCTCTGCCTCACTATTAATGAGCCCTCTTGACACCACCCTCTGCGGCTGCTTTTGGGCTGACTTCTTACCTGAGCCCCTGGGAATTAATTGCCTTTGAAGGTGATGATACCCACCTTCATTTACTAATTCAGTCAAACATCTGCAGGTACATACAAGGGGGCTTCGGTGCCCTCCCTACTCCATCAAACAGGGTGCAGTGTCTCTGGGCTCTCGGATATTTGTGTGCGCAGTGACACCTGGGCAGGTGGGTATGCCTATGGGCTACAGTATTGAGGCCAATACAATCAGCTTCTATGCTCTCTGTGCCCTCCAACTGCGAGGCCAGGAAGCTGAAGTGACCAGCAGTCTGGCATCTGCTGGCCTCCTTGGTCAGGATCTCCAGCCTCCGTGGACAAGTCTGGGTTCTGCAGAGAGACCTTTCATCTCCAAGCCTCCCAGCCACTCTTAAGTCAGTCTGTCCAGTGGAGGCAAGAACATGGCGAAGGAAAAGTAGAAAGTACATGGTGGGCGGGGGGTGGTGGCTTGCGAGGCTCAAGTGCTGAACTCTCTCAGCTCTGAGCTGAGGGCTACTCGAGTAGTCACTGAGGGAACAGGGTGCTTGGTTCTTTGCCTGTCTCAATCCCCTGCTGCCCACTTTTCCCTTACCCCCATTTCCCCTCTTCTCTTCCTCAGATTGCTCCTCTCACCTTCCGTAAGCCCCCCTTCCTGGGTTGTGCAGGCCAGGGTACCGCTCCTACCCACTGCTGGACGCTGACACCACCCAGACAGTTCCCCTAGGCCGGCTTACCCTCAGCCCAAGGCCACAAGGCCCTGTCGGACTCGGCAGCATTTCACTGCAGCAAAGCTTCTCACGGGAGATAGCCCTGCCCTTTCAGGAAGGAGTATGGACAATCTCGATGCAGAAACCCTTTCCCTTGGAAGCTGTCAGAGAAGTCACTGGCTGAATAGTAGGCCCGCGGAGAAAGAGGTTCTGCAGGGGGTGGAAGGTGCAAAACACTGAAAGCCTGCAGAGATGTTCCCACTGCAGGTTACATTAGCAACCCGGCAAAAACCCAGCGTTAAGGCAGCAATTAATTCAGCCTGGCGCCCGAGGACCCGTGCCTCAGTAGCAGAAGGCCTCCCTACCAGTATTCCCTGCGGCTTGGATCACTGGTGGTCCGGTGATCCCAGAGCGCCGAGATCATCCTAGAGCGCTAACACCCCGCGAAGCAAAATACGAATTGGGGCAGAGAGAAAGCAGGGGCGGATTGGGGTTGGGAAGGAGAGAGGAGGGAGAAAGAGGACTCTCGCCAACTTAAAATGTTGGCCCACACTTAGGTGATTAGGTGAGGTGAGCGCTCTTTGATTTGCTGTCACCTCTTTTTCCCCTCCTGGCGCTGGAAATCAGATCCTTATTTCCGGCTCCCCGGGGCCGCCGGGGCCACCAGCACCTCCGCTTGCTTCTCTAGGTGCTCTGCCTATCGCCGGCCAAGAGAGCGGCGGTGACGGTGCGACTCTGGGCTGCAAAAGAGCCCGAGCCCTGCCTGTGCCCCGGTGGGGAACCCACCAACGTCGGGTACTAACCTGGCCTCTCCTCGCCTACCCTGCCTACCCTCAGGAGCCCAGAAGACCTGGGGCTCCATAGGGGGAGGGGGCTTTTGCAGCCATCACTGCTCTTGGGAGCCAACCTTTCCGGGCTATCTGCCCGATCTTGTGTCCCCCAACACTCAATTTATTTTCTTCAGCAGCACGGCCAGTTTCTTATTTTCTGCTGCATTCCGAGGCCAGGGCTCCCCAAGCTCTCGCCAACGACTTTCCCGGGGACGAAATTCGTTCGAAACGTGGCTCCTTACACTAGTACCAAGAATGGGCCAAATGCACGATCCGGTTTCAGGCGGTCAACTAAGAGAAAAACACAGTCTCACACTCGCCTCTCCAGCCGGAGAGGATGAACGAACTCCCAGCCCTTCCGAGTCCCGTTGCCCTGACCCGGGGGGCCCTTGTGTGAACGTTTTAGATTTTTAAACGCGAGGGCAAACACCTCTCCCCGGGCCAGGCATCCGCTTGGCAAGGAGCTTGAGCCTCGAGATCTGGGAGGCGCGGGTAAAGATCCCGACTACAGGCAGCAAAAGCAATTCGCGCTTCCAGTCCTGGGTCCCCCGCGCAGTGCAGGCGCTCCTTCCCTCGCGCGGTCGAGCGCCAATTCCAGGTCTGCAGCCAGCCCTATGCCGGGCATTAATGAAGTGTGTAGAGTCTATTAAAGTGGTTTATTCGGGGCTAATTGAGCGTGAGCGAGTTAACTGCTTGCATTAATGAGGACGGAGCGAGCTCCACGAGCTTTTGCCTGAAGGAGCCCACAGCAGCCCCAGAAAATCATCCTTGACATCGAATCCCCAACACGCGTGGTGACAGGCGTCCAGGCCCCTGGTGGGAGGACTAACCACCACCGGATACTTCTGTTGAATTCTCCCAACGAACGAGAGCGAACGAACCCTTCGGCTAGGCGGCCGTCCCGCGGCATTTAAACGCCCGCTGCGTCCTTAGCGGTCTGTTCCCCAGTCTTAATGAAACCGCAATTACTTCGAGGAGCCTCGGATAAAATATCCACCCACTGGTCGCCCCCTGTCCCTGTCAGCCCTTGTCTTCTCTAGGAGGCCGTGAGCCTGGGAGACCAACTTGCTTTGCACGTGGTTTCTGTTCCCAAAAGCCAGCGCGCAGCTCTTAGCCCGGTTGAAATTTACCAAATTGTGGCAACAAAGAAACCCTCGCAGCTACTTTTCACTCTGAGAGCCCATCCCGCTACTGCTCGAGCTGTTGAAAAAGGACTGGATGTGGGTTTTCGTTCTTCTGAACCTAGACATTTCGGGAAAGAAAGTAGTTCCGCAGGCAGCCCCTCACCTCTTTCCCTCTCTCCTCGGGCTTCCCCCTTCTCTCCTGAAGGCTGAGTTAGGGGACAGTCTGGGGGAGGAAACGAATCCTCGCCTTATAAGCCCCAAGCCGGAGACATGCACGGCACCCACAGCGTTTCTGCTACTTGGGCGTGCGAGTCTCCAATTGGGAAAGAGTGCTCGCGACCCCCTGCACTCTTCCCTGAACCGAGACAGTCGCAGGTTAACTCCCCAGGCCCTGACTACACAGAGCAATCATCCTATAGAGAACACCCCGAAGTCAGAGCAGAAGTGCGAGGCGGGGTCAGGCACGCGGCCCTGCGCTCCGGGTCCAGCCGGCCGGATACCCGAGCGCAACTACGCAAAACAACAAACTTGCACGAAAAGCGCGACCCGGCTGGGGCATGCACCTGTCCCTGGCGCCGTCGGCTGCGGCCGTGGCCATCCATCCATTCTCTCTTCCTTCTTCGTCAGCTAAAGTAGGTCAAACTGCGCTAGGCGCGCGTTTCGGGAAAGTTTCTGCCCGCTGAAGTTTCTTCGGTTTCTTAGAGGGGGGCCCACAGGCTGACTCCCGAAGTCCGCGGGCATCTCGCCGCGGATTCCTAGGAGCCTGGCAGCGCGAGGGCCAGTGCTGGAGGCCCGCCCCCTCCTTCCCCGGAGGTCAGAGGCCGAAAGACCCCGCTCGGGAAGTCCCTGAGCCAGCACCCCCAACCACCCTGGGCTGCAGCTGCTCTCACTTTCACTAAGGTCCTGCAGCCTCCGTTTGGCAGGAGGAGCTTCCTTCTGGGACACAGAGAGAGGAGACACCCGCCGCGCTGTGACAGGGGACCCGGGAGCGCTGCCCGCATTCCCTTCGCCGAGCAGGGGCGCCCGGGGCTGCAGTTACCTTGTTCCGCGGCGGTCCCGGGCTGAGGGAGTCTCTGGGGCTCCGCTGCGGGGGACCCGGGAAGCCAGAGGCGCTGGATTCCACAGGCACCCCCGGAGCTCTTGAGTCCTGGCCCCTCTCCGGCTGCGGGGACTCCGAGCGCCCAACGCGCGGGAGCGCTCCACTGGCCCGGAGCCCTGCCCCCCGGAGGACAGTGAGCCCCGCTCGCAGCTCCCTGGTTGGGTCTGAACCGGGAGCGGCTGAGAACTTGCTGGGGAGAGACGGAGCTCCGACTCACTCATCCCTTAGCACCGAGCCGCCTACTTATTTTAATCCACCACCCTCCTCCCTCCCTCCCTCCTTCTCCCTCCCGCCTCCCCTTGCTTCAGGATTCCTCCCCTCCCTTGCCTGTCCCCCAACCATGCCCTGCGCCTGCGCACTGAGAGACAAAGTTTTGCTGACCCGGGCAGCCGGCTTTGGCAGCTGCGTCGCTTTGCCACGGCCTCCCCGGACCTGCGTCCCCTGCTTTTCGGTCCTGTGCGACCCCTTTTGCATTGTTAGGCTCACGGTGGCATCCCTGGAGTGCTAAAGGAAACAACCTCAAGCAGAGGAGAGCAGGCTGAAACTGCACACTTCGCGGTCCTATTCCTGCTCACCTGGGACACAAGTCTGTGCAGGGGTGGTGGGAGGTCCCCCGGGATACCTGCGCCGAGGCTTGGACTCCAGTGCCCTTCGGACCCTGGCAGAGCCGCCCTTTCTTCCAGAATCCTTTCCCAGAGGCGGCTGGCCCTGGGTATCCAATAGCTTCTGGACGTCCAAGAGCGCTCATTGCCAGGGCAGTAAACCAGACCTGAATGCCTATGGCTGACCCCAGACTCTGGCTTGTGGAGTTCAGTGGAGAGATCAGAGGTGGAGGGCAAGAAAGTTATTGGAGTCCCAAACCCTCTGGGATTCCACTCTTACTTACAGTCTACCCCTCCAATCAGGTACTCATTGGTTTGGGGAGTTTGGAGAGCAAGCTGCAAAGATCGTCAGCTCCAGGACCTCGAAGCTCAAGGAACTGGTTCAGGTGGCATTTGGGACCTACAAGGGGTCAGGATTCTGGCTTCGAAAAATTCTGCCTTCACTCCTTCCGCCTTAGAGCAGCATCCCTACCTTACTGACTAATGGGCTCCGGGAGCTGCCCTCCAGCTGACCCCAGCCCTGACCTCTCCCCGCCACCTCTCTGGAACACTGGGCCCTGGGTTCAGGAGGAGGCAATGGTTTCCCAGGACCTGGGTGGGTCTAGATTGACACCACTGCACTCCCAGTGTTTGCACCAAGGTCGCTGCTGAGTGACTCACCCAGCCCTGGGAGCTGGATCCTGGACTCAGTGGGTCTCTAGCATATCGGTACTGTGTCTCTGGGAAGGGAATGCTGCTGCCAAGTCCAGCTTTCCTCCGAAAATCTTATTGCTTTTTAGGGTGTCAATCCCTGACCCAGGGAAATGATAGTGGAAATGTCCCCCCAAAAGACATAGTTGAAGAAGACCCTTGTCTTATCCACAGGGCTTTAGGACAGAACCTGGCCTCCAGCTCCTAGGTAACTTTGAGGTGGGTGGGGAAGAAGAGGGGGGGGTGAGGTGCAGTTTTTGCCCCAAGGGATTGCACTCATCCCCTGCCACAGATTAGTGCTGGAGCAAGGGACCCATGTAAGTTTGCAGTTGGAATCTTAGCAGCTGCCAGCATGGGGTGATATTCTGGCCAGGGAGAGGATCCTTGGGAGAAGAAAGGAGCTGAGATCACTCCCTTCCCTGAGATTCCAAGGCAGCAATACCAAGAGCAGGGGAAGGCCTGGAAGGAGAGTCCAGCAGGGTTTTCCTGGATTGTGCTTGCTCCTACCTGGGTCAAGGAATTTCCTTGTGCTAGTCTCGGGCTCTCCTAGGAGACAAAACTCAAGAACCTCCATTAGCAGCAATGAAAGAATCCAAGAGAGGTCTCCACACTTGGTCCTCTGGCTGTCCAGATTGCTTAGGAAGTGTCCTCTCAGAAAAGGACATTCAGGTGGGATGGAGCCTCCTGGGGTGTGCAACCCCATCTCCTGCTCAGAACTCCACACAGCGTGACTATGTTTCCTCCCTCTTTCCACTTCCCTATTTCTTATGAATCAGGGCCCTTTGGCTAACATGCTTCAAGGACTTGTAGAAATCTCTAGATAGTAGGATCCCTAAAGAGCTCATGGAGAGTCTTCAGGAATGCCAAAGAAAGGACCATGAAACTGGGTTGTTTAACGCCACTTTTTCCAGGTTATCTGGAAAACTGATTTGGACTCGGGCCAAATCCTGGAATCTAGCGGGTGTAGGGCAAGATGAGGATGTAAGGTTGGAGCTAGCCCCTCATGGCCCAGCATCCCAGGCTTTGCCTCCCAGACTCTGGCTGGGTCTCCTGGAGCTAGTCTGCAAGGCAGAATGAGACAAGGTGAGACATGTGGGACCCTGGCACAGCTGGGGCAAAGATGGGCCTGTTTCAAATTCCCGCCTTGGAAGATGATCCTGCTAGGTCTCACTTGACAAGGAACAACCCCAGAAACCCCAGGAATGAAATTAACGATTTGTTAATGGCTCAAGAGTCCTCCACCCCAATCTGAGCTCCCAAGGGGGTGACCCACAAGCTATGGCCTCGGTCTGCACTGCAAGCCAACCAAGTTCAGGTTCCCTTTCAGCACCGCAGGCAGAAGCAGCCCAGGAAGCTAGGAACCCCACCGCCCTCCTTCCAGGGGGAACAGGGGCGCATCCCCTCCCCCACCTACTTAAGAGAAACTGATCAGCCCAAAGCATAGTCGCAGTGCTGCGCCTGGATTCCAGCTTGAATGAATTGCGGAAGGAAGGACCCAGGACGTCTAAGGGCTTCCAGGTGACTTTTTAGCGAAGTCAGATTCATTTAGGACTCGCAAGGACATCACTTTTCGAATTTAGTAAACTTCCTCAGTAGCCAGAACCCAACCGTCCTATGGCCCAAAAGCACATCGCAGGTGACAGAAACTTTTGTCTGGCCTCGCATCCCGTTCCAGGGCGTCCAGAGCACCCCGCCACCCGCGGCTGCAGCCTCTGCTCACTGTCGGCTCCCGCCGGAGACTAGACCCGCGCAAACTCTTGCCACCGCTCCTTCTGGCTCTCTTTCTCACCCACCGCCTGCAGGGCGGAACCGCCCGCGCCCAAGGAGTCCCTGTGTTGTCTGGAACGGAGCACCCTTGGGGAAAGGTCCCCAAACTAGCTCCCGGGCTTCCAGGTCCCGGTTACACCCCACCCCGCAGGTGGGGTCCGGCAGGGATCAATACCCCCCGGCTGCCTGCGGAGACATCCGACCGCCTTGCTCCCAGTCCCCCAGCGAGCCCTCGCCGCCACGTTCTGTGGGCACATTGGGGGGTTGTGACAGCCCCTGCTGGTCTCCCTGCCCCAACCCCAGCTCCTCTGGGAACATCTGCTTACTGGGAAGGAAAGAGCCCCAGCCTGTCTTCCGAGTGAAAATTGAACAGCTTCCAGAAAATTAACTAGAACATGGCCTCTATCGCTTTGGGGTGTTTTTGATAAAAAAAAAAAAAAAATGAACCCCACTTCTCCCTACTCCCCAGCCACACAAAAATGACCTCATTTTTTAAACATGGAATTTACTTAGCACTTTCGGAGTTTTTGCTTCCAATGCAATCTTTTCCATAACTACTTTGTGGACAATTGGGGCTCTGCTCATTTGACCCCCCTTTATGCATGTACAGAGCTTTCAAATAATCCGGAGATTTAGGTATCCCTCTGTAATCATTTAGATGATGGATTGTAATAGCTCAATAGTTCCTCTGGAACCATTACGATCAATCAGGTCAAAATCCAGCTTCGGGGAGAAAGTTTTTAAGCGGGGGAGGTAGGTAACACGACATCCACACACACTTGTACAGATAACACGCTCTGATAACGTACAAACAACTCCAGAGTCTTAAGAGAATAGATCCCAGGTGAACCCAAGAGCCGGTGTTTATTGTGACAGCGACAGACAAGTTACAGTATCAAAACTGAAAGGGAAAGTGAGCTGTGTTTCCAGGCAGTTCCCGTTTCGTAAGTTCTTTATGAGACCCTACGTATTTTGTAACGATTTGTCACCTTAACAAATGTAACAATGCACATAGACACAGATCTACCCTTGGTTTATAAGATCATGTATGAAGCACGGGTATTCATGTGAAATTGCTTGGGTTCTGGGCATACTATCATCTGTAAAATGAAATGATGATAATGCCTTGTATTGTGAGGAGCATGTGTAAAATGCGTTTGAATGGTGTGGTGAGTTTCGACTTTTTGTACAAGTCTGAGTTGTCAATTATTTTAGACAGTTAACAAATCTATGTTCTAAGACTACTGAACTTTTTCTCTTATCCAACGGTGGAAATAAATGTATTAGAAACGAAGCAGTGTCTAACCAAATTGAGGATGACGAAGAAAAGTTATGTTAACTGAACTGTGTATAGTCCGGGTGAAACACTTCGGAATAGAATTACCTTACCATACCCGCGGCGCTGCGTCTTTAACGGGCTACTTCGGCGGCGGTCGGCGCTGGAGGAATCCGCGTTCGCGGTAATTAAACATTTCCAGACACTGGAGGGTTATTATCTGCATAGCGATTTCCGGCGAAGGGACTCAGAGCTTGTCTGGCTGCGAAGTTTTATGCAGATTCGAGGAAGCAATCCTAAAGAAAACGCGCCACCTGCTGGCGAGCACGTGGCATCTCCCGGTGCCCTTGCCTCCAAAACTCTCAAATCCATTCTCTTTATTGAATCTTACCTACCAGTGGGTTTCTTCCTCTTTTAATTTTCTTTTGTGGGTTACGAAATTCGCCTTTACTCGTTTAAAACTATGCACACTCTTATGCTTCCAAAGAACAAACAAAAGAGGGATTCCCTTTCTCCACAGGGTTTCTGGTTTTCCCTGCTCCAAAAACCAGATTTGTGAGTTTTTGTTTTGTTTTGTTTTTAAGTAATCCGAAATCCTTGGCAACTATCTACCACCATTAGTTTCTGGTCCTGGGAAAAACGATGAGCCAGGATCTGTGAGCCTTTTCTGCAGTCTTCGTCAAAGCTGGGTTACTCTAGCTTGCAGGTAGCTCCCAGGTTGCCTGAGAGGTGAGGAGAGGAGATTCCGTTCTTGCACCCCTCCCGCCCCTGTGGGGAGCTGGGCAGTACCGGATCCCTCCATTCTGTTTCTGGCTTTCTGAAGACCATAGGAATGAAGAAAGGGGGTCTGCTTCGTCAATCGGTTTCCCTTAAACCCGTGACGCTTGCTACCCCTGTCCTTCCTCCCAAGCCATTAGATTCCAGCTCCTTTGTTTCTCCCTTTCCGTCTGAATTCCCTCACAGAATATTATAGCTACACCCTCTATTTTCCTTGGCATCAAAGATGCATCTTTTAATTTTTTTTTTAATTTTGGGGGACAACTGGGTGGCTCAGTCAGTTAAGCGTCTGACTCTTGGTTTCTGCTCAGGTCATGATCTTGCAAGTTTTGTGAGTTCAAGCCCTGCATGGAGCTCCACACTGTCAGTGTGGAGCCAGCTTGGGATTCTCTCTCTCCCCTCTGTCTCTGCTCCTCCCTTGCTCATGCTCTCTCTCTTTCTCTCAAACTAAATAAACTTAAAAAAATTTTGTTGACAAGTAATTGACATACAACATCGTGTAACTTTAAGGTGTACGAGCTGTTGTTTGATACATTCACAGACTGCAATACGATTGCCACCATAGCCCTAACACTTCTATCACTTTACATAATTACCATGGCTTTTTTGTGATGAGAACACTTAAGATCTAGTCTCTGAGCAACGCTGAAGTTTATAATGCAGTACTGTTGACTGTAATCCCAATATTGTGTATTAGCTCTCCAGAACTTACACTGGTTGCAAGCCCCCAATTCTTCCATCCCCCAGCCCCTGGTAACCACTACTTTCTGTCTTAGGAGTTCAACAAAGATGCATCTTGGATGCTTTGCTTCCTTGCCATCAAAGCTCCAGCTTTTCAGATAGGGACAGAAATAGAGAAGTCTTCAGAATACATCTGTTAATTATGCTGTTTGGTCTGTCCTCTGCCTATAGAAGAAAGTAGGGTGTAGGAGATCCTTGGGAGCTTCAGCTACATTGCTCTCACAGGCGTCTGGCCACCTTCCTTATGTTTGAGAACCTATATAAAGATAACAAGCTAGGGATCGAGGAAAAGACGGACCCCTTGACGCTGCCCCAGACGGTTAGAAAAAGGCTCTGCTCACCTAGGACCCATCACTCTCTTTGCTCCAGTAAGAGGTAGGGTCTCCCAATTCCTTATCCTGACCTTGCAGTGAGGGGAAGAAAGGAAAGGGACCCAACTTAGACACTCCAAAGAACTGCCAAGGCCACCAGCTCTCCCCCAGGCGGTGTGAAGCTATGGGGTGCCTCACCTTGATTCATGAATGAGGACACTCACTGGGAGATCAGGGGCTTATGCCTCTTTTGGGTTCAAGGCAGGAGGTCTTCCTGAGTGCAGACTATCATGCTGCAGTCGGGCTGGCTTCCCAAAATGGTGGCCTAACGGGGATAGAAGAGATTGCCTTTGGGAACCCGAAAGGCATCTGGATGCAGCTCTAAAAAGTGGCGATCCTCCTCCACCTGTTATGACAGAAACCCAAGTCCCGACTTCAGGGAGGCGGTGGGGTGGGAGACTGGAACTGAGAATGTTCCAGGACATTAGTCCCTTGACCAAATCCACAGTGACAAGCAAACTGTGAGAGGGCCATGCCCTCTGCTAGAAGAACCCCCGTTTCTCTGATTTCTGTCAAATCAGACTTTATAGGAGGAGAACAAGTGGTTATTTGTGGATCTGAGCCACATGACAGTGTAGTGCCATATCTACACAGAGGAGGAAACCAAACTCCCTATTTTAGCCAACCACAAGGACCAGGCACCCTTCCTCCACGCTCTTAGCCAGGAGTTGGTGTGGACGATGACAATACCAGCTCCTGCCATAGCTCCCTTTATTCCCAGATGGCTCCAGGCAAATCCCCTTGCGGATCATGCCTCCAATTCCCTATGTGGGAACCTTTCCTCTGATGATAACAGCATCTGCTGAAACACTTTGAGCAAATACAAAATAAAAAAAGGGAAAGATATTAGCATGTGATTTTTCACTTCACTGAATGACTAATGGCTGGGTTCCTTTGGTGTATTAGGTGTTAGTTTGCATATCGCATGTCAACAAGAAAGAGGTGGAGAGAAAATTTAAAACTAGAGTGTTATTATCAGTGCATTCCAGATAAATAATTTTCAGGAGTCATGACTTGGTTTGTCAAAAAATAGGTCTGTAACAAACATTTTAGAAGATTTATCTAAAAAAAAAAAAAGTCACGTATTCTAGTGGGGCCTGTTTCTTTCCTAATTTTCTGAGAAGATATCCAAAGGGGAGTTGCCAAAAGCCCCTATGAATGGAAAAAGCTTGGTTCTCAATGCCTGGGGTCCTACATAGGCAGCAAGGTGACTGGGAGCCTGGAACACCACAGCAGAAGGCTTGACACTGGGTACCTGAGTCTTAGCCTGAAACAAAGCCCACTCACTGGGGAAAGGAAGGATAAAAGAACATCCCACAGCTCAGTTTCACAACTGGCCAGTCAGCTAATTCCTGCTGGAGTGGTAACCCACGGGTAACACACTATTGGGTTAAGAAGCTGCTTTACACAATCCTGTGGCACAGTCAGTCCCAGAGTCTTTAACACAACGCAGATTTCTGGGTCCCATCCTCAGAGTTTCTGGTTTAGGAGACCTGCAGTGGGCCCTGAATATCTGCATTTTTAAAAGCTCCATAGATTATTTGGATGTAGGTGGTCTTTTGAGCAGATATATACTGAGGGCCATTGGTAAAGTATGACTCTGGCCCACAGTAAATGGGTCTTGCTAAGGAGAATTCCAAGAATTGAAAAGTTATCCAGGGTCAAAGAAACGGCTCTTCATTGAAGTATCTTATACACTTGAGTAGGCATTTCTTTTTGTAAGCCCCCTCTTCTTTATTTGCAAGAGAAGAGAACTGTATTGGGTATTTAACAAAGACATTCTCACTTCCTCAATTTTAAGATTCCACTTCACACATGCTGTAGATGATGAGAGATTTGGGGTAGGTGCTTGGGTCCTGACACTCATATGATGTTAGGAAGCTCTGTGCTGCCCACATGTGGGATTTGTCCCATGAGAGAGCCAGCCTGGGTCTTGGAAAAAGAGACTCATCTCAGCCCACAGAGAAAAGGTCACTCTGGCAGGAGAGCTCCTTTGGGAATACAGATGCCCCAGACGACCAACAAGCAAAACTACCCTCTAAAGTTGGGTACGCAGAGTCTATAGTTTGTTCTGTGAGTGTTACCAGAAGCTGCACAGAGAAGGAAAGTGCTGTGGGCTGAGTGGGGAATTCTTGGTCTGCCCATTCGCCCTGCATATTCCAGATTTTGTAATAGGACTGATGGTTATTCTCCACACAGAAGCAGTCTAGACAGCTGAATGGAAACACTATAATAGTTCATTATTCCCTGTGTTACTTGGGGTCAGGACATCAGGTCATAGCCAATAGGGCTTTTTTTTTTTAATGCTCTTCTTTCACTTTGACAGTACTTTGCAATTTGGGGAGGGGGGGTTAAAAACTCACTTCAAGTGTCTCTTTTAAAAACCGTGGGAATCATTCTACATGAGCATTAGCAATTTTAATCACTGATCATGTGTGTAGGTAAGGTAACATACGTATCTCGTTGAAAGTGTTCATATTCGGGGGCGTCTGGGTGGCTCAGTCGGTTGAGCATCTGACTTTGGCTCAGGTCATGATCTCACAGTTCGTGGGTTCGAGTCCCGTGTCAGGCTCTGTGCTGACAGCTCAGAGCCTGGAGCCTGAAGCCTGCTTCAGATTCTGTGTCTCCCTCTCTCTCTGCCCCTTCCCCACTCACGCTCTGTCTCTCAAAAATGAATAAACATTAAAAAATTTTTTTGAAGAAAAAGAAAGTGTTTATATTAATTTCCTTAAGTTAGGTATCTGTAGGGCCCTTGGTTTGATGGGAAGGACCTTTGATTTCAACCACTAACACCACTGGACTAACTTCAGTGAAGAAGGAACTCTGTGTGGGGCCTCCAGGAGGAGGCATCATTCCTGTTACTCTTGATTTGCTAACAGAGAAGTGAGGTCCAGAAGCCTTCCAGTGCACGAGGTCAAGGCTCCTTGGTGCAGTCCTGGAGCGGGATGAAGCCTCAGAGGGTGCAGCTGGACACAGTTTTCCCAGGGCCCTCTCTCGTGAGCTTGTGGGCCCCACACCCCGCATCACCTGCCTGAATCCCTACAACAAACCAGAAGTTGGTACAACAATATTCTCACTTTCTGTTAATTAGTCCCAACGTTTCAGAGCTGCATAAGTCTGGAGCCAGGACTTAAAAGCAGTTATGTCTGATTTCAAAGCCCGAGTTCATAATGAAGCACACTTGGCCCTCAAGGTTGTGGTCTGATGGTGGCATCGGCATCCCTGGTGAACTTGCTAAAAACGCATAAGCCCAAGTCCTGTCTCCAAACTACCAACGTGGAAGGTGCATTTTAGCAAGACCCCAACCCCCAGGCTCTGTGCTTGCTGTCTTTGCCCCAGACACAGGATTTAATCTCTGCTTCTAGAATAGAGAGGAAAAGCTCCTGGATGTACCAAATTAAATCAAAGAGCCACAGACTCAAGCTTAGAAAAATGGTAGCCCCAAACCACAGATTTAGACCCACAAACCCTATTCTGGCCCAAGAGTAGGCAGTGTGGGCCGGCCCGCCAACAAACTGGCTCTGGCCTTTCCTGTGGCCACTGTCCTGTCTCCAGAGGTTAGGGTGCCTGAGCAGGGCTTCCGCTGTTAAGCTGGGCACAGCCTCTCTACAAGAAAGGCAGGCTTCGGAGCTTGCTTGAGGAGACGGGAGATGAGACATATAGCGGACCTTGACGGTATTTTGGGAGCAAAGGTACTTGCCTCTACCTCCCACCTCCTAGTTGACAAGAAAATAAAAAGGGGCTCATAGGATCTTCTTTGGTGAGACATGAACTTACACAGTAACACACACATTACTGGTGATATCTACACATTAATAATGCATAGTTGATGAGTCATTTTGGCACAGATAATGTTTTGAAATTCCAAAGGAATCCACAATTAGGGATGGCATGTTAAAATTACACAAAAGGTCCATCTCTCACAAATCCCAAAGCTCTTAAATATGCACATTCGTTTCATTATCTCAATCTCTGCCCAACTCAGTATAATCATCGTATCTTCCTCATCAACACTCTGCCAACAAAAAGGAGCCGAGTTTCGGCAAGTGTGCTCAGCTTCTCTTTCAACTCCCTCTTGAAACTCAAATGCAGAAGATGTCTAAGTGGAGGTGCAGCGGCCCGGGGCCCACCATGCTGAGTGTCAGCAGGGCAGCACAGGGTCATCAGGGCGCGTGCTGGCGCTATCCTCTCCCTTTCCAGGTGTTTTCTCCTCCAGGAGCCCAGGGCTTTCGGCTGGCCCCGTTTGACTCTCTCCCTTATTCTGAGGTTGGAGGGGTTGCAAGAATCACCACATCAAGGGAGATGTGCCTTTTAAGAGCAGGGTCTGGAAAGAATCATGTTTAACCTACAGGATTGGCATAGAAATGATGGAATTTGCCTATTCCAAAAAGCACAGAGTATAAACTCTTGGAGGAGCCTTAAACGTATCATCTTTGACACCTCCATTTCACAGATGAGAAACCTGAACCTCCAAATATGATGTACCCAGTAACATGACGGTGACTCGGAGCTGGGTTTCGTGACATCTGGCGGGTACCCTTTACATTTTTCTCCCTACTCCCCATTGTTGTGAGGGAGGCCTGGAAGGGAGGTGTCTTACAAGGGCCTCCCTTTGTTCTCCATCTTCGAGGACAAAGCCTGTGTTAGGCATTGACATCCCGGGGTGGAGGCCCTCGGTGAACTGGGCAGGCGCGCTGCGGTATACGGATGCACCGATGGATGGCCGAGCCTGGGCTCTGGATGATTGCTGCTCAGTGCAGCAGCTTTATGAAAACATTAAATGTCATTACTTATTTCTTCATGTCCAAAATGTATACTTCAACATTTTTTCTCTGTAGACAAGTGTCACTTTTACTGCAATCTTCAGGCCAGATGTTCCTGGTATAAGTGGTAACAGCTGCCATGCTGGCAGACGTGTGGCTCCAGCTAAGTCACTTTCCAAAGACCCCACGGCCCTCTCTGCAAAAACACTGGCATGACAGGAGAAACCCATACCTGGCCCTCCCAAGCCGCCCGGGGAAACCACGGGGAAGGCTGGAACAGGGCATTTGGGCGGGCAGGCTGCCAAACCACGACTGCATTTCCCTCTTCCTCGGTGATGAGCTGGAGTCCCTGGATAGAGAGAGCTGCCCGTGCTCCTTCCCTTCGGGCTCCCCTTCAAAGCAGCGTTTATAGTGCCATCACCCATTATCCACGTCCTCATTTGTCTCGGCACCAAGTCATTTCCCTGGCTTTCTGTCACCCTCACCATAGCCTGCTATGATCTCAAGTTGATGTTCTATTGTTTTTGAATTTCGCTCAAGTTGTAGCCGCCTGGTAGCATTTATCTTCTCTGTTCCCTTGGGCTTTGGTGAATTCCTCAACAAGGTCCCATCTCAGCGTCAGCGTTTCCAGAAAATGCAGGCACAATTTGCTTCCATCTTCAGTGAAGACTGGAGACTTGATTCAGCCAAAAAATAACTCTTGCCTTTGCAATTTTTGGCTCTCTGGCTGAATAGCCTATTATTCAAGAATGTCATCCTGTTAAGTAAGGTTGAATTTATAAGACATGCAAACATAAGGACAGACACACAGACACAAACACTCTCTGGACATCACACAATGTATCTATGGGTGGCTGCAGCAGGATGCTCCCTCCAAGAGGTGGCGAGCTCATTCAAAGTTCTGGCTCCTTCAGGCAGGACTGAGGCCAGCACTGGGCAGGAGTAAATCCCTTTGGTGATGCTAGAATCTGGCTAGATAAGAACTCAAAGGACAGAAGTTCTCCTAGGCCCGAACTGTCAAGAGGTCATTGGTGGAAGAGTGGTCCAGCCACTGTCCCTCCATCCAGGATCCTGGGTCTCAGCCCTACAAAGAAGCACCTTCTACCACAGAACAACCAAGAAGTGGCAGAAAGGCTGGGCTTCGGGTCCTGGACCTTGCCTCTCACTAGCTACTTGGTCTTGGGCAAGTTACTTAACCACCTGAAACTTTATCTGTAAAACAAGATGAACACCTGTTCTTTGAGGTTATTATGATTAATGAACCAACATCTATAAAGCTCTTGGCACACAGGGAATAACTGATTGATGTCATGTCCTTCTTCTGCAGGGACCAGATCATGGTTTTGTCACTTCTTGAATGGAGTGGTCATTTAGGTGAATTCCCTCTTCAAAATCAGGACCATTTTTCAAGCCTGCTGCTACAAATACAGTCAGAGCCACAGTGTCAGTTATTACACCAATGTCACTCAGCTTCCAACCCACCTTTCTACACCCTGCTCAGTGGTGCTGGGGCTGGGAGCCTGCAAACTATAATTTTCCCCGCCCAGCTGTTAGACTTTGTGAATAGGTGGACTCAGGGGGAGACTGGAAGCAGTCTTCTCACTGTTTCTGTCAGTCCCGCCCTAGGACTGCCCTTCACTCAGCCTCCCCAGGTGGTTCCAGTTTCCAGCTTCTTTCTGCACTCCCAAACTCCAGCCTCATTGTGCCCTAGACAGGTGCCATCACCAGCTGGCAGTGCTTTCCCAGGGACTGGGAGAGCTGAGCCCCTGGTCCATGGATTTCTTCTGAGTTCCTGAGACTTCTAGAAGCAGTAAGGGAGTGCTACCTCCCAAGACGGCTGAGTCCCAGGTCTGCAAGGTCCCTTCTCCAAGCTTCTAGGTTCCGATAAGCCCAACCTCTGCCTTTGTTTCCCCACCCCTATTACCGTTGTGTTACTGCGGTACTCCCACTGGGCTTTCTTAGACTTCTCCACCCATTTAACCCATTCTTTCTTCTAAATTCTCTCTGTTGAAATGCCTAATATGGTTACGGTTTTCCTAACTGGACTCTGACTGATACAGGGACCACATATCCCCTGTTTGCCTAGACTCTCCTGATTTACACTAGTTTTCCTGGCATCTTGTCTTGTTCAGCATTTATCTCATGCAACATTGTCTTGGTTTCCAATGTAGACTGTAAGGTCACCTTAGATGTAGTTGTCCCCTTTAACAGGCCCCTTTGAGCACTGTGTGTATCAGGCCTCTCCAAATAGATTTCTACCATTTCTCTTTGATCCAGAGCCATATTCATATTTTCTACTTTGACATAGGACACTGGCATTGATTGTTAAAGAAGGGGGAGCTTCTTGGACACAGCTTAGAATTGGAGCTACAGAAGCATTGCCCATAACTTCTCTTTCTTATAATTCTACAAATTGGCCCCTGGTGGCTGTCTTCATACTCCCTTCTGAGCCTGATCTACTAGGGAAGCAATGGCTCCCTTTTGGAATGCTTTACATACAAAGCCTAATTTTTTTTTTAAGTTTATTTACTTATGGGGGGGGGGGGAGGGCAGAGAGAGGTAGAGAGAGAATCCCAAGCAGGGCTCTGTGCTTTCAGTACAGAGCCCAACCTGGGCTCGAACCCACAAACCATGAGATCATGACCTGAACTGAAACCAAGAGTCGGCTGTTTAACCAACTGAGCCCCCAGGTGCCCCTAGATCATCCACTTCTGCTCAAGTATCATACCTCCTTTAACCCTTCCCCCAGGCACGTCCTTCGTTCTCTTACAAACCTCTTCCAGGAAATTCTCTACCTTACTTTTGGCACTTTACCACTTCTTAAGGAGCTTGGTATCTTTTATACTGTGGTCTTAGATTGCCGTAACTCTAAATGCATCTTTGACTTCCAGTTTGGCCAGTTGGTAAGTTTCCTGATAGACTGAATTCATTACAGCCATCATCAATCTTTTCTTTCCTGGTCTAGTTACAATGCACTTCTTCTACTTGGTCCCTTTATGTCCATCCCTCTCTCTTCTGTCCTTCCAAACTCACATGTGTGCTAGGATATTTTGCACTCCTGCACTTTTGTTCAAGTCGTTTCCTGTGCTTGGGACTCTCCTCCCCTTTCATCCAACTCATCCCTCCAGACCCCTGCTGAAGCTTCCTCCGATACCCCAGGCTGAGCTGAGTAACGTCCTCTCTACTGCCATCATTCCTGTTACAACCTCTGTCATTGCACTTAGCACATTATACTGAAATCACCTCCTACATGCCTGTCTCTTCTGATGGGCTTCTCCACAAGCTCCAAGGATAAATGATGTGTCTTGCGCACCTCTGTGCTCACAGGACGTAACACAATGCCTGTCACATAGGAAGCACTTGATAAATGTGTGTTGACCTAAACTTAATACATTTTTGCTGAATGATTGAATGACATTGAGGCGGCAAATCCATGAGCTGCCATTTTTCTCCCCTGGACACATATTTATCTCCTTCTTCCCCTGCCAAAACCCCAACGATTGCTTCACTATGCCGGATAATCTTTCTGTCAGGTCTCTGACACACAAAACACATGTAATCGTTCCATTATGAGGGCTGGCACTAAGTTTAAGCTGAGTGTACAGATTTATTAGATCTTGTACCAGGAAACTAGTGAGGCAGAGAGTTTAGGGGGATTTCCAAAGGGGATGTAAACTGTTCATGAGCCCTTGTACTTCGAGGCAATTCTATGTTCCTGTGGGGGCCTCAACTGTCCTTGCAGATTGTGTTTCTCCATCTTCCTTTGCAAAATGCAGGCAGGCTACTGCTGTACACTGATGTGTAGAAGAAAGGAAGGGCCAAGGGCAATGAGCAACCTGCACACTCAGTACTTGCCATAGCCACACATAATAACTGGAATGTCCCCATTATTGACTCATTGTTCCTGTGCAAAGACAAGTTGCACACAGTTTAGCCATCTGGTCACTCAAAGTGCATTTTGCACACTGGCTAGTTTGCTATGCTGATATGATTGTGAGTTCCTACTCTTGGAAAGGAAAGGTACTAGGTGCAGATGGCAGGAATGCCTAGCAGGGGTTCTAACGGTCCCCAAGTGTTTGCTGTCCCTGTTGCCCTGGGAATCCAAACTTTAAGGCTCCACTTAAATCCCATCTCCTCTAAAAAGCTTCATCTACCATTTTGGCTTCTAGGACTCTCTCTTAAAGCTCTGAAGACAAGTGGTTCCCAGTGTGGTATTCCATTGCATTATCTTAAAAAGACAGTGTAGTGCAAAGAGCCCTGGACTGGGATTTATAAAGCTCACGTATGATTCTAGGTCCCTTCGCGATGTTGGCTAGATCCTTTCATAGCTCTGAGTTCTCCACCCCTCCCTCCTCCTCCTTCTTCTCTCCTCCTTTCCTCCTCCCCTGATCCTTTCTTCCTCCTGCTCCTCCTACTTTTCCTTCGTCTTTGTCCTCCCTTGTTTTCTTTGCCTCATCCTTCTCCTTCTCCCCTTCCTTCTCTTCCTCCTCCTCCTGCTTCTTTTCTTCTGTGATGCAGAACAAAATACCCCTGCCATACTACATGGCCAAGTTTACAGGAAGGATCTTTATGACACATACGTGAAAATAGTGTGCAGAATACAGAGTGCACGAGAGCAAAAGATGGCGTCAGAAGAGAAGGGCTGTAGATATTTTTATTTCATGAACCCCGGCTGCCTACAGGAAGGGGGTGACAGCAGGAGGCAGGGGCTGGTTGCAAAGGGTCAAACAAATTTGGGAAGAACAAATTCCAGAGATGGAGGTCAACTTTGAGTTGAATGAGTAGTCACTGCCCTAGTATTCCCCAAGGGGGCCTGAAAACAAAAGATGGGTCATTGGTATGTGGACAACAAGGGAAACCGTTGATTCTTTCATTCATTCAGTGTATAGCTCACAAATTTCACTGAGTACCAGACGCTGGAAGGCACCAGAGACGTGGTGGTGAGGAAGGCATAATCCTCGTCCTTACTAAAGTTTCTAGTCGACTGGGGGAGACAGACAGGCGTGGCAAAGCAGCATGGCGGGTATTACAAAAGAGGTGCTATTGCACCCTGGAGGACGCAAGGTGGGCACCTAGCTTGGTCTTGGGCATTCAAGGAGGGTCTTCCTGGACAAGGTGACATCTGACTCAGGAAAGCAGACTGCAAATAAGGAATAACTCCTAAGAAGCCTGAGAGCAGGGTCTGAGGCCACCACTCGCTGGACTGTCCAGAGAGAGATTTGCCGTGAAGCTGGCGAAGATGAAGCATCAGGCCCCTCATTTGTCCAGGGCTTTTCCACGGTCTTGGCAGCAGTCGAGCAATGTACAGTCTCATCACATGTTTTTGTAAATTTTTGAAAAGCAAGATATTTAAGTGAGATTAGTTAAGATTGCTGTTTCTTTCCATTTTTACTTTCTATCAGCCACTTCCCCTCACGGACGGGTGGCTTCCTATGCCCACTTTGCCGAATGACCAGCTACTGTACCATGAAGGTGAAGACGAGAGGTGCTAACAGGATATGCATGAGTTCCAAGGGGTCCCCTCCCGAAAGATGGAGGTAGTGCAAACAAACAAACCAAACCACATAATTGGAGCTAGAAGCTAGTCTGTGGGAACTTTTTTTTCAACTTTTAACTCTTATATGAGGCACACTGATGGAGGTTTTCTTAAACCTTAAAAATTTATAGTATTACCAATAGCAAGCTATAAAACTAAAATAAAGTTGCCTAAACTGTAAATGGTATAAAGTAAATTTTGGCCCATCATGTTAGAAGAAAGACTATGTTATCTTTTTATTCTCTCTCTATCAAAATTTTTCTTATATGAAAAAGTCATCAAAGAGTACGTAGCCAAAAATGTTGGGATAATCCACTATGCAGATGTATCAGGCAATTATTAAAAATTGTTATTTTTCTGGATTTTGTGATCCATGTTGTATTTGTCAGTTTTTTTTGTAATTTTTTAAAGGTTTCTTTATTTTTGAGAGGGAAACAGAGCATAAGTGGGGGAGGGGAGGAGAGAGAGGGAGACATAGACTCTGAAGCAGGCTCCAGGCTCAGAGCCTGATGCAAGGCTTGAACTCAAATGGTGAGATTGTAACCTGAACCGAAGTCGGATGCTTAACCAACTGAGCCACCCAGGCACCCTGGTATTTGTCAGTTTTTTAAAAACATGTAATTTTTGTTTCTTTTTTCTTATTCCAAATAAATATCACTTTCATATCTAATTTTGTTTTTGTAATTTTGGATTCTTTTTCTTTTTCTTTTTTTAAGAGGGCTTCCCAAATCAGACAAGCTTCAGGCTTTTCCAAACCTAGATTTACCCCGGTTGACCAAGTGAGTTCTTTGAACTGGTGGGACTCATCTCTTCTGTAACTGACAGTTTCTCCATAAATCCTAGTACTTCTGGCTTGCTGTGCAAACTCAGTGCCTGCGGCATGTAATGTGTCTCTCCTGGATGCTGTGTCCCACTGTCTGAGAGCCACTGGCTCCCTAACCCCAGAAGTGAGCCTTTAAGGGCCTGAGGAACCCAAGGTCCCCAGGAAGGATGCTGTCAGCTGGGAGGATTTGTCAGTGAAGACGAGAGTCTGCTAGGGTGTTGGGAGGCCAGGAGAACTTGGTGGTGTGTGCACCCCTACAACACTGCCCTTCAATAGGTTTTGGGAAAGCGAGGTAGGGAATGTAAGGGGAGGACTGCACTAGAATGGGACATACGTGGCCTCAAAGGGGTGGGAGAAACAGGAGCAGTGCTTTTCTTTTTTTTTTTTTTTTTTTTAAATTTAAAAAAAAAATTTTTTTTTTTCAACTTTTTATTTATTTTTTTGGGGACAGAGAGAGACAGAGCATGAATGGGGGAGGGGCAGAGAGAGACGGAGACACAGAATCGGAAACAGGCTCCAGGCTCTGAGCCATCAGCCCAGAGCCTGACGCGGGGCTCAAACTCACGGACTGCCAGATCGTGACCTGGCTGAAGTCGGACGCTTAACCGACTGCGCCACCCAGGCGCCCCGGAGCAGTGCTTTTCAAAGTCAGTGAGAGGCCTTCATTGCAGAGCCTCCAGCCGCTTTCACGTGGTGGAGAAAACGAGGGAGGTCCGAACAGCACTTGGTGAGGCTGCAGATGGCAGCTGACCCAAGCCCCCAGGAATGGTCACATTCTTTACACAATGACAATTGGAGACAGCAAGGGCTTAGGGAAGAATGAGGGAACTATCAGAACTGGGAAGGCTGGAAAAGCTGGAAAAACTGGAAAGGCTCGGTCCACACTGGAATTGGTTGCCTAATTGCAATGAGAGATACTCTTCTGTCCCTCTAATTTTCTTTCTCTTTGGGCAGCTGCCTAAAATGTGCTTTGTACATTGATAAACTAAAGGATAAGACCCCTGTGTTAGGGTTCTGCGGAGGAAAAGAACCAATAGAAGATATGCACACATATACATAAATACATGTATGTGTTATGCATATGTAGGTTTGTGTATATGTAGTTTCAGGATAAGGAATTGGCTCGTATGATTATGGAGGCTGAGATGTCCCCAGATCTGCAGTTGGTGAGCTGGAGACCCAGGAGCTGATGTTTAGTTTCAGTCTGAGGCCAAAGGCCAGAGAACCAGGGCGACACACAGACGGTCTACATTCCGACCCGAAAGCTGGCAAGCTGCAGACTCAAGAAGAACCAATGTTTCAGCTCAAGTCCAAAGGCTGGAGAAGCCCACCCAGTGTCCCAGCTCAGTCAGACAGGAGGCGGGGGGCGGGGGGCGGGGGGGGGGGGGGGTTCCTTTTACTCAACCTTTCTGTTCTGTTCAGCTCTTCAACTGACAGGCTGAGACCCACCCACATTGGGCAGGGCAATCTGCTTTACCTAGCCTAAGAATTCAAATTTTAATCTCATTCAGAAACATCCTCACAGACATACTCACATAATGTTTGACCAAATATCTGGGCATCCTGTGGCCAGTCAAGTTGACACATAAAATTAACCATCATAACTTCCTGCTTAATTTGCCTTATTTCCTGGAAAATGTTAATAGTTGGAAGAAAATGAGGGAAGTTGCAAAGCTGGCCTTTTAGGGCCTGGAGAAATAAACGTTACCCCCCCCCACCCTTCTGCAGGGGCACCCAAACATACTTTTAACTGTTTCTTGATTTCTTCATATTTTCCTAATTGGACTTAAAGTTCTCTGAGGGCAGAGGACTTTCCCCTTCCCCCCAGACACACACCAGGCACCCAAAGCTGACCTTACTAACAGCTGTTTAATTTACAAAGTGCCAAGGTGTCAGGTGGCATTGTTCCCTGAAACATTTGTTGTGCTTTTTCAGGAGGAATAGTCTCCTTCTTCTAGAACAGTCTAGAATTATATTCTATAGAGGATATATAAAATACGTAAAGACCCTAAAACAGCTAATTTCTACAGTAAGGAATAAAATTAATCAAATCTACAAGTCCATTGCAAAAATAATCATTGTTTGTTTAAGTGTGGTCTTGTGTCTCATTATAGGAAATACAAGGCAGTGTTATCTAAGCCTGGATCCCTACACTGTGAGGAGAAATTCAAACAAGCTCATAAGAAATCCAAGCATATGGGGCACCTGGATGGCTTAATCAATTAAGCATCCAACTTCGGCTCAGGTCATGATCTGGCAGTTCGTGAGTTTGAGCCCCGCATTGGGCTTGCTGCTGTCAGCTCAGACCCTCTTCAGACCCTCTGTCCCTCTCTCTGCCCCTCCCCTACTCCCTCTCTCTGTCTCCTAAATAAATAAACATTAAAAAAAGTTTTTAAATGTACTCTATCAATATTATCAGTATTACTAAATCATATCTTATTATTATCAGTAAAAAGTTGAATAGTTATGTTTAAATTTAAAAAAAATTTTTAACATTCATTTATTATTGAGAGACAGAGAGAGACAGAGCATGAGTGAGGGAGGGGCAGAGAGGGGGAGACACAGAATTGGAAGCAGGCTCCAGGCTCTGAGCTGTCAGCATAGAGCATGACACGGGGCTCGAACTCACAGACCGCGAGATCATGACCTGAGCCTAAGTCAGACGCTTAACTGATCAAGCCACCCAGGTACCCCAAGTTATGTTTAAATTTAGAACAGAGTCCACACACACACAAAAGAAATCCAAATACATAATATGTGGGATAAGTATTAACTATTTTAACAAAGGAATAAGAGTTTAACTTAAATAGGTGATTACACTTGGTTATAAAAATCTAAACAAACCCTATGTTAATAATTTTATGTTTTTCCTGTCAAAAAAGCTTTAGCTATATAGATACATGAAATATATGCCATTTGTTGAAATATCATATATCTTAAAAATTTTTAAATCTTGTTGTTGATGCATTTATATATTAAAATCCCCATTCATAACAAGGAAATTGAGATCAGACTTCTATTCCATTTCTTCTAGATTTTATAAATCCAAAAAAATAAAATATTGAAGCCACGCTAGAGGTGACTCTGCTCAATGTTTAGCAGAAGAAAAGTTATTTGGGAAAATTAAGTTGAGGGCCACAGAATGAAAAAAGTTACCAATTCAAATCCTTATGTTTGTGTTTAAAAAAGAAAATCAAATATTTTGGATTCTATGTGATGCAGAAGTCTCAGAGTGGCTAAGTGCCTCCAAGATCACATGTAGGCACTAAAATTTTATTTTATTTTATTTTATTTTATTTTATTTTCTTATTTATTTATACAATTTATTGTCAAATTGGCTAACATACAGTGTATACACTGTGCTCTGGGTTTCGGGGGTAAGTTCCTGTGATTCACTGCTTATAAGCACTAAAGGAAGTTATGTGGAAATTCTTCTTGGCTACCAAGGAATGATCTCTGTCCAGCACAGGTAGACACTTACTCAGAACTTGGGATCCTGAGGTGTAAACATCATGTTCTGATCCCCTTCTGCGAGCTCCCTCATGTCTATATTGTGCCATGGGACCAACAGAAGTAGATGCATGGGAAAGAATGGGATTCTGGTCCCAAATGGCCCAGGTCAGGAAGTACCCTTCTCTTCCGACTTGGGCTATTCCTCTCCATCAGCCCTGATTTGCTCTCCTGCATTCCTGGCCTCACTCTCTGTTGGCTGCACTCTGTCCGCTCAGAGCCGGCCTTGGTGAGTCCTACCTGAGGGTTGCCTGCATATGCCCTCTTCTTGCTGGTCTGCTCTCACGGGCTCTAACAAACTCAGCAGCAGCTCCTCCTCTTAGCCTCCTAGCCCTTCCTACGGGTGCTGTGCCTGCCTCTAAGATGGGAAGCTGGAGGACCGTTTGTCAAGAAAAAGCTGAATTATAGGCCTTCCTTGTTTCCCTGTTTTTCCCACCTAATGGCATGGATACTGGCCCCACAGCAGCCAGAGACTGCCCAAGTCAGAGCACTTGGGCACTTCCTGGCCACTCCCTGATGTGGCCGAGCTGGTGGCACAGGAAAACAAAAAGGAGTAAGGGAAATAGCCACTCTACAAGGCTCCCTGTGGACGGCTGCCCTGCGGCTCGCTCACCTCCAAAGGGTTTTGCTTAATGGAAAAGCTCAGAACATCAGGTTTTGACAGGACCCTTGAGATTTTATTAACACCCTAATTTTATGTTTTGGAATACTAAAACTAAGAGAGAGAGACTTTCTAGAGTTAGGATGTTAGAGACTGGCTGAGCAGGCCCTGCAAGCCTGGTCTGGGTGACTCCAGGCCCAGTGCTCTCTCTACTCTATCAGGCCACACCCTCAAAGAATTATTGCCTTAAGAACATCATCAAACCAACTTTGAACACTCACAATGAGCAAGGTACTGGCTAAAATGTCCCTTTGTCCAAGGACTTGAGAACTGTTTTGCGGTCTCCCCACTCAGCGATTCACTCTGATGCACGCTCTGTTTTCCAACAGACGGAGAAATAGGTGACTGACGTCCCATGCTGGGGAAGCACCTGGGGGTATCGCTTATGCAACACCACAGTTGACAGAAGCCTCCAGCCTACTTTGAATCTCCTCCCCTTTTAAATAACTTATGTATATTTCTAAATTTTTTTTTTTAACGTTTATTTATTTTTTTGGGACAGAGAGAGACAGAGCATGAACGGGGGAGGGGCAGAGAGAGAGGGAGACACAGAATCAGAAACAGGCTCCAGGCTCTGAGCCATCAGCCCAGAGCCCGACGCGGGGCTCGAACTCACGGACCGCGAGATCGTGACCTGGCTGAAGTCGGACGCTTAACTGACTGCGCCACCCAGGCGCCCCTACTTATGTATATTTCTAATGCGTGAAATGGTTAACTCGGTAGAGGAGAGTCAGAGACGGTACCTAATCCCAGCTTGATGCAATTACTTTAACATGAATTTAAAATAAAATTAAACTTAACAGTTTAAACTGATGTTTGAGGGTTTTAAAAAGATTTAGTTTCCTTTGGAACCACTGTGTTATTTGATCCAGTACAATCTTTTTGAGCTCCATGCATAACATCTTTACCCAAGTACCATTACTACTAGATTATGCCCATAGGTTGAGTCACAAATGTCTAAAAATCTTAAAATTATTAAGCTCAGATTAGAGCGTTCAAAGACTATGGTGTTATTTTAGTCTCCTGCCATATCCTCCATTTACTATAAACTTGTTATATTGGCATTCAAATAAAATGTCATAAAGCAAGTATGTAAGGAGGTGTTTGGGGTTTGTTTCAGGCTTCTGCGAGCCAAGTTTGCATGGCAACCAGGATGTATAACAGAAACACTCAAATAGTCTTCGTAAAAAAAATGCTGAGCAGAGCTCAGGCGTGGGACAACTTCTAAGTTGGGGCAAACCATCAAAGCTGGTCAGAGCAATGGCGGGGTCTAGATAGGGACAGCATGTCACCCGATATTGTCTCAACAGTACACCGAGGCCCCTCTGAGCAGTTGCCAAAGGCTAAGGTATCAGAGGCCAAGCCCCTAGAGATACAGCTTCATGGAATTTGCAGATGTTACAGTTGGAAGGGCCCTTCGACGCCATTTAACCAAACCCCTTGTTTTATAGGTGAGGAGATGGAGACCCAGAGCTATGATTTGTCTGCAGTCTCAGAGGTCTTCTGTATATCCATCGCAGAAGCAACATGAGTATGCTCACACCCATGTTCTCTCATTTAGTGAATTCTTTTTTGTTTTCCCAACTGAACATAAATTGCAACTGTTCTGAATTAGGATTAAAAAAAAAAAAGGAAGGGAAAAGGCAACAGGCTTCCATCTGGAAGCCTAAACAGTACTCATAGGGAGTCTTTCTGGGCTTCCCAGATCAATCTGCCTGGTAGATCTTTCCCTAGAAGACTCAACTCATGAAATCGGATGGATGGTACTTTGTTTCCACGACAGAGAAGGCATTTGTCAAATTGAGTTAACCCACCTGCTACCATGAGGAAGGGAGAATCCCTCCTTTCTGAAACCCACATGCAGGGGGCAAGAGGGGTAAACCTGGAATGAGGCTGCCCACAGCAGGATGAGGCGGGGTCCATGAACTGGGAACTTAGAAAAAGCTTCAGTCTATCGGTAACCACCCAAGAGGACGAAGCTTATGCGGACAGCATGAGAACTGACTATCGATTTCTAAATCTTCTGATAGCCCTATGGTTTCTTCACCCAGCATGCCTAAGAGATGGACCAACTGAGGCCAATGGCACTAGCCTGTAAGCACCTCTGAGGCCACAAACTGGAACGGGAAGAGAAGCAAGAACATGGATGTTTGGCACTGCTGGGAAAGGATACTTCATTGTACAAGAATCTATTGCATAAAATACTAAAAAGAAACCCACATTTACACCTTATCAAATTAAAAATCATTAAAAGTTTCCCCTATCCTTGTTTTTTTTTTAATTCAAAACTAATATTCTGCAATGCCATACCCTCACCCAATTTCCCTAAAGGCAACCCAGCAGAAATTCCTCTAGTTTCAAAGATTTATGTATTTACACATATGTACAAAAATGGGCTCCTAGTATATATCTTTCTCTGGATTTATTTTAGCCCCTTTTGTCCCTATAATTCCAAGAAAATCTCTATTTCTTGGGGCGTCTGAGTGGCTCAGTCAGTTGAGCGTCCGACTTCAGCTCAGGTCATGATCTGGTGGTTTGTGAGTTCAACCCGTGTGTCAGGCTTTGTGCTGACAGCCCGGAGCCTGGAGCCTGCTTTGGGTTCTGTGTCTTCCTCTCTTTGCCCCTCCTCTACTGGCACGTGCTTTCTCTCTCTCTCTCAAAATAAATAAACATTAAAAAAAAAAAAAAAGAAAAGAAAAATCTCTATTTCTCTAGCTTTATGTTTTCACATGAAACAATGTTCATGACAGTAATCTGGGGGCCCTCTGCACAGTCCTGAACTCAACCCTTCCCACCGTCAAGAGGTGAGTTATCTGATTAGTGAGTTTGAAAGATAAAATACTGTTGATATCTCTCTATTTGGGGGGTCAGTTTCTGCAGGGTGCAAGCGATCAGCTCACCTTCCACCATGTGGCAGAGGGTGGCCCTTTGGCAAAGAAGGCCCACGATTATGAACTATGCCAGCAAACTACACAAGACTGTGTAGTTTAGATAAAAGTGATAGGGAGATCAATTAGACCAGTGAACAAAACCACATTCCTCCAATCAGTTATATTAGTGATATATAAGAGATACATTAGATAAAGAGCTTGGGGATTTTTTCAGCCCTACAAACACTAATACTGAGGAAGGTGGAAAGAGGTTGTGCGAAAAAAAACCCATGAGTATGGTTAAACCAGATCCTCAGGGAATTAAAACAACAGCCATAGAAAGGAAAGACTGGTGGCCACTGAAATAATAAGACACAAGTTTCCAGAGTCCACATGATTTTGTTTGGTGCAGCTAAAAGCCCGAATTTAAAAAATAAAAATAATAAATAAAACAGGTTCTGGGGCTTGCATTCTGGTAATCCTTACTTGAAGTGAAGTGGGATAGGAAGGCAAGGACACCTAACTATCTATCTAGAGTAGGTTTTCCAGAGAAAATACAGGACACCCAATTAAATGGAAGTTTCAGAGAAACAAGAAATAATTTTTAGTATAGTCCAAATATTATATGGGATTTACTAAAAATTATTTCTTGTTTATCTGAAACTCCCATTTAACTAGGTTCTTAATTTTTTGATGTCTTTATTGAGTAATAATTCATATACAAGAATTCACCCAGTTAAAGTATACTATTTAATGGTTTCTAATATATTTGCAGAGCTGTGCAACAATCACCACAACTTCTGTTTAGAACATTATCATCGCTGGAAGGTAAGCGAGGACCCATTCACATGCTCACCCCCAGCCCTAGGCAAACACGAATCCACATTCTGTAACCACTCGTCCACCTGGACATTTCCTGTAATCGAGTCACACGATCTGTGGTGCAGCCTGTATTTTTATTTTGTAAATCTGACAGCCCTAGCCTAAGCCAATTGTCTAGAGCAATGAAGAGTAATGACAACCGGAGAAAATGCAAAGGGAAGAGAAATAGGCTGCAGCAGGTAGGGAAGGCAGCACGCTGAGAACCAGGAGGACCTGGTCCTCCTCACATGATGGACCCTTATCGCAGGCGCCCAAATCTGAGTGCAGCCAGTCTCTGAGCCCGTTTAAGGAGGAAGTTTTTTTCCTAAAGGAAACCCACAGCAGCTGTAGGGAAGCCAGCCGGAGAATGAGACTGGCTGCTAGGCAGTCTGGAACAACACCCGTGCACACGGCTGAACCGCTGGCAAGCGGGATCTCCTTATCTCCGCGTGCAGGTGCTGTGGGACATCCCCCCTCACCCCCGCCCCCGCGGGTCCTGCACCACAGGCGCTGTCGCCAGGACCCCTGCCACCTCTGCCTCTGGAAGCCCCAGGCACCACGCTCCGCTATCCTGCCAGAACAGGAAAAGAGAGCCCACGTGGAGTGTCCTCTTGCCCAGCATGCAAAAAGTGTGGCAAAAGCACAGATTTCACTCCGAGGTCCTTCTTCAATTCTTGCTGCCTGGGGTGGTGCCTATAAATGGCAGGCACTGGAGTCATATTACGGTGCCTTGGCTGCTTAAAGATTAAAGCAATTAATTCCTGGGGAACCTGGGTGGCTCAGTTGGTTAAGCCTCTGACTTTGGCTCAGGTCATGATCTCATGGTTCCTGAGTTTGAGCTGTGCTGACAGCTCAGAGCCTGGAGCCTGCTCTGATTGTCTCCTCTCTGTGCCCCCACATGTCCCCGTTCATGCTCCCATTCTCTCTCTTTCTCTCTCAAAAATAAATAAATAAATAAATAAATAGCAACCAAACAAACAAACACAATTAAGTCCTAGTTCCCACAGGGAGACAGGACCCATAATGTGTTAAAACTACAGGACAGGCTTTCAAAAGATTCAGGGCCACCCTAAGTACAACATATTTGCCATTTCTTTTCCCTGGCTTGCTTGGGACAATGTAGAAATGGCTGCTGGCATCAGAAAGGAGAAGCTGGGTAAGGGAATGACACCACGTAACTTCCTGACTGAAGCAGAGGATCCAGGGTCTTTTGACCGAACAGAGAAAGTACCTGCAACCCAAGAATACTGGGTGGGACATTTATGATGCCTGCAGCTCAGAGACACTCTTATCTTTGGAATCTCCACTCCAGGATAACAAATGTGTTAAAATTCACCCGCATCCCCCATTAAACATAATTTTTGCCCACACATTCTTTTGGGAAATTCTTTCATCTTTTTGATTTTAGAACTATTTTTGTTTCAAGTACTTTATTCCATTTAAAAATTGTAATGACTGATTCATAATTATCATTCAAGCTCAAGAATCTTTACAAAATGAGAAAGTTGAGCGTGCAGTTCCCTTCAAGTATAGTGAACTTTCTTTTCTTTTCTTTTCTTTTCTTTTCTTTTCTTTTCTTTTCTTTTTTCTTTTCTTTTTACTAATATCAAACTTAACAATGAAAACATTTGGCATAATGTGACATTTTAATGACATCCATTAACAAATCCTTGTTTCTGATCTTTCAGTTTTCTGTTTGTCTTTTGGATAGAAGTAATAATTCCCTGTTTCCACCCTTTACAAGGAGCACTGACTGAGAAGCTTAATGGATAAAACAATGCCGTGAGGCTGTTTCTATACAAAATTATCTGCGGGATTTGGTGGGAAACATGGTTTCACAAAACCCAAGGTGACAGGATAGAATCCAACTGCAAACCAAGGCCACACGTAATGCTGGCTGAGGGTTTTCTCAAACTGCTGACCCCTCTTCTCCCTTCTCTGGTCTTTAGGTTACAGAAAAACCCACCTGAACTTCACCTTTAGAGGGAAAGACAATTCTCAGACAGGACTTGAAAAGAATTTACCCACATTAGGGGCACCTGGGTGGCTCAGTCAGCTGAGTGTCCAACTTCACTCAGGTCATGATCTCGCTGTTGATGAATTTGAGCCCTGGATTGGGCTCTGTGCTGACAGCTTAGAGCCTGGACCCTGCTTGGGATTCTGTGTCTCCCTCTCTCTCTGCCCCTTCCCCACTCATGCTCTTTGTCTCAAAACTAAATAAACACCAAAAAAAAAAAAAAAAAGAATTTACCCACATTGTATCAATACAAAGAAAAGAACGCTAGACAGAGCTGCTCCCCTTAGGCATGAAAAAGGCCATGGAGAGCTTGAAAATATGTTACAAAAAGAGAAGATGATGAGGTTGATGATAATATGAGAGACAAAGGGGCACCACATGCCAAAGAAAGACGAAGGATCTAATCCAGATGACTTCAGAGATGAGATAGATGTTCAAACAAAAATAAAATGAAAAGGGAGTTTTTAGAGTCAAGAAAACAAGCCAACGACCAAACACCACTTAACGCTAATTAATTATATTTTCTATATCAAAGATATATAGACACATATGTAGATAAAAATATAGAGATATATATCTGTGATATGTATTTCCTGTGATATAGGATTTATTTTGATTTCTGTGACATAGAAAATATAATTAATTAGATTTAATTAGGTTGTAACAGGGGCACCTGGTTGGCTCAGTTGCATGATCTCATGGTTTGTGAGTTCAAGGCCCACATCAGGCTCTGTGCTGACAGCATGGAGCCTGCCCATGATCCTCTCTCCCTCTCTCTCTCTCTGCCCCCCACATGCCACCATCAAAATAAATAAATAAACTTAAAAAAAAAAGAAATATGTTGTGACAGAGGTGACTACTTCAAAGTGAATTTCTGATATGTAGGAAGAATTTAAAATAATCCCAGAGAATATGGAGGGAGAGAATATTACAACTTAAAGCGATCAGAAAAGGGGAGATGCAACCTAAACTAAGGGTGACTGGAGTCTCTGAAATGGAGAATACTGTAAGTAAAACAATATACACTGGGGCACCTGGATGGCTCAGTCGGTTAAGCGTCTGACTTCGGCTCAGGTCATGATCTCACGGCCCATGGGTTTGATCCCCACATAGGGCTCTGCGCTGACAGCTCAGAGCCTGGAGTCTGTATCAGATTCTGTGTCTCCTCCTCTTTCTACCCCTCCCCTGCTCACGCTCTCTGTCTTTCTGTCTCTCAATAGTAAATAAACGTTAAATTTTTTTTAAATAAACATTAAAAAACATTTAAAAAAATAAAAAAAACCCACAAAACAAAACAAAAAAACCCAATATATACTGAAGTCCTAATAAAGAAAACATTCAAGGGATTAAGGAACTACTGAGTCTATTGATTGACAGTCACACTATTTGCAAAGAAAAACAGAGCTGAATTTATGCCACAGTCAGCTTAGGTAATGGATTTCAAGGAAGCATTAAAAACTAAAAACATAAGATGACAGAATTAAGACAAAATATGTATACGTATACGTATGTATATAATATTAGTTATACTAACACATGTAAATATAACAAACTGATCTAGTAAACGTTTCATGGATTATGTCACAAAAACTAAATCCAAACATATGGCATATAAGAGAAGCTTCATAAAACAGATAACAGGAATCTCAAAAGTAATAGAAGAAACAAAAGAACCTCATAGAAACCCTACACCCAAGTTATAGAGGAATCCACCTACGTTTTTTGTCTATACTTGTAAAGTTTCTTTTTTATTTACACTTACATTTTTTATTCTTTTGGAACTTGCTCCTATGTATATTGTGAGAAATGGACCTAGTTTTATCTTTTTACAAATGACTGTCCAGTTTCCCCCAACATAATGATATAAAAAGCTTATCTTTGCCCCAGTGATCCCGGGAACCACCGTTATCATACCTGGTTTCACTTGTTTCTGGACTTCCTATTCTTTTTTTTTTTTTTTTTTTTTTAAATTTTTTTTTTTTCAACGTTTATTTATTTTTGGGACAGAGAGAGACAGAGCATGAACGGGGGAGGGGCAGAGAGAGAGGGAGACACAGAATGTGAAACAGGCTCCAGGTTCTGAGCCATCAGCCCAGAGCCTGATGCGGGGCTCGAACTCCCGGACCACAAGATCGTGACCTGGCTGAAGTCGGACGCTTAACCGACTGCGCCACCCAGGCGCCCCTGGACTTCCTATTCTTGCCACAGGTTTTTCTGTCTATTTCCACACCTAACTATTGCAGTTTTAAGTATCAGGTTTTGGGATATGTTTAGCTATCTGGAGGGCTAGTCCCTTCTCATGACCCTTTCTTTTCAGTGCTTTCCTACTTATTCCTACAGGCTTAGTTTTCCACACAAACTTTGGTAATCACCTTGTCCAGTTCTAAGGAAGCCTTATTGTGATTAAATCAATTTTACAAATTAATTTATAGAGAACTGACATCTTGATGATGTTGAGATGTCCAAGCAAAAACGAGCAGTACCTTTCCATTTATTCAAGTCTACTTTTGTATCGTTCAAGAATGAGTATAGTTTTTTTTTTCCCCATACAGGATTTGAACACTTCTTCCTAAATTTATTCCTAAAGTATTTCATTTTCCATTGCTATGATAAATAGGTTTTCTCTTTCGTTACATCTTCTAGATGGTTATTATTTGCACATGTGAAATTTATTGATTTCTGTACATAACAAAGCATCTCAGAACACAATGTGCTGAGATCTACCCTACCCCACCCCCATTAGTCATGCTAATTACCATCACTGAGTCCATGTGAAGAAAGAGGAGTTGATTGAGGGACAGATCCAGGTTAGGGCACAGGCCTGGCATTTGCTGACTCAGCACTGGTTTACTTGCTCTGATCAGATCAATCCCTACCGTCCAGAGGAAGGTACATGTGGTGAAGGTAAGTAATGATCTTTTCTGATTCTATGCAATCTGACCTGCTTCTCAGAGGATAGGAAGTCCAAGAATATTTTTCTCAGTGCATCACCATTAGAATTTCATTTGCATAAATTTGGCCTGGAATTTTTTTCTATGGAACTCTTTTTTTTTTTTTTTTTTTCAACGTTTATTTATTTTTGGGACAGAGAGAGACAGAGCATGAACGGGGGAGGGGCAGAGAGAGAGGGAGGCACAGAATCGGAAACAGGCTCCAGGCTCTGAGCCATCAGCCCAGAGCCCGACGCGGGGCTCGAACTCACAGACCGCGAGATCGTGACCTGGCTGAAGTCGGACGCTCAACCGACTGCGCCACCCAGGCGCCCCTCTATGGAACTCTTTTACATTTTAATTTCAATGAGGTTTTCCTGTATTAGCTTCCTATTGCTGGTGTAACCACCATAAATTTAGGGGTTTAAAGCCATGTACATATTCTTGTCTTCTATATATAGGTTAGAAATTCAACATGGGGCTCATTAAGCTAAGTTCCAGGTGCCGGTAAGGCTGCATTCCTTCTGTGGGTTCTATGAGAGAAACACTTCCTTCCCTTTTTCGGATTCTATAGGCCAGCTATATTCCTCAACTCACAGCCCCTTCTACTTTCTTCAAAGCCATCACTCCAACCTTTGGTTCAGACTTCACATCTTCATCTTCTGACTTTGAAGTTTTTGCCTCCCTGTTATAAGAACACTTGTGCCTTGGGCCTGCCCAGATAAGCCAGTATAATTCCCTCATAAGAGGATGCTTAATTTTTTATTATTTTTTAAAATTTTATTTATTTATTTTTTTATTTTAGAGAGAGAGAGCGCGCACACACTAGCCAGGGAGAAGGGCAGGGGAAAAGAGCGAGAATCTTAAGCAGGCTCTGTGCTCAGCATGGAACCCAATGTAGGGCTCCATCCCACAACCCTGGGATCATGACCTGAGTCGAGATCAAGAGTCAGACACTCAACCTACTGAACCACCCAGTCACCCCTCAAGATGATTAATTTAATCATATCTGTGAAGTCTCTTTTATCATGTAAGATACATATTTACAGGTTCTAGGAATTAGAATGTGAATGTCTTTGGGTGCCATTATTTTGTCTACCACATTCTTCATTTACATTTTTTTCTATAGTTCTATGGTTGATGGACTATCTGGGAAGCGATGCCTTCTGGGAAGCAGCAGAGAGGAGGAAAGAGCCTGGACTCCAGACTCTGATAGACCTGGATTTGGGCCCTGATGCTGGGTGAACTTGTGGAAGTAACTTAATTTTTTTAAGCCTTTTTTGTCTTTTCAGTGGTGCTACATTAATATACCACTTAACTTAATTGGGCACTCAGGTTTCAATTAAGCAAACCAGTCTTTTGGTAACCCAAACTGGTTGCTGGTTTTACCAGCCCAAACAGGGCATACCATCAAGGAAGACGTTTATCAGTGTGGGCACACACATATCCCTCTATGTGGCACTCACAGGAGTGTCACAAATTATTCCAGCTGAGTGGCAAAGACAGTGGTGAGCTTTGCTGTCTTAAGTCAGCACCTGAATAACTAACCTGCAGGGCGTTCCTTATTGACATTGCTATACTTGGTATTTCAAATATTTGTTATGCACTCCTGTAACTATACATAGATTCATCCAAACATCATATCTAATCATATTCTGGTTTGTTCTAGTCCCTCTCCACCTCCCAATAACTATTCTCCTGGGGCAGCATGCTATTCGAAAGACATTCTTTTCATGGTGTGGTTCCAGCTTTTGTTACTTTATTTTGCAAGCTGAACTTGGTAAGTCTGTCTGCCAATGTACCCGCTCCTACATCTGCAATTATAATTGAATCCACACATTTTGATTTAATCATACAACCTCATATAATACACTGGTTGCCATAGTTTTCTGCTACTTTAAGCATATTTAATTTATAAGCTACTGTATTTCTAGTGACTATTTCTGGCAAAGGATTTTATTGGTATCTACCATACTCTCTTCCTTCCAATTGGATCTAGTTGACATGTATGCACATTTAGAAATGCATGCAAAAGAAACAAGTTAGAATGGTTCAATTTTCTTATTCAATAAGATAGTATGAAGAGATTAGCCATATTCTAATCTCTTCGTGCCTTACCTGGAAAACAAACTTGTCCATTATCCAGCTCTCAGTAATTTCAGAATTAAAAGTGTTTGAATTTTATTAATACAGATGATACATTAGATAGAAGGTACTCTGTTATTCTATGTGCCATCATAGTTATTTTTAATTCTTTGTAGGCATATATTTTTATCTTTTTTTAAAGTTTACTTATTTATCTTGAAAGAGGGAGAGACAGAGAATAAATGCAAGTGAGGGAGGGGCAGAGAGAGAGGGAGAGAGAGAGAATCTGAAGCCGTGCAGAGCCCAACGTGGGGCTGGAACTCACAAACCATGAGATCATGACCTGAGCCAAAATGAAGTCAGACGCTTAACTGTCTGAGCCACCCAGGTGCCCCCAGCACATATTTTTATCTTGATCAGCATTTGCCTAGAATATTTTGTTTGGTGAAAACCTAGTAATGGAGTAAAACTCAAACAAATAGCTGCTAAGAGACTTTTCATGGCACCATTATCCTCTAGTTTGCCTAAGTTTTCCCAAAAAACATCCTGACAATTTTTCCCATCGGGTTGGGTCAGCATATAGCAAAGATTCCATCTTGATGCAAATGGACCCCATTTGTTGGAAGATCATATCAACTGAAGCAGCAGAGCTCATTCCTCGGCGACCTTCATTACCATCCTGAGCCACAGCCCCCCGCATATCTCATCCCCCTTGCCATTTCCCATAATCCATTCAGGTTAGTGGGTTGGGTCTGTTTCCTGGGTGGACCCCCATTTCTGCAGCCCTCTCCTATGCTAACCCAGGGTCCATTTGCCCACTAAGGGACTCTCCTCCACCAGAACAGGAACTCCCAGCTCAGAGATGGTATTACCTGCTTATTTCCCCTCACTGGATCGTTTTGCATGCATCCAGTCAGCAAGTTTGATGGTGGCATTTATTTGACATCCCCAGAAACCCAATAAAACTCAGATAACATCCTATGCAGGCTGCAATCCCAGGCTTTGTTTCCAGTGAGAATACATGGACCCTGGAGGAGCTCTCAAGGGAAGCGGGGGACTTAAAATGACATCAGAGCCCCAAAAGCTCAATTCAGGCCTTGGATGTATTCTGTATGTGAAATATTTTTATTTTGTTTTGTTCTATATTATCTAACTTGACTTAAAGGCAGCAATATATCATAAATCCCCTTAATAAAACCTCAAAGTCGACTTAAACTTTTAATATGACTCTGTAGAGAAAACAAAGCATTTGTGTTAAATGCTAAAGACATTAGGAAAATACACAAGTAAAGAAAAGTCATATCCATATCTGATTTCAATGGAAATGAATAGTGTAAAAGTTATTATGGATACCACTTACATAAAAAAAGAAATATAAGAATCAAATCCTATATAAATGCAAAACATTGAAAGATGATAACTATCATTTAAATGCAATAGCAAACATAATTAGGATAAGGCTTCAGAAAAAAAAAGTTGCTGATTGTATTAAAAATTCACAATCAACTGTTTGTTCTTATGTGAGACCATTAAGATCCAGAGTGATGTCAATCTAGTAGATAGATGTGGGAGTAGATACAGTTTCATACAGAGATCTAGCGATTGACACAGATAGAGAAGCTGATGGCTTTCTCTGAGAATGAAAAAAATCCATAGCAAAATACTTTCAAGAAGACAGTCACGGCCAAAGATGTGGTGAGAACACGTGCGCTAGGTGTTTTCCCCCTTACTATCCCAGGGAATGAAACAGAGGAGGACGGTAATTAACAAGGCCTCCTGGAGTTTGTTGTCAGGCAGGGTGATACAAGTTCACTAGCAACCACTGTCCTAATATGTGCACTTTGGGTTAACATAGTTAACCGGAAGCAGAGACCTGCCAGTAATTTTCTAGTGGTTCAGATTCCAGGATTTTCTATGATGGAGATATTCGGTAGTCTGGGTATATTTACCAAGCAAAGACACCCTGGCCTACATAAGCAGCCTCAGATGGCAAGATATATCCACAAGAAAACGTCCATAAATTGCCACAAACAGTACTTTAAAGGTTTCACAGAAAACATTGTAAAGCATATTACTAACTTCTGTGAGTAACACTGACCACATTGTCAAAAAAAACAGGATCGTTTCCCACCAACTCATAAATCATATGTGTGTGTGTGTGTGTGTGTGTGTGTATAACTTCACTGTTTAAAAATTCATTTTCATTTGACAAAACAATTAGTATTCTTTCTGAAGTTGAGATCAACATGTGAAAATGTTGTCTAGTTCTGTAAACCAAGATGACAGATTGAATACACTGTGCATACCTCACAAAATCCTAAAAGGGAGAGAGGGCACATCACAGGGAGTTGCTCAGAGTTTGTTTAGAATGGCCCGCCAACCTCTATTGTAGGTGTATATGGGGATTCCTTTTCAAAGGAATTAAAGGAAGGCTTGCTGACATGGCTATCTTCAATATTTTAATTGGAGACGCTTTCTTATAGGTCTAGACATGTAACTATGTCTTCATTGTCTACTAAACCCAGTTTTGCTTTAGTGCATCCAGGATGTTGATGAAGTGTCTTTGAATCAATGAAAATGTCTAAAAATGAGAATAGGGAAGATGAAGCCATTTGCAAATGGTTAACAAAAATACTTTATCCAACTGCCAACCTCTCACTTAACACTAAGCACTTGTACCACAAAGGCTTTGCTCATTCTTTCTTTTTCCGGCATTCTTTCCCAAGGTTTGTATGGGCTCTGTAACATGTTATCTGCATGCCTGTGCAGGCCCCTGCATGGGCTATCATGAGGAATTTGGGGTTTGGGTACAAAGTGGACAAGTTCCACATGTCCATCAACTGAGTGAGACCCAATGTGATGGTTTGTCATTTTCATACATGCTGAACCTCTAGAGCATTTATGGCAGCTGAAGAAACCTTGGTACCTGTGCAACTGAAGTATCTTAGCAATTCCATAATGAAATTCACATGGAATCTCCCAACCCAGCCAGATTTGTGTCAGCTTTCTTAACATGTTCCAGTTGCATGAAATACTAATTAAAGGCACTCATTGTTAACTGATATAAATAGTCCCCACTTAGCCCATTATAGGTATGGGCTGTAAAACAAACAATTACGTGACAGATGATACATGTGAACATAGAGAAATTCTGTAATGACATTTCTGTACCTCTGTAACCTCTTCAACCACCATATGTTCCACATTAGGAGCTAAAAGGGGTGCTGATTGCGAAGGTGACGCACCCTCCTGCGGGTGACTTTTCTTCTAAGAATAGAAAGCACCTCTGAAGGATTTATATTACAAATGGAGTTGAGGCAATGAAATCATTAATGGGGGTTGGTTTTTAACTGTTCCATGTGCTTGGGATTCTGTACCCTGGTGCCAAGCAACGCCATCAGGCCACCTACAGAATTCTCCAATCTGAGGAGAGGGAAATCAAGGGAAGCAACGGTGTGCAATCCAGCATGTCTGTCTTCAGAAGGCGCTAATTTATCCCTGAACACTCAACTTTAAAAGAGATTTTGACACAGTGCAAAATTAAGTTTGAAATGTGTTATTTTTCTCCAAGAGATAAGGCAAGTGCATGTCAAAATAACTAATGAATACATTCATTGATGAATTGCCATGAATATCATAATCCTGGCAATCAAATAAATACACAAATTAATTAAACTATGCAATAGCAAACCATCTCCTGCTTTCTTGTCTCTATCTTATTCTCCTAACACAAATGACGGGTTTTTCTTCTGAAATCCTGACTAAAGAAGGATTGTATGACAACTGAGCTCATCAAACAAGAGAAATTGAAATACTCATTTTGGTTGAACAGCTACTCTGTTTAAAAGATTGTCGGGCGCCTGAATGGCTCAGTCAGTTAAGAGGCCCACTCTTGGTTTCGGCTCAGGTCATGCGCTCATGGTTCATGAGTTCAGGCCCTGTTTGCGCGCACTCTCTCTCTCTTTCTCTCTCTCTCTCAAAATAAATAAAGAAACCTAAAAAACATTTTAAAGAAGATTGTGAACATTCTATTAAATTATAAATTTTTCATAAACAAATGGCACATGATCTCTACATATGCAACCTTTGGTAACTCCGAAAAATGGCATTTTTGATTCCATGAATTTGCATTTCCTGGTTTCTTTCTATTTTCTAGGTTTTATGTTAGAGGCTTTATAGGGTTTATTCTTGTTTACTTCTTAAAAGCCTGTAGGGCAAGCATTATTATTATTCACATCTTATAGACAAAGTAATTTCAGCATATTTGATGTTTCTTCCTCAAAAAAATCTTAAGGTTTTTAATTTATTTTGAGGGAGAGAGAAAGCACAGGAAGGGGAGGGGCACAGAGAGACAAGAGAGTGAGAATCCCAAGCAGGCTGCACTGTCAGTGTGGAGCCCAATGAGAGACTTAAACTCATGAACCATGAGATCGTGACCTGAGCCAAAGTTGGACGCTTAACCGACTAAGCCACACAGATGCCCTCTGCTCAAATTTTTGATTAGCTACTATGAGCTAGACTCTGTGATGAGAGTTGGGGATAACAAAGGTAACAAGAAAGGAATGGCCCCTATTCTCACAGAATTTAGTCCAATAAGGGAGATAGATGTGAAATCATTGGTAACAACTAATTAAATGAAACTGTGCTAAGTGCCTTGGAGGGAAACTTTTGAGACCTTTGAGAACATACACAAAGGGAGGTATATCCCAGTTTGGTGTGTCAAAAAGGACTTGTCTGAAGACATCTGCTCAGTTTGGGACCTGAAGTATGAATAGGATCCAAGCAGGCAATGTGGGGGTAAAAGAGCTTCCCAGTGAAATGAGGCCAGGTGTCCTGAGAGTGGAAAGAGATAAGCGTATTTGCAAAACAGAGAGGAGGCCAGAGGGCTTGAAAAAGAATAAATAGGAAGAGAGTAGAGCACATGAAGTAGGGGGTGTGGGGGTGGGGAGGCCAGGCCAGGTCACCATGGCTTCTGCTAATTTCACCAAGTTTTGTGGACTTTGTTTTAAGTGCAAATGGGAACTGCTGAAGCAAGAGTGTTGGGGATCAAATTTGCTTTAAAAAAAAAATTCCCTAATCAACATGAGGAAAGAGGCAAGTCTAGAGCATGGAACATTACACTATACAACTGGCGTATTTTCTCTAGAAATTCAATGTTACAAACAAGGTATATGTGGGGTTAGGGATGGGAGAGGTTTTTAAAAGAAATCCTCAATATTGAGTCTTTAGAAAGAAAGACTCATAATCAATGCAAAGAGTGATACTTGATTTGTTCCTGGCTTCATCAGGAATGGCGATAAAAGAAATTTTAGAGACGATACAGGAAATTTTACTATAGATTAGTTACTAAATTATGGTACAGTATTATTTTTTAATTTTATTAGGTATAGAAATAGTGTTTGGTTACGTAGGAGCATGTTCTTATTTTTCTGGTCATGTGTGCTGAAGTATTTAGAGACAAAATGTCATGATGCTTGCAATTTTTTTTCTGAACCATTTCAAAGTAACACACACATATACACCTAAGTACCTCTATATGGTTTTCATTTTATTATTCATTTATTAATACCTATATGGTATTCATTTTATTATTATTTATTATTTCATTTTTATTTCATTTATTTCATTTTATTATTTATTTTCATTTATTAATAAATAATAATAATTATTATTGTTATTGTTATTGTTATTATTATTTGTAATATGAAGTCAAAGAAAACAACCAGGCTTCTTGGTAAGCGTGGTTGCCATTGGGTGGAACTAGTAGACCCAGAGATATGAATTAGTAGATTATGCAGAAACATGGGTAAAGGATGAGAGAAGCTTGGCTAAAGGGTTTGCATTATGGAGGGAGATACATGGATGCATGTGGAATATAATTAGAAAGTAGACCTAACAGCATTTGGTACATTGATGAGTTATGGAGGAAAAGAAAGGTATCAAGGTAACTCCCAGGTTTCTAGACAAACAACTAAATGGATGGTTGTACCACTTACTGAACTAGGAAACAGTAGCAGAGGAGCAGGTATGTAGGATAAAGATTTCAAACTCAATTTAGGGCATTTTGAGTATGAGTACTTGAAGACACCAACATGTAGATGCCAAGGTGGGCAAATATATATGCAGATCCGGACCACAGTAAGGAACACACACACACACACACACACACACCCCACACACACCACACTCTGTTAAGCTGTGATCTTTTTCTCCAGCTAGAGTCTCAGATCAAACAGAGATGTTTGAATTTAGCAGTGGTAGAGGCTTTGCCAGCAGGAATAAATAAAGAGAATAATGCCAAAAAAATCAGGATATTGTGAAGATGATTAAGGCATTTTTATGTGGAAGTTAAGCATTACAGAAAGGGAAGTAATGAAAGGAGAGACCTGTGGATGGGAGAAAGTAAATTATTCAGTAGGTTGGAGGTCACGTTACAATCAAATAACAGGTGAAGTGTTATAAGTTGAAGAGACAAGATTGAAATAGTATGAGATAATGTATGGAGAGGAAAATTTTTGAGAAAGTTTGAATGGAGATGATAAGACTCAGAGGAGGACTGTGGAATCAGTAATACAGGGGGGATGGATTAAAAAGGAGGCCACTGCTGAGTTAGAATTAGGTTTGGTTGCTTGACATAGGGTGCCCTAAAATGCCAGTGGCTCAAAAAGACTGAAAGATTATTTCTCACTCTTATAAAAAATTTCAGCATTAGGCAGTCCAGGGAAACTACCATCCTGGTCCTGGACTCCTACCTTACTGTAATAGATTCCTATTGCTGCCTTAGCAAATTACCAAAAACTCAGTGGCATAAAACAATATAATTATTATCTTATAGTTCCATAAGTAAGAAGTCCAACTTTCATTGGGATAAAATCCCAAGGTTTTAGCAGGGCTGTGTTCCTTTCTGAAGGATCTAGGGAAGATTTCATTTCCTTGCCTTTTCCAGCTTCCAGAGGCCATCTGCATTTCTCAGTTTAGGGCCCTCTTCCTCTATTTTCAAGGCCAGCAGTGGTGGGGTGATTACTTCTAATGTCTCACCACTCTGATCGCCTCTGCTGCCTTCCTTTTCCTTGTGATTATACTGGACTCACTCAAATAATCTAGGATAATTCCTCTTTCAAGGTACTAAATCACATCTGGAAAATCTCCTTTGCCATGTAAGGTAATTTCTACACAGGTTGCAAGGATATGAGTATTGTTTGGGGGTTGGGGGGAAATGATTTTGCCTAACACACAAATTCCCCAAGCTCATCATATGATTTCCATTCTCAGAGTCACTTTAAAATGTAAGATAGGGGTCTTGCACTTTAAGGTTAGCATGTAGAAAGTAGTGATAGATCATTACTCACCTCATAAAAGCAATGAAAATTGATAAATTACAAAAGTAATCTTCTTAAAAGACACAGGAGAGCTGTGAGAGCAAAGAGGTTTACAAAAATTAAATTCCAGTGAGGGCTTCCTAGGTGAGAAGAGATTGAGGGATGTTTTCCACCTTAGGGGAATTTACTGAGTCTGGGCACGGGGTGAAGATCATGCTTGATAGGCAGCAGAATTCTACTGGATAAAAAGAGAAACCAGCAGAGCTTCTCACGCCTGTATGGGCTGGAAGGGTGAATTAGAATCTGGAGATTTTAAATTTCAAACATAGAGCCACTTTCCCCCATGAAACTAAGTGCTAGGCTAATGAGGAAGCCTGATGGGCTGCACTGGAAAAGCAGAATAAGATTTCCTATTGGGTCTTGAAGCTTACAGTCCCAAATCCTGAGAGACATCTGCAATAAATTCTGACATGTCTAACACTCATGAAATTTGAAATGGAAAATGAATTGATTCTAATTAAAACCCCAACCCAGCCTAAGTTCAATTATTAATGGAATGAGAATAATCAGTCCCTCACTCTGTCTTCCTAACAAAGAATGGGTAAGACCTCTCTGAGACAAAAATAACATTAACTCAGTATCCATGGTTCTTTCATGCACATGTCCAACATGTAATTAAAAATTGAGAGATATGAAGGATAAAAATGTGATAAATAAAAATGTGACTGATAATCAAGGGAAAAATAGACAACAGAAGCTGACCCATGGATGACTCACTTGTTGGAATTAGCAGAGATAGATTTGAAAAATAATTACTATAAATACACTAAATAAATTAAAAGAAAAGATTGACAAAAATAAAATAAAATCAGAGAATTTCAATAGATCATGAATTAAAATCTATAAAGGGAACCAAAATGGACATTGTAAACTTGGAACATGTTTATATCTGATCATCTCATATTATGATTATCTGATCTCACTGGAAGAGCTTCAGAGCATACCTGATTGAGGAGAGGACAGAATAAATAAAATACAGGTCAATAGAAATTATCAAAATTTAAATACAGAGGAAAAATGAATTAAAAAGAAAAAACAGAATCAAGCTTGAGAGATGCATAGAACACAGCCAAATGGTCCAGCGTGCATGTAGCTAGAACGCCCGAAAGAGAGGAGATTGGGGATAGAGCAAAAGGGATAATGGCCAATTATTTTACATAACTGATATAGGATATTAATCCACAGAAGAAACTGTTGGAAACCAACGACACAGAGAAAATTATAAAAGCTACCAAAGGGGAGGATAAAAAGACAGATTACCCTCAAGAAACGATACAAATTATAGTAGACCTTTGGGCAAAACCTATGGAAGTTAGCAGACAGTGAAACAATATATTTAAAAAGCTAAAAGACTGCCAACCTATAATTCAACTTAGCAGAAAAAACCTTCAAAAGTAAATGAGAAATCAGATATTTTCAGGCAGACAGAAGTCGACAAAACTTTCTGCCAGTAGACCCACAGTCTAAGACATTAAAGAAAGCTCTTACAGCAAAGGGAAAATGATCCTATAAGGCAGCAAAGAATGTAAAGAAGCAGTGAGAGGCTTCAGAAGGGTTACACTCGGGGAGGGGGGAAAATAAAGGACTCTCAACTCTTAATGTTGCAAAAAAATTGTTATAGCGTTCTGTGGTTTTAAAAATATGTGTATAGGGGTGCCTGGATGGCTCAGTCGGTTAAGTATCTGACTCAGCTCAAGTAATGATCTAACGGTTCATGGCTTTGAGCCCTGCATCAGGCTCTCTGCTGTCAGCACAAAGCCTGATTTGGATCCTCTGCCCCCCTCTCTCTGTCTTCCCCTCCTCCACATATTCTCTCTCTCTCTCAAATAAATAATATTTTTAAAAAAATTTAAGTAAACTTATTAAATAGTCCAATTTAATGGCAATATTGTCATACTGAATAAAAATCTAAAAGACCCACAACCATATACTGTTTATAGGAGACATACTTTAGATGTAAGAATATACCTGGATTGAACATAAAAGAATGGGAAAAGATGCTCTCTTCAGACACTAGTCAAAAGAAAGCTGGGATGACTGAAATTATTTAAAGGCAAGAAGCATTAATAGAGCTACAAGTGTTTTTTTTTTCCATAATGATAAAACAAGTCAATTTATGATAGAGACATAACTATTCTAAATACATATGTATTTAATACACATCTTCAAAATATACAAGACAAAATTGCCAGAATAAAAAAAGAAATTTGCAATCATAATTTCAGATATAAACATACCTAAGTAAATGGCAGAATATGTCCACAAAAATCAGTGAGGATACAGAAGATATGAAAAACATCATTAATCAATATAACCTAAATTACATTTAGAACACTGAGCTCAAGAACTACAAAGTAGACATTCTCTAAACTATGCAATTCTCATCAGGAAATACACAGTATGCTCTCTAACACTGAAATTAAACTAGAAATTGATAACAAAAAAAAAATCTAGAAAACACACAAATGTTTAGAACATAATTAACACAACTCTAAGTAGTCCATGTGTTGAGCAAGAAATCACAAAGAAGATTAGGAAATAATTTGACACAATAATGTTAAAAATATAATATTCAAATTTATGGGAGAAAGATTTACAGTTTTAATGCATGGATTAGAAAGGAAGAAGGGCTTATAATTAATGATCTAAAATTTCACCTCTAAAGAGAAAAAGATGAACAAATTTAATCACCCCAGGGCGCCTGGGTTGCTCAGTTGGTTGAGCATCAGATTCTTGGTTTTGGCTCAGGTCATGATCTCGTGGTTCATGAGTTTGAGCCCTGCATCAGATTCTGTGCTGGTGGCACAGACCCTGCTTGGGATTCTCTCTCTCTCTCTCTCTCTCTCTCCCTCTCTCTGTCCCTCCCTTGCTTGCACATGCACACACTCTCTCTCTCTCTCAAAAGAAATAAACTTAAAAAATTAAATTAATAATAATAAAGAGCAGAAATCAATGAAATAGAAAATAACAATGAAGAAAATCAACAAATCAAGAAATTGTCTTTTGAAAAGATTGATAAAATTGAAAAAAATCCAAGCAAGATTGATCTAAAAAAGAGAAAATGTAAATACTCTGTCAGAAATGAAAAGAGAGATATTACTACAGATCCCAGGTTATTAAAAAGAATAATCAAAAGATGTTATGAAAAGCTTTATAGTGTAAAATGCCTTCAAAACCCCCAAACATCCTAAGCTCATCCCAGGAGAGCAGAGGCAGGAAGGAAAAAGGGTGTATCGCTCTGTGTCATGAAGACTTTCTGGCCGACCCACATACACTTCTGCTTAACCTTTTTTGGACAGAATGCAGTCAAATGGCACGTGTTCTCTGCTGCTCATCAAAGAAATGGAGAGGATGCCCTGATCCAGTGTGACCCGTGACTAGATGGGTAAATCATTAGCAAACCCAAAGGATCTTTCTCACACCAAACCGTATCTTTCCACTTAGTCTTTATTATAGGCGATGTTGTGCTCGCTTCGGCAGCACATATACTATTATAGGCGATGTTTTGTTTCTATAGCCACTGATTCTTTTGTTCCATTTGTTTTCTTGATTCTTTTGCTTCATTTTGAATCCAGATATGAAAGAAAGTTGTCACTGGTCGCCCACATAGAGACTCAACATCTGTATTCCAGAGAAGAGATTCAGACATCATTCAATCTAAGCCTTTCTTTACACAGATAGGAAACTGGCCCTCAGCTGCCAAGTTCACATATTGAGAATGACAAAACTAGAGTCACAATTGAACTCAGGCTCTCTAATGTCATATCTAGTGCTTTATCCAGTAACTATTGAGGGCTCTTTGGTACTTCTATGAGAAAGAGAGGAGAGGAAAAGAAAATGAAAGGGAAGGGGAAGAGGAAGAAAAAGGGGGAAACCAAGGAACAGAGAGGTTAATTAATTTTCCCAAAGTGAGACAAAATCAGAATCCAAATTTGGCAGTCTCCAAAGCTCATAGTTATGCCCAAAATGCTATGTTCTGGACCATTTTACTAAGAATCATTTCCCTCTAGAAATTCATTGGAATTTTTAATAGGATCTTCCATTTCTTAACCACAAATAAGTATTTTTTTTAAACTTCATATTATGAAAATTTTCAAACATGAGCAAAAGTACAAAGAATTAGTATAATGGATTCTCTATAGGCATCATCCAGCTTAGATAATTATCAATATTTTTCTAAGGAAATAAGAGAATCTAATGGAGCAACTTCAGTATAAAGAAGAAAGTACTAGGAAAGAGAACAGACTTTTTTTTTCACATAGAAATAGTGTCTTCTGCCAAAATTTGTCACCTCAAGGTACTATATTGAAGTATCACAAAGTAATCCTCTAGCTAAAATCACAAAAGCAGCAAATTGATGAGTGCATTATTTTCTTTATTCAGTTAGATAAGACAGTAAGTATTTGGCAGTATCCTCTGCAAGTGAAAATGATTTTGGCTTCACCTCTTTGAGGCATAATTGACATTTAGAAGTTGAATGTCATAAGCTGAATTTCCAAAAACTGAAAGCAAATCTGCCTTTGTATATGAACATCATGATTTTAAAGATAGTCTCTCGGGTTCTTTTGAGGCCAACTTTTTGACATTTGGGAAATGTATTTTACCTTAAGGTTGGTTGTGATGTAAATGCTAGAAAGTACTATGTAGTCCTCAACGATGATAGCCACACAAATGGTTTTTAAAAGTTATATCTACACACACACAGTAGAGTCACATCATAAGCATATGTAATTGACATGAGTTATCTCCCTAGAGGAGAGAGAATAATAGCCTATGATGTTCTCGTACCATCTCCCCAGGAATGCAGAGCTTTAGAAGAGCCCAGGACAGAAGTTTTAAATATGTCCTACCTTCACATAATTCCAAAGTTGCATGCCACTCAGATATAAGCATCATATTTAAAATCTAACACACAAAGAAAAAGAAAAAGGAGTACATTCTCAAAAGAAAATCAGTGGAGTCCTATTCTGAGATAAACCAGATGTTAGAACTAACAAGGATTTTAGTCATTGTAATTATGCTCATGAAGTAAAAGAGCAAATTTTCATGAATGAAAATCTCAGCAGAGAAATAAGAAATCATAGAATATAAATAGGAACAAAAAAGGAGGAAATTCTGTATCTGAAAAACATAATTCTGAAAAAAAATCACTAGATGAATTTAATGGCTGAACAGACATGGCAAAAATATAAATAAGTAAGCTTGAAGAAAGAGTAATAGAAATTATCCAAGGTGAAGAACAGAAAGAAAAACATTTAAAAAGAACAAGGCCTTAGGGATCTTTTAGATAGAATCAAACAGTCTAACATACAAACTTGATGACAGACAGAAATTTGCAGAAACAAGATGCTAAATGAAAATTAAAAATTATAAACCCAAAGAAGCCCATTTTAAGGCACATCAATGTCAAACTATCCAAACTGTTCAAAATGGCTGTCTTGGGGCGCCTGGGTGGTGCAGTCGGTTAAGCGTCCGACTTCAGCCAGGTCACGATCTCGCGGTCCGTGAGTTCGAGCCCCGCGTCAGGCTCTGGGCTGATGTTTCGGAGCCTGGAGCCGGTTTCCGATTCTGTGTCTCCCTCTCTCTCTGCCCCTCCCCCGTTCATGCTCTGTCTCTCTCTGTCCCAAAAATAAATAAACGTTGAAAAAAAAAACAAAACACAAAATGGCTGTCTTATTTTTTGTTTGTTTCAAGTTTTTATATAAATTCCATTTAGTTAACATACAGTGTAATATTAGTTTCAGAGTAGAATTTAGTAATTCATCACTTACATATAACACCCGGTGCTCATCACAAGTGCCCTCTTAAATACTCATCACCTATTCAAAATGGCTTTTTTGTTTTTTTTTTTTATAAATTTTTTTTTCAACGTTTATTTATTTTTGGGACACAGAGAGACAGAGCATGAACGGGGGAGGGGCAGAGAGAGAGGGAGACACAGAATCGGAAACAGGCTCCAGGCTCCGAGCCATCAGCCCAGAGCCTGACGCGGGGCTTGAACTCACGGACCGCGAGATCGTGACCTGGCTGAAGTCGGACGCTTAACCGACTGCGCCACCCAGGCGCCCCATCAAAATGGCTGTTTTAATATACCTTTCTCAGATCCAGACAAATCAACTGGATACAAAATTAGTGAGAACACAGAATATGTGAACAATAAAATTAAAACTGTGATCTTGGGGCGCCTGGGTGGCGCAGTCGGTTGAGTGTCCGACTTCAGCCAGGTCACGATCTCGCGCTCCGTGAGTTCGAGCCCCGCGTCGGGCTCTGGGCTGATGGCTCGGAGCCTGGAGCCTGTTTCCGATTCTGTGTCTCCCTCTCTCTCTGCCCCTCCCCCGTTCATGCTCTGTCTCTCTCTGTCCCAAAAATAAATAAACATTGAAAAAAAAAAATTAAAAAAAAAAAAACAAAAAAAACTGTGATCTTATAGGTGCATACAGAATCCTGTACAGTAACAAATATAGATCATTTTTATGTATACTTGAAACATTTATAAAAATTGACCACATATTGATCCTAAAAGACTGAAAATACGATAAAAACTTGAGATCATAAAGGATTACATTATCTAAACATAATTCTGTTCAATCTAAAAATGACATTTAAAAATAATTTTAGGGACACCTGGGTGGCTCAGTCGGTTAAGCATCCAACTTCGGCTCAGATGATGATCTCACAGTTTGTGAGTTCAAGCCCCACGTCAAGCTCTGGGCTGACAACTCAGAGCCTGGAGCCTGCTTCAGATTCTGTGTCTCCCTCTCTCTCTGCCCCATACCACTTACTTTCTCCCTCTCTCTCTCTCTCTCTCTCTCAAAAATAAACATTAAACAAAAGTTTACAAAAATAATTTTAAAATTTATGTGTATTAAAATTAAAAACACACTCCTGAATTACTCATGGATTAAAGTGGAAAACAATGGTCTAAATAATGAAATATTTACAACTAAGTGACTAAAAAGCACACCCTATCAAAACTTGTGGTTTGCAATACAGGTGTACTTAGAAGGAAATTTATACATTCAAATGATTTATTAAAAAACAAGAAAATAAAAATTATAGGTACTCAAAAAAAAGCAATAGGAAGAGCAGAAAACTCAAACAAACCAGAAATTTACAAAAAATAAAATAAGAACTTAACAAACAGAGGGGTGCCTGGGTGGCTTAGTCGGTTAAGCGTCCGACTTCGGCTCAGGTCATGATCTCACGGTTTGTGGGTTCGAGCCCGGCTTTAGGTTCTGTGCTGACAGCTCAGAGCCTGGAACCTGCTTCAGATTCTGTGTCTCTCTCTCTCTGTGTCCTTCCCTTACTCTCTCTCTCTTTCAAAAATAAATAAATGTATATATATTTTTTTAAGTTACAAAATATATTAAAAAAAATAAAATAAAATAAAATAAAAAACAATAAAAAATTAAAAAGAACTTAACAAATAGAAAGTAAATTCAGTATAACAGAAATGATCAACAAGAGAAAATGCATTCATTTTTAGAAGGCATAAAAATGGCACATTTCTAACAAAATAGAATAAAAAATTATATTATATAATTATATTTATAATTATATTAAGAATATTTATATTAAGAATTATATTAAGTTTGTAGAGATTCAGGGGAGATATAAGTAATCTTGGAATTTTCTGAGAATAACTTTGTACCATTAATTTGAAATTTTAGATGAAATTGACAACTTTTTGGAAGAAATATGAATGAAAATAATTTACTAAAGAAACAATAACACTTCAATAGACTGATAACTATCAAAAAAAATTGAAGAGAAATTGAATCAGTAGTCAGAAATACCTCTTCCATAGAGACATACAGCTGAGGCTACTTTGTAAGACCACCAAAAATATTCAAGAAAAGAATAATTATTAGACAAATTGTTTCAGAATATAGACAAGGAAAGATATATCCCCAAGATCTTTTTTGAGCTTAGCATAACCACGACACAAAAATATGATAAGAATAGTACAAGAGAAAGAAATTATAGGCCATCTAACTTATAAGTATGATCATAATGGTTCTGGATTAAATATTAACTAGTTAAATGCAGCAATATGCAAAACTAACACATGAACAAGTAGAGTTTTCCCCAGGAATACAAGAATGGTGTAGCATTAGAAAATATACAGATATAAATAACCTCATTAAATAATTAAAGAGAAAAATTACATAATCATCTCAATAAATAAAGATAATCATTTAAAATTTAATATTCATTCATGTTAAACAGAAAAAATGTTGGCATAACAGAATGTGATATTAGATCTTTCCTGTTGTCGCTGGATTAGGGTTGAAGCCCCAAAAACTTAGAAAAGAGAAATAAATTTTAAGTATTTCACATTCTAAAAGCAACCTGCTCAATTCACTACTGACAGACTTGGAAAAGGGATGATCAAATTCCTTTTCTGTCCTTTTGAGAAGGATGAAAAATCAGACAGTTGTACCATGTAATCTGATATGCATGCATCGGGAAAAGGAAGAAGATGCTCATCTTCACTCAAACCAAATGCGAAGACCTTCAAAAGAGCACCTGGAAGGGGCACCTGGCTGGTTCAGTCAGTAGAACATGAGATTCTTGATCTCAGGGTTGTAAGTTCGAGCCCCACGTTGGGTGAGGAGATTACTTAAAAAAATAAAATCTTAAAAAAAAAAAAAGAGCACCTGAAAAATCTGAATGTGTCCTTTGATTTGGGAATTTATGACTGGTACCTATCATGGATGTTTACCTTGGGAAGTCTAAAAGCAAGAAGCTGTATCTTGAGGTGCCTCAGGTAGCAGAGATAATACTTCATGGGATAAGCTCCTGTTCCCCAATGTGGTGAGAATAGGAATGAGAGGGTGTATCTCATGGGCCATCTTAAAGTCACACAGAAGGGAAACAAGTCTGGACCATCCGAAAAGGAACCCTGTCTGAAAGGGCTGATGGAAGAGGTGAGGATATCCCTAGTGAGTAGTGGACCACTGGAAACCAGCAGCCTGAGGGTAGACTCATAAAAGACTGGGTGGTAAAGACTTTGCCTGACTCAAAATATCTAAATGCAAGAAACCCACTGAGAGGGTCACTTCAAAGAGCTATGAAAGCACTCCAGGAAAGGAACGTCAGCTTTTCAACATCCACCATATCCAGAGAATAGCAATGACAGTCAAGGAAGACTTCCTAACTTCTTCCTCCCATGTTAGACCAGTCCTGGAAAGGCCCAAATGCCAGTGGTGAGTCTGAGAAAAGGAATAGTGAAGAAATAGTAAGGAAACATCCAAGCCTCTTTCTCTCACTGTGGAGCTTGCAGCCTGAGATGCACTCCATGTACAGCAGGGGAATTTTAAGTTGGATTAAAGTCTGGAGTTTTATTATTAAACTAGACTTGACCATTTATAACCTTAAAGTAGCTGGAGAACATTTTATGACCTGAGACAACTGGCAAAACTAGGGAATCTGACTATGCTTTCATCCCAAGCAGGAAAGAACTATTATCAGAGCTAAATTAATCAAGAGTGATTGGGAGGGGGGGAGAGAAAATTTATTTCTGCCAGCATAGTGCTGAATCCAGCCTGTTCAATAAGCTGGTTACACTAGGAAAGGAAGGTAACTGTATTAACTTGTTAAATAGAATCTATTCCAAACCACAGGGAACACATTTAATGTGATACTTTGGATGTGCCCTTGTTAAGTCAAAGAAAATATCAGGATGATTACATTCACTGGCTCTATTCATCATTGCATTGCCCTTGGAAAGTGTAGCCAATGCAATAAGGCTAGAAAAGTTTATACATAAGGAATAGTAAGTGGAAAGGATGAGAAGAAATGTTATTTCCAGACAATGTGATGGTCCATTTTAAAACGCTAATATATTATAAACTATTAGTTTTAATAAGAAAGATTAACATTCAGGAATAAATAATTGTCTTTGTTGTGGTCTGATCCCATGTTTGTATAATAGTTATTAGGTGTAAAGCTTCTCCTCTGCTCCTAGAAAGTACTACTATAATTGAATTGTGTCCCCCCATACCCCATATTTATACAATGAAGCCCTAACTTCCAGCAACCCAGAATCTGACTATGTTTGGAGACAGAGCCTTTAAAGATGTGATTAAGTTAAAATGAGGCTGTTACTATAGGCCCTACACCAATATGATTGGTGTCGTAACAAGAAGAGGTTGGAACACACATAAAGAGAATACCAGGGATATTCATGCACAGAGCAGAGACCATGTGAGGACACAGTGCAAGATGGCCATCTACAAGCCAAGGAGAGAGGCCTCAGAAGAAATCAAGCATGACAATCCACTGAACTTGGACTTCTACTTCCAAAACTATAATATAAATTTCTGTTGTTTAAGCTACCCAGTATGTAGTATTTTGTTATGGTAGCCCTAGCAGACTCATATAGTCTTATAAATTAACAATGTCTAATTAAAATGTAACAGGAAAAAAATACCCCATTTAAAATAGCAATAGGGGCACCTGCATGGCTTAGTTGGTTGAGCATCTGACTTGGGCTCATGCCATGATCTCACAGTTCATGAGTTCAAATCCCACACTGGGTTCACTGCTGTCAGCATGGAGCCCACTTTGGATCCTCTGTCCCCCTCTCTGTGACCCTCTCTTGCTTGTGCTCTTTCAAAAATAAATAAACATTTTTTTTAAAAAATAAAGCTTCTGCTGTTATTGTTTAAAATAAAATAAAACAGCACAATAAAATTACAAAATACTTACTCAGGAATAGATCTAACAGTACATTTTTATGAAAGTTGTGGGGAAAATTATAAAGCTTCCTAAATAAATGGAAAAATAGAGCAATCCATTCTTAGGAAGATCATATCATAAATATTCCCATTCTTCCCCAAATTAATCTATTACATTTAGTGCAATAACATCAATTCAGCTCAGAGTTTTCATGAAAGTAGAAAGAGATGAAAATAACAACAAAAACATTGATGAAGTACATGGAAGAAGACACTAGATTCCCCTATCTGGCTATGATTTAAAAGTCTTAGTAATGAAGACAGAGTAGTCATTATGCATTTAAGAAGTATTATTTTAGCTTTCACTATGAAATATATTAATTATTGTTGTTTTCAGGTTTTATAAAATCATGTTAACAATTGTCTACTATTCAGGTTTCCTAAAAGATTTTTTTATTGTTATAGAAATAGATATTGTGACGATGCCTTTTCAACATCTCAAGAAATGACCATGTGGCTTTACTTATTTCACCTAATAAAAATTGTATTCCATTGATTGATTTCTTACATGGAAACACCCTTTTGTTTCTGGAATAAACTCAACCTGGTGGTAGAATGTAGTTCCTTTAACATGTAGCTAAATGTAATTAGCTAATATTATATTTGGTGTTCATGAGTGGATATTCACAAGTAAGATTGACCTATAGCTTTCTTTTTCTGTTTTCTATTTTAGTATTGAAGTTTTCTGGTTTTAAAAATGTATAGCAACTTCATTTTTATCTTTTGGAATAGTTTAGATGGGATATTAGAAAATCTATTCTTTGTTTTTTAAGCTTATTTATTTTGATAGAAAGAGTAGAGAGAGAGAATTGTAAGAGGGGGAAGGGAAAAGAAAGAGAGATACAAATCCAAGCAGGCTATGCACTGTCAGCAAGGAGCCTGATATGGGGCTCAATCCACAAACCATGAGATCATGACCTGAGCCAAAATCAAGAGTTGGATACTTGACTGAGCCACCAAGGTGCCCCTAGAAAATCTATTCTTGAGGGCTTGAAAGAATTCACTTGAAAAAACTCTGGGCCTATGGCCACTTTCCTTTTAGGTTGGTGGTGTTTGTTAAAAACATTTTACATGGATTACAATGCTATGCCTGTTTAAGTTTTCTACTTCATCTGGAGTTAGCTTTGGAAACTTAATTTAGAAATATTTTCAAGATTTTTTTGCAAGGAGTTGTAGATTAAAACAACAACCACCAGGGGCACCTAGTGGCTCCGTCGATTAATCGTTGGACTCTTGATTTTGCTCAGGTCATAATCCCAGAGTCATGGGATTGAGCCCCACATTGGGCCCTGTGTCAAGCATGGAGCCTGCTTAAGATTCTCTCTCTCTCTCTCTCTCTCTCTCTCTCTCTCTCTCTCTCTCTCTCTCTCTTCCCCCCCCCCCCCCGCCACCCTCCTGGGCTTGCATGCTCGCTCTCTCTCTCTCTCTCTCTTTGTCTCTAAAACTAAAAAAAATTTTTTTTAATTAAACACACACACACAACAACAACAATGAAACAACTCTATGTATCAGGTTCAGGTAGGGGAGGAACAGCTGCCCATTAAGTCATTAGTCTCTGAGTTTTGGGACCTTGCTCTCTGAGTCTGGGAATAGAACAAGGTTATAATAGGAAATCTCTTTTTAACTTTGATCAAAACATTTTTTCATGAAGTGAATTGAGCATGTCAAATGCTAAAGTCTAAGTACATTTCCTCTGTCTAGCTTAAGAGGATACAGGTAAACAATAGATCTACCTGATTCTCCAAAAGGGCTCACCTTCTGGTTACAATTTGCTTATCCAATGAAGAACACAATGCACAAAGGTAACCAACAGCTGGGTAGTGTGCCCCTATAGAAACTAATTCTTCACTGTCTCCTTCCACCATTGTAGGGTGTCAGCCACACCAGATCACTCAGTCCTTTGACTAATTCTGTACATTCAACTCTGTTTCAGGAGGCTCCAGTTAATTTCCATTTCTCTGCACACCTGTCACTCCCCGCACTTTCTGCCCAAACCCCCTCTAGCCTGCCATTAACCCAGAAATGCATGCATTTCAAATTTCTAGGTCTAAATTCCGAAACAGAATTCTGTTTCTTCTCATGAAGAACAGCAAAGAAGCTGCTGCCAGGTTTAAATTATTGTGGGGTCCCAAGTTTTGGTGCAGACCCACATGGGTCAATGTCAGTACAGGACACCCAGTAGCCAAGAACCGAAGCTTCTTAGGAGGCTGGCATCTTGGGGCCAAGATCTAAATGCAGTGATCTTCCCTCCCACACCCACTATCAATTTTCCTCTTTAAAGGATTGCCATTCCTTCTTTAAAGAATTTCAGATCCCTGAGCTCAGGTAATAGTTGAAAGAGAGAAGAAAAAGAGATGGTAGAGATAAAGGAGATAAAGGAGAGCGGAGGGGAAATTATACACATGAAATTTTTTTTTGCCTGTAAATGGAAAAAAAAAAAAAAGTTTGGCAAATTTTTATAGCTTTTGCATTTAAAACCAGAGCAGAGAAAGATACTTTTGAAGCATGTAGGCAAAGTTCCAAAGCAGAGCTGCTAGGAAACAGCAATTGAGGGAGGAAAGTTCAAGGGCCATCTGTATGTCTCCCAGTGCTCTCTGAAAGCCCTGGGAGGTGTTGGAGGGAAGTGGCATCCTGAGGCAGTTTATTTTATGGTGAGTCTAAAAATATTGGAGAGGACCATGAGGACCACATTTCATCACACAGCCTTCAGGAGCCCTGCAGTCTACTGGCCAGTGGCCACCAGGAGGTGGAAGGCCAGTGAACAACTGTGATTTCTCTGTCCTAATGATCTGGAGTATCACAGTAACCTTATTTTTGGAAACAGCCCCAGAATTGGAAGACCTTTTGCCTGTGGGACCCTCATTTCCACCTTGAGTACAAACAGAAGTCAGACAGAAAGTTGGTCACTGGCCATTTAGGTGCACACGCCAAGACTGGATGGAGCTAAATATGAGTCTTGAGGGGTTAGTGCATAAGGTAGACATGGGGAGCACCCCACACCTGGGGCAGGTCCCAACCCCTCCCTGTTGAGAGAAGAAAGAGAAAAGCAACTTCCTAAGTTGAGAAACTTGTTGACCAGCTTATAAAATAGCCAACTGGCTGTGCCTCGGCTGTCCACTCTGAGGAATAGGGACTGAAAGACCCAATGCCCATTATGTGGCATCAAAGGACATTACACATTTGCTTCCCTTCTGCTGTGGAGATTTCAGTGGAGAACCCACTGTCACACTCCAGTTCCTCACCTGAGAGGACAGAGAAAGTAGAACACACAAGGGAATGAGAATGTTGATCTGGCTGTACAGGCAGTATGTGGGGCCTCAATCTGCGAAGCAGGACTAGCAGAACAGAAAAGATTCTCAGAGATTACCTGGGTTAAAAAACAAATGCCGAGAAGAGAGGAGACTGCCTGAGCTCACAGAGGAAGCTAGTGGTACAGATGACAGTAGAATGGTTCCTCTTTCTCTTGGTTTACTGTCTGTGATAGTGTAATTTATAATATATGTGTGGGCATTCAGATGATCAAAGTATATTTCTCACATGTATTTGGTCTTCCTAAAGCTCACAGTTCCTAAAATCCTTGGAATTTCCGGTGATAAGGGCTTATGTTAATACACGTGACTTTTGTACCTCACCCAAGAGAAGGGGAGATGGGGGTTAGTTGCCAGGAGGTCCAACCACCTGATTAGAGGGTTGGAATATTCAGTCCCACCCCCTAGCCTCCACCCATGGGGAGGGGAGAGGAGCTGAGGGTTGAATGCCAATTATGACTATGTAATGAAGCCTCCATAAAAACCCAAAAGGACTGGGATTGGGAGCTTCCTGGTTGGTAAACAGGTGGAGGTTGGGAAAGTGGTGCACTCTGAGAGGGCATGAAGGCCCTGCGCCTTTTTCCTATACTTCACCCTATGCATCTCTTCCATCTGGCTATGGATTCATATCCTTTAGTAAATGGTAAACATGCTTCCCTGCATTCTGCTCTCTCTAGCAAATGAACCAAACCTAAGGAGGAGAGCATTAGAACTTCCGATCCGCAGCTGATGGGTCAGAAGCACAGGTAATAGCCTGGGGCTTGTGTTAGCTAGTGAGGTGGGGATGGAAGATAGTCTTGTAGGACTGAGCCCTTAACCTGTGGAATCTGATGCTATCTCTGGGTAGATAGCATCAGGACTGAATTGAATTCTCATACAGCCTGCTGGTGTTCGATAATTACTTGGTGTTATGGGTAGGGGAATTCCCTACCTCAAAGTTGGAATTGGGTCCACCAACACTAAAGAGTATCCCTCCAGTCTCATCATACTATTTATAAGTGGCTCATACACATATACCCACACATTTATTGAACACCCTTTCTATGCCTAGTTCTCTCCTGGGTTTTAGGGAATGCAAAAGGATGGGAGGAGATGTGCTATTGGGAAGTGGAGGAATGTAATAATATCCTACATTTTCATAATCCTTTACAGTTTTCAAAGCACTGAACATACACTAGCTCATTTAAATTTTGGGTCTTTGGGTGGCTCAGTCGGTTAAGCCTCTGACTTCGGCTCAGGTCATGATCTTGAGGTTCGTGAGTTCGAGCCCCGCGTTGGGCTCTGTGCTGATAGCTCAGAGCCTGAAGCCTGCTTCAGATTCTGTGTCTCCCTCTCTCTCTGCCTCACAATCTGACTCTCTCTCTCTCTCTTTCTCTCTCTCTCTCTCTCTCTCTCCAAAACAAATAAACATTTAAAAAATTTAAATAAATAAATTTTAGTCCTCAAACAAATCTGAGAAGTATCCTCAGTGTATAAGTGAGAATGCAAACATTGCTCAAGGGTATACAAGAAGTGACATTGCAAGGATGCAACCCAGATACTTGACCTTTAAGATTTTCCATGTAGCTAGAGAGATAAAGCACAAACAGGTGAAACAATTAGTAAGTTACATATGATAGCACGATAGTTAATTTAACTGATTCTTGTATGATTTAATGAGTTCCATCCATTTGAGATGCTTCTGAGTGAAGATGTTCAAAAGATAATAGAATCTAGGTGGAAGGAATGTAAGACTTGGGACCCATCACATATAGATGGCAACAGAAATGGAAGTTGATGTATTTGAAATTGGGCCTTTCTGCAATGATCACCATTTTATTAACAGTATACAGGAACAAAAGAGAGGTAGTAGAACCGTCGTAATTATGAGAGCTGCAAATGGAGGCTACTTCATTGGAAGTCATCATTCATGAAACAAAAATATACTGAGGAATTGGCTCATGGTCTCCACTCTGGTTGGAATTCACATCCTCACAAGTCTGTCTGTGTGAGCTCTGGAAATTATTCAACCAACAACTCTCCAATAGTTGTTCTTTGTCTGTCCTCATGGCATCTTACCTCTATGTATCTTAGTATTCAGGAAAACATTCAAAAGAACCCCTGTGCACATTTCTGAAACTTCTTCCATCTATGGTTTTGTCCTTTACTGTATTCTGCCCATTGGATTCCAGCTCCATCAGCTTCCACTACTCCTATCTGTGTCTCCTGAATCCAACAAAATCGCCACTCCCTCCTGTGCTTCAGGACATAAAATGTCTCCAGGGAGAAAGCCAGGATCCTCCTTGTTTTCACTTTGTTTCTTTTCTTTCTCTCAGGGAACACAATATGGTTCTGAAAAGAGTTATTTCATATATGCTGTCCAGGTTTCTAGCTGTTTATGATGTGAGGGAAATTTCACTACCACTTAAGCTTCCAACATGGCTAGAGGCTTAAGTGTTCCCACGTAGTTTTGAAGTGATGCAGATCTGCTATGAATGACATTTTAAATTAATCATGTATGTTAAAAATTTTAAGTATAACCATCTCAAAAATAAAAATGTAAAATAAAACTTCCAACCCAAGGGAGCATGAGGCAAGGTAGAATAAAGAAAGCGTGATCATTCCAATAGTAGATGGGAAGGGAGAAAAAAATGAAGAAAAGAGAATTCCAGTGCCAAGAAAGGAAGTCAAGAGAAGCAACAGATGGGACTGTTTACTCCTGACAATATAGAGATGATTGAGGTATTTGGAAAAGACTTTAAAATAAATACTGGATGTTTAAAATTCTCAAAGAGCCAAAGGAGAAACTAACATCATGGAAGAATTAGAAACTATGAAAGATTAAAGGTAGACATTAAAAACCATTAGAAAATTAGAACTGAAATAAAAAATTAGGAAAAGCTAGACAGGATATTCTGAAGAAAGAATAATTCTTTGGAAGATAGAACTGACAAAATCTACCAGGGTATAACAAAGAGGGATAAAGAAATGGGCAATTATGATATTCCTACCCAAACTTGTCCAAAATATATAAAATTCAACATGACTTAATTATACAGGAAATTTTACCAAAATCTATCAGAAAGGGTGATTTTAACATACTTCTCTCAGAAACTATTTTGATCAAAAAAAAATGCAAGCATCTAGGATTCTTGAATAACATGATTCTAAAGTTTTATCTACCAAACGCATTTAGAATGTTGTGTAGAACAATAAAATGGGTGATACATCAGGTGATCACATGTATCAATCTGTTTCTAGACTATTCTCTACTCTGTTCCATTGTTGAATGTGTCTTTGCTTGTGCTCATGCCACAGTCTTAATTACAGTGTATTTATAATCCTTTCTTGTCTTCTACTCTGGAAGACAAAAGGTTAATCTGTAGATACCCTCCCCAACCTGTGCTTCAAAACTTCACAAATATATTGAGGGGTGATAAATCATGATCACCGGATGATCACCAAAACATTTGTTGCTTTTCTGTCCTCTGTAATAGACTTCCACCAGAAACCAAGCTTGGATTTCAAGCTTCTCTCTGGGCCAGAACTGATGAAAGTCCCCAAGGAAAAAGAGCCTATGAGTGCTAGTGTTAATTTACCACTCCTTCTAAGTGTTCTACTCCTGCTGGTTTCCTTTTCTAGCTAACTTTCCTTAGTAGCTCTTTGCTTCTAAAAACCAGAGACTGAATTAGTTTCTAACATTCATAAGCTTTAAGATTTTTTTTAACTTTCCACATTGCCTTAAATTTGTCAAGTGTGTTATGGGGGGGGGGGGGGGGGAAGGCCATATATCTGAAGTCTATCAAGACATCAGCCCTGTTCACTTCAGCCTCATGAGACCACAAACAGCTTTTCTGGTTTTTCTTCATACTAGCAATGATGCCCTGATCTTTAGCCATGAGCCAGCACCAAGAACTGATACATCCTCCCTGGGGGGAATGAAGCACCTGCTGATCTTCAGTTCTGAATGGTTCTCTACTGCCCCAAAATTCAGTCCATCCAGTTCTCCCTGTTTACAGACCTATCCGATGTCTTTAAAACATGTTTGTACTCTGTGTGGTTTTTCTAAGTGTTGTCAATCAGAGCACAGGCCTGTCAATTAGACTAGGATCCACTTCTCATGAAGGAAAAAAAAATGGCATTTTTTACTCTGATTAAAAAAGTGTAAGTAGGTTGGTGAGGGCCCACCATAGCTAAAGAAATTGAGAGAAAAATTGTGTGCATTTCTATGTTAGCAAAGCAAGTTGTCAGTTACTTAGCATGAGTGGAGAAGCCCAAGGAGGTTCAACCCCGATACCCTTTCCCACTTGTCCGCCATGAGAGTAATCTCTTCTACTACAACCCAACCTCTTACCTATAGAGGTAAACTCAATACTTTGGGTTATGAACAAAAAGCATGTTTATTTCCTTTGACAAAACAGGGAGGCCTCATTTTCTTGGTTTGGCACAAAGTCCTCAGTTGGTGGAGAAAGCAGCTTCTCCAGATCTAATTAATACAGGACATATAAAATTAGCACCAGCATCTAGCACACTTTGAAAGACATGAACAGTCTAACAGTGAGGATCACAAATTAGAAAATTATAAATGTAAGCAGGTGTGGGAAGAACTTAGGCAAGGTCTCCACCAGCCCCTGTGTGTATCCAGCTTTACGTAACAAGCTTGATATATGGGAGGTGTTACTAATAGCCTACTGAATATTTATTCCCCTCCTCCTCCTTATTTACAAAACCCCAATTTTGTTTGGGGAAGCAGGAAACAATAAACACAGATAAAATGCTTTGTCTCTCAGGCTCATTTGCAACTAGGGTTGACCAGGTGGCACAATTGTGTTTGGTATTTAAGGGGAAATCTGTCGGATATGGAAAGTTTGTTCTTCTGATTACAGAGATAACCCCAGCTGGCCTATGCCTTTTGTCCTTCCCTCTTTATCCTGCTCCCACCTAGAACACACTTCTGATGCCTGAAGATGAAGCAGCCATTTTGAAAAAATACCATAAGGGATATTTTCTTGAGAAGCTGCACTACCCCAAACCACCAACCTCCAGACTTCTTGTTATGTGGAAAAAATAAACCTTATCTGTTACATGCAGCCAAAGGCAATCCTAGTTGATGGGGATGAGAAGTTTTTACAGGTTTATATAAACGTACAATCTAGTAGAGTTTCTGAGAATTTGAGGAAGGTATTTCAAAAATGAGGACTGATCAACTGTGCCATAAAGGAAAACATGGAAAGAAGAGGGCCTTATGGGAATAACGAGGAAAAATAGTGTTAGGTTATTGGGGGTTCACTGGGAACATTGAGTGAACATTTTCCAAACCCATTCATCACACACTACAGAATTATTTATACTTGCCTTTGTATCTACACCCTGAAGTCCTTCTCATCGTAGTTTGTGTTGCAGTCTTTCTGCCTCTCTTTCAAAATGTACCCCCAAACCCTTCCAAAATTTGTCCTGAGCAGGACCTTGTTATTCTTGCCTATCTCCTCATACCTTTACAATCTATTTTCTTCTGCAAGTGCATCTTGGCCCTTTCCAAAGTAACTCAACTAAATTGGTTTGGTTGCTTTGATTTCTCCTTCTTACCCATTATCCACATTTGTACAATGACACCAGGAATAGAACTTACAAAAAACAAAATTATCTTTAGCATGAAAAGGAAAGTGGGAGTCCTTAACATTCCCTTTTTATTATTTTTTAATTACACATGGATATGTGTAATTAAAATACACTCTTACACACATACATTCGTGTGCCTTTGTTAACACGTAGTATCCAGAAGAATCTTACTCAAACAAGACTTGCTATAATAAGGATCAAATGTCAACTCCCACCTTGGCCCACCCCTCTAATTTAACATGGCTAAACTATAATTTGTGTCACTCAATCCCTAAAACGGGAGCTTAATCAGCACATTTCATGACATTCAAAGCAATTCAGAAAACTACTTTTGAAAAATAACATAAAGCACCACACATTCCATAAATCCTCTCTCCTTCCTGCAAATCTGGAAGATGGGAACACGCTTTCCTCTCCCTGAGCATGTCCAGCCTGCTTCACCGACTGCCATGTTACATGGGAAGCCCCAGTGTCAGTCCCCTTTGAGCTCTCAAGGCCCATCCCAAGAAACACTTCCTGCATTAGGAAACAGTGCCCTTGCCTCTAAAGCCACATCTCAGATTTTATTTTTGGTTTCTGATGCCCTTTTTATTGTCATCTGTCTTTCATCAATCTCCCATGGAGACTTCCAGCTACCAGTACTAACGACATTATACACAGTACTACCATTGATGCCAACATGAAATGGAAATACATATTTTTTTTGTTAGAGTGTATAAACTTCCTGGTTTAATGAAGCAAAGCTACACTGAAAGTTTATCTAACTCCGTTTATAATAAGAAAATGCCTTGGTGCATGTATTTGTGTTGTAAAGAAAAGCTAAAATTAACACTTTTAAGACCACCTTCAACACACGAGTAAACCTCGTTAGAAGCAAAAAAGAAAATCAAGGTAAAAGTTGATTAAAACACCAAACCAAATTAAATTTGATCTAATAGTGTTTACTTGTTTTAACATCTGGAAAAGTTTGGGCATACACTGCAAACATTTTTAACCTAATTTAAAAATAAATTATGCTTAGTTTCCACAGATGTATTTAAGTTAGGTCCTTTTAAAGAAATCATTCTTTAGGATTTTTTTTTTTTTTACATTTAACAGGCAAGAATTTGGATCATAAGGTGCCAATGGAAAGAATATCTAAATATCTCCCCTAATGGGCCCTCAAAAGAATAACCCAATATTTAAAAAATACAATTTACAAAGATCCTATACCCTCTGCTGGGTGAAAAACAGACATATGTGGAGGATCTCCTCAGTAGGGGTTGCACAGGAGTATTTTCACCTGCAGAGAAGGGAAAAAGAAGTAGCTGACGGGGCCTCCCCACCGATCCTGACTACGAGGATATGCACTAAACTCCAAGAAAGTGAAAGGCTCCTGTACAGTTGAGGGATTTAGCTGATATTCCTATGGGCTCTAAGGAAAGGAAAATGCTATGTCTCCTGCAGCCCTTATAGGCTCTGCTCTTCCCATCTCTGCCCAACATATATTCCCCCCCCCCCCCACCACCCCAGTGGCCAAAGTGTAGAAACTATTCTCCCAAAGCCCATGGCTGTTTGGTGTTAAAGCTTGCAGCCCTTTCACCCCATCCCATATACCAAGGAAGCCTCTACGTGCTACTGGGTAGGAAAGAGTGGGGTAGGTATTTATGGGAACAGAATTTATTTAGGTATTTATTGGGCAGAAAATGGTGAAAAGGGAATTTGAAGACCTACTATCACCTTGATCAAGTCTAAAGCCTTGCTCTTCTGTTACCAGAAATGTAAAGATTTGCCTCATTTTTGGTTGGCATCAGCTTAGCTGTTTACAGGAATCCAGTTCCCCAACACCCTACTTCTTTCTCTACCCCTCCTCTGCCCTTGCTTTGTCAGCTCCATCTTTCCTGAATTCAGAAAATAGTCTGTAGCTTCTTGATGGATGGGGTCATCTCTTAGACTTATTTTTCATCTTCCCAGTCATAGCCTAACATAAGCCTTCCTGAGTACACAGCAGGCGGTGAGTTCTGGGGGTGGAGGGCGGTATTGAGAAAACACAGGGTTGATTCATCTTTTGTCTGTGGGCTTTTTCAGCACCCATTCAATATCCTAGAAGAGAGTTATTACTTGATACAAACAGTACATAAAAATGTAAGTTGTAAGTAAGAGAAACGCCCCCACTTTTCTCCCTCCTCTGTTCTCTCTTCCCACGGCAGTGCACCTTCTGGATGCAGCCAAGAGCTTGCCCTACTAAGGGTTCAGGCAGGGGCTGTGAGCTTTGTGTGTTTGGTAAGGGCCGTGGTCAGCAAAATTGGTTTTCTTATTAGAAAAGTCTGTTTTATACTGTGATAAAGCTTCACACTTGTGATTTAAAAAATTCTGTGGCAGAGACATAACCTCCCTCCAAATTCTCATCTCATGGCGTAACTTCATCCACAAACTCATAACTCAGAGCAGCCTGTGGTTGAAAATCAGGTACACATTTACTCCTTATTTCTTGTTGCTAGAGGGTAACATAGGTTAGCCACAGAATAATCCTTAAAACAGTAAGAATCATAGTTATACCTCTCTTTTCTCAGCTGAATAAGCGTCCATAAACTTAGTGCATACCCCTTTAAAACCTAATCAATTCTGGGGCACCTGGGTGGCTCAGTTGGTTGTGTCTGACTTCAGCTCAGGTCATGATCTCACTGCTCAGGAGTTCAAGCCCCATGTGGGGCTCTGTGCTGACAGCTCAGAGCCTGGAGCCTGCTTCCAATTCTGTGTCTCCTTCTCTCTCAGCCCCTCTCCTGCTCACACTCTGTTTCTTTCTCTCAAAAATAAACAAACATTTGGGGCGCCTGGGTGGCGCAGTCGGTTAAGCGTCCGACTTCAGCCAGGTCACGATCTCGCGGTCCGGGAGTTCGAGCCCCGCGTCAGGCTCTGGGCTGATGGCTCGGAGCCTGGAGCCTGTTTCCGATTCTGTGTCTCCCTCTCTCTCTGCCCCTCCCCCGTTCATGCTCTGTCTCTCTCTGTCCCAAAAATAAATAAACGTTGAAAAAAAAAAATTAAAAAAAAAAAAAAAACAAAAACAAACAAACATTAAAATAAGAAAATACAACAAAACTAATTAATTCTATTTTTTTCTACTCCCTTTATCATTACGTTTTTTGCTCTTCTACCTGGAACACTGGTTGTCAAAGTATGGTCCCTGGACCGCCAGCATTCATATCACCTGGGAACTTAGGAATGCAAATTCTCCAGGTTTTTTCCCAAACCTATCACATCAGAAACTCTGGATGGGGCCCAGTAATGTGTGTTCTAACAAGAGATGATTCAGATGCATGCTCAAGTTGGAGAACCACTAACTTAGCACCAGTAGCCTGGCTTTATAGGAACTAAGTGTCCTGGGCATCTCAGAGAAAATAGTTGTCACCTTAGCCTTCACACTTGTAAAGGTAGGACAGGGAGAAACACATGAGACCCTGGGGCACGCCTCCAGACAGCATCACTGTATATAAAGCATAGTCTGGCCAATCCACATGTTAGCACTGCTATCCTGATTGAAGGAAACACTCCAGAAGACAACTGACTTGGAATTTGAGAGGAAGTGATTGCACATCATAATCAGTAAATTGCGTGGGGATGAACAGAAGCATCTGCTACTAACATTTTCAAAGCTACATTTTTCACAGGTACATTCCAGAGTGTAACAAACCATTTCCACATGTGGGGGCTGATCTTTCAACTATATATCTTACCTGCCTTTTGTGTCATCACAGATTTCTTTAGAAGTTAAAGTTCACTTCAAAGTCATTGTGAAGCCAAAAACTATTCCAGGTGCAGTGATGAGTCTTCAGAGATGTTGGTGATCAAGGGCTAGGCAGAACTGTGAATTAGGGGAGGGCTGCTGGAGCTAAACTGCCTTACTGCCCCTCTTACTTCTGAGATGCCCCTGGCCCACTTCAATTATATGGATGCATATTAGAATCCTTGAGGGACCTTATTAGCATATCGATGCTTAGGCTTGACTCCTGGAGTTCTAATTTAGTTATTCTGGGTAGGGTCTATGCACTGGTACTTTTAAAAAGCATTCCACGTTCTTCTACTGTGCACCCCAATTCTAGGACCACTGAATTAAATGAGTATTTCTTGAGTACTTACTATGTGTGAGGTCCTAGTAAGGCAATAGAAGATTCCAAAAAGCATAAGGAAAGAGGGTGTGTCTTCAAGAAGCATAGAGTAGTGGAGGTGCCTTCGTGTCTCAGTTAGTTGAGTGACCGACTTTGGCTCAGGTCATGATCTCACGGTTCGTGAGTTCCAGCCCCGCATCGGGCTTGGTGCTGCCAATGCAGAGCCCACTTCAGATCCTTTGTCCCCCTCTCTATCTGCCCCTCCCTCACTCATGCTTGCTTTCTCTCTCTGTCTCTATCTCTCGAAAAAAAAAAAATAATTATAAATGAAGCATAGAATGGTGGAATGTGGGGCAAAATATACACACCTAACTAGAACCCACAGTGGTCTATAAGTGCTGCATTAGAGTTACTCAGTTACCTGGGTTAAAGACAGGGTAGAGTTAATTCTAGACTTGCTTTTAATTTGGTTTTGGAGGATTTTTATCAAACAAGGGAGAAAAACCATTTGGGACTGAGAAAATGAAAATAAACAGAAGTGTGAAGACAAGAAAGTTCAAGAATTTTGTAGGGATCAGTAAATACTACATAGCCACTGCATATAGGGAATGAGGTTGGCAAAGTCATTCAGGCCAGCTTTTAAAGCCTTTTTGAATGTCATGGTAACAATTTGAGTCTTATTGTCAATGAAACGTAATGTTATGATATGTGTTTTAGAAAGATATATCACTTAGAAGATAACTACTATTTCTACTGATAAAACTGTTGTATGTTTAGCCAATTAAACAAACACTCATTGATCATTTCATTTACTCTGTTGCAAATTCCTGCACTAGATACTTTGAGGAATTAAAAATGCCCATGGCAACTGTTTACAATCATAATCGATTGTTGAAACTTACACTCTTTTATAAATCTATTCTACCTACAAAATAGAATTTTGTGGGACAAATAGCCAATTTCTGTTACTGCTAATTCTTATTTCTAAAAAAAGTCATTTGTTTATGGCAAAAGTAGCACACTGGAGCCACTTAGAACATCATCCCAGATCACCTGGCTGACGTAGTATTTGTCAGATTTCTCTGCTGTAACCTTTTCTCCCTTTCCATGTATACACTTTGAAAGGGAGTAACTATGCACACCTTCTTGAGGGCAGAGTGTCTACATAAATAATTGGGACTGCTACATGGGAGATTTGTCTACTCTCCCTCATTCGTTTTATTCAATCATTAATTTATATTGCTATAAACTCAGATATTTCTTTTATACTTTGTATTAGAATCCAATACTGCATTATTTATTGTGGCTTTTTTTTTCTTCACTTGTCTGGGCAATTTTCCATTCTTTTAAATCATCATTCTAAAAACATGGTTATATAATTAAGTATTCAGGTTGTTATCAATTTTAAGCTGAGCTCTTTCTATATGAACTATGGTATAGGGATGTTTGTGATTGCAAAGAACAGAGCTAACATCACTTCCATTCTTCAAAAACTAATTTCGGAAGGAAGAAGTAGTTAATGTGGGGCACTAATGCCAGCTGTTATAAGCAGTTATTTGGAAATCCAGGAGAATCTGAACATCCTAGAAAACTAGATGTTCAATAAATGATTCCCTTCACCTAACCCATCCTACCTCACAAATGTTCTTGGGTTGCCTTTAACAAGAAAAGAGCACTCATTTCTCTCTACGTTTGCCATTAAGATCAGCATTAATTACACCCTCTGCCAAAATATGCAGAATATTTAAATTGTCACTAACTCTTATGATTCTAAGCAGACTCCCAACACTGCTGTGGTGAAATCTGGGAGGTTGGTCACGATGAGTCCTACAGTTTCAGGCTGACTTTGGGGAGAGATGCGATTTACCATGTGCAACCAGAACATTGCTCCTTGATTTTCACCAAACGTCTGCAAAGAAAGCAACTTGTTCAAAGTCACTGTGTAAGAAGAGGAAAATAATAAACCTCTTAAGATACATATTGCCAAACACGACCGTACCCATATGTCAGTGAGGGCACAGAAGAACATCTTATCCTTTCTGACCTACTGTGCACTGCCCATTGGTCTTCCTTCAGTTCACTAGGCTCACCTTCACCACCTGTCAAGGGCCCGCCATGGGCCTCTCCACTCACCTTCAGTAGACGTTCCCAACTACTCATAGGATTTTGTTGACAAGTGTACTTCCTCTCCTTGGACATCCCCATGATAATGAATCCACCTTGGTCCATCCACAAGCCCAGCAGGAAACTAGAGCATCTTGGGCAGATGCTTCCTCTTGACTCCAGCCTTTGGATGAACATTATTGGCATCTCCCAACTTCTGGAGTCGAAGCCAGGGGAAAACGTTAAGTACCCCTTGATTTCCTTACAAAACTAAAGGAGAGCATGACTCTAGACTTCCACGTACACTTCCTCTTCTGGCAAAAGAGCTTCTTTGCCATCTGTTTCTGATGTTTTTTTCTTGTCTCATCTTGCCAAGCAGACTCACAAGAGCTCTCCCCTACTTCTCTGCTGCTTTGTGAATTCTCTCCCAAAGTGTTTACTGAATCCTCTTACCACTTAAATTGTTCTATTCACCTATTAACCTACAGACCCCAGGCCTAACTTCGAGGCACAATTCAAAATTTACCTACTCCTAGGCCCCCTGTGAGCTCCCATCCCAGAAATTTCTCCTATCCTGCCCACATGGTGTATCTTCTCTTCTGTAGGAATGGTCTGTTATTCTTCCTCTGAAGGCAGAAAGTGGGTCCTATGCATCCTTTATATCCCTGAAAGCCATGAACATCAGGAATCATTTTCTAATGTACGTGTGCATGAGATCTGTTGGTAAACCACAGAAATGATCCTACAAGGGATATGGAGCTGATATTTTCAGCCATTTCAGGTATATGGATGTGGATGAAGAGCAGCATGTGGATGAAGAGGTTTGCTGAAAGTCAAGTCGGTACTGATCTTTGCTCCCTTCTCCAACATCATAAAAGATATGAACCCCAAATGACAACTAAAGTGAAAGAGAGGATTATAGATAGTCAACAAAATTTAGGAAACAAGAAGAAGACAAATAAGTAGTAACTAAAATCTGATAGCCAGTCAAGGGTCCATGGAGCCAAAGGTGCCAATCGATTCACCCATACAACTCTGGAATGGCACAGAGGTGGGAGGGTGTCGAGTATCTCCAAATGCTGAGGTGTAGATTGAGCCTGCTCACACAACCAATCACCTTTCCTCTAGCCAGGCACAAAACAGCTTTCCCCTCTGGAGACACTTTGGACTTGAGGTCCCCAGGTTCAGTTAAAGGCAAGGGCAAGGTACCAAAATAGAAAGGGAAGAATGTAAGTAAACATCTGCATGTGAAATGGTGAAACCCACCATCTTTCCCTGCCCAGCAGCCAGAACACGGGAGCCAGACTTGTCCTTGTTCTCCCCAGGCAGGGAGCTGGAGAATCCTCCCAGAGAAACTGGCCAGCCCCATGGGAAGCAAAACCTACTGATCCTGGGGACCCAAAGAAACAGCCAGGTCCTCACCCAATAATCCCAAAGCAAAGTCTGCAGATTACTGAGCACACCTCCTTTCCCCACCCCAATCATAGCTACCAAACACACACACACAGGTTCACATCAGCTTTTTAGGGACTCAACTTGAAAAGGAATCTTTGTATGTTAACTATACTGGAATGAAAAAGAAATTGAATCTCTGTGCCATTCACTTGTACTAAGACATCTGTGCTAAGTTTCTAATATGAGTCTAAACCAAAAAAATAAAATAAAAAAGAGAGAGAGACAGAGACAAAAAGAAAGAGAAAAGGGCAGGGTGGGGAAATTACTCAGAGGAAGTAGAAGCAATTAAGGCAACTGAGGAAACATGAAATTTTTTTAAATAATATTCTTTTTTTTTTCTTTTTTTTTCTTCTTTTTTTTTTTTTTTAATTTTTTTTCAACATTTATTTATTTTTGCGACAGAGAGAGACAGAGCATGAACGGGGGAGGGGCAGAGAGAGAGGGAGACACAGAATCGGAAACAGGCTCCAGGCTCTGAGCCATCAGCCCAGAGCCCGACGCGGGGCTCGAACTCACGGACCGCGAGATCGTGACCTGGCTGAAGTCAGACGCTTAACCGACTGCGCCACCCAGGCGCCCCTAAATAATATTCTTAGATATAAGAAAAGATATTAAATCAATGCAGAAAAGAATAAGTGCTAATAAAAAAAACACTACATAAGAACTCTGAGAAACTCAGTCTCATGGCACTTAAAATTATTATTTAAAATTCAATAAAATATATAGAGGATTAAATTTAAGGAAATCTATAAAGTATAACCAAAAAATGATAGAAAAGGAAAACAATAAGCTAGAAAATTAAAGATAAACCCATGAAGACTGACATTCAACTGACGAGCTAACTGGAAGGAAGGATCAGAGAAAGAAACTATAAAAATACATACTGTATAAAATAGAAACGATATATTTATATATGATATTCTTGAGCCAAGGGATATGGTTTTCCAGATCAAAAGGGAATATAGCCTGCCCAGCATGTTGAATCAAAAAGAGGATTCGTCAAGTCATGTCATCGTAAAATTTGGGATAAAGAGAAGTCCTAAAAGTTTCCAGAGAGAAAAAGCATACAGACAATTTTTCCCACACAAAGAATTAGGAATAACGTACTGCCTCATACTTTTCAAAAAATAGCATTGGGAGCAAGTTAAAGGTAGAGAAATGCCTTAGAATTCTAATCTAGAAATCTATACTCAAACTACACTCAAATATGCAAGTAGAGGAAAAATATCATCAGACATGCTAGGTTTTACAATATTTTTCCACCGTGTATTTTTTCTTAGGACACTACTAGAAGATATGATTTCCCCCCAATATTAGGGTTTAAACTAAGAAAGAGGAAGAAACCAGGGATCTAGCTTATGAGGCAGACGAAGACAATTCCCAGGATGACGATCAAGACAAATCCTAGGATACCAGTGATGCATCAGCCCCAGAGCATAAACAATCCTGACTGGCAGAGGAAGACAGGACAGATGGTGCTAGAAGGAATAACTCTAAGAAAAAACAAAGCCTGAAAGATTGCCTGAAGTATTTGTTCATATTGAGAAGTGCTCGATAGCCCTGTTAGAAAAGCTAGGGAAGGGGCGCCTGGGTGGCGCAGTCGGTTAAGCGTCCGACTTCAGCCAGGTCACGATCTCGCGGTCCGTGAGTTCGAGCCCCGCGTCGGGCTCTGGGCTGATGGCTCAGAGCCTGGAGCCTGTTTCCGATTCTGTGTCTCCCTCTCTCTCTGCCCCTCCCCCGTTCATGCTCTGTCTCTCTCTGTCCCAAAAATAAATAAACGTTGAAAAAAAAAAAAATTTTTAAAAAAAAAAAAGAAAAGCTAGGGAAGAATTAGTTGTGTGGATAACAATACGAAACAAAAGAAGGAATTATTGACTACAAAAACTTGTAGAGAAAGATAATGAACAATCGTATACTGTAAGGCTCATCTTTGATTAATATTTACATAATTATATGACATTAAATACTGAATATTGGTTTGACTAAAAGTGGTGCTTAAATATAAAGGGGGAACGGGAGATGAGATGTACATGTGTTTGTGGCAGGGGCAGATGGGTGATATCGAGAGAGTGAAATTTTCATCTTTCATAGAATTAAGTCAATAGGTAACATCTAAAATTGAAACACTGTGGAAAAAGACAGCAAAAACATGGTATGGAGAAATATGGAAGAACATTCCAGATGAAAAACAACAGCAAGGAACACAGTGGTTATTCCTGAAGGATAGAAGTCAGAGGTGGGGAAGGGTGGAATAAGGAACTGCTGTTTTGTATTATAAGATTTATAATGTTATTTGACTTTTGCTTTTCAGTGAAGCGGTATGGTATGGTGCTTCAAAGCCCAGACCTGGGTTTGGATTTCATCCCTGACACTTGCCGACTGTGTGAACCTGGTCAGGAATCTTAACCTCTCCATGCCTCAACTTCCCCTTTCAAACAGGAGTACTAATAATGCCTGAATCAGTTAATAAATTAAAACACTGAGAAGAGTCATGTTCACTGTTTCAAAAACTATTTGTTAGTGTGATTAAACTACCTACCTATGTTACTTAAAAACTAAAATTAAAATTGAAAAAAATCAAGCACTATGCAAATTTTACTTCTGAAGACTGTTCTTTCTTCATATAAAGTAACAGTCAGAATCTTATGCTCAATTTTGCTCTAAATGTACCAGTTTCTGTTGCTTTCCTTTTCTACAGAACATGTCCAGGAACACAGAACAGCAACTACTGAGAGGGGGTGGGGCTTCCAGAATGGAATGGCTGTGTAAGGAGCGGTCGACACCATCCCCACCATTGCTCAAGCCCTCCCTTGGCTTGGAGATCACAGCATCAGTCCAGAATGCACCAAGTCTGACTTTGGGCTTGTGCTTTTCAAGGCAACAAGTCATAAATCATCCTAGATCACTGCGGTCATCCCAAAAAGACTTGCTGTCCTGCCAGGGTCTCAGACAGAGCTCTTTGTGTTTCAGAAGTGAATGAAAGAAGCATGCAGACACATTCTAGGAACCAAAGCCTCACTCGTTCCTCGAGGGCAGAAGCAGACCCTCCCTTACCGTCCACTCTTCTCTGCCATGTGCCTTCTTCTGACATCACCCTATGGAATCAGTACACAGTGGAAAAGCTAGAAGGCCTCTGCTGTTTCACTCACGCATACTTCTCTCTTATTCAGCTACAACCCAGACTCTTATCAGCACCCACTCAAGAGGAGAAACCAGGGTGACCTGCTCCACAGCAGAGCACATATGCATGCCACAGTGAAACTAAGTGCTTTCCTTACAGAATGCATGCATGTGAGTGTATGCATGTGAATGTATGCACGTGAATGAGTCTGCTCATAGCTCTAACATCTACTCACTCTGGGACCTTGTATTAATATTGTCAGTTCTCCTGACCTCATTCTGCTCTGCTATAAAATCTGAGTCAAAGAATCAACACCCCCATTTCCTCTAGGGTTAACAAGGCCTGAGGCAATGAGGGGACTCACACAAGGTGACACTGAATTAGAACTGGGACTCAAACCACAGTCTACTAAGCCCAGAACATTGCTCTTCATGGTGCCTGATCACTGCCCAATGTCCAAATTATCATCTCCCAATCACAGACTCTTCTATGTGAAAACCGGAATCCCATACAGAAATCCACAGAAAGATAGTATCATTTTTTCATGATATGATAATTCCTTTCCAAGGCTCCAGCATTAGATTTTGAGCTTACCAAGAAATTCCCAACTAAAATAACAAATGGAAGATTAAAAGCTCCAAATCAGTTTTAAACAACCCTATACTTGCATGTACAGTCAACTTGGCAAATCTGACAGCAAGTTCTCAGACAAAGTCATAAACTCACCCTGCTGCAGACCTGCAATACCAGCCTCTCGGGAAGGGAGCTGCTTCTGAACAAGTAACTGAGATGGAGAGCCAATGCTCCCCTCCCTCCCCTCCCCTTCCCTGCCCACACCCACCCAAAGGCCAGTCTCTACCAAGCTGTTTGGCAACTCTGTTCAAGACAGCTTAAGGTCCAGGAGTGGATTAGGAACAGCTAACACTCTGGCAATCATTCTCCTTTCCCTTGAGCCCAGACTTCAGTGGGCGTGCAATGTGGCATTTTGCTTCTGATTTCAACCACTTCCCCAGCAATTCAGCACGAGAAAAATAAGAGCCGGTGCCAGCACAGGAGCAGCCAGCCTCAAGTCCTCCACCTCCCGCCATGGAAAGACCCTTGGTGACCAGGCCATCTCCCATCTCAGGACTTCAGAAGCAGGCCACTGATGGCCTGTAGGATGAGGCAGGAAGGTTCATCCTGTGCTGTTGCCTTCCCTTCAAGCCAAAGAAGCAGATGGGCCTTCCATCCTGCTGAAAGCAGCCTGGGAAATCTACAAGGATGGACAAGCCATTTTGCTTTTAAGCCACTCATGGCAGTTGTTGAAAATTAACATTACATATCCTGTGTATCTGTGGAATTGCCAGAGTTAGGAAGTCTAGAACACAAGCTACAGAGACACTGGGCACATGATCTTCATTCACTAGTCCCCCCTGGGTTTCTGGCCTTGCCTCCCTTCCTCACCTTCCACTTAAGTGACAAACGATTCAGAACACATCTCTGAACGTATCATGCCCTTCACATGAAATTGTCCAGGGATCCTTGGAACCTTTGGCATAGAGTCCCATTCCTCGGCATGTGACTTCAGATGGCCCCACCAGCTTCTTCTCCTGCCAGTTCTCTACTGCATCCTGGGCTTCAGTATTGCGAAGCCATGCATAGCCCAGGGCCTCTCTCACCTCTTAATTGTTGAACATGCATTTCCCTGTTCTCAGACAACCTCCTCCCCCTTTCCAATAGCCCAACACCTCAGTGGAAATGCCACCTCCCTCCAGAAAACCCTCCTTGGCTCCTGCAGTATTCTGAGTATTGAATGTTCCTCCATGGAAGATTCACTATGTTCCTAAAATGACCTCTATCAAGACCATTTTAAAAAATCTGTCTCTCAGGCTGGTCTCTGAGCTCTTTATGAGGGATAGTAACTTTCTCTTCTGAGTGCCTACATCAGCACCTAGTGAATGGAATGTGTTCAGTGACTGTGTGTTGATTCAATAATTCTTAAGGGCAGAGAATATGCTGTATTCCTTTTTTTGAGCCTTTAAAAAACAGATGCTTCAAGTGGTTTGTGCATGACAGAATAAACCAAAAAACTATATTTCCTCAACCTAAAGAATTTGTGCTTTGTCTTCAGACAAATGCTTGTCTGAGAGTCAATGATGTCAACCTGCGGCTTTGTCTCTAAGTAGATTGTCATGCCTGCACTCTCCAAGAAACAGTTTGCTACTTGTGTTCCCTCCCTGCTGGCCTCAGGCACTCTGCCTCCCATTCCATTTCCTCCTTCAGGCTGTGAAACACCACCCTGCAGCCTTCCTTTCCTCCAGGTGACCTTCCATGGAACAGGAATCCCACCCTACCTTGCTTGCTCCAGATGTTTGAGCCCCTCGGGGGACTCACAGAAAGCACAGGAGAAGCTTGTTTACCTTTTCATTTGGATAACTGCACCTGTGACCCATGGATGGTATAGGCTTCTGGAGGCCCTCCGTGTTTCTCACACAGTTCTGTGAAAAAAAAAAAAAAAAGTCCTCGTTATTGTCTAATGAAGGTAGATACAACAGGGGGGTTATAAAATGAACTACGATAAAATAAGGGGGTTAAAAAGGATTGTTACTTCACTTCCTTATGCCAGTTCTGCCTCCTGCAGCCTAGAATGTTCACTTTGCAGTAGATAGAATGGGCTGACGTGTATATAAGCTTACTAATGTGAGACTGAGGTTTCTCTAAAATTGTCAATAATCATCTTTCAGGAAGAAGCAGTAGGCTTTAGCCAGCATCTGACATGGCCTACAAATTCTGGAATCAGCCATTTCTGAGGAAGCCCATTTTTGTAAAGGGGCCACCAACACACCCAATAGACACTCTCTGGCAAGTTTGTGAATTGCTACAACATAAAAAGGCAGGCCCGGTTTGAATTACCAGGCTCCAATCCCTCACTGGAACTCTGGTCACACTCACTACACAAACCATCTGGAGCCTCACTCTGGCACTTTGTTATTTACTCGGGGTCCCAGGTGGAATTAGAGCCCATAATTCACTGACGTCCGCCCTCTTCTCCATGGACAGCATCATACCTCATCTCAGCAGTCGCTCCCTGGCCATCCATCAGCCATTCCAATTTGTGAATCCCTTGCCAAAGTAGATGTTTTTCTTTGGGGATTATCATTATAAATTAATGTTTTAAATTTGGGGACTAGTCTGCCATTTTGCAGAGCATCTTGCCTTTTTTCTCTTAATCTCACATGTCTCAAACTTATAAAGGACCCACTTATTCATCCCATTTTTCCTTCTTCCCTTAATAAAGAATTCTGGTCACCAGCCCACCATATGCTCCAACCTCTTTTACTTCTCTGGGAATTCATTACTAAACCAACCAACCAACAAGTGATGAAAAACTCCTACCAGCTCAAGGTCCTCAATGAGAAGACCACTGCTCATCAGTTAAGACCGAGCATGTTACTGAATGTCTCTGTGCCTCAGGTTATCAGAGGATGAGGCATGAAGAAGTCTAGTCATAAAACATGTACTGGTCCATCCTGGGTGGTAGCAAAGGAAGGGCCCTCTTGGTGAGCAAAAGTCAAAAGAGAGGGAGAGGTATGATGTGTCCAAGAATTGGAGAAGTACAATTGGAGGGTCTTCTGGAATGTAGGGAACAGGTGAAGGAGCAGAAGAAAATGAAACTGAAGAGCATGTGGGGTGAAATGATGAAAGCCCTTGAATACAATGTATAGAAGTCTGGATCGGTTTTTTCAAAGTGATACAAAGTCATTAAAGGTTTTAAGAAGGGATATCATGTGTTTAGACTGTTTTTAGAAATACCATTGTCAGAAAGATGGAGGCAGCATTGAAGACATGCAGAATTAAGGGGAAAAATCCAGTCAGGGGACTGCAAGGCAGGTGAGAATAGATGCAAGCCTGAAGGTGGCAAAGGGGAGACTTAGAGGAGAGAACAGAGCTAGGAGATCTTTAGAAAGATCAAGGGGAATGAGGGAAGGAATTATTTGAGTAAATGCTCAAGTTTCTGATGTGGATAATTGGACTGACATTGCAACAACAATGGCATTCACCAAGGTAGGGAATAGAGGAAGTTTTTCAAGAAAGGGGGATGAGAAAAAAAATTGTTTGGGGACATTTTGAGTGAGTGCCTGTGGGACACTCAAAAAGAGCTTCTAGGTGCACCTGGGTAGCTCAGTAGGTTAAGCATCTGACTTTGGCTCAGGTTATGATCTCACAGTTTGTGGGTTCGAGCTCAGCATTGGGCTTTCTGCTGTCCGCACAGAGCCTGCTTTGGATCCTCTGTCCCTCCCTCTCTCTCTCTCTCTGCCCCTTCCCAGCTTATGCTATCCCTCTCTCTCAAAAATAAATAAACATTAAAAAATTAAAAAAAAGAGTTTCTAGTAAGCAAGAGAATTTTCAAGAAAAAAGGAGATTCATCAGTATATACAGTATATGAAAACTGAAGGCACAGGGAAGGTAAGATCATCCAGGAAGCAGATGTAGTATGAGCAAACAGGAAGGTTGGCCATGAGACACTAGGGAATCAATAACTAAAGGAGGACAGAGCTTCAAGGACAGAGTGGTCAATTGTGTCAATTATACCATGGCAAGTAAAGTCATGGAGAGCAAAAACCAGAAAGAAGTGGGCTTGGGAATGAATTGGGAGAGATAGTAAATGTGAGCAGTGCATATTGTATTTTGGTAGGCTTAACTGTGAAAGGAGAGAGACAGGGCCAAAGGAAATTGTTGATTGGTTGGTGGCTTGTTTTATTTTTAATAACCTTTTTGTTTTGGAGTAATTTTATTTATTTATTTATTTATTTATTTATTTATTTATTTAGATAGTGTGCGAGCACATGCACAAGTAGGGGAGGGACAGAGAGAGAGAGGGAGAGAGAGAGAATCTCAAGCATATTCCATGCTGTGTCAACACAGAGCCCAGTGCAGGGCTCAGTCTCACAAACCCGAGATCATGACCTCAGCTGAAACCAAGAGTTGAATACTTAACCAACTGAGCCACCCAGGTGCCCCTGGAATAATTTTAGATTACAGAGAAGTTGTACAAATAGTCCAGTTCTCCATATTAACATCTTACATTACCATGGTACATTTATTAAAACTCAGAAACCAACATTGGTACATTACTACTAACTAACTTCTGGAATTTATTTGGACTTCATCAGCTTTTCTGTTGATGTCTTTTTCCTTCTCAAGATCCAATACAGAGTACCACATTGCATTTAGTTCTCATATCTCCCCAGTATCCTCTGGTCAGTCTTTATTTTTCATGACCTTGACAGTCTTGAGGAGTACTGGCCAGATAGCCTATCGAACGCCTCACAATCTGAGTTTTTCCCATGGTTAGATTGGGGTTATGAGTTCCGAGAAATTATACCTCTTCATCAGGGGCCACATGAGATCCACATGACAACACTGATGATATTAATTTTGACCACTTGATTAATGTAGTAGCTTCTCCACTGTGAAGTTTCTGCTTTCACTTACCCAACTCTATTCTTTGGAAGTGACTCACCACCAAGTCAGCACACACTTGGGTGTGAGGTGGGGGTGGACATAGGATTAAGCTCCACCTCTTGTTTTGTTTTTAAGATGAGGAAGATCCTCCTAACTCAGCCCATAATCCTCATTATTTCTCCTTTATTTGAGATAAAGCTAAACATCTGGAATCTCAAGTATGCAATGTAGAACTTAATCCTGTGAGATTTTATTTTGTTCATTGATCATTTTACATGTGTTATTCAGGGTTCCAGGCAAAACAACTCAACACCTAGTCTGGGACTCATACTATACTTCTGTCTCTCCTCAATCCATTTGGTGACCATGTCCTTTCATTTTTACCTGTTAAACATCTCATATTTAGTCACATAATTGACAATTTGTCAGATCAACTGAATCCTAAGTTTCTTACCTTTTCCTTCAGGTAGAACTATCCTCATCCCCAACTCCTGGTAAATGCAGAAAGGCAGCAAAGGAGATAAAACTTCCTCTGTATTATCACCATACTCTAGTGTGGTCAATATGAATATAGGATGACTTAATAGCTTAGAACTTTGGCTTAATAGCTTAGGGCTCATCCTAAGGAAATGGCTGATAAGAAGCCTCCTTCCTGGCATTTTTCACAGAAATTCCCCAAGAATATGTGTTTGAACAAGAACCATCTGCTTATGGAATGCTTGTAGGATGAGTCCAATCTCAGGAAAGGGCAAGCAGGGGATTTGGGTTCCAGGATTGGTTCTGCCACTAGCTTACTCTGGAAACCAGGGTTCACCATTCCAACTTGCATACCTCAATTTCAGCATTAGTAAAATGAAGGAGTTGGGCTGATTATGATGAATTTAGTTCAATCTACCAGCTGCTTTATTAAACCACTTACCCCTTGATTTCCTTGTTGGGGCTTCTTTGTTAGAGTCACAGGACAGCATGATTGGCCTTGGGAATGCTGTGTGGAAGCCATATCTCAGAAGAATCACATGGAAAAGGGATTAGGGCTGCAGAGGTCAAATTCCAGCTTGGTGAGTTGTGTGAGATAAATGTGGGGAAGCCCAGTGGAAAGAAGGGGTTCCTAACCTCTTGAGAGACAATGCTTGCTTCTTCCCAGGGGGCTGGAGGCTTGGCAGCCCTCTGTTGCCTCCAGCCCCATCCCATCAGGTGGGGTTAGCTTGCTGTTGAGCTCACATGACAGATGGCTCTTTCAGCCTCCAGAGTGTTCTCCAGCCATCACCAGGTTGTCAAACTGCAAACAAAAGCCATTCATTGCCCTCATCTTCTCTCCTGAATTCTTTCTAGCTTTGTAACCCCAAAAGCACAGGTTATGCCATAATCATCTGAGGGTCTTCCACTCCTTGCTTATCTACATGAGCCATATTTTTCTGAAACTCAAAAAATCAGCACACATCACCTGACAAAGTGTTTTTGCTATTCCTAACTGCAAAAACAGTCGAGGAAATGTAGTTTGGGTACCAAGATATTATTATTATTATTTACACATTACTGCAACGGTTTCTAACATCTTTTCCAGGACTAACCAAACAGAGTTGCGATTACAACTGCCTTAGAAAGTTTGGACACAAGGTGCCTTATACATCCTCTCTTCTTCCTTTTCATCTCACCATTATAGTCACTATGAGAAGGAGCTCGCATAGTGTCAAGGTGAAAGGTGAAAAGAGGAGTAAGGAAAACACCTGGCCAAACTCACCTGCAGGCAGCAGAAACTGGCACAGAAAGATTGTGACATAGTGCCACTGGCCCCAGCATTTGATCTGCTGATACTTAAAATCCAACTATCACAAATATAAAACTTTGACACCAATTTTTATCCATAATTAAACAAAATGTCCAAGATTATCTGGACTCAAAGTTTTTTTCAATTATTTCCACCTTCAGGAGAATGATTTGAGGGCAGGTGGGAGATTACTGGAAGGTGGTAAAACATCATGTGTCTGAGATGAGAGTTGGCATGGGATCCTTACTTGCTGCCTGCTACAAGTTCTTTAAGAAATGGCAAGCAACTTGCTCCCCAGCGGAGTCTTGGAATGGGAGATCCTCTGACTCCCCATAATCCCAGGGGGAGAGCAAGAGACACCAGGGGGAAATAGCCAGTCTTATGGTAGAGACATTCTCATCCACTGCGTCAGGAAAAACTGGGCATCTCTACCATTATTCAAAAGAGCCTAGCCTGGGACCCCGGGACCTGAGTTCTAAAGTTGGAATCTTCCACTGTAAAATTAGAAGGTTGATAGCATAATCCTTAACATCTCACCCAACTTGAAAGATCTATGGTCACTTTAGATTAAGCAGGTATTTCTCCAGAATAACAGGAAACAGGAGAGACAGGGGTAGTATGAACATCTAATCATGAGGAAAATGACGAGAAGTGCATTGAAGTTGTAAAGGTCCGACCCATATGTGATCCATACAACTTCTCTGAATGGTTCCAGGAAAAACATGTCTCTCTCCTTTGTGCCTTATACTTCCGGTAAAATAGCTCACGTTCTATGTTGCCCTGGACTCTCTCAAAGGCTTAATTTAACAGCAGAATCATCTAAAATCCATCATTTTATTCGATTTCCCACCCCATCAAAACAAACAAACAAACAAACAAACAAAGAAACTATGAACTTGGCAGGAATTCCTATCTTCATTTCGTAGGGAAAAATTCTGGGGCTCACTGACTTAGAGAAGGTGCCACATACGCGATTTCTTGAGACCAACTGAAGCCTGAATCTCCTCTCCACCAGTTCTTTGGAACTTTAGAGTTTCTTGAAGGTATCTGCAAGCAAAGCCTGCAAAACACTTATTTTACCTCTCTCACCAACTGGCCAAACTTCTGCTACAAAAGAAAGGATCTTGATGAAGCTCAGAGTTAGGTTACCTGCTCTGTCACTGATAAGACAGTAACTTTCTGACTATGCTTCTCATACCTTAGAGGTTCCACCAAGCCTCTTTTAGGCTTCTGAGTGTCTTTGAGCTATGCAGCTGAGGCTGTAGGCTCTCCCCCTAATTCAATCTGAACAGTTCCACTTTTATCTGCTTTATTTATTGGTCTCTCTCTAGGTATTAAAAAGTATTTGAGAACCACTGTAGGGCAAGTTCTAGTCCACAGTGCTATTTCCAGCCTGAACCCAAGTTCCCGTTTCCTTATATGACCTGCTAATAAATCTCTGCTTCATCCTCCCAACAGAAGAGGGAGGACAGAAGCAGCCCACTGGTCTTCAAGACATACTGTCATGTGTCACATCGGGACACCTCCAGGGGGTCTTAAATCTAGAGAAACATGAGAGTAGTCATTTCACATCTTAAGACCCCTCTGATGAGAGAAGCCTCATTACCACGCGTGCACAGTAGCTAGTATTTTACATAGACTAACTGGCCTGTTTTCATTTCTTTTAAATACCCAAAGGCATCCTACCTACATGAGGAGCTGAAGGCCTACAAACCATGGTCGTAAAAACTGTTTGCACACTACGCAAGTGCTAAAGAGCACCTGAAACCACTTTGCTTCTATTTGTTTTGCCCCCTAATATGCACACTGGTATATTAGTGTTTCTTTTGAGTCCCTCTGGGTTTGGATATTATACACCCAAGTTTTCCTTCAAATTGGGTTTTCACAGCTGGATTATAAACCAGTGGAAATGTTGACCCAGCACCAACTATATCATTCCAAACAGGTGTTGCCTTAATTAGCCTTATCGTAAAACAAAAATTAAAAATTAAAGGAAAACATTTTAATGTACCTAAAGAGTTTCTGAAGGTCTTAAAGGGAGCAGGCAAATTATTGAGGACTTTTAAGCCTTATCTCTTATTCTCAGAGGCGCTCTTAAAAATTCAGGAACACTTCTGAAGCTGCAATAACACCCCAGTGTTTTAAGAGGAAAAAAAACCTGACTTCCCTGGCATGTTTTTCAATGAAGAAGGAAGTTTTTAAGTGAAGGGAGAGGGGCTTTGAAAATCCATTCACCTAAGTCCCAGATGTTCTCATCTCAGGCAGGAAGAAGACAAAAGGAACAGTCTTTGGATGTCACTTCTGACCTTCAAGGGGATTATCACTATTTTCCATGCAAAAACAAAGGAGTTTTACGTGACTGTAATTCAGTGTAGAAAACATACCTACTAAGTACTTAGAGAGACATAGAAGAGAGGTTGCAAAAATCCTGCACTCAAGGGATAGCCAAGCTCACTGTTTCACACACATGAAACCACTTAGAGAACAAGTTAAAACTGGGTATGAATTAGCTCGGATGTGTTGACATTTTGGCAAGACAACACAAACTTCCTTTGGCCTCAGGAAGTTTATGATGACTTCCCAGAGAAAGCAGAGTGAGAAGTTACTTCAGAGATTGAATATAGAGGGAGAAGCCAGAGGAGCACCTCAAGCTGGAGAAACTCCATCAGTAAAGGTGCAGAGCCATCGCTCTCCAGTCTGAATGTACACTAGTCACCTGCAGGGTTGGTTAAAACTGATTACTGGGTCCCCAGAGGTTCTATTTCAGTGGGTCTGAATTGAGGGTACAAGAATTTGCATTTCTAATGGGTTTCCAGTTGATGCAGCTGTTGTTCCATGGACCACACTTTGAGAACAACTGACATGGAGAAAAGATTGCACACAGCTGTTAGTGGTCCAGAGTAGGCTCTGACTTAGCTGTAAGAGGATTTGTATACAAGAGTGGAGAATGAAGTTACTTAGAAAGATGCTTGTTTTTTGATGGTGTGAACTAGATCATTTTTATGCTAAGAAATTATTCATTTTCAACATAACCCTCTTTTTTTTTTTAGTTTATTTATTTAGTTTAAGAGAGAGAGAGAGTGTGTGAACAGGGTAGGGGCAGAGAGAGAGGGAGAGAGATGATCCCAAGCAGGCTCTGTTCTGGGGCAGGGTCAAACCCACAAACCATGAGATCATGACCTGAGCCAAAACCAGAGTCGGATGCTTAACTGACTGAGCCACCCAGGGACCCCTCAACTTAGCCCTCTTTCAAGCCACCCTAAGTCCTGTTCACTTTCTTTCTTTCCTTTTTTTTTTTTTTTTTTTGAGACAGAGACAGAGCATAAACATGGGAGGGGCACAGAGAGAGGGAGACACAGAATCCGAAGTGGGCTCCAGGATCTGAGCTGTCAGCACAGAGCCTGACACAGGGCTCGAACTCAGGAACCGCGAGATCATGACCTGAGCCAAAGTCGGAGGCTCAACCGACTGAGCCACCCAGGCGCCCCTCACTTTCTTTCTCAAAGGAAAGAGGAAAAGAATTCTCCAGTGAGTGCCACATGTGGAACCATACCTGTTCCTACTAACTTAGCCCTCATAAAAAATAAATGCAAGAAATTATCAAAGCAATAATGATCATGATGCACTTTGTACTTACATTAACTAAGCACTCATATGTCTCTGCTTGTACCCTTGCAGGCACGGGTGGCATGCTTCCTGAGATGAAGAGAGGTTCTGCTGGTCTTAAAAGTCTTCTCTCCTCCTCCTTTCCAGGAAAATACCAACTTCTCTGGTCTTTTCTATCACTCAGCTCTTCTGAAGTACAAGGAACAAAAAAACACCAAGGGACCTCAAATGACAGGACTTAACGTAAGACTATGTAGGGAAGAAATAAAAGATGGAAAACTGGTCCTCTTGAAAGCACAATGACACTCATAAGTTAAAAGCAATTCTGATGATTCTCTCAGCCAATTTCCTCAGGTGTAGCCATCCACTGTTCCCTACCCTGAAAGCCTATAGCTCTTCTGGCCCAATTTCCTTTTATCTGCATGCTTCCCTTCCTTGCTTTTCTGTTGTGTTTCTGTGTGTGCATGCATGTTTCAAAACTTCCCAAGAGAAACAATCTGATTGGCTACTAGTCTCCAGTCAATATGGGTTCCTCTACTGGGCAAAGTCATTGCACCAGGGTTTCTAATGAGCTTCTGGTCCAGATGATAGAGCAGCAGCATTATCCAACAGAAATATAATGCCAGCATCAAATGTAAGAGGTGTATGAAATTTTAAATTGTTCTATATTAGCTACATCAAGAAGGTAACACAGGAATGCAAGCTGGTACAACCACTGTGGAAAACAGTATGGAGGTTGCTCAAAAAGTTAAAAATAGAACTACCCTATGGTCCAGAATCACACAACTAGGTATTTACCAAAAAAGTATAAAAACACTAATCCAAAGAGATACATGCATCCCTATGTTTATTGCAGCATTATTTACAATAGCCATATTATGGAAGCAGCCCAAATGTCCATTGACAGATGGATGGACAAAGAAGATGTAGTGCATATATACAATGGAATATTACTTAGACATAAAAAGAATGAAATCTTGCCATTTGCAACAACATGGATGGAGCTAAACAGTATAATGTTAAGCAAAGTGAGTCAGTCATAGAAAGCAAATACCACATGATTTCACTCATATGTGGAATTTAAGAAACAAAGCAAATGAGCAGAGGAAAAAAAGAGAGAGAGAGGGACAAACCCAGAAACAGACTTTCAGCTATAGAGAACAAATTGATGGTTACCAGAGGGGAGGTAGGTAGGGGGTAGGGGGATGAGTGAAATAGGTGATGGAGATTAAGGAGTACACTTATCACAAAGAGCACTGAGTAATGTATAGAATTGTTGAGTCACTATATTGTATACCTGAAACTAATATACCACTGTATGTTAACTATACTGGAATTGAATAAAAAATTTAATTTAAAATAAAACAAATGCTCTGAAAACAACAAATAAGAATGTAACACAAAAGTAAAATAACATTTTATTTAATCAGTGTATCTACATTATTAACATTTTTAACATGTAGGGAGTAAAAATGTATGCAGATATTTTATCTTCTTTTTTCCCATATTAAGTCTTTGAATCTTATGTGTAATTTGCACTTGGAAAATATCTCAATTAGATTGGCCATACTTCCGGTGCTCATTAGCCACATGTGGCTAGTGGTTACCATATTGAATAGTATACTAATAGATGGTTACCTTTGTCTAGAGGACTGATCTTTTGTTGCTATCACTATTGGTCAGAGTAACAGGGTTACATGATACAATATATTAAAAGAACTACCCATCACTATTTACTTCACAAAGTTACGAGGGACAAGGAGGGTGCTCAGAATCCAATAGTCCATTCTCCTGAGCTTGTCCAAAGATGGTGTTAGTAGATCTCTATTATCATTTGATATAAATATACTTCTACCTAAGCTATATGATATACTGGTACTCTACTCTGGTGTTACCGAAGGGTTAGTGACTACCTTTGTCTTTTTACTATCTTCCAGTGATCTGGTGACTACTTTTATGTTAATGGTATTGAGTCTCATCTTTGTGTCACTGCTATAGTCACCTTAACCAACCTTCTCATATATACATCCAGACTCATATACATTTCTCATATACATTTATTCTCACAAAGTTTGTGATATATTTACCATATTTTATAAGCCTTCTGGCCACAAAAGATTATTCAAAATAGGTCTTATATCTTATATACACTTATTTGGTACATCCATCTACGATATCATTTGTCATTATTACATATATTTTGGTATGAGTTCATTCATTCCCACCTCCAGATAATGCAATCTGTGAGGTCATTCTTTAAATGAATCTATCAGCAAGCCAAAAATCAGCATCCCCAGTGCTTAGTAGAGTATCTTATCCTTAAGTATACTAATAAACATTTGATAGTGGAATAAATAAGTGAATCAACATGCTAGTTGCCTTGAGGATTCTTAACTGAACTTGGTTGTGAATGTGTAAAGATTTCAGAATGAAAGAAAATCCATACAAAAGCTTGCACAATCATCTGTCTCATCTTTTTAGCTTATTTGAGGGAAGAGATTGCATGCTTTACTTCAAGACAGAATGGGCTCAAAAGGAAACTGAAGTGTGCAATGTGGCATAACAGGAACAGTACTGGATAAAGAATAGGGTGCTTTAATCCCTGGTGTTACAATTAATTTGCTTTAAAGACATAAATCACTTCACCACTCTGAGCTTTAATGTCTTTGTGTTATGTTATATTTCAATGTTAAAATCAAGCACTGCAATCAGTTGATTTCAAAGGTCCTGTCCCTTTATCTCTAACTTTTTATGATTTTCAAGAATTCACAAGTTCTAGAATAATATTAAACAATCTGTGTCAGGGTTTTTATTACTTTTATTATTTTATTATTGCAATGAGAAGTATCTCAAGTGATAATGAAGTATTTATTGCTTTGTTCTACAATTATTTATTTTTATGTCTGCATCTGAAATTAGATTAAATTCCTGAGAATAAGAACAGTATCTTGCTCGGTACATGCCTTGGTACAATCAACAACTGAACCAGAGAATGCATAAAGTGGCTTTCAATAAATGTTGACTAATTATGAAGACATGCATGAATAGTCATTACCCATATCAAATATCCAAAATCACTTTTGCTGAACAGTTAAGGATGAGTAGGGTGATGGCCTCTATTTGGGATACCTACACTTCAGATTTAAATGTAAAGATCATAGATGAGAAGTTCTAATACTTCCATTCCATGTCATAAGGGTAACAGAGGCAGGAAATCCTCCCAATACACTTAGAATTTTCTGAGAAAGGTGTTTTGATGTCTCCATGATGATTCTGAATCTGCATATGTCTCCTTTAGATTCTGTTAATTTCTGCTTCTTATTTTTCAAAGATGTATGATTAGGTGTTTACAAATTTGAAATTGTTATACCTTACTAATCACTTAATCACTTTATAATTCTTAAGTGAATTTCTTTACCCTTATAATGCCTCCTGCATTAGAGAAAATTATTAGCATAACCGCATCCGCTTTCCTTTAATTAAGGTTTGCATCAGTGAGGACTGGTGAACTGGCTCTCTGAAAATTAAAAAGCCCTGATTTGTCAATTTGTGACATTTGCCGATTTACATGGGGTGAGTGCTCCCACCATGGCCAATCTCAAGCAGTCAAACTTTTAACAACTGACTTGCAAAATTCCTGAATACTTAACAATCAGTCCTTGTAAGTCCTTATGAGATGGTGCCAGGATACTACTGGTTTTTCAGTACTTTTACTTTCAACCATTTGTCTCCTTACATTTAAGGTGTTTCTCCTTTAAGCAGACTATCATTGGACATTTTATAAAATTTAGACAGATTCATCTTTCAGTTATAATATATACACCATGCATATTGAATGTAATTGCTAACATTTGGGGGTTTATATTTGCCATATTAATATTTGTTTTCCATCTTCCCCATTAATTATGTTCCTTTTTTCTTCTTTTTTGTCTTCCTTTGGCTTAATCCAATATTTGTTATTATTCCAAATCCCACCTCATTAGCTCATTAAGTAAACATTTATTTACACTTGTTTTAGTAGTTATCTTGAGTAACATACATTATTGATTTATTAGAAACTAATATGAAATTGTACTTTCACCATTTCCCTGACATTGAAAGATCCTTGGAAACCTTGAAACTTGAAGTTTAACAGAGCCTGTTACGGGGGTCCCCAGGATCATCCTTGGTATCTGTGTTTCACTAATAGGACTTATGGGACTCAGCATATAGTTACACTCACAGGTTCGATTGATTCAAGTGAAAAGAGACAAAAAAAAAATCAGTAAATGGAAAAAGAGAATGTGGTAGTTTGGAAGGAACCAGGCACAAAATTCCAAGAGTTCCCTCCTGGTGGAATCACACAGGATATGCTTAATTCCCACAGCAACGAGTTGGGACATCTCATGTCAAATGCTTGTCCACCAGGGAAGCTCATCAGGAACTCAGCATCCAAGAACACATTGGGTGTTATTATAGACACTTAACAACATTCCAGACTTCAAGAAAGAAAGCAGGTGTTCATCATGAACCATATTGCTTGCATGAAGACTTTGGGTACAGTGAGCCGCTCTTCTCAGTTCAGGGAATGGTGGTGACCTTCCCCACATTTAAACTCTCAGATGCCTATGTAGTCAACCTTGCAAGTAGGTCTTTCTAACGAGAGCAGTCTCGGACCTGCTGTGTTAGGTCCTATTTTGTGTTATTGTTACCATATGTTTTATTTCTACATATCTTTTAAATCCCATAAGGCATGATTGTTCCTGTTTTTTAGGGTAAATATTTATTTAGATTTACCCACATACTTAACCCTTCCATTGTTCTTCCTTTCTTCCTGCATTTCCCTTTAGTATTTTCCATAGGTCATTTCCTGATGGGAATGAGATCTGTTGGCTTTTCTCAGGAATGTCTTTATTTCTTCTCCATTTTTGAATGATATTTTTGCTGGCTATAGAATTCTAAGTTGGCATTTATCTTTTTCTCAGCACTTTACAGATACCATTTTACTGTTGCCTAGTTTCCTTCATTTCTATTAAGAAGTGAGCTATTGGTCATAAAGTGACTCTTCAAGAGTAATGGATCTTTTTAACTCTGGCTATTTTTATGATTTCCTCTTTATTTCTGGTTTTTGGCAGTTTTACTATGACATGTCTAGGTGTTAGATTTATAACATTTTTTTAGTCAATTCTTGGCCATTTCTCTACAAGTATTGCCTCTGCCCCATTCTCTCTCTGACAAATACTTATGTTAAACTAGTAGCTCTCAACCAGGGATGATGTATTTATTTCCAACAAGGTAAATACACCCTCAAAAAAATAAAAATCGTTTGATTCAAAAAAATGTCAATAGTGGAGAGGTTTAGAAACACTGTGTTAGACTTTTCACCAGATATGTGTCTCCTACATTCTTCTCTACAATGCTTATCTCTCTCTCTTTCTGTTTTGCCTCCATGCTTCACTCTAAATATTTTTTACTAACCTATCTTCAAGCTTACTTAGCTCCTTTCAGCTCTATCTGATCTGCTATTAAATCCATGTATTAATTTCTTAATATCGGATATTGGAATTTTCAGTTCTAGAATTTCCAAATGATTATTTTATATAGATTCCAATTCTATGATGAAATTCTCCATATTCCCATCTATCTTCTTGAACATATCAATCACAATTATTTTTAAACCCATATCTAACAATTCCAATATCTGGGTCACCTGTTTCTCTTATCTCTTTACTTATCACTTCCGTTTTTAGCATACATGATCATTTTTATTGAAAGTCAGATATTGCTTAAAATTCTGTTGATGATTTGAATGATGTCATCATCTTTCAGAGAAGATTCAACCTCTTTTTCAGAAAGCAGGCAGAGACAGATGATCTCAATCCAGTCAGAGATTGAATTAATTTGAGACTAAATTGCATTATTGGAAGTGTTGTTCTACCTCTGGTTGGCCTCCACCTGTAGAGTATAATCCTCCAGTGGTGCCATCCAAGAGCCTGAAGTGTCCACAATGGTCAGCCCTTCCTTTCTAAGTTCTATACTCCATTTTTCTATTTCTTGGCATCACATAACCACCAAAAGCTCTGCTGTGCTTCTCAGCTGCTTTCTGCTTAGCCTTTTACCCTCTTGCCTTATGCAGTTTAATTGCCAACTGCCTGGTATCAGATGTCAGGCTCACTTCTCTGCACCTTCCTTCTCTTGAGGATCTTGACACTCAAGTTTTAGTGACCTTGCAAATCCAACGTTCCAGTCTTTTGCTCTCTAGCTCTCAATATCTCCTAAAGCTCTACCCATTAGAAGTGGTCCTCTGATTGGCTTCTCAACCTCTTACCCCACACCAAAAATTGCCCAGAGCTCTGAGTAGGAAATCAGTGTGGTCACCTCACTGAATCCTTTCTCTGCAGCATCTGGCCCCTCAAGTCCTTGTCATATCAGTAGCTCCCTCCCTTTGGACACTTTTAAAAATCAAGCTTCTAATTGCTCTTGGCAGAAGAGTAAGTCAGCGACAAACTACTACATCATGGCCCGGAGTAGGAATATATATTTAGAAACTAGGTTGGACATAAGAAAAACATGTATTTTTCTGTGAGTATTGTTAGATGCTAGACTGGATCATCAAAGGCAGAAGTAGTCTCTTACTTCCTTTAAAAGCCAGAGGAAATTTCCAGGGAACTGTGAATTAAAGAGGCATGCATAATAGGGAGTGGATGCAAGAGAGGCAGCTAGACAGAATGAGTTTTCACAATTTCCCGTGACCCTGTTGATCCCAACTCCTGCCAATACTCAAACACTCAGAATTGAACAGAGCCATGCATTTTCTTCCCACGGTTCTCATTTTGGTTAGCACATAACTCAGAGATGGAAGATTGCAATTCAGGGCAGAAAAACTAAAATATAAGAGCTACATATTTACATGATGTTTCCAGTTAGATTATAATCAGGAAATAAAGTATGTCTGTACTTTTTCTTTTCAAGTCCATGAGTAAATCTAGAAAATAAATAAATCTAGAATATAAATCTAGAAAATAAAAATAAAACTTTAGGAATAGGAAGAAGATTTGAAAGGGACTTCATATTATCTAGGAATTTCAAGCTCTGGTTTTCCAGCCACATTATATTTGTGTCACCTCAGGCCTTTGCCAATCTGTTGCAAGAGAGAAGAAAAAGAGAATCTTATGTGTTATTGTATGCAGCCATTGAAAGAAGCTTAAACTTACCTCCTTTCTAATATTGTGTGTACATGTTAACAAGAGGTGAACATTATAGGAGTGAAATGTTGGTTTAATGGGCAGAGAGATTATTAACATAACTTTGTGGGCCCTGTGCAGGGTAGACAGAGATGGCCATTTCTTAGAGATGGATTCATCAAGGGAAGGAAACCTTCCCAGCAGGAGGCCCACATTGCATCCCACAGCAGCTTGCTTCCTGATGCTCTTTAGCAGCTGGAGGTCAGTGGAGAAAGCAGGCACATTTATTGAGGTGGTTCCAGTGGGTGCAGGACTCTTTACTCTCCATCACCTACCTCTCTGGTGCATCCTTCTTAGGATACTTTGCAGGGAAGCTTGGTGTGGTCCCAAGAACACTGAATGGTAGGGTCAGATGCCCTTAGCTAATTATTTGACCTTGGGTCAGTCCTTCAAAGTTTTGTGCCTGAGTGTTTGCTGTATTAAATTAGAGGATATAAGTAGATAATCCCAATAATTTCGTTCAGTCAGAACAGACCATGGGTCTGGGACCATGGGTCTGGGAGTCTGATGACTCCGCACTGGAGGAGGCACTTTTCGGTAGGCCTGAGTTGGGGACTTTTTCCTGAGGTTCTGTCATTCTACATTCTGCTATGCAGATACAGATAGATGCATATAGATCTTGTGAATTTCCTTTTTTTTTTTTTCATTTTACTACATATTCCTTAGCAAAATGTGCCAGAATCTTTTGATAGCTGAAAATATAACTTGTTATCCATTCAACATCAAAATAGATGTTGAAGTTCTTATGACGGTCAGCTTTTTATTATCTTCATATAACCCACACAAAGCTATGCTGCTAGTGTTCCAGTTCAATACACAATTAAATTCAGAAGAGATCTATGACTGGCATTCAAGAGAAATTGCGAAACAATTTATTTCTTAATGACTGAGAAAATGGCTAGGGGTAATGGCAGTGTACAATGTACAGGAAAATCATCTTCAAAACTTGCTTTAAATCATTATCTTTCCAAAATTCCATTCAACATGGCATGACAGTTGTAACCGAATATCTTTTCTCACTGTCTCAAAACTGTCTCAAATGCTCCCCAAGCTTAACAATCAGTGGCTCTCACCTTCCTCTCATGTTCCAAGATCTCTGCTTTTCCTCTGGCTTCTCTAAGGTAAGTCCCCTCAGTTTTTCTTAGGCTCGGGTCAGCCCTCTTTCCACCAATTATCCAGATCAGCACCACAAATGTCCTGGGCCCAGGATCACCACAGAAATCCCTTTTAGGAATGAGCACGTGCTAGAAGGGGGTGGTCAGAGGCAGGAGGCAAAAAGAGTGCAAACACTTACATTTTAAAGCTCTTTAAAGATCTCTGTCCCATTTGTGCTATGAAAGGTCACTTAAAAAAAAAAAGGTACAAGCACATACTACATCAATTCACCTTTGATTTTCCAATCCTAGAATGAAATTTAAATGTATGCATTCCCTCTACTAGTAGATAAACCCCCAAAAAGGTTACCTACAGGTGAAGTGTTCTGGTCAGATTCCAATTTCCAGGTATGTGTGAACCATGTTTTTACTGATACATTTGATAGAGTTTTACTTAGGTGTAAGAGTTTTAGCAGCAGGGAATTGTTTCTAATAATAATAACCAATAATTGGTTAGCAACTTAACATATTCAAAGTATGTGCACACCAAGTACCTCATTTGATCTTTATATCTACCTGTCAGAGGAGGATGGATTTAATAATAATCATTCCTATTTTATATGTGGGGGAGGAGAGGCTGAGAAGGTAAAGTGACTTGTCCAGGTACTTACAGGGGTAGGTTGGTAACTGACTCTAGGTATTCTGATTTCACATTCCAGAAATTAACCACTTCACTAACTTTCTCCTAACTTTATTCTTTTTGTTTCCACATGCATGTGTGGGCGTGCACACACAAGCACACATACACACACACACAGAAGCTGATTAAAACATGGCCAAATATTACATATGTGCAGAGTGTTCTCTCTCTCTCTATACAACCATGTATTAAATCAACAAGATCCACATAGCCGCACAGTTTCTGTTTCCAGAAGAAGCCCTGACCTATGACAGAATAAACACTGCTGCGGGCCAGAACTACAGAGCCAGCTCACACTTCCCTCTGCACTGATGTGCTTTGTTTTTTAAAGCACTTGCCATTTACATTACTATTATTTTCATTTTCTTGATCACCGGAACCTCAAAGGAAAGAGGCTAATGATATTCCCCAGCCCCCTCCCTCACTGCGCTCCTGATGGGAATGGAAGCAGCTCCAATTGACAGAACTGCCTCAGCAAACCCTTCAGGAACATTAATGGAGCTGCTACTATAAGCAGCTGGAGTCACCATTTGCATCTCACCCTGTCTTACTTTTTTTCCTCAAAAAAAAAAAAAAAAATTAAAAAGCACCCACAATACCCTGGGGGAATTTTCCGGGACAAGCTGCAGGTGCTATGGATATTTTCATTTAATAATCATTCTTGCAATTCAGCACATTTGTAATCCATGTGGTAAACTCTGACTTACATTTCTCCCAGTGGACGCTGGCCAGATGCAGAAACCAAAGAGCTCGGTGTGCCGGTAGTGCCTCTTCCCTCTTTTATAGTTTGTGCATTTGGATGTGTTTAGCATGATCTGTGAGCACAGGCTAAGGAATGTGCTGCGTTTAAAAGACCCTTTTGTTGACATTAAGCAATCATAAATATACTCAGAAATTATCCTCCTTGCGTGTACGGTGGAGTGCTTTAATTGGATGGCCTTCTCATGTGATATCATGAGGAACATATGCATATTTTTGGCAATCCCATTAGATGGTGAAGCGCAGAGGTCCGTACAGAGCAGCACATTCCTGACATCCATGGGTTGTCTCATATATGTCACCACATCTTCCCACCAGGATTGTTTTCCCCGCACACTTCAAGATGGTAACTTCCCAATCTGTCCAAATTCTATTAGGAATTCTCCTGGACTGTGTAAACGTCAGGGCCAGTTTCCTTTCTACATGAAGAGCTTTGAAAGGAGAACTGGATGCCTGACTCCCTCATAAATATGAGCACAGCATCTTCTTGTTCTCCTTCTCCTTCTCTCTTTTTTTAAAGGTATATATGTCAGAGAGGAGGGAAGGAAAGTGTTGTCTAAAAGTAAAAAAAAATAAATAAAGAAAGAAATAAAGAAATCTCTTTTCAAGAATAACATTCTCCTATTTTCACCACATAAACGGAATGTTTAAGCCTGCACAGAGCCAGGTTCCAAATGATGGGTTCTTCTGGCTAAGACCTCCTGCAGTTGGGCTAAGATACAGTCTCTCAAGTAGCCAACTACATTGGGGCTAACGCCACCTCCTGCAGGCCTAGAAAAGGGCACCCATCAGGGCCCTGGCAGAAAACAGATGGCACACTTAAAGGAGTAGCTCAAGAGATTTTAACAAAAGGACTATGTTCAAAGGTATGAGAGTTAAAGGAATCACCCAACAATGGGGCCTATATGTGATAAGAAGCCGATACACCTTCTAGGCCAGAAGGCATCCAGCCAGCCAGACCCGCAGCCATGGAGTTGGGTGGAAAGTGAGGTGCCACTGAGAATCCACAGCCTAGTGTGGAGGGGACCGGTGGACTCCAGAGGAGTAAGAGCCCAAACTTCTATTTCCTCCCTGCCCCCAATCCCTCACTGGTGCCTCCCATTGGCCAAACCAGTTGTTACCTGTCAAGGAAGGGGGTGTGGCTGTTGCAGTCTGGGAGTGTAGTGAAGCAGGGTGAAGGGTGGAGAGTGGGTCTAGAGGGGCAGAGATGAGCCAGAAACAAGAATGAGGCGCCCCCAAAGTCCTGAGTATTCTTGAGCTCTTCCATATCATAGGTCACATGTATTCTTTACCACAATTCAATGACGTGGATATAATTCCATAATACAGAGAGGGAAACTGAGGGCTGGAAAAGCAAAGTAACTTACTCAACCTTGCACAACCAAAGACAGAAGTGCTGGGTTCTTCATAGGAAGGTTATAGGTAGAGCTTAAATCAGCATGGTGCTAAACAGAAGTTCAGCAATTGTGTCATTGGAAAGTTCCATTTAGGTCTGGAAATTTTTCATCACAAATTGTGAAAAACAGTGTCCACAACAGACTGCTCTTGGGCTTCAGAGAGACAGGAATGAAGGTTGAGATATTGAGAGATGTCAGACCATCTCAAAAAAAAAAAAAAAAGTATATAAAGCTATTCAGTCTCTGAGTTTAGGTAACAAGAGCTCAGATAATAAGGATTTGGATAGTAAGGGCTATCACACAATGTGAAACAATAGAACTATTACTCAGGAGAAAGAGTTTCTGGAAAACAGTCTCATTTACAATAGTGACAAGTTTAGATGGTCCTGAAAATCTCTGGGACGGTATTCACCCTGAATTCATGCCTTCATTAGCTGTTCTGGGAAACTGCAGGTGGTATTAGTTGTAGATTTTAATGATAGTTTAGGGGAATTTACTTATTTCTTGGGCCGCAGAGAAATAATACTGTAAATTTTAAACAGCCAATGTGTCCGCAAAAAGACTTAGGTGAAAATATTCACGGTAGTCTTATTCATGATAGCTGCATTTCAAAAACAACCCAAAAGTTCATACATCGGAGAAAAGAAAAACAAATAGTGCTGTATGCATGGAGCAGAACCATACTCAGCAGTAAAAATGAAGGAACTACTAGAATAAGCAATGACAGGAATGAATCTTAAAAGCAAGTGAAGCAAAAGATTCAGACACAAACAAGCACATGCTGTTTGATTCCATTTATATGGAGTTCAATATTTGACAAAATTAATCTGTGGTGATAGACACCAGGAAGTGGTTGACTGTGGGAAGGAGGGCTGTTAATTAATTGGAAAGGGCACAGGGGACTTTCCAGTGATGGATACAATTGCCAAAATTGATCAAACGGAATACCTAAGATTTGTGCATTTTACTATCTGTTTGCCATACCAAACAAACAACAATCAACACAAGGGAATGTACCTGCTTTTCCCTCCTAAGGGGACTACCATTATTTCTTTCTGGGGTAAATACATTGACAAGCTGCTTTAGATTTTGAAAAGAAGATCTGGAGTCCCTGAAGCAGACAGAAAGTCAGAGGAAGGGCTAAACTACTCTGATGACAGAGGAGAAGTTTGAGGGTGGATGAGAACACTGGAGAGGGAAGGAGTGGGCGAAGAGAAAACCAAATTACGGCTAGGGGCCATGATGAGGAAGGATCAGCCGGAAGGACACTCTTTGTATTATGGGGCAAAAGACTTTTAAGTACAGCAATGTTAACCATCTCTGCTGCCCCAAACCTATAGTAAAATTGACTACACAGTAAAATTGAATAAAAATAAAAACAAATCTTTTAAAATGTGGAGGAAAAGAGGCTCTGGTTATCTGGGACACAGCAAAGAGAAAAGCCATGGGGCATGAGAAGCAAATGGCACCAAAAAAGCAAGTTGGACAGTGAGCACAGGGACAGAAGTGCCCCAGAAGTCACAAAAACATGGGGACAAACATTGAACATTCCTGTCCCTCTCTGTCCCACCATGTTTTTGGTATGAGTGAATGTATTATAAACTAAAAAAACAGCATGATTTCAGCTGGCTTTAGCTGGTTACCACATTTTGAAATGTTTTTTTTTATTATTTTATTTTATTTTTAAAGTGTTTTTATTTATTTTGAGAGAGAGAGAGTGAGTATGGGGGAGGGGCAAATAGAGAATCCCATGCAAGCTCTGTGCTGTCAGCTCAGAGCCTGACTTCAGGGCTCTATCTCAGGAACCATGAGATCATGACCTCAGCCAAGATAAAGAGTTGGTCACTTAACCAACTGAGCCACCCAGGTGGCCCTGCAATGTTTTTTTTTTTTTAAACATTTGATTATTGTTCTTAAGTGATGTTATTTTCATGCTTATATATCTCATGTCATTGATTCTAAGATGCACATTATTATTATTACTATTTTTTTTATTAAAAATTTTTTTAACATTTATTTTTGAGAGACAGAGTGACACAGAGCATGAGTGGGGGAGACGTAGTGAGAGAGGGGACACACAGAATCCGAAGCAGGCTCCAGGCTCTGAGCCGTCAGCACAGAGCCCGACGCGGGGCTCGAGCTCATGGACCACAAGATCATGACCTGAGCCGAAGCCGGCCACCCAACTGACTGAGCCACCCAGGCTCCCCACTATTATTATTATTATTATTATTATTATTACTATTATTATTGAACTACTCTGGAATTAAAGCACCTTACAGTTGATAATATGTTATAGTTTGTCAGCATTTATTCTTTTTTATTAGTATATAAAATAATAGTGAGTGTTCTAATTGACAGTGTCCTAGATTTGATGGATTTGGTATTGCTGGTGTATATTAATTAACTGGGGTTGGCTCACAGCTGTGGAGTCAGGGAAAAGAAGACCTCCATGGGAAAAGGGGACCAAGGGGATATTCTCAAACATAAGACAAAGTGGCAGTGGAAACAGGCAGTGACTGAAGGGGGCAGAGAGATAATAGTTAAATGCATGGTGAAGGGACTGCATCCAAGGTCAAGTGGGGAGGGAGGTAAGAGCTCAGACACAGAGAGGGATTCTCCCTGAAAAGGAAGCCTAGGGAGGGGTGCAGTCTGCTACCACCTAAAAAATGGTCCTTATTAACAATCTCCATTTCATCTCAATTTGACACAGGTGTTCAAATGGAGACAGACTCTGAGCATCTTCTTCTGTCCTGTTTCACTATGAACATATGATAAAAGGGAGATAGACCCTGGAATACCCATTCCTCCTGGTTTCTACCAGTGGGATCTAGGATGCTTAGTGGCGGGGGTGGCAGATCTATTCACACCAAATGCCACCAGTTAGCTTCTGTGTGGTACACGGTGGGCCTCCCACTGGCAGGAGTGCCATCTGAGCCCTCAGGTTCCCCCTGGGCATGGGGGACCGGCTTAGTCTGCTAGGGATGTCATAGCAACATACCGCCGACTGGGCAGCCTAAACAGCAATGCTTTTTTCTGCAGGTCTGGAGGCTGGAGGTCCAAGATAAAGGTGTTGGCAGGTATAGTTTCTCTTGAGCTCTCTCCTTGGCTTGCAGATGGCTGCCTTCCCACTTGTCCTTAAATGGCCATCCATCCCTCTCTCTGCATGCATCCCTGGGGTTTCTTCTGTGTGTCTACATTTCCTTTTTATAAGGACACCAATCAGACTGGATTAGGATGCACCCTAACAGCCTCATTTTAACATAATCACCGCTTCTCCAAATATAGTCATATTCTGAGTTACTGGAGGCTAGGGCTTCAACATATGAATTTGGGAGGGCAGGGAACCACCATTTAGTCTGTAACAGGAACCACAGAGACCACAGTAGGTAATTTTAAGTTCTTCTCCTGATTACTTTGCATTTTGTTCTATTCTATTTTTGGGATTAAGTTTAAATTGAATTCATTAAACCCATACATTTTTGAGGCAGGTAATTTTTGTCTTCCCTTGATGTTCCATTTAAAAAAACATAGCACTTCCCAAATCAAAACCACAATGAGATATCACCTCACACCTGTCAAAGTGGCTAAAATCAACAACACAAGAAACAGGTGTTGGTGAGGATGTGCGAAAGGGGAACCCTCTTGCCCTGCAAACTGGTACAAACACTGTGGAAAAAAGTATGGAGGTTCCTCAAAAAGTCAAAAATAAAATTACCCTAGGATCCAACAATCACACTACTAGATATTTACCCAAAGAATACAAAAAGACTAATTCGAAGGGATACGTGCAACCCTATGTTTATAACAGCATTATCTACAATAGCCAAATTATGGAAACCAGTTCAAGTGTCCATAGACTAATGAATGGATAAAGATATGTTTTATATATATAATGGAATATTACTCAGCCATAAAAAGAATGAAATCTTGCCATTTGCAACAACACGAATAGAGCTAGAGAGTATTAAGTGAAATAAGTCGGACAAAGACAAATACCATATGATTTCACTTACATGTGGAATTTAAGACACAAAACAAATGAAGGGCAGCTGGGTGGCTCAGTCAGTTAAGTATCTGACTCTTGATTTAGGTTCAGGTCATGATCTCATGGTTCATGAGATCGAGCCCTGTGTTGGGCTCCGTGCTTACAGTTTGGAGCCTGCTTGGGATTCTCTCTCTCTCTCTCTCTCTCTCTCTCTCTCTCTCTCTCTCTCTCTCAAAATAAATAAACTTAAAAAAAAGAAACAAAACAAATGTGCAAAGAGAGAGAGAGAGAGAGAGAGGTAAACCAAGAAACAGATTCTTAACTATAAAGAACAAGCTGACAGTCATCAGAAGGGAAGTGGATGGGGGATTAAATAGGTGATGGGGATTAAGGAGTGCATTTGTCGTGATGAGCACCAGGTACTGTATGGAAGTGTTGAATCACTATATTGTACACCTAAAACTAATATTACACTTATGTAAACTAACTAGAATTTAAATAAAAACTTAAAAAATAAAAAAGTACAAAGACATTCATTTCCCTTTTCTTCTTTTTACTTACGTCTATACAGAGAAACTAGGAATACGTGCTTCTACCTATTGCAAGGATTCATATGAAAGACCAGTAATATGCCAAATATTTGCACCTTTTTCCAAATAGATGCAATGTGCTCAAAGCAAGGTGATTGCTATGAGAAGTCTCAGGCTCCTTCTTACTCCTCTAAAGGGACTACTTTGTGAGATATGAAACCTGGGTAATCAGGCCTCATTAAGTCTATGAAAATTGGCTGGGTGAGGGGAGAAAGGATTATCAGAGAGCAAATACAGCAGAAAAACATTCCCTGACTTCTCAAGAGAATCAAGGGACAGAGTCAAAAGTTTCAGAAACTGGAAATGGAGCTCAAATCAATAATCAAGACCTTTTACATGATTACGATATGCCCACTCATAATTATGCAATGTGCTGGGTACATACAAAATTCAACAGCTTCTGCCAATCTTTGACTTGTCTCATTTGGCAAAGAATCGGCTGCATCCCGAGTTGAGACATTCTTAAGCATCCTGGAATCCAAAAGACTCAATGGCCTGAATGTACTTTTTTTTCTTAAAATAATGACAGCAATAACAATCGCATGCATTTAAGCACAATGTGTTTTAACCAAAAAGCAAGAACTTGGGTCAGGAGTAACTAAGGATTTAGTGAGATCATCTTCAATGGGAGGCAACATCAAAGCAAGAGACATCACAGGAACTCAAGTAAATGACAAGAGTGAATGAGATTAGAAGCTCACCCATGCTTTCCTCCCCAGCCCTGCTGTTGCTACTCCTAAATTTCATGCTTCCATTACCTTGTCCTAAGAAATTATAGGTAGTGCCTCCTCACTCTCCCTACCTCTGGTATCCTTCCTTCCTGATCCATGCTAGACACAGCAGCAGATCCCTGTCCCAGAATCACCACTGTGATTTGTGATTTCCTTCCTCAAGGGTTTTTCTTGGCACCCCATTAACTAATTAATAAAGTCCATATATATTCTGGATGTCATTGCCCTTTAGGATTTGGCACCAACCAACCTCTTCAACTTTGTGTCCAACATTCCTCATTATGAACGTTGCACTTCAGCCCAGAGATTCCCCAATCCAGCTGTAGCAAGAGTCTCAGGATCAGCCTTTTAAAAACATGGGTACCCATTTCCTCCCCAATGGAAGCTGGGCCTTCAAATCTGGTGTAGGGTCTAGGAATCTCCCCTGTTAGAAGGACCCCACTGATACAGATGTACATTTAGTTTGGATGTTCCAGCCAAATTCAAACCTTTTTGTTCATTTGAAAAAATCCTTTTTGGGTCCTTTGAGCTCACCTCCAGCATGATCTGCCTTTATCTGATTCGTCTTCCCCTTTATCACACTATCCTTTCTCACCACCAACCACAAAGCTTCTCTCTCTCTTCTTTACTCCATGTTTCTACCACCCATATGGTCCATCTCACTTTCTACCTTACATTTTAATTGTTTTTACCTCCCTATTTGGCTGGAAGCTTTTTGAACACACATACAGGTCTAACGAACTTGTCTTTGTATCTCCAGAACCAACAAAAAAATCCTAGAAAAAACTGACATATAGCAAATATCTCTTGACTCAATAGGGTTTGCCGGTGATTCGGTAACCCTAAATCCCTTTGGGAGGAGAAAGAATAATAAAGATTTTTCATTTCTATAAATATCAGAATCCTATTTTTACTGTAAGTGCAAGTGGAAAACAATATTTTTCCAAATGAAAAATGTCACACCACATGAGTGAGTCATGGAACTTCAGAATCTCTTTCACACCTTTTATAAGCTACACGAGCATGGTTTTATCTTTTTGTTCTTCATTTGGAGAAAAGATATCTATTTTCCTAACAACAAAATTGTTGTTCTCATCAGATAAAAATAATTGGTATGAATTTTGCAAGATTGATTGCCATTCATCATGAGGACAGAGGGTAATAAATTAACAATCACACAGAATTAACATATTTAGATAATCACTTAATCTTTGGGGGTTAATCTTCCATTTCTGAATTTCTAAGATTAACTACTCCTTAGAGCTTAAGATCTATTTTAAGACAAAAACAGAGCTGACTGAAAAGAGACCTCTCAGAGAAAAAATCCTCAGATTTCTCGCACCTGTGGTTTTTCATTGCTCCTATGGAGAGCTTAGGTTGGTGGGACACTGGGAGCTTGAAGTACTCCTTGGGGAGGTTTTGTTGGAACAGTAGAGTTATTAAATAGCTAAAATGTCATGGGCAATAGATCTAGGTTACAAAGACAATACAAAGAGAGGTTTCCAAAATAATGTCCCCACCTGTAACTGAATGCAGCAGTGATGAAGATAATCTTAAACAGCAGGCAATATGAAAAAAAGTTGCTGAGCTCTGGAATGTATTATAAGTAGTTTGTGAATTCCTATACAGCCTATTCAAAACTTTCTCTTCATTTTATGAAATCCTGAAACTTATTCTGGTAATGAGTTTGTGTCTCATCCTCTACTCTTTTTTTTTTTTTTTAATATCAAAGAAAAAAGAAAATTGTTTAAAATTCCAGAAAATCTCTTAAGAGAATTTTGGATCACACAGAGTACTGTACCTATTTACTGTCCATCATAATCTGATCTCCCTGCTCCTCATATACACACAAACACCGTTCTTCTAAATTTCAGGATGGCAAATAGCTTCCCCTAAGGATCTTGAAAAATTTATGGAATGGAACTTCCAAACTAATTATTGTAAGCTTAACTCTTTAAATATTTAATTAATGTGTATTCCAAAGTGTTGTGGTCCCAAACAACCATTCATTATGTTCATGGATTCTATGGGTCAGGAATTTGGACAGAGCAAAGCAAAGATGGTCTTTCTGCTTCACACTGTCAGAAACCTTAGCTGAAAGCTTCTAAGGATGGGGGCTGGAACCCATCACTCATGGGTCTTGTAGTTGAAACTAACTCTTGGCTGAGGGCTCAGTTCCTCCTCAGGGGGATGGTTAGGGCTTCCTCACAGCACATTGGCAAGATTCTAAGGTCAAGAATCCAGATAGACAAAGGATCAGGCAGAAGGCGCATCACCTTTTATGACCTCGCCTACAAAATCATGCAACACGTTTCATTTATTGAGGTAGTCACAAAATCTCATCCAGTCTAACGAGGAGGAGAAATAAATACTGCCTCAATGGGGAGAAGCAAGGTGCTGGAACTGCCTGCAAACTGGGGATCTTGTTGCATCCAGTTGTGAGTGGGGTGTGTTGATGTTGAGCTTCCCTGTAGAGTGACCTGGTTGGCCGTTTGCAGAGGAGCCTTGGTTTTAGTCTTTCCTTTGGAGATAATAAGATTCCTTAACATATATTCTTTGAATTTCTTGCTTACGGCATTTGTATCCTAGGAGACTTGCTGGGCCTGGAGGGGAAAGGACTGGGGAACTCAGCATTCAGCATTGATATGTATAGAGCTTGGTTACCTCTTTGTTTTCAGCAGGACACTCCATCTTCAATTACACCAACATTTGCACCAGCCAACCCCCAATTCAAAGTTCTTCTGTTTCACCCTCTTCAGAGAATAAACATCTAGTCCTCTGTGAGCTTGGGGAGGGTCAGTTTGCCAATGGCACAGATTTTAGAAGAGCTAGAAATCTGACTGCTCTGTCAATGGTTTTTACCCAATTCTATTTTTGTTCCTACCACTATGCCCTGTGACAAGGGTAACTGCAGCTGTCCATCCTGAGCATTCTGAGGAATCTGTGAGAGGTAATCACTCTGGTTTTGGATTCAGCTGTTTGGTTTGCTAGCTCAGTTACTATTTTCTATATGCTTTCCTGCTTCCAAATATAATTGTTGTCTTCCTTCTTTATCTCCCAGTTCTTTGCCTCTCCTCCCCACAGCTTTGGTGGGGTCTTGACAAGGAGGTGACCTTAGATACGCATATTTGAGCTTCCATTTTAGTCTAGGGGTCTCTTAAGTCTCTTTCAACCATTGTTCAGGTGATATGATTAGCAAATAGCTAAATATCCTATTTGCTCTTCTTTCAACCTGCTCTTCTTTTTTCAGCAACTGCCTTAAAGTGTATAATACCATGACAGGTGTGTTCTAACCAGTACAGCTGATAATTGTTACCCCTTTTGTTGCAGACAAAACTCAACCCTGCGCTTTTCAAACTGTGAGAAAGTGCAGTAGTGTCCCTCAAGTGATTAATAGATATGGTTAAAAAAAAGTTCAGAAAATACCATGTGCCCTCCCCTCAAACATTTGTAATACTATAAATTGAGAAAGAAATGTGCTTAATTTTTTTGATACAGTGTTTCCAAAACATTCAACAGTATAATCCCTTTTATGGAGAATATCTTACCAAAGTGGGGTTCACTAACCTCCTGCATCAGGATCATTTGGGATTCTTTTATATATTTGGATATAGATCTTGAATCAAGATTGGATCTGTGGAATCTGTAATGTAAAACAAACAGCCAATTCATATTCAACTTGACATTCCTGGAGAACCTATTCCCCACCATTTGAACTTCCATATCAAGGAATTCTTCCATCAGCCCCTCCTCCATGTCTTAAGCATCCTACTCTTTGGGGAGAAATGCCTTTTCTGAGTGGTGAACTTGGCTCAGACCCTGTATCTCTCTCCTGTCTTTGGGATCTGCTTGCTGTTAGCAGTGTATATTTCACTCTGTGGGGTGGGCTTTGCCTAGAGGGAGGAAACTTGTGATTATCCAACTGTTCCAGAGACTTAAAAAGTGTATCTAACACAGGATTAAAACAAAAGAAAATTAATCCACTCACTCAAATAGCTCAAGGTGCGGCTTTATTCTAGGTTATCTACATTCATCTGGGTTCTGAACTGAGGCATGTAATATATTGAAAGGAATGGGCTGAGATGCCTCAAATTCCAAATTTACATTTGAGGATAATTGACTTAGAGACATGCTTCAAAAAAACTATGACCTAATACAAGTACATCATCTAATGCAGTAGAAAACAACATATGGCTTTTTTTTTTAATTTACAATCATGGGAAGAGCAGACAGGGTAAAGAGGCAGTAACTGAAATTCATTCATTTTGAAGTAATTCCTAAGGATTTGAAAATAGCCAGATCCATCCTTCATATTTCTTTTAGATCCCTCTTAAGACAAGCAGGGAGATAGAAGACCAGCATGGGTAACATCTGGTTTGTTTAGGAATAGAAGGGATGTAGTAGATGAGTTCTTGAAAGTATTCTTAAAAGATGTAGAAGGAGAACAGCTGGAAAAGCCCACTTTATTGAAGGAAGGCTGCAAGGACCCAGGCAGAGGAGGTCATGTCGAACAAATCGGATAGAGTTTCCTTGAGATATCTCTGTCATGAAAGATGAAGGAGATTTAGTGGTTGTATAAAGAGTACTTTGATTTTAAATAAGATTTGACAAGATTCCACATCTGGGATTAGTGGTCAAGGAGAAGAGTCAACGAAGGTGGGTGAGGTAGGGTGCAAGATAAAAAAAATGGCTCAAGAAAGGGAGATGGATGAGGGAAGAGCTTTGTGACTTGGAAAAGGATTACCTGCATGCAGGAGGGGACAGTAGTAACAGAAAATGGTCAGCCAGGTTGGATTAGCTTTTATTTATAATATGCATTGAAAGGGAGCCAAACAATAGAATAAATGCACAAAGTCATGAGATGATTCTGAAACTTGGACTCAGCAATCCTAGCAAATCGTACTGAATAAGGGTAGAGGTCCTTGGCTATGACATGGTGCATTGGGCAGAAGGTAGGAAATCAATGTCAAGATTAATGAGCCAAGGAAGGGAACAGTTAGCCCAATGGTATTTCCTGAGGCCTGAGCTATAGATGATTGTGAAGTTAGTCAAATTTGTCTTTGATGTTTCTAGCTTCTCTTTTTGAGTCATCTCCCTCAAATCTCCCCTTCACCTGCACCAGAAACCACCCCCAATCTCAACCCCAACTTCCTGAGTTTCAGGCATTCCTGTGTTCTCACACTCTCCTCTCTTCCTCTTATAAAAACCTAATGTCAGTAAAATGTCTAACTCCCCTCTAAGGGATAAATGCATAGAGAAAGTGTAAGGCATTACTCTTCCCCTGGGCATTTACATTTTAATGTGAGACAAAAACTCAAAGTCAAATATTATAGCTGTTGTGATAGGATTTCAGGGCAGGGCATGGGGAGGATGTAGCAGGGTTATGATGTGTCCCTGAGGTCACTCATGGCTGCTGTCCCCTGCACCTGGTGGTAAAATCAATGTCGATCCTGCCAAACAGTATTCTGGTCTTCAGTGCTTCTGAAAATATAAAATGAAAATAGAGCTTTAAAAATTGCATGTGCAGAGGAAAAACCAGTATTGGCAGCATCCCATGGTATAACATCATGGTACAAGAATATGAGGGAGAAAACAGCAACAGAAAAGGGAGCTGAGACCTGGAGACATTCAGGCTTTAAGGGATGTAGGCCTTTTAACATTCAACATCCTCTTTCCCATCCTGATGGAAATCCTGCCCTTTTCAACTGCTGCTTCCTTCATAGACAGGGGAACAGAAATGGTTTTATTGCTCATCTTCTTGGTACCAACAGCATTAGAAGAAGCAGAAAGAAAAGATGTTTTCTATAATGAATGTTCATAAAAACTCAAGAAGAAGGAAGGAGGAAAACTAAGTGGACATTAAACCCTGTGTTCAGCCACCGTGCTCTTTCCTGCTTATATCAAATCACAGAAAGTTGCAATTACTGTGACAACCATTTTCCTTTAGAAATCTACTCAATTTCTCTCTAAAGACATAGGAGTGTGGGAGATACAATTGTAAAGGAAGGAGACTGTGTTCCTATGGCACCTTTGCTCTCACCCAGAAGTCAGACACTCAGCAGCCTTAACTAGCAAGGACACAGCTGAGAGGTGTATGGAAAAGGCACTGAGCGTTTGAGGGGCTCTCAGACACGCCATGCATTTACCATGGAAGAATCTCTCACATTCTTATTGGGAGCTCAATTTGATCTTCTGCCATAGGTTTCAAGAAGACTAATTATCTACTGTCTCATTCCAAGATCAGAAGCGGAGCACTAATGGGGAGCCTGGGTGGCTCGGTTGGTTGGGCATCCGACTTCAGCTCAGGTCATGATCTTGCCGTTCATGGGTTCAAGCCCTGCATTGGGCTCTGTGCTGACAGCTCGGAGCCTGAAGCCTACTTTGGATTCTGTGTCTCTCTCTGTCCCTCCCCAACTCATGTCTGTCTCTCCATCTCTCAAAAATGAATAAACGTTAAACAATTTTTTTTTAAAGAAGCGGGGCACTAAAAGAGTATCCATAAGCTAAAACAACTTACAGAAAAGTAAAGAAAAAGAAAACATTGTGAAAAGGATACAAGAACTTTAAAGCATTCAGTCTGAGGCTGCTGGGATCTGGGAAAGAGTCCTGCTCCTCAGGGTGTCCAGGGCCTCAGAGTCTCAGAACAGATTTCCAACCCTGCTCTCCACTACTCTCCTTCCAGTTCATTCCACTCCGGCCACCCTGGCCTTGCTGTTCTGGGACCATACCTGTTCTCAGGTCAGAGCCTGGCATTGGTCTTGCCTCTGCTTGTAATGTTCCAAGGCAGTTCATCACATGGCCAGCCCCTACTCTGTTCAAATCCCTTCACCATTCCTCAACCAGCTACCCTCAATCTGCAGCCCATTACCCTGTTTTATTTTCTTTATAAATCATAATTACCATTTGAGACTATATGATTTATATACTTTTCTGCTTGTTTATTTTCTGTCTTCTCCCCTTTGAATGAAAGCTCCACGTAAAAAAGAATCTTGCCTTGGCCGGTTACAGTTCCGCCTCCAGTACTAGAAAGGCGAGGAGTAACCACTCTATAAATACTTGTAAAGAACTAATAGGAGACGGGTACCCAGGATACCACCAAGTCTTCCCCAGGAGGTTATGTTACTGTCAGTTTCTTCCCTGTGAAAGACAGAAGCATCTATGTGTATTTAGTATATCCTCCACCCACAATGGATTGTTTGTATTTGCTGGAAATTCTCAGTCATCTGGAAAAATCTGATATTGTGAAAGAGCCCTTCTGCAATGGGAGTACCAAGAAGGCTAGGAGGAGAGGTGGTTGCTTGTTTTCCCTCGCTGGATGAAAGGAGTCCACGAGTCTTTTTGCAGTTCCACTCAAGAGCCAATAAAATAGAAACAAAACACAGAATGTGCCAAGAGTTAAGGGACAAGGCGGAAGTGGCTTAGGTTTGTGGTCTGTTACCACATGACAACATTGAGTTGGAGCCAAGGTATTTTCTGTTCTCTCCAGTCTCTGGATGTTGGAAGGCTCTGCTTTGGAACAGAGGGGATCAGCATGTCAGAGAAGAGGAACTCCGTGCCTGGTGCAGGGCTGTGAAAGCATCAGGGAAGATGTGTTTCAGCAAAGGGAAGAGTTAGGGAATTTAAAGTTTCCTCTCCATAAGGGTAAGAAAATTCCCCTACATAAGGCCAGATCTGGCCTGTCCTCTTTTTTTTTTTGGAGGGAATGGGGGCATTTTTAGTTTTTATTTTCCCAAACGGATTGTTTTGAATTAAAAAAAAAAAATTCTAATATTTACTTAGAATCTTGCTAGTTCCTAGGAAATAAAATTAACATGGCATAGAGGAAAGGACATTAGTGTAGAAGTCAGGGGACCTGCGTTACTGACCTGACTCCTCCACTCGCCAGCTGTGTCTGCTGCGTGTTTTTGTGAATAAAGTTTTATTGGAACACAGCCACACTTATTTGTTTACATATTGTCTATGGATCTTTGCCTATTGAAATATCAGAGCTGAGTAGTTGTGAAGCAGACCACATAGCCCACAGAACCTAAAACATTTAACCTATCTGGCTCTTTATAGAAAAAGTCTGCCAATCCTTCCCCTATACAAGTAGGATGAAAAGAAATGTGTTGTTATACCATATGATACTGCTGACATTTGACTGTTTTGATTTTTAAAACAGCCATTTCATATCATTCAATTTAATAGTTCATTCTTTAAAATGTGTGTTTCAATATCCATCTCAAAACCATTTCATCCATAAAGGTTTACCCAGTTCTTCCAAACAGATGGGAGCACTCTCTTCTCTCAATCCCCATAGAACTTTGCTCCTATATTTGGCTGATTTTGACTCTGTAATAGTCATTCAGTGTATAGTTTCTCATCTACCACTAAAAAGTACTATCATAGGCTAAACTGTGTCCCCCCAAAATTCATGTGGAAGCCTAACCCCCAGTACCTCAGAATGTAGCTATATTTAGAGACAGGGACTTTATTTTTTTTTTTTTTAACGTTTATTTATTTTTGAGACAGAGAGAGACAGAGCATGAACGGGGGAGGGTCAGAGAGAGAGGGAGACACAGAATCTGAATCAGGCTCCAGGCTCTGAGCTGCCAGCACAGAGCCCAATGCGGGGCTCAAACTCACGGACTGCAAGATCATGACCTGAGCTGAAGTCAGATGCTTAACTGAGCCACCCAGGCGCCCCGAGACAGGGACTTTAAGGAAGTAATTAAATCAAAATGAAGTTTATAAACATTAAAAAATTTTTAAAAAAGCCAAAAGGGGGCGCCTGGGTGGCTCAGTCGGTTGAGCGTCAGACTTCGGCTCAGGTCATGATCTCGCGGTCCGTGAGTTCGAGCCCCGCGTTGGGCTCTGTGCTGACAGCTCAGAGCCTGGAGCCTGATTCAGATTCTGTGTCTCCCTCTCTCTGACCCTCCCCCATTCATGCTCTGTCTCTCTCTGTCTCAAAAATAAATAAACATTAAAAAAGTTTTTAAAAATAAATAAATAAAATGAAGTTTATGGGGTGGGCCCTAATCCAATATGACTTTTATCTTTATATGAAGAGGAGAGTAGGACTCACAGAGAAGCCCCAGAGATTGGTGCGCACAGAGGCAAGACAATGTGAGGACACAGCAAGAAGGTGGTGGTCTACAAGCCAAAGAGTGAGAATTAGAAGAAATCATATCTGCCAGCAGCTTTATCTTAGATTTCTAGGCTCCAGAACTGTGAAAAAATAAATTTCTGTTGTTTAATTATGTGGTATTTTATTTCTGGGTGTTTTGTTGTGGCAATCCTAGCAAACTAATAATCATTCAAGAGTAGATATTATTCCTTCTTTTTCTTTGCATTCTCAATGGCATCTGGAGCCATATGTCTAGTATTTGCTGATTAAACCTCACAGAATTGAGTGAAACAAGATGTATAACATGATGTGTCTGAGGTTTAGAATATTGATTTTCCAAAATTCCTAAAGTGTAAATAAGAATTTTCCACATGGAAATATTCTAGAAGCCTCTAGAATGGCTCATTCAGCAAACATTTATGAAATGCTCAGCACAAATGTCAACTTACACAGCTCTGATGATTTACTGTTTTCAATGAAAACTGAAGAAGTACACTATCCCTTTCTTGGTCTACTCAGGAAGAGAGAAGAATAACCAGAATGCCGGATAAGAACTCTGTCAATTAGAATAGCAGGCCCTTGGCAGCCAATCCTGAATAACAATCTTCAGGGGAGACCAATAATGAACGTTAAACAGAAATATTAAATGTGTAGTTCTAATTTACATTCCAGATGTCAGAATCTGCAAAAATGGGCAATGCAACAAAGATCAAACAATTTGAGGAGCCAAAGCCTTCCTGGTTTATCCACAATCTGTTGAGTAAGAAGTAAGAAGGGTGACTGCTTCACACGGGACTGTAGCCAAACCCAACCTGAAAGAACTCGTTCTGCAAATATCTCCCAAATGCAGAAGCTTTCCTGATTGTTCATTTCTAAACGAACAAATAAAAGGTTTCAGTATGAACAATGTCCAGATGCCCCAGAAGCCTGCTCTGTTTGCCAATTCCACTGACCAAACACACATTCTACTCCTTTTAGATTTCAATGACAGCACAGAGTGAGAAGCATTGTTTTATCTGCTAAGGATTTTTACCAACTCAAAGCTTGATGAGCAGATAGCCAAGGAGACACCACTGGGCATTCTGATGGATTGGGAAATCAGAAGTCATTGAGCATTGTCAGTTCTGATCTTTCCCAGACCCATACATTTCACTCAGGGAATTCCCATACAATTATGGGAACCTGAACCACATTATCCCTAGCCAAGTCCTAGTTTTTAGTGGTGTAAGAAACCTCCTCCCTGAACACAGCAAAGGCTTATAAACACATGGCTGCTGTGGTCTAAATTCTCAATAGAAGGGTGCTTAGCTTTTCAGTGATAAGTTTCTGAAGCGTCTGTGGGAAATAATGCCTGGTCACCAGTTTGCCCTTGGCCACTAGATCAAGAAAAAGAAAAGTGTTCCCAAATTGATACCACAAGCCTTTCTCCTCTGTGTGAGGTGGGATTTTTCCTAAGAAGTTGAAATTCCCATTGTTAGTCCCTGGTGTTCAATAGAAACATGACTTGGTAACTCCAAGTAAACAAATCATAAATCATTTCATTAAATCCACATATAAACGTCACGAAGGTGGATGTACAGAGCTATATGCATCTGTACAAACTAGATGGGACTTACAATGAGATTGTTCAATTAATTAAATAATCTGGACTTTAGGGAATTTTTTTATACAAACTTATCACCATTATACAAATGAACAATTATCCTGGTAATTTCCAATCTTTTTCATGGCATGTAGTAGATCTTTGGGAATGACAACACATGTGCAATCCAGGGACCTGACTCTTCAGTGCACTAAATCCATATTTTTTAAAGACAACATTCATCACATTGCCCTCGTATCCCCAACACCCTACTGCCACCCCACCCAAAACTTTCCATGGTCCTTTATTCCCAGCCCCATTAAAACAAAACTTCATCTTCCATATTTTTCTGTAGTCAAATTCCCCAATCCTCTCTGAAATACATCTGCCATTCACATCAAGAAAGGCTCCTCCATGTCTCCAAAATAACAGTGTTTACTCTTGAGTCTTTTCCTTTTATTTCTTCCTGCCTATCATTTGAATGATTTCTTCCAAACTTCAAACTCCAGTTCAAAATGTAATTCCCTGAAGTTTGCATTCTGCAAATGACACCTCACACTCATTCCTATAGCATTAGTCCTCCATACCCAATGACTGAGCAATTAATTATATTTTGAAATACTCTTGTTTTGTAAATTTTGGACAAGTCTCACTAAAATGCAAATTTTGTTCACTGTTGTAATCTTAGCACATAGAATAGTGCCTGACACATGAGACGACTTGATAAATATTTGTTGAATGAATAAATGAGTAAACATGTCTCCCTCGTAGAATCTGGAATCTCTCAAGGGCAAGTACTATATTATTACCCTTTTATTTTTACTTCCCACAGTCCACTATGGGGTGCATCCTATTTACCAAGCACTAATAATTTCTCTAATGCCCAGTAACTGAGAAGTCACCCAGAAGTCCAACCACAGACTGTAGTTCCATATGTCAGCTTTGAAGATGAATACCATGAAATGACTATGCTACAATGGACACTGCCTAAATTCTTCCTGGGGAGAAAAGAAAATGAATGAAAGGAAAGAGAGAGAAAAAGATCTGTTAAGATTGGAAAGAAAATAATTGTCCTTAAAACTGAAAATGAGATCATCCATCATTTATGGAACATGGTCTTTCTTAATCATCATGTTTCATACAACCATGGTTAGGTCCAGCTACATCTGCTCTACACAGAGCAAAGCTTATTAAACATATCTCTTCAGGGGCACCTGGGTGGCTCAGTCGGTTAAGCATCCAACTTCAGCTCAGGTCATGATCTCATGGTTCGTGAGTTCGAGCCCTGTATCAGGCTCTATGCTGACAGCTCAGAGCCTGGAGCCTGCTTCAGATTCTGTGTCTCCCTCTCTCTCTGTCCCTCCCCCACTCATGCTCTGTCCATCATTCTCTCTTTCCCTCAGAAATAAAATGAACATTAAAAAAAATTTTTTTAAATATCTCTTCAGATTCCTATGTGCACACATACTTCTGAAGTAGACAAGGGAAGTATTATTATACCCATTTCATGGATGAGGAAACCAGTAAGTTTGTCTTGTCAATGTGATACGGAGACTAAATGTTAGAGCTAGTTTGCTTTCCATTTTTTTTCATGATGCTTTTTACAAAGATCCATAGTCATAAAGATAATTTCATTGTCTACTCACTTTCCATGTTTTGGAAGCTTTCTATTTTTGTCTCTTTGGTACTCCTAGTGGTCTCTACCTTTCTTCCCCCAATTCTCATGAAAATCTGAACATTGCTAAATGGGCAAAGCAAATTGTAGCAATTCTGAGTGTAGCAGGGTAACTCTCTGAAATAGCAATCAATGCATTATTGCAAACTTTGTTTCTTCATGGAATCATTACCTAAAAACCTAGATTTTCATTTTTGAACTGATCTTGTTGCTTCAGGGAAGGACAAAATACAGAGAATAGAAGAACTGAAGTTTGACTTTATAGTTCTAAAATATACTAAGGAAACACAGAGCATAACCTCAAGAGCCAAGGCTTTTTCATTGTGAGAGCCAGGCTTTTATGTTAGAGAAAAGGTTTTCTGAGTCTTCAACAACTTGGATGGAATTAGAATACAAATCTTATACTATAAATAGTAGTAATAAGGAAGAAGGCAGATTTCCTTCCAAAAAGTATATAACTTTAATCTGCTGGAGGGACAAGAGAATTGAGATGGAAAAGTGGGCATGATTTAGTAGTCATTGCACAGATCTCAAAGAAGGGGTTTGTGCCTCTTTCTTCCCTTCATTTATGGCCGGGCCCAGCCCCAAGGAAGCTGAAAAACAGTAACTAGATATAAAATGTAACCAGAGAGGACTGGCATCTCACTCCCTGTCCAGCAGCTGAGTTGAGAGCCTCTCTAATATGACCTCTCTGATCTCTCAGTGTCGTGAATTAAGAGAGAAAGTTGGGACCAGTCAGGAAGAAAGAGATTGAGACCATCTTCTGAATGTCCGCCAGCCCTAGGGATGCAGGAGAGCGTCCAGACAAACCCTGTGTCTTTGAGGGAGGTTTTGGATCAGAAAAGGACTGACAAGGGGCGATCATCAGCGGTGATAGCATGGGTGGGACAAACCTGAAGCCATGGACAAACCCTGGACATCAGCAGGAGAGACACAGGTCAGTGTCATTGTGCATGAGGCAAACCTCATCAGGTGACCACAAAAGTCAATGACAAGTATGCCACCTCCTTGCCCTAATCAGCTACATGCCAACCCCTCTGAAAACATTTAGATGCCACTCTGGGCTGACAAATGATGAAGGGGAGAACACTGACTGACTGGACTTCCATTTAAGCCTGCCTATAAGTGATGAAAACCCCTGCTATCGGGCAGAAAGGGGCTCAAGAGAATAAGTGTTTGCTTCCAGAAACTTCAAGAGCGTCACAACTTGGCATACCTGCATTTCTACCAGGGACACATGCAGAAGGTGATGGGCTGGGAAGGATGCAGACTACTGTAGGACATGGAGCCAGCAAAGGAATGCCAGATCCATTTCAGAAGCTGGGTCTGTCTTCAAAGGGTTTTGACTCGCCGACCTCTGGCTGGCCTGCGCCTTCTCCTCAGACACACCAGACAGACGAGTAAACACAGATCACAAGTGGACCACATGTTCCTATTCTTCTTCCAAGTGCTGCATGGCTGTGGGCCTCCCCCACTCCAGACTTTTCATCTAGGTCCTCCTGACTGACACTCGGGCCCCACAGAAGCCCCCCTTCCCTCCCCTCAGCCAGGCAATGGCTTAGAAGACAGCGGTCCCATTTATGGGGCATCCCTATATTGGCGAAGACCTTCACCTGCAATTTCTCTCATATTCATGGTCTTCAGGGTCTGAAACCCTGACTTTGTTCATTGCTTTCAACAAATCACTTCCCTTGCTGGTTTATCCCTTTAAATGTTGATGCTCACAGGTAAATGCCCTGGTAAGTCCCTAACACTTCACTATGAAGAGGTTCTTATATTTCTTTCCCTCTATGACATGGATGACCTTGAGAAGCAGAAAAACAGTGAGGTAAGGAAGAAGGTGAGGACCCTAAAAAGGGGGAAAGCGGGTCCAGAAGGAGGAGTTTGGAGGAGCCAGAGGGAACTCTGCCTATCATATTTCTTGAGGGTAAGCCCAGTTGTGCAGTGAATGGCCTCTCTATGCAGCTAGAAGAAATGGAAGTCCATTTCAGAGACAAGGAGGCCTGATGGAGGATGGAGGAAAGGAATGGGGACACAAATGCTTTCTCATATATTTCTATTCCATGCTTCCAAGTCAGCCAAACTGCTCAGCCACTGTTTCGGAATGGTAGTGCTGAAATCTCCATCTTACCTTGATTTTCTGAGCATTCCACTCTTAGCTGAAGCTTAAATTCTTCTGCAAATAAGGACATGACTCCTTACACCAGCATAGCACAGAAGCTCGTAGAGAACTTTTCTCTCTTCTCTGGTCCCTTTTGCATCACAACACAATAAAGGTGGCAAGTGGCTCCAGTTTGAGCCTCCAGAAATTCACTTGCAATTGTTACTTTCGGTGGAGAAAGAGCAAGGGAGAATGAAGGGGATCTCTGAAAAGTCCCTAGGAGCAATAGCGGATGCACCGTGGGGAAGGGCGGCCCCAGGGGCCAGGAGTAGTGGCTGGAGAAAGCCCAGCGGCCTTCAAGAGAGCATCCTTGGAGACCATTTCAGTTCTCCTTTCACACCTGGCATGCATTTTATATGGTACCAGAAAAAGGATTTTTACTCTTAAATTATGCATGTGGATTTGCACCTTTATTCTATCAGAATCAAGCTAAATGTTATTCCACAACACTCCATATAAACTTAATGATACAACGTGACTAGAGCTCTTTCCTGAAATATGACATTCTTCAGGGACCCTGAAAGTATTAAAGGGACTGGATGCCAGGCCAAATCATACCCCTAGAGTCACATAGAAGTTCCACAAGTACTTATATACCAGTGACATATATATTCCTTGGTTTCTGTGAATTCGATCAGAAGGTTTATACGCAAAGCCTGTGAAAAACCAGAGGTATCATGGCCTGGGGTCCGGGAGCCGCCCAGATCTGGGCAGAGCAGTCCAGAGCCATATTGAACTGCAGAGAACGGATGCTGGTCAAAGAGAGAGAAAACTTATAAGATTTAAACTAAAAAGGAAGTTAAACTTCCACCACTGTGATTCCAAAATATGGCACAATTTATGAAATTAGAAAATCTATTTTGTATTGAACTCAATGAATCTTTAAAAAAAATTTTAATGTTTATTTTTTGAGAGAGACAGAGCATGAGCAAGGGAGAGGCAGAGAGAGGGAGATGTAGAACCCGAAGCAGGCTCCAGGCTCTGAGCTGTCAGCATGGAGCCTGACATGGGGCTCAAACTCATGAACAGTGAAGTCATGACCTGAGCCAAAGTCAGACACTCAGTCAACTGAGCCACCCAGGTGCCCCTCAATGAATCTTTTTCAATCGCCACCGATCGGTAGCTATTTTTGAAAATAAATTCCATTTTGTTGACCCAGTATAAGAGATTTGGCAGAGTAACTTAATTCAGAATTTTTTAAATTACAAATATTTTCTCTTCATTTTCCAGATTTAATTTGCATTTGGTCTGCTTATGATATAATTGAGTTCATTTGAGGCATAATACTTTATATGAAAAATATATATAGTTATATTATATAACATTATATATGAAATATGTAAGTACATATATAAGGCAGATATCATCTATAATATACGAATATATATATATATATATATATAATGTAAATACATGTATATGTGTGTGTATATGTTTCCATGTATGTATGTAGGGTATTTTGGAGAAGGCATTAAAATAGGAATTCTTGGGGCGCCTGGGTGGCGCAGTCGGTTAAGCGTCCGACTTCAGCCAGGTCACGATCTCGCGGTCTGTGAGTTCGAGCCCCGCGTCGGGCTCTGGGCTGATGGCTCAGAGCCTGGAGCCTGTTTCCGATTCTGTGTCTCCCTCTCTCTCTGCCCCTCCCCCGTTCATGCTCTGTCTCTCTCTGTCCCAAAAATAAATAAACGTTGAAAAAAAAATTTAAAAAAAAAATAGGAATTCTTGAGGGCTGACTGGCTCTATCCCTTATTATGGCATGCTAGCTGCCACTGACAGTCTATGTGGCCTTGGATAAACTATAATCTCTCTGGGCCTGTTTATTCATTTAGAAAATGGGTGTTACCCATTCTCTCAGTATTACTATGAGTAGTAAATGAGACAACAAGTATGAGAGCAGTTCTTTCTTAGACACTCATTTATTTTATATATTGGTAACAGAGACATATATCCTATTTGCCTTTTTTTTTAAATCATTTTTTAAGAGTCTGAACCCTACAGAGCTGGGACAGACTATCTGTGACTCAGTTACTCAAATACTCAAAGCTTTCTGGGACTCCAATGGCAAATCAGCAGTTAGCAGAGGTTCACAACACTCAATCTTCACTTACTAAAAGTTTCTAATGGCCTATCAGTGCTCTCCATAGCACTTTTTGTGATGATGGAAATGTTCTCTATTTTCACTGACCAAAATGGTAGCCACTGGATAAAACTGGATACTAAGCTTTTGAAATAAGATCAGTGCAACTGACAAATCAATTTTTAGTTTGACTTCATTTTCATGAATTTGACTACAAATAGCCACATGTGACTAGTAGCTACCACACTGGACAGTGTAGGCAAGCTAAAAGCTTAAAATGGCTATATTTTAAGTACTGTTCCAGAGCTTATATTTTGCTAGTACCTTATACCACCAAGAACGTGCAGTGTCTGTCTCCACAGTGACTTGCAACCCTATAAAGGCAGGAAGCATGTCATGAATTAAAGCACACCGAGCATTATAAACACACAGTGCATACCACCCCTCCCCCCATTCACATGGCAGACGCTCACTCCCAAAGTGGAGCCACCAGAAGGCAACACTTAATCAAAAGGAATGAAAAGCCAGTGGTGGGATTTCCAGAACCGAGGCAGGAACATGGTGTTAGGAAAAGAATCCTCCTCAAAGGATTTCCTATAGACCACTTCCCTCTCCACCTCCATCTATGGCTCTGTCATCTCTCCTGCCTCTCACGCTCCCCACTCACACATACCTGATGGCCCACTAACAGGGACCAGGAGAGGCACTGCCATGGCCGAGATCAGGCCACTGTGAAGATGTGAACTTTTCTAAAGGAGCAGAGATTGCAGTAGCTGCAGAACATTCTGGATTGTGTGTGTGTGTGTGTGTGTGTGTGTGTGTGTGTATTTCTTTCCCTTTTCCTTAAACAGCTTTAATTACAACATTGAACTTGAGACTGATCATTATTTCATCATCTCTCAATATATTCATACCAGCACAGACAAGACTCCCAATGTCAACACTGTTTGCTTTCCTTTCAGAGCAAGACACGTTCAGTCCTACACTATCACACATTTAGAGCAGATGTTCCTAAAAAGGATAAACCAGGTGCTTAACATATTTTATTCCAAGGGGTAATTTTAGAAATTATTGCAATCAATGACCTAATAATAATGGTGGTAATGATGAGGCCAAGTTATTATTACCTATTACCTTTAATCATCGACAGCAACTCGATTGGACATAATTGGAGGCATCATCATAAATAACATGCAGCAGATGGAAGATGAGGGCTTTGCATTTCCAGGACTAAGTGGGAGGGTTAATGATGGAGCAATGGGCATAAAAAATGGGCCACTTACGTCCAAAATGCACCCTGCACTTGAATCTTCCCCGATACCCATAAAAACAGAGTTAAAATTGATAGAGATAGAAGCAGCCAGACTCACACTAATTTCGGAACAGCCTTCTCCACATCACTCATTGCAAGACCCCAGTTCTGCCCCTACTTCCATCCCTGTGGGGTAATGGTGGCCTTGTTTGTTTGTTCCTTTCAATTTCATCAGCACAAGAAAAATAGAATAATAGCCTGTCCTAACCTTTCCCTAACCTTCATTCTAGAAAAGCATGCCTCTAGGGTGGTTTTTACCTTTTGAAAACATGCAAATGCTTTGGTGAGTCATTTAGCATTACTTTACTATTTGGCATGAAATAGAGTAGGAAAAAACATCACCTCCTATTCGATAACTCCACAAAACAACCATTTCCTATGTACTCATGACTGCTATATATGTGCAGAATGCACATGTTAAGACACCTCGGGTGTACAAAGGGGTAACTTCATCTAGAGAGAAAAGCCTGGGATCTGGGGTTTTGCAATTGGGGTTCAATTCCTACAAGTACCATTTACTGGGCCATTATACTGGACATGTTACTTGCCCTCCGTGAATCTCTGTTGCATCAATTGGAAATGGTTAGTTTGGGTGAGCAGGCTCCTCTCTGACAGCCAATGACACTCCATGCTTTTCTCCACAAAACCACTCTTACCTCAAGTCTACAGTTGTGGATTTGCTTTTCCCTCCCACAGACTCTGAAAGGGTACTGCACTGGGTTATTCTATTCACTATCCCTGGTACCTGCTCATGAGCACTTTTTATCTCTAGAGGAACTTGCAGTGTAGGTGGGCAGACAAGACCAATGCCCACAAAACAGAAGAGAGACACAGAGCCAAAGATGCAATATAGAGTCAGGACGATCAACGTGACTCAGAATTTCCAGGGAAACCAATTGGAAGTGGGATTGAACCACACTTTGAAGGCTGTGCTAGAATCTTTATGGACAAAGATATTCCCCAAATTACCTTGCATGCTCTCAAGCAATTAGCTTCACCTCTTCACCCTTTAGTTCCACATTAGTTAAATGGCAATAACATTGATCCTTAAGAACTATACAGACATGAAATAAGTCTTTTCTATTTTTTAATAGATGTACTCATTTGAGCTCAAAGACAAATACCATATAAATATCATAATGGTAATCACATTGAGGAATAGAATCGTAATGGTGCAAACATTCATGTAATGTTTCATGTTTATGGTCTTTGAGGGAAGTTTTCATGCAAATATCTCTAGATGAATAAATACATATGGTCCATAAATATGTCCAAAAGCACTTTTCTCTGTTGGACCCACACATGCTTCATAGAACTAAAAACAAACTCACTTAAAACTTTTATGGAGTCATAGTTTAAAAAAAAAAAGAAAAGAAATCAGAATTCTCATTAAAACCAATAGGAATTTGGTATAAAAATTAATAACAGGATACAAGCTTATAGAATCTTATCAATAATATCTTTACAATCCACTGGGCTCTTTGAGATGTGCCAAACATAACCAAGATTTACTGATGGATATGATATTTGTGGGCATAAAACTTTATATGTGTTTTTCTTTGCTCAATTAGTAAATCTCATCTAAGTTAATGTTGTCATGAGATTTGACTTAGCAATGGTCAGATATCACAGTCAAAGTAGACACTTCATTTGGACTATCTACCGACATGCTCTAATTCTTTACTTTATTTCATGTGATTATGGAAATTCAGCCAAAGTAACAATCTCTAATTTGAAAAAAAAACACTTACTTTACAACTGTAATGTACCATGTACTGTGAGAGGTATGAACAGGGATAGAAATATGAATAAGAGCATCTCAGTTCTCAATAAGATGACCTCTTAGTTGATAAAGGGAGTGGAAGGGAGAGAAGACCAGCAAACAAGTACAGTACACACCAGAAACAAGTGAAATGAGAGAAATAAACTCAGGGTCATATGAAATCTCCAAGAACAAACGGAGTCTTTTCAATTGGGGTGATGACCAAGGAGCAAGGGTTAGTTGGGCCACAGGAGGCTTTGGACCAGAAGTATTAAGAGTCTTGTCAACGCAGAACACAAGCTTGAGCAATGAGAGGGAATCAGGAATAGGGAAAGCAATTCGCATTCTTTGATGTATTCTCCCAGCAAAGAAATGTTGAGAAATCAAGCCAGAAAAACAGATTGGATCCAAATTCCTGAGGGTGCTGAATATCAGGCTAAATATTTGCAACTTCACTTAGTGTCATGAGAGACCACTAATTAATGCTTTATCATTATTCAACCTCTCACATCTAATTGTTCTCCAAGCTCCATCAACCCTACCTTGTATGCTTACTGCAGCACCTTCTTCCTAGTGACCCATGTAGTGCCCCTCCATTTCAGGACAGGCCCCATCAGGCTCCCCATCTCCTCTCCTACCCTCAAGTCCTCAATCTTAAGTAGAAATATAATTACATCATCCCCCAGCTTAAAACCCATCAGTAGGCTTCTCTCTCCCGTAGGATAATGTCCAAACACTCAGCATGGTGTACAAAGCCCATTATCTTCTGAACTTTACTCTTAACCTCCTCAAACACACTACCTCTGTGACTCCTGCATTTTGACCTGGAATTCATCACTGTTTTATTAAACATTATGACTTCTCACATCTCCATGTGAGAGCTTCCTTGTCTGTGAAATCACTACTGATCCTTGGAAATTCAGCTCAAAAGTCTCCTCCTCCGTGAAGCTGTCCCTGATAATCCCTAGGCTCACCCCTCCTACTGAGTTCATACCTCCTCTGTTCTCCGTGGTAGCACCACACAAGAACTCTGTGACTACACCTCTCACATTTCTTGGTATTTGTTTGTATGACTGTTTTCCTGCTACGCTGGGCACCGCCATTTCTTACTGTTCTCTGCAGTCCTAAAGCAGGCATTTGATACGTAATGATTGGAGAAACTAATTCATATATTTTGACCACACCAACTTCCTGAAAATATCCAAGGCAGTCAAAAGTAAAGAGCTTTAGAAAAATGAATATGACAGTGATGTATTAGGTAAATTCGATGGGAGACTGCAAGCTTGGAAGGAGGGGGCGAGATGATGGGTTCTGCTATGAACATGGAAAATACACCGCTGGCATCCGCTGCAATCAAGGCCTGCTCTCGAGGCTGTGAGTGGTTTGGATCAGACAGGAATGAGGAATTAACTCTCCCTTCTCACTTCCCAGCCCAGCCTACCATCGCTTTTGATAACTTCCTCCAAGACAACTCGGAATTTCTTTAGTCCTGTCTCTCTTATCCAAATATTTCCTTGAACAAGAACACAAACGGGCACGTTTTCAGATCCTGTGACTCTGAACGTGTGTGAGCTCAGGGAGAAGGAAACAGAAAGTGATTTGCAACCTGGCGCTGGAGGGAGAGCCACTGTCAAGGGGGCCAGGGATTGTTTTTGTTATTACTGCCTTGCTTTAAGCCCGGGTCTGTTTATTGTTATTGTCTTGTCCCCTCACTGATGCTCAGTCCATTTCCTCATCACAAGTGTGAAAGGAAACCTGGCAGAAGTTACCAGAACGAGAGTTCCGAATCAGTAATGGATTCATCCTGAGATACAGCACGGCATCTGTTAAATATTTGGAGACGCTGTCCATCCTGCCTTGAGGGGCACTTAAGCAGGCAGGCTCCTCTCTCCCTGGAAAGCCATAAAACACGGAGAGTTAAGAAGTGGCAGGAAAGTGCTAGTGATGCCTGCTTGAAGGAGCAAGTGCTAGGACTTGTAGGATGCATATGTTTGAAAAGGAAAGACTGGCACTTAAATTTAGCACGTGTCCCTGAACTCCCATGTACACAGAACTTGAATCAGGACAACAGAGCCCATACTCACCATGTAAACAGAAATGTTCATTTGCATAAGCAAGTTTTATATGCCTCTGTTATGGATTTCAGATTGTTCTCTTTTAAAAGTTTTTCTTTCTCTTTCCTTCTTTTTTTCTTAAGTCACATTAAATGAGTTTTCAAAGAACCTTCATGGAAACCCTTATAGCTTCTAGCCACAGCTGGTCTGGTAGGGGTTCCAATGAAATATCAGAACCTTTCTTCCTCCCATAGTATGAAAGCTTACCAATGAAAAAAATCAACACCAGAGACACAGAAGACGAAGATGGAGAGAAATAGGAGAGAAGGGGGAGTGAGCAGAGGAGGAGAAGCTTTGAGATAAATGGGAAAGGAAAAGAGAAATGGGGGAAATGCTTAGGAGAGGAACAGAGGACAGAAAAGGAGCAAGCAAATAAAAACATATCCTTAAAGAAAAAATTACAGATTACAGAATCCCCTTTAACTCGATGGTAAAAAGAAATCCTGAAGCCAAGCCACAACAGTTGCAACAAAAAACTTTTTTTTTTTAATCCCATTTGGAAATTCAAGAGGTTATCAAAGTATCAATTAGCAAACTTACACTTTGAACATTTTAACAACCAAACTTATCATCACTATGAAGGGAGTCAGAAAAGATGCATATAAGAGGAGACCAGAAAAACTGGGAGATCAACAGAACAATAGAAGGGAAGAGAGCAAGAGAAAGCCAGGAACTAAACAAAAGTTGGAATATTTGTTTTATGAAGTATTAATAACTTGCAAAGGGCTATTTGTCATTGCTGAATTTAGAAATTTATTATCCTATATTAACCAGAGACCAAACTGTCTAGAGTCATTGCCTCAGAGTGTTTTTAAAATGTGCCTTCATCAGGAAGACAGTGACCCAAGTTGACAGGCAGCCTCACACTGAAAGGGGAGAGGACAGGGCTCTAAATCTGCCAGTTCCCATGCTTACTACCCTGCTCATGGCCAGAGAGTTAGCCTAGGGGCCCTGGGGAGGCTGTGAAGTTCCAAAGAGTTTGGGATGGGAAGGGAGGAGTGGCTGTAGAAAAGAGGACGAGAATTTATTATCAGGACCTTTGGGGGGTTTCATATAAAAGTCCCAAATTAACGTTTAATACTTATGAAATTCTGTGCTGTCACCCGTATTCTTAACTTTATTGCTTTGGTGTTTGCTGAGCCCTTTCCATATCACGAGGGACTAATCTATGATCTTTGCAATTTCGTTAACATGACATACGGGAAAAAAGTGTGTGCTTTCAACTTCAGGATGAGTCCTAAGGAGGCAGGAAAGGGGGCACCATCACCCACTCTTAGACTCCATATGTCTAAGAGAATGAGAATATAGAAACATCTTGGAATTTTGTGAATCATCTGGAATGCCACCATTAAGGAGCCATGGTGAGCTCCCTTGCCCTGCCCACTCCATGCCCCATCTTGCACCATCAGCCATGGCTCTGGACGTGCCCAAGCCCCACTAAACTGCTCTTTAGATGACCTCCTCCACCTAGTGGTCTCCTCCACCAGGTCTCAGTTCAGCCGTCACTTCCATAGGAAGCCTTCCAGACCACCCAGATGATGTTATGTATCCTTTCCCCATGGGTCCCCAGAGCATCCTTGCTAACTTCTTATAGCACCCGTCCAGTCCACCATACCTGCCTGTTCACCTGCCTCTCCCTCACCAGAATACGAAGCGCTTGAAGACAGGTACACATACCTGCTGTCTCTTCACATCCAGTAAGGGTCTGGCACCCAAAATGCCGTTTGAATTAATGAGTAAATGGGATTTGAATTCAGGTCTTGACTCTACAACACTCATTCTTTCTGTTTTATCATGGCGCTCGAGACAAGGCAGTACTGTACAATGGTTGCAAACTTCTACTCTGACATCCAGAGAGTGACTTTAATTCTCAGCTCTGCCCCTTACGAGCTGCATGCCTGGGAGTAACCTACAACAGAGATAAAATATGATCTATCATGTACGGTTGTGACGGTTGAACGATTCGACGCAGGTGACTGTGTAGTACCTGCTGCGACAAGGAGCACCCTGTAAATGTTGGCCATTGCCCTTACCAATGTGAGGAGAAGACCAGTGTGCAGTCATGGCTTTCTACTTAATACTTCATAGGTCCTCAACTCCGAACTCAGCATTTGGCCTGTGTCAACTCATTTAACCTCACAACTCTATGAGGCAGGCACTATTACAGAGCTTTTATGAAGAAAGAAACTGAGGCCAACGAGAGACTAAATCACTTGGAGCCCATATGTGGCAAAGCCAGAACACGAATCTAGCAGTCTCTTCGCGCCTGTGAGCCAGGAATATCCACGTGGCCAGAACCACAGAATGTTACAGAGGGGAGGGAATACAGAGACGGTCTGGTAAACTCCAATTTAGATGAGAGTCTTAAGGCCTGGAGAATTAAAACGTCTTACTTCCAGATCACACATTTAATCTGAGAAAGTCCATGAGCATTAGGAATTTATACAGTGCTTGAACATTTTGGAGCTCTATCTAGCAAAGGAACTTTCCTTTGGAAGACCCAAGGCATACAGCCTGGCAGGTATCAAGTAGCTCCTTTGTGATGCTGTTTTATGATTTAAATGTTGTTAATCCCAAAGCATATGGATTTGATTTTTCTTTAAATGTTCATAAGTTTAGAAATGAAAGGAAAAGAGAAGAGGCCTGCAGATGGAAGTTTGAGTTTTTTGTTTTTCAAATCCAAGAGGATTTTTTTTTTAAGTTTCAAATGCTAGACAACAATTGGCAGGTTTTGTTCAGCTCTGCCCACCCAGTGGGCTTGTGAACGTCACCATGGATTGGCCTCTTCTGTCTTTGCTTGGGAGCTACACTGTATGCAGTGAATTCCTTTTGTTTGTGAACATAGCACCAGCTATCAAATAAATTTCTCCACTCCAAACTCTGATAAACAGCTCCCTTTTCTGACCAGTTTATAATGACTTCCGAAAACTCCTTCAGATGCACTGTTAGATGCACTCAAGAAACAGCTTTGGATGCAAAGGTGAAGCTTCTGCACTAGCACATAAATCTGTGTGTTGGAGGGTAAACAATGAATAAATAAAAGTGAAAAGCATTCTGATTCTGGCTTTCCCTGCAACCTGCTGTGTGACTTTAGTCAAGTCCTTAAATGCATCTGGGATTTGGTTTCCTGATCTATGAATGTGACCCTCAGGATGACCTATTCCCATCTTCATTTCTGTGAGAACTGAGACAATGGATGCAAAAGCCTCTTGAAATATTTAAACATCTTAAGCATGTAACATTACACAACCTTCCAAACCCTCACTCCTCTGCCCTTACCCTGACTTCAGTCTTCTCCTCCTTCAAGACACAATTCGAGAATTCAAGGAAGCCTCTACAAAGCCCCTATCCTCACACATAGCACATCACTTTGTAACTACCTGGTCCCACATCTGTCACTCTGCAAGACCAGGAACCTACTCCTAGCCTTTATATTTTATTTTATTTTATTTTATTTTATTTTATTTTATTTTATTTATTTTATTTTATTTTATTTTATTTTATTTTATTTTATCCTATTTTATAAATAGTCGCCAAAGGCTTTTTGAGCACATATCCAGCACTCATAGATGGCAAGGACTGGAAATTAAAAGATGGTGAAAACTCAGCCCCTGTCCCCAAGGAATTCACAGCCAACTGGAAGGAACATCACAACTGAGTATAGAAACTTCAGACCCATGCAGGGCCCCTTGAGAGTGGAAAGGACCTTTGCTGCAGGCTGTGAGCCACTCTTCTCCCATGCCTGCTGAAGGTGTGTTTCTAAATTTCAGCAGGATCTCCAGCAGAAATTAGCATTAAATCTAGTTCCCCTTCCTTCAGAAGGAAGTTTACTATCACCACCCACCAAGCACGAGTGATGTGCTCCAGGCATTTCTCTCAAATTCCGGTGACCAAATAACTTTGGCACCGTTGACCACACACCCAGGTGGTTCGACATATATAGTCCTCATAACGGCAACTAATGAATCATTCCCTGTGGCTACATAAAGAGCAAAGCCAAAGTTGCCTCTGGCACCCTCTGTGAGTTACAGGCCTAGCTCAGAGGAGCCACAGGTTAAAGTCTTAGCTACTTCAGCCTGTTTCTTTGCATCATCACATCTAGAAATAAAAAGCTCTTACACCCCCAGCATACTTTACATGTTACAAAACATCTCCACACCCATCATCCTATTTGATCTTAACAACTACATGTTGCAGTGAATAGAGCAGGGATTATTTCTCTTGTTTTATAGATAAGAAACTGACACTGGGTAACTGAGAGTAAAACCCGAGTTGGTGGACTCATAAGCCAGTGCTCTGGCAACTACAGCATACTGCAGGACGCTTGGATTGCCCCTACTTCTCATGAGTCAGTTCAAGTCTGCAAACGTTCCCTTAGACCGGGTTAACATGAAGGCACTGTGCTGGGTGCTGGAAGGAGGAAAAAAAGCAAGACCACCCAGTTTCTAGAAACACCTGTCTGGTAAGAGATGCATAAGACGGGCATACAATTAACTACATGATGGGCAAAATGAAGCAGGTGTCAGAAAAACACCTGAAGGCTTGTGTTTGTTTAAATAAAGGTGAGTATAAGCAAATGGACATAAGCCAAAGTGCAGGCAGGAGTCAAGGGCCTGGGGAGTATAGAGCCATGGGAGGTTTTGTCCCTCCAGCAGAGACAGAGAGGCTTTGGGAAGATAAAGGCTCTGGAGCTGGCAGGTCATTGCTGCCATGTGGCTTGCCTTCATGGCACCGGCCAAAGACACAGTTCATGCACTCATGACATTCACAGGGAACTGGAGCAGTGATTACCAAAGCAAGACCCAAATTGCTGAGCAGTCAGTAGAGGTCCTAGAAGCTTGAAGGAGGAGGAGCCTCATTCTCTAGTTATCACCAGAGATGATTTCAGCAAGGAGAAGGAATTATATGGGGCTTTATTGATGTGACTGACTTCATTAGCCAGAGAGGTTCAAACTCAAGTTCAACTGCGATTACATAGGAATGTCTTAGTATCCCTGAATTCTCTCTTATATCTATTTTATAGTCACTTGTCCATTCACTCAGTTCACAAATATTTATTGATTACCCAATGTATGTAGGATCAAGGGTTAAGTGCTGGGGATCCAGTGATGAACAGAAAAAGACAAGCTTCAAGAAGCTCACACTCAGGTGAAAGAGACAGATGTGACCTAAATATCTTCTCCCAAATCAACAGTTAATCACAATTATAAAATCTATAAAGGAGGGGTTATGATGCTAGAGTAAAACAGGGGTATCTGAACTAGTCATGGGTCCAGGAAGACATGAAATTGTGATCTACATGCTGAGTTGGATTAAATTAAATTGAGAGAAGAATGTGGAAGACTTAGAGGCAGAGAACATAGCTCGTGAAAAGGCCCTGTGGTCAACAAGGGCAGTGAGCATAGAAGGAGCTGAAAGAAGACGAATGAGGGATCAGTAGCAGCATGGGAGAGGAGCCTGCTGAACTCTGGGGTGGTCAGCACAAAGGGTTTCAAGAGGATGGGCAGTGTGGTAAGCTTAAACCACATTTTGCCCCAGGATTAGACCCCACAGTGGCTAAAATCTCAAGAACAAATTGGAAAGAGGCAGGTATGGATGCAGGAAGTCCAGTTTGAGGCTTATTGCATAATCTGGTCAAGAGTTAATAGGACATTAAGGGCGCCTGGGTGGCTCATTCGGTTAAGTGTCTGACTCTCGGTTTCAGCTCAGGTCATGACCTCACAGTTTGAGTTTGAGCCCTGAGTTGGACTCTGCACTGGCAGCATGGGACCTGCCCGGGATTCTCTCTCTCCCTCCCTCTCTCTCTCTGCCCCTCCCCACTCACATTCTCTCTCTCTCTCTCTCTCTCTCTCTCTCTCTCTCTCTCAAAATAAATAAACATTAAAAATTTGCTATTGGGGCGCCTGGGTGGCTAGGTCGGTTAAGCGTCCGACTTCGGCTCAGGTCATGATCTCACGGTCCGTGAGTTCGAGCCCCGCGTCAGGCTCTGTGCTGACAGCTCAGAGCCTGGAGCCTGTTTCAGATTCTGTGTCTCCCTCTCTCTGACCCTCCCCTGTTCATGCTCTGTCTCTCTCTGTCTCAAAAATAAATAAACGTTAAAAAAATTTTAAAAAAAATTTGCTATTAAAAAAAGAGTCAACAGAACATTGGACTGGAGTGGTAGAGGGAAAGAAGAAAACAGGTGGATGAGTTGGAGAGATTTTTAGGACGTATTATATCCAACTGACATACTGTATCTGGGGATGATGTAAGGGAGGCATCAGGATGATTTTTACTACATTCAGTCACCCACTAGAGATACATATATGGTGAGCTTTGTCTTCGTTCCTGCATGTCTTTTCTCTGGCTCATTATAAGATTTTCCCTTTATCATTGTTTTTGAAAATGCCATTATGATGTGCCTTCCTATAGATTTCTTCATGTTTCTCATGCTTGGAGTTTATTGAATTTTCTATACTTCAAATTTCCGCTAAGTTCACACACATTATGTACTCTTGTGTCATTTTGATAAATTGACTACTTTATAATAATGTAACATCCCTTTGAAGTCTGTTTTGTCTGATATTAATAGAGCTACTCTGGCTTTCTTTTGGTTAGAGTTTGTGGGGTATATTATTTTCCATCTTTATACTCTTAGTTATGTCTCTATTTAAAGTGGATTTCTTATAAAGAGTAGATAGATTTATCTTGCTTTTTTATCCAATCATTGGTAATCACTGCTTCGCACCCCCCTCAGATTTTTTGAGACATAATTTGCATGTAACGTTGTGTAAGTTTAAAGTGTACAGTGTGAGGACTTGCTACACATATATATTTAATTACTGCTTTTCAACTGCAATGTGTAGACCAGTTATGTTTGATCTAATTATTGATATGGTAGGACAGAAATCATCTTGCTAGCTGTTTGCTAATTTGTCTCTTCTCTTCTTGACAGCTTTCTCCCCTCTTTTCATGCCTTCTTTTTGATTATTTTTGTGCTCATTTTATCTGCACTACTGACTCATTAGTTATACCTCTGCTTTAGTGTTACTTTTTAGTGGTTGTTGTATGGTTTATGACATCTCGAACTTGCAAATGTATGTTCTTTTTCTAGCTGCCTTTGAGATATTCTCTTCACCTTTGGGCTGCAGCAATGTGAAGATGATGTGCTTAGGTGTGCTGGAAAGGGTAATTAATCTGCTCAGGGACCCACTGGGCTTTGGGGATCTTCGGTTTATTACAGTTCATTAATTTCGGAAAACCCTTGGCCATGAAATTTTCAAATATTTCATCTGCTTTGTTCATTTCTTCTCCATCTGGGACTCCAGTTTCACATCTGTCAGACTTTTGATATTACCCCACGATTCATGGGTGTCCTGTTCTCCTCCTTCTCATGCCCCTGCTCAGTTTTCCTCATTGTCTTTCAGTTTGGTTGATTTCTATTGTCTTAACTTTGAGTCCATTCATTTTTTTTTCTTCAGCTGTATCCAATCTGCTTATAAACTCTCTTTTTATATATAGTTTTCAGTACTTCACTCAAAGTCTCAATCTATGCTTGCATGTTGTCTACATTCTCCAGTGGCTAATATAATTAATAACTATTAACCACAACTATTTCAAACTGCAAGTTTGATGGTTCCAACATCTGTATCATCTCTATTTTTTATCACTTCATGGTGTTTTTTTTCCCCCTGCTTTTTCATGTTTTCCTAAATTTTATTGTTCAGAAGAGCAAGACAGATGAAGTTTACAAGTCTATACATGCAAGAATATGCATGACTCTTCAGACAGGCCATTAGTGTGGGGAGTTGATTCAGTCTAATGGATCTATCTGGGTTTGGGCTTTTTAAGGCTATAGTGACCTTCGGCGCACCATGGACTCAAATCCATCCAGGAGTGGGCTGCTGCCACCTTGTCCTCTGTGTGGGTAGGGAAGGCTGAGCGGTTTTCCTCAATGCCCTTGCTCTTGGCTTTCAACTGTCCCTGGAACTCTGCACCACAAGGGCTCTGCCTCCACACTCCTGAGCATCTCCAGCCAAAGACAGCTAGTGCATGTTACTCAGGGCTGGACTCATAGTAGGGGTTCTTGGTTCTCCGACCCAGACTTAGTCTTAGGCAGGTCCGGTCCACCAGGGCCTTGGGGACTGAGGGTTTTTTTGTGTGTTCCTGCCCTTTTCCTCCCCATGCTCACTAGATTCTGCCTTGGTGTCCCTGTGGTGGTGTGGAGAGACAAGGTGTTGGTGGCAGAGAATTTCTCATTGCCCCTCAGTGACAGAAGACATCTGCTTCATATCCGGGCAGAATCCTGGATCCAACCAGGTTTAAGGCCTTTGCTCAGCATCCTAAGGCCTTTCCTTAGGTGTGAGGGGGGATCTCAGGAAGTTAGCTGTGCTTTATTTCCATGTACCAGCAGCAACCCATCGCTACACATCTGTACCACCAGCAGTCTCCTGCCCTGTCCCTAATCTTTCTTTTGAGGACCCACTGGAGACCAGCAGAAAAGAGCTTATGACTGAGTGCACATTCTCTCATGTCTGTAGTTCCCAGCTATTCTAAGCTGTCACATGCGTCCACACTCAGCCTGTAAGAACTCATTACAACGTTGTCTTCCTCTTCCCCTTTTCACGGTCGCCTCTTCTTTATCTCACGTTCTGACAAATGTGAAATTGCTCACGTGTTTCATCTCTTCTTGGAGAAACCTGTCACTTCTGGAATTCAGCTTACCTGAATTGTTTTCTGACCTCAACTCTATTATGGATTTAAGAAAGTTATTACAGTCTTTTCTCATTTATAGGGAAAGAACAAACTTATCTTGGGGCTTTCTGCATCCTAAGCAGACCCAGAATCCTACTCTATTCTGTACTATTTCATTCTCTTCAATTTCAATGATGTTGCAATAAGGCTGGAAAAAATATTATATCCAATCTCTTGTATTTCAATCATAGGTAGTGACCACCAAATTTAAAAATTTCACAACCCACAAATTAGTCCCGACCTGTTCAAGGTCATAAAGAATGGATATAATGGATTGCTAGAATCAACAATTCAAAGTTTTCCTCTAGCAAAGGATTTATTTCAATAATGTTATCTATGTATCATTCATCTCAATATTAGCAACTCTTCTGCAGTTCTGAGAACAAAGGAGCCATTCCATTATACAAAGGAATAAAATGCATAAGAAAATAGATTTTCACTTTTTTAAAAAAAAAAAGACTCCAATGTCAAAGGACAGATTTACCAAGTATATTTTGAGAAATACATGCAATAAATGAGTATTTCTCCAAAGTTTCTGTTTTGATTGGAATGACATTCAATGGAAATTGTTTTATGAAACAACTGTCTATTTTGCAACCAGGTCTTACAACACAAGATTTTAAGGTAAAGACTAAACCCGTAAGGTAAGTGTAAGCATAAGGGAAAGCACCTGGCCACAAGGCAAAGAGGACAAGAGTTAGCGTAGGGCCTAGAGACCTGGAAATCACCTGAACACACAGGTGGCTTACACAGCGGAGCTCCCTTAGAAAATGGCCGTGGAGGTAGGCAAGCAGAGGATTCAGTGAAAAGCTTAAGGAAATCCCACACTATGCTGCTTGGATATGGAATTAAAACCAACAAAGAAGCCAGAGGAAAATGGAAAGATAACGGAAAGACCAGAGAGACAAAGAGGAAAGGAAATACATGATATCTGAGGGAAAGGTCCAAATAAACCAGTGCAAGTTCTTGCAAAGTGCCCTGATAATTTTATATATTATCTGTGGCCTTATATTTTAAACATTTTCTGGCTCTACTAAAGTCACAGTCCATGGAGTGAGGCTGACAAATATACCAGGTATCAGGGGTTATGGAAACAATCTCTGGTGCACTCTGTAGCCTAATTTACTGTCATAAACATTGTGGGAAGCAGAAATCTCTATGGCAGCTTGGTGTGGATATTCTCACTGTCAGCAGGGAAGATTCATTGCCTCCTCACAATACAGAGACCCCAACAGCATTTACCAAGACAGATGACTTGGTGACAGACACTTCAGGCTGAAAGTTAATAGTTAGCCCAGGAAGATGAAACACGAGAACATCAGAACTGTGCCCCTGGGCCAGCGCCTCGGTTCCTGCAGTCCAGGAGACGGTCTGAAATGAGGGCTCCACGATTGAGTGCTCCCGGGCAGGGATGTCACGCTGATAGCACCTCGGAGGCCAGAGAAGCGCCCAACCACCCTGGCCGCCCTGAAGAATCTGTTCTATACCCTTCATCCATGAATGAATTGAACCTCTGCAGTCCACCTGTATCCTGGCCAGTACCACCTCTTTGGCTAATGGGTTCCAGAACCGTACTTGCTTCCCTCTTTTGAAATCGTACCTCCCTGTTATTTATCCTGAGTTCACCACTCTTAAGCATCTAGTATTTATGGGTGCTAAACAAGCCTCAGCTTATCCTCTCCACCTCATCGTGACTTGATAAACTGATATTATCCAAACATAGCCTCATCTTTCCAATGAGACATCTTTTTGTCTGAGACTACATTCCTCCAGCTATCTCTTCTCCCACCACTTCCTCAATTTGTTGGGCTCTCGGTCCAGATTAAAAAGGAAAAAACAAGCCAGATCTTAATGACACAAGCTAATATTCTCCTGTCAGCCCCAGCTACCCTATCCTCCTCTATTTTTCTCCAGAACTGAAGTTGCACAACATTTGAACAGAAGGTGTCTCATAACAAGGATGATTTTCTCCCAAACCAAGAGGGAGTGAAACTGTTATTTCCTTACCAAATTTCATTCTCCTTTATCTCTGATAACATTTCAGATTTAACCAATGCCTTCAGTGTGACTTAGTGCTTTAAGAAGGTGGTATTACCTCAGGAAACTTAGGCAACAAAACCAGCAGAATAGTTCCTCTAAAAAAGGCTATATGCACAGGCCATGGACTTCACCACAGCACAGAACATGTCTGTACTCTGGAGATTTCTTTAGAACAATTGGATAAATTTAGCCAGCAGGAAATCTCATTGCTTTATCATTGTACTTCACTTTTGACCAAGACATAAAAAGCACTTAGATTTCAGAACTTACTTTTCAGTCAAATGAATTGGCCATTAAAAAAAAAAAACACCATTTTCCACGTGGGTCACCATTAAGGACTAGTCCTTCTTAGCAATCTCACCATGACCATGTCTATCAGCAACCACCCCTGGGAACCTGTAGTAAACAGACTCCATGCTTCAAGGGACCCATAAGATATGGTCTCTTCCCTTAAAGAGCTTGTAGTCCAAGTGGAAGAAAACGCCAGTATAATATGAAAAGCTGCTGGGTGAAGAACAAAATATGTGAGAGGTGAGAAAAGTCTGGACTAAAGCAGTCTGAGAAGCCCCAACAGGGGGACAGGGACTTGTCCTCCTCAGCCCGGAGGGGTGGTGGATCTTGAAGTGTGTGCATTCACAGGCTGAGTGTTCACACCAACTACAAGGACAAGTTTGGATAAAAAAGAAAAAAAAAGGAGTAGAACACAAGTTTCACTACTGCCTTATGTTGCTTTCAAAAAGCCATTTATCCTCTTGAATTCTCTGTTTTCTCATAATATGTTCTGGTTCAAAATGGCAGCTTGAACACATGTGGGTACTTCCTTCTTCCCCCTAACTCACTGATGACTATTGACACCTGGGATGGATCAATTTTTCTTCTTTCTTTCTTTCTTTCTTTCTTTCTTTCTTTCTTTCTTTCTTTCTTTCTGTCTTTTTCTTTCTTTTTGAGAGAGAGAGAGAGAGAGAGAGAAAATGAACGGGGAAGGGGCAGAGAGAGAGAGGGAGGGAGACACAGGATCCGAAGCAGGCTTCAGGCTCTGAGCTGTCAGCACACAGCCCCAGAGCCCCGTGTGGGGCTCGAACCCACAAACTGTGAGATCATGACCTGAGCTGAAGTCAGATGCTCAACCGACTGAGACACCCAGGTGCCCCTGGGATGGACCAATTTTTAACACTGCCTTCTTTAGGACAAAATTACTTTCAGTAACCGTCATGATATCCTCAGTTTGTTCCATAATTTACAATAAAAAATTGATTTATAAATAAGAAATTTCCATGTACAGATATTGTTATAATTTAATACAAGATTTCATGCACGAGCTACAATCTATACTTACCATAAAAATATTACACCTCACACTTTGCCCTGTATATCTCGGTTTTAAATTCAAACACAAACAAAAAGCTCAGAATGATCACATAGAGACAGTTAAAGTAACTCAGCTCTGTTTGTCCTTACAATACTGCACTGTCACTGCTTATTTCTTATCTACCGTGTAAATGCAGGAATATGTAGTGCCACCGGGACTGGAGACAGAAATGGCACCAAAAAGCAAGTCTGAATGATTCCAAAACTTTACGAACTTACTCTTGAAACAAACATGCAGAGCCGAGTCCCTTTGTGTTGAGATCAGTGTATAACCGGGAGGTTTTCAAATTAACTTCCCTGTAGAATCCAACGTTTGTTACAGAACAAGTAGTAAAAAATGTGCTTATTTGAAACATACATATACATTATTAAAATTCTACAGTAACCAAAGCAATTGTTTGGAAGTTAGATTTTTTGAAAATATATTTTTGGAGGGTAGGGAAAGCATTTTATCATTGACTTTGGTGATAATAAAAACCAGACTTCTTTCAGTTTGTTCTATTATTGCTTATAAATTCCCTCCTGGCAATGCACTCCTGTTGCTTGTGTCCTAAACGGAGTTTCCCAAACTGCCCCATCTCTAGTATGCCACTGCAGTAAAATAAAAAAAGTAAAAACATTATAAAAAGCACTAAGAATGGGAGTATAGTCATTTAAAATAATCCTAGATGGCTCATCCTGCCCATTAAACCAGGCTATAAGAGGTCACACCTCAGAGCATGTATAGGAGGAAGGCTGTCCTGGAAGGAATGCTTTGCAGCAGAGTTTATTAGAAGGAGCATGGGTGGAAGGGATGGGAGAGGAAGCAGAAGTTGTGGTGGATGAAGAAGTCCCTGTGAAATTCTGCTGGGTCGGCCTGATGGCACCCCCTCCCCAGTCACCCTGTCTCCTGAAGCAGCAATGCCAACCCCCATGAAGATCTGAGAAATGCTCCTGAAGGAATTAAGCAATCTGCTGGGAGGAGTCTGTGCCCCTACCATGAGAGTCGGTACCCCAAAGTTGACTCTCTTCACTTAGGCCTAGCAGAGGTGGACACAGGAAGCCCAGCAGACAACGCTCCTGGAATCTGAATCACCATCTCCTTCTGGAGGCGGGGGGGGGGGGGGGGGGGGGGGGGGGGGGGGTCTGAAGCAACAGAGGAAATCGCAGATCTGCTTGTATTAATCAACCTAGCTATTCCTTCTTAAATACGAATATCAGTCAAGGCTTCTGGGAAAGGCGCGGTGAACCAGCTGTTCAAAAGAAAGAATAAAATGGAAACAGAAACAGAAGATAATCTAGAACAGAGAAACAAACGTCAAAAGAATTCTAATTAATAGCCTCAGAGAGGTTTAACGGGAGTGGGCATCCATAAAATGAGAAGAGGTTACTATTTTTAATGTGATCAAAGAACAAGAAAGAGCTCATGGAAATAGACATATTATTTAATCCAAGGGCTGAAAGAAGCAGCTCAGGAACACTTTCAGAATATAAAAATTTTTTTAACACTTATTTTTGAGAGACAGAGTGAGACAGAGCACAAGTGGGGAAGGGGCAAAGAGGGGACACAGAATCTGAAGCAGGCTCCAGGCTCCAAGCTGTCAGCACAGAGCCTGATGCGGGTCTTGAACCCATGGACCGCGAGATCATGACCTGGGCCGAAGTCAGCCACTTAACCGACTGAGCCACCCAGGTGCCCTCAGAACACAAGTTTTAAAAAAGACAAAGAAAAAAGTGAAAATCGTACATTTAATGCATAAATGTTTCACTTTTCTCCAAATGTCTGTTATTGAATGAGTTAATATTAATATTGATGAATAACTACATTAAAACTTAAGAAATAAAGCAGTACAATCTGATTCTCTAGATGTCTGTACCTTATCACAGAGTCACAGAAGATTCATGCTAAAAAAAAAAGTGGAAATCATCTAGGTCAGTATTCCAATACTCAAACAGTATTCCATTGAGTACCAGGATTTGACAAAATTTTCTCAATAGGTTTAAAGGGAAGCTAACTGAACAAAGTCCCATGTTCTCACATCTAATTTAAACAGGGCTTTTTTTTCAAATCTGTTTTTTTTTTTTGTACTGGGGCTCTACATAAATTTCATTTGTGACTGAGTTATTTGCTACGGAACTAGGCAGAAGCCTGCAGTGCTAATACTTATATGTCCTATTGAGACTATATTTTTAAACTATTTATTCATTTATGTAAAAATACTGAGCACTGACTGCATGAAGGGGGCAGAAAAACAGGACAGCTAGTGGTGAGGTTCAGCCTTTCTTCTTGTCCCAAGCATCTTGGACGGGGCCCAAGCTTGCAGTTTAACAGAACAAAAGCTCCATGGTAAACCAGATTTTCTTTCTTTAGAAGGGTTTATCCTCCATGTGTTGTTTCTTAAGCATGCTCCTTGGGAATCTCACCCAACATCCCAAATGGCTAACTGTAAGATCACATATGGTACTCTTCCCCACAGGAGTTCTGATAAATTCAGTTTTCTCCATCTTACCCTATTTCCAATGCTGTTTTAGCACCTCATATAGATGGATATACTGGGCAGCCAATCAGCTGGCCAGCCAATCAGCTGGCCAGCCCCATTATCCGGCTTAGTGTTTTTAACATAAATGTTTGATAACCACAAGTTGAAATCAAGCCTCTCATTTGCAACTGAGGACATTGGGATCTAGAAGACAAAGTGACTTCACTAAGGTCACACACTTCCCCATTGTATTCAACAATGCTATCATGTTCTCTGACAGCTTCATTTGGGTATGTTTTTCTTCTCAAATAGGTGTCAGTGACCTTGGTTAAGGATCATTGCTTAGACTCTTTTTCCAACTCCTTCAGCGTAATGTTAAAATTAAAACAGGTGACCAATAAGTACTTGTTGGCCTGTCTTTTTAAAATAGTTTTAAAAATGAAAATAGATTTCCATTTTCAAGTTGTATGTAACAGGATGCAATAGCCCAACATTTCTGCTGCAACAATGAGGGGGAAAATAAGAAAATATTTTAAAATACCGCTCTTTTGAAGATTTCAGATAACTATAGAAGCAAAAATGGCTGAATCATCTAAATTCCTGGAGAAGAAAATGTTCTTTTTAGAGGGAGCTGACAAACACTGGCTGCTTTCTGTGCTGGTGACATTTGACAAACACGGCTGCTGGACTAGGTAGAGGTAATTTATTAATGGGAAACACAAACCAGTAGAGTGTGATAGTCACACAGACTAAGCTGAAGGATTGAAATCTAGTCAAACCTGAAATTTACCATAATTTTTTCCAATAGGACATCTGATGAGGTTTGGAAAAGCACAACATGCTGCTAACAGAAATTAAAAAGTGGTGGCTTCTGCTGGCAGGTATTGAGGAGGGGACCGGTTGGAAAGGGATATAAGGGACCTTTTGGTGATGAAGAATATATTCTATAAGTCGTCTTGAGGAGTGTGTCTGGGTAGGTAAAACCTCCAGTTCTCCCATACAGGGAAAAGCCCAGTTCTTTCTTCTTCCTATGAGCGTTTGACCTCTGTGTCTCCTTCACTGCTCACCATGAGCACAGAACACTTCCCTTCTGACACTACAGAGCAACAGGGGGTAGAGCGGCCTGGAGAGGTTACTCTGGGCATGTGGTGTTTGAGTTGAGTTATGAAAGCTAAGAATGGACAATGACATTGACATCTCGTTAAAGAAAGGAGGAAGGAAAGATTTTGTTGTTTCTTAGGAGCAGAATGGAGGCCATTGGAAGCCAAAGGAAGAAGTAGCATGAGGTGGTATGGAGACACCAGCAGGTTTCTGTAGGCCATGATAAAGTTAGGATTTCTTTTCTATTTATAGGAGGAAGTGATTGAAGGTTCATAAGCAGAGAAGTGACATGAAAAATATATGTATATATTTTTTTATCTTAGAGAGAGAGCACAAGGTGGGAAGAGAAGCAGAAGGAGAGAGAGGGACTCTCAAGCAGGCTCCACCATCAGTGCCTCAGAGCCCAACTCAGGACTAGATCCCACAACCCTGGGGTCACAACCTGAGCCAAAATCAAGAGTTGGATGTTCAACCAGCTGAGCTAATGAGGCACCCTGAAATTAAATGTTCTAAATCAAGGACTCTGGCTAAAATTTATGATTAGAATGGAGGCAAGAGAATACTGAAGAGGCCATAACAGTAGAGCTGATGGCAGCACGGTCCTGGGGGGCAGTGACAACAGTGGAGAACAGTGGGGATCTGAGCTCAGGGGTGTCATCATCAAGGCTGGCTAATGGATAGATACATGGGATTGAAGGAGGCCCTTCATCCTCATTCATCAAGTGCCTCAGGTCCTTAGGCTTCCAGTTCAGGACCTTCTCCTGCTTTCCTTATGTTTTGCAGATTTCTTCTTCTCTTGCTCTCATTCTTCTGTTATACCCTAAATACCTTCCTTTACCTCTTCCTTCCCTAGAATTCCCTTGTATTCTCCAGAGTGCTTGGTCCTTTTTTCTCTTCCTTCTACATATTCCCCCAAGCACTTCTTCCTCTGCCACAATTCCCAGAGTTGTATTCCCAGTTCAGACCACTGTCCAGATAACAGATCTCATTGCCTATCAGGTATTGGCTCCAAAAACTCAAAATGTCTACTCAACTTTCTCCTAAATTTGACTTTTCACCCAGTCATCCAAGCCAGAAGCCTGAGGGCTGTCCTAATTTTTTTTTCTCACCTCCCAATATCTAATCAGTCACAACATAGTATTTATTTTATCCTCTAATACTTTCCAAATCTTTCCCAGCATCCATCCCCACTGTTTCTTCCTTAATTCAGATACTTGACTTCTCTTACATAGATTGTTTCAAATATCCCCAGATTTCCCACTCTCAGTTCTCTTCAAATCCAACCTCTCCCCTGCCTGGGGAATGGTCCATATATTATACAATGCATTCTTGTGTTTCCTCTGTTTAAAAGTCCCATCAGCTCCATTGCTTCTGGGATAAAATACAAGTGGCTTGCATGGCATACCAGGCTGTCTATACCCCACTTGTAGCATGCACCTCACCTCCCGCTACTTCCCAATTCACGGTGTATGCTACAGTTATGCTGAATTATTTACATTCTCCAAATTCTCCATATTGCTTTGTGCCTAAAGAGCTGGAATGAGTATTTCCTCATCTGGGAAGTCTTCTCCCACCCTCACAGATTCCATCAACTTCTTCCTCATTTCAAAATTTTCTTTTGGACATTTTTCCTACATGCCACTAGTTTTAGACTGTTCAACCATGAATCGTTTGATTGTTGTCCTTTATTCTCTCTTATTCCTCTTTATTCTTTTTATTTGTCTTTATACAGTTCCTTGGATTTCCCCCCATGGGCAACCAGGTGTTAACTCCGTGTCTTTACAATGCATCCACACTGCTATGTTACAGGTAGTATATTGCTTCTAACAGATTATTCATAATATTCCAAGGTGAACACACCCACCACATTTTATCCATACATTCTCCAAGTAATGCACAATCAGAATGCTTTCAGCTTCTCACTACCATACTAAGGTGGCAATGATATATGTTCTCTCTTCTGCAAGTTGACTGTTCTTTGGCCTGCTAAGAATACATACACACTAGTAACTGAACAAAAAATAAGTCTCATTTTTCAAATCAGACATGCCATTTTTCTCTTCGTTCTCATTAGTAAATCATTTATTTGCTTGATACAGCCATCTTTTTTAGGTTAGATAGCAGGTTGAGTCTCCCAGGCTGATTAATTGGTTAAACTCAGGTTTTTGCACCTGCAAAGCAATGACCCCTGCAAGATATCTGTTCTCTGACATCCCTTTAATTTTATTAGTGGCTTATGGACAAAATCACTTGACTGAAACTTTTTCAAGTTTAAGTTATTTGGATTCACAAGAGCATTTTTCTCTCGGTTATAAATCAATGAACCCAGTCAAGATTAACTGCCTACACATGAGCTTCAAAAGATCCTCTATGGCCAGACAGAGTTGAAAGAAACACATAATTCCATAACACACTAAATACAAGCTGATCAAAGTTATTGGAGCTGGTTACCTAATACTGTACTTCCTCACTGTCATATAATCTGATTTCAAGTAGTTGGAATCTAAACACATATTGCTAGATCCAAAACCTCTTCCTTTGGAAATAAAATCACCATTTCTGTATCCTGACTGGTCAAAATGTGTATTTAGACAGGTCTAAACTAAACCCCAGGTTAAACATTTCTGAACTTAAATTTGTGAAATTCCATATGTTTTAGGAACTAAAGCAAAAAGAAAAGAAACATAGCTAATGAACCATTTCAAATAAGAACAGTTCCCATACAGAATCATCATGGAATCCTGGATGCAAAAGGAATCATAAATCCTTAGGTATTATGTAGCAAAGAGGGGCGTTGTTCGAGCCCTCAGAATTCCGAGGAGGTGCCAAGGGGCAGTCATGTGAGAGTTGAGACCCACAGGGTGGGTCTCCCTAAAGAAGCCTTCTTTAATCTGTTATACATATTTTAAAATTTTGTGCTTTCATGTAAGAGATGATTTGGAAAAAAGTTCCACTCCCTAAAAATAAATTGAAAGTCACTGATCTAGCCCAGACTTTTACACAAATCAGTTCCTCCTATGACATCCTTGACAGGCAGTAATCCAGTATCTGCTTAAACACTGCTGTCATTGTGAGTTCACGATCTCAAAGCAGCTCATTTCCATATTGGATATCTGGAGTTCTCAGAAAGTTTCTCCCTTCTAGAGTGCCAAGTTTACCTCCCCATAAGCTCTAGCCCCATATGTCCTCTGGAATAACACAGAATTTCTATTTGTGACCTCCCTTCTCCATGTCCCTTCAGAACTAGAAATATTCCACTTCTTTTCCACAATACACATTTTATTCACATTTAAGACTAACTTTAATCTCAAATCACATATCCATACATCTACATCCTTTTTGCTGATTTTACTTAAACTTGAACGCCTGCTTTGTCAAACAAAGACCGTAAACAAATATATTCCATGTCTGTTACATGTGTCTGTTACACAGGAACAGCTTTTGACCAAATTTATCAATCCTTCCCCACCCCTGACATTTCTTTATTATAAATGCAGGTATCAAAACAATCCTGAATACACTTTGGATACTATTAGTAGTCAGCATCCACACTGTTCAAATAATTAACACAATCTCTGACAACATATATTGTACCTGCTACTTTGAACAATTTGAACTGTAGCTCTTCCACTAAGCAAGATGGATAGAGCATGTCATTTCTGCTTTTCCTTCTTGAGATTGTTACTTTTCAAAGACATGTGCCTCCACAGCCATCTACATTTCTTGCCACACTTTCATTATGTAAACCTGAATTGCATTTCAGGTACTCCAGGTTTATGCCTAAATGACAGCGCCTTAAGAAGAGGGAAAACATGGGGCACCTGGGTGGCTCAGTTGGTTAAGCATCTGACTCTGGATTTCTGCTCAGATCTCATGATTTCTGCTCATGGCCATGAGATCAAGCCCTACATGGGGCTCTGTGCTGGGTGTGGAGCTTGCTTAGGATTCTCTCCCTCTTGGGTGCCTGGGTGGCTCAGTTGGTTAAGCATCTGATGTTGGCTCAGGTCATGATCTTGTGGTCTATGAGTTCAAGCCCCACCTTGGGCTCTGTGCTGACAGCTCAGAGCCTGGAGCCTGCTTTGGATTCTGTGTCCCCCTCTCTCTCTGCCTCTCACCTGCTCATGCTCTGTCTCTCAAAAATAAATAAACATTAAAATTTTTTTAAAAAAAGAAGGAAAAAGTAGTGCGTTTTCTTCCTGTTATCTGAAAACATAATGGGTGTATATAATATATACATATATGCATAATATATATATTCTTTTTTTAAAGCTTTTTATTATTTGAGAGAGAAAGAGAGAGAGAGGGACAGAGAGAGAGACTGAGCAGGGGAGGGGCAGAGAGAAAAACAGAGAGAGAATCCCAAGTAGGCCCTGCACTGTCATCACAGAGCCTGACGCAGGGCTCTAACTCATGAACTGTGAGATCATGACCTGAGCCAAAATCAAGAGTCAGATGGTTAACCAACTGAGCTACCCAGGTGCCCCTAAAATATATTCTTACAAATACCCAGGTCATGTTCACCAGCTAGAATTCTTTTACTTCATGCATGGATATATTTCATTGTGATATTTAAACAAGGCATTAACATGAATAGAAGGCTATTAATTTCAGACAAGTTTGAGATCCACTAAAATTAACTGTTGTATGTTTGTCTTTCTGGGGGTTATGGATGCCTCATGTTTTCCATAAACATTGATCATTAGACATCTTAGCCCTTGAAATGTAATTTTAATACTATACAAATGTTTCCATTTTGCTAATACTGGTAGATTCTGTGCATCTACTATTCCACTAGAATTACTTATTCCATTAATATTAATTTTTGCTACAAATCTAATAGGGGAGCTTCTGAGCATTTAGGTCCACATTCTACTTTCAGGCTCTATATTCTGTTTTCATAATTTGTCTGTGGAGACTTCCATCTTATCCTATGATGTGAAATACTAATATGTCTGTTTTGTGCAGGCTACCCAGGACTGGTTCCTTTAAACACATAGTTTTAAAAATCACCAGTGGAATATTCTCTTCATGTTAGCTGCTCCCTTACCCATGCCATCATGGCAACTTAGAATTGATCATTCTCTCTCCATCTCCTCCAAATACACATCTCAAGGCCTTGGATTTTCTTCCTTATTTGGGTATGCCCAGAGCATGAGCCCAGGAAATTATAATAGGCACTCACACTAGATTAGTCGGTAATTAAATTTAAAGTGAAATATCTGTTTTTGCATACTAGAATGAAAGAACGATAGGCAATAAAAATAGACCCTAAAGCCTTGCCTTGGATAAGCCTAACTATCAGCCACAAGCAGAAAACCTCACTTTCCTAAATCCACATTCCGACCCCTTCAAAACTCTACCTTTTCCTTAAGATGTGTAGAAAAATCAGGGGCACCTGGGTGGCTCAGTCAGTTGAGCGTCTGACTTTGGCTCAGGTCATGATCTCGCGGTCTGTGGGTTCGAGGCCCACGTCGGGCTTTGTGCTGACAGCTCGGAGCCTGGAGCCTGCTTCAGGTTCTGTGTCTCCCTGTCTCTCTCTGCCCCTCCCCTGTTCATGCTCTGTCTCTCTGTCTCAAAAATAAATAAACATTAAAAAAAAAGATGTGTAGAAAAGTCAGAAAGGCCACCTGAGATTTTCAAGTGTGTTCCCCAAGGAAGTAAAAGTCAATGAAAATCCAGCCATACAATTCCACTGGAAAGATCGAGGCTTCTGATAGCACCCTCTCAAAGGAACAGAATGTTTGGGCACCTGTGGGGACAGAGTGCCAGCACCACGTAGTGCTGTAACCAGTAGACTCATTTTAGGAATCGGAATCATATGCCAAGGCAGGTGGGAAAATAAAGAATAGGTGTTCAACTCCTAGTAAACCTTGCTGGAAGAAGAAAAAGTACAGCTATCCAGTTGACTGTGGGTGGTGAATTTATGAGAAAATTAGAAACAAAATCAGACTATTTAAAGTCTTAAGCAGTAGGGAACCTTGGAGAAAGAAGGTGTGAGGTTTGTAAAAAGCCAAGAGTAAAGGAAACAAGTTATGCCCCAGGAAAAACCACTCTATTCCCTCCATTTTGAAAACTTTGGCAGACTAGAGCATTAGAAAATGAAATCCAAGCTCAGCCCATGGTAACTTTCCAACCCTGGATCTACAGAACAAACACACATACACCTACACTTACACACGCACACACACGTGCACGCGCGCACGCACCCACACACTCCTGTTTAATTAAAAAAGAAGGCTGCCAAGACTGAATGAAAAACATCCTCAATGGCCTGAGGGGGCAGCCCTCTATGTGACTGAGAACTGAGAGCCTGGTAGCAGATGTCAAGTGAGACTATCAGCAGGAATATCTATCTCCCTTCACTTCACTGAATTTTACTCATGTCCATGTCTTCAGTTGCCACCTATGTGGTAGCAATGACTAGCAAGTTTTTGTGATCAGCCATGACCTCTCTTCTGAGCTGCAGTCTCGTGTATCCATGCACCTACTCCACATCTACACAGAGATGGCAAGAGAACACCTCAATATCAACATGTGAAAAATGAGCTTGTGATCTTTCCTCATGCCTGGTGCTCTTCCAGGTTTCCTTACCACAGGAAATAGCACCCTCACCTATGCCGCTGTACCATCCAAAATCCAGGAGTCACTGTTGTAGCCATCACATAAGTGTCTAATCTAGGGCCAAGTTGTATCAGTCTTTACCAAGTTCTCCATTCTTCCCATTCATCTTCACTTTTTTCTATCATCACCTTCATTTCTCTTAGCTGCCATCTTGTTTCATCTTGACTACTGTTCTAGCCTCTTAACAGATGTCTAACATTCACTTCCTTCTTCTAACAGTCCCTCATAACAAGCTTTTCTAATTCTTTTATGTTTTCCCATTTTTCTTAGGCTAAAGATCAGAATTCTTATCTTGGTCACAAAGCCTCTAATGGCCTGGTCCCTGCCTACCCTCCCAACATCAACATCAGCAGGTATCACTACTTCTTATTCTAATGTCACACCACACAATTTCTTCCAACTCTCCAGTATACCTTGCTTCCTCCTATATCAGTTTTTGCTGGAGTGTCTACTTTTTCTTGGGTCTCTTCTGAGCTGACCCACTGTCATTCTTCTGATCTCACCTGAAATGTCATTTCCTTCAGGAAGACTTTCTGACACTCAAACTGGATTGGATCACACATTCTTATGCCATTATAGCTCTTGGTACCTTTCTTTCCTAGACCTTATCACAGTAGTGGTTTTATATTTGAATATGTGTCCTTTTGAGTCAAGTCTGTCTCTCCTTATAGACTATAATTGCATGAACCATTGCTGGTCTTGTGAGCACTGTGTGCCCAAGACCCTGCTGCTGCCTGAGCCATAGGCATTCAACCAAAATTTTCTACTGTGTTAATGAGAGAATGAGAACTGACACTCAAAGTCTCAGTGCAATAACCCACCTTCCTTCTTAAAAGTCCAGCTGGGTCCAATGTGGTGAAGCCCAGACTAAGACAGAGCCCTAGCTGACTTGGCTGTTCATGCCTAAGCTTGGGGAGGGCTTAGCCTGGAGGGAAAAAAGGGGAACCCAGAAATACTCCTCTTAGCGCCAGCCTCACACCTGCCTCAACAACGATCCCACTTGAGCCTGGGAGTGTCCAAGCTTGCAAAACAAAAGTGAGGTAGATCTGGTCATGTGGTTCAGAAGTCAGGCGTGAGAGGGCACAAGCTCTCGTGGCACCAATAAGGGCAGGACTCATGACCTCTCACTGGGCAGCACACGTGAGGAGCCATCTCCGACATGGGTTCTCCCTGCTACACCATGATAGGAAGTTACCTGAACAACTTTGGCCACCATTTTTCTACTGTAAAGGAGTTTGGGCTGGTACTGTCTGAACAAACTTCTTCATTAAGTGGAATATAAAATAGGTTCACCTGATAACAACATCATCTTGTACATGAGGAATATTTAAAGACTGGAGTGTCTTGGCTGGGCTGAGATAAGAACCCATAAAATACATGAAAGGATCCAAATGACTAGTGTCTGCAAATATATCCCAAAAATATTTTTTACACTCTTTTGGTATGTCTAGTTCTGATCACATCAGGAAAACCAGATGTTAAGAGAAAGAATGAAAAAAAAAGAACACCACAAAACAATTTCTCTGACAATTTTACAAAAACAAAAATGAAATTAGATCATTCATTTCTCAAAATTCCAGAGTTCCAACTCTGATCTAAGTGGGTCTGCTTATCTGAAATTATACAGCAATAATGGTTAATGCCAAACTCCTGTTCCACAGACGACATGGAGAGCTTTGCTCCATCTTTGTGAAATTATTAACTAAAATGGTGAAGCATTTTAGGGGCGCCTGGGTGGCTCAGTCGGTTAAGCGTCCAACTTCAGCTCAGGTCATGAGCTCACAGTCCGTGAGTTCGAGCCCTGTGTCAGGCTCTGTGCTAACAGCTCAGAGCCCGGAGCCTGCTTCAGATTCTGTGTCTCCCTCTCTCTCTGTCCCTCCCCTGCTCATGCTCTGTCTCTCTCTGTCTCAAAAATAAATAAAAATATTTTAAAATAAAATAAAATGGTGAAGCATTTTAGAATTTATATATCACAATTATATGCATTGTATCACTGGAGTCTGTCAAAACCCTGAGAGGTTATGTGGGCAAATTTTATTACCATACTGATACTGCAATTGAGGAAACTGAGGCTCAGAGACATTCACTGGGGATCGTGTATTTTTTTCATATAAGTATTTTTACTTATCAAGCAATTGATCAAAAAATATTTGCTCTCGGCCTTATGCTGGAAGCTGAGGCTGACCAGGGTGGATAAGACACAGGACACTCACTAGTTACTGAGAATTGCTGGGGGACACTGTGTACACAAGAAGCCAGCAGCAAGCAGCAGGACCCGGGTGCCCACATTCAAGCATCAGTGCTGAGTACAGGGAAGGGAAAGGAAGAATGCATGGGGATAGTCAGCAAAAGCTACATAAGAGGGGAAGGTGAACCAACGCTATTTGCGAAAGCTAGAATCTCAGCAACCTGCTGACAGACAGCAGAATTGCACAAAACAGCGCAGCATGAACTTGGCATTGGGACTTGGGCCATTAGATCTATTTTATTACTGTTACTGCTGTTATTTTACTTTCCTGCCTGGAGGACAACTAAGGCCTATGGAAAATGTCCTTGGACATGATTCTTTTCACATGGCTGATTATCAAACATCTTATTTCACAACACCTCTACTTCCAAAATAGATATCAGTATTCTCATTCATTCTTCCCCTCATGCCCGAAAAAGTGGGGGGAAGCAGGTCAGTGCCCCCTCTCTTCAGATGGGGCAGCTCTTCCCCTGGGGGTATGCACCTGCACATTGCTCACTGGGGGAACATGCACCCTTATTACTTGCTTTCTACTCTGGGCTTCTGCCTCCTTGTCCAGTGGGGTAGGTATGGGTATGTGTGTGCATGTACACAAGCTTTGTTTGGGCTTATTTTGCTGTAATAGTCTGTCACTTTTCTTATACGCACTTTTAAATGGTGGAAATAGAAGACAGAGACTTGGACAAACGTCATAGAAAATTTACCTTAGAAGCTTGAGATTCAGTACAAAAGTCTAGCAGTTTCTCCCAAGTTCACATGTGAAATTAACAATCTTTGTTCTTAGCCACATGACCACCTTATCAAGAATCTTAATTCCAGAGCAATTTCAACACAGCTGGACTCTTTCAAGGCTGCAAGGAATTCCTAATAGTGCCTGTCATTGCTGGATTTGAATCATCTCTTAGGGGAAGGTGAGTGCAAGTTGATATCCAAAGCAGAGAGCTTCCCTCAGGGTCACCCTGTTTCACAGGTGTTTAGATCCCAATTTAGCTCAAGCCTAAATCCCTGTGATATCTTTTGTTCTTTTCTCCAACAAACACCTTCCTGGGTCCTGCCCTGGGGAAGAAAAGTGTGAACAGCATTTCCCACTTGGCTCATTAGGGATTCCATCCCAAGAAACAACCCCTCTGTATTCCTAAAGAACCCGTAAAGGGAGAGAAAGCTATTATATTAGAGCTAATAAACAATTTTAGCAAAATCAAAGAATACAAGATCAACATACAAATATCAGGTCTATTTCTATATACCAGCAACAAACAATCCAAAACAGAAATTTTAAAAATTCATTTATAATAGTATCCAAACGAATAAAATGCTTACAAATAAATTTAACCAAGGAGGTGCAAGACATTTGAAAAGAAAAACAAAACAAAACACTGTTGAAAGAAATTTTAAAATACCAAAATAAATGGAAAGACATCCTATGTTCGTGGATTAAAAGTTTTGATACTGTTAAGATGGCAATATTCCCCAATCTAAAAATTCAATGCAATCTCTATCAAAATTCCAATGACCTTGGGGTTCCTGGGTGGCTCAGTCAGTTAAGCGTTTGACTTCAGCTCAGGTCATGATCTCATGGCTTGTGGGTTCACAGGCTCATGTCAGGCTCTGTGCTGACAGCTCAGAGCCTGGAGTCTGCTTTGGATTCTGTGTCTCCGTCTCTATCTGCCCTTTCCCTGCTCATGCTCTTTCTCTCTCTCCCCAAAATAAATAAACATTAAACATTTAAAAAGAAATTCCAGGGACGCTCAGTCGGTTAAGCGTCCAATTTCAGCTCAGGTCATGGTCTTGCGGTTTGTGGGTTTGAGCCCCACGTTGGACTCTGTGCTGACAGCTCAGAGCCTAGAGCCTGCTTTGGATTCTGTGTCTCCCTCTCTCTCTGCCCTTCCCCCGCTCACACTTTGTCTTTCTCTCTCACTCTCTCTCTCAAAAATAAATAAACATTAAAAAAACAAAAAGAAATTCCAATGGCCTTTTATGCAGAAATGAACAAGCTGATCCTAAAACTCATATGAAATTGCAAAAGGCCCTGATTAGCCAAAATGATCTAGAAAAAGAAGAACAAAACTGGAGGACTCATATTTTCTAATTTCAAAACTACTATGAATCTATAGTAATTAAATGATATGGTATTGGTATAAAGGTAGACTCATAGATCAATAGAATAAAATTGAAAGTCCAAAACTAAACTCATACATGTATGGTTAATTGATTTTTGACAAGGGTAAAGAAAAAAAACATTTAGTGGGGAAAGCATAATCTTTTTAACAAATGCTGCTAGGACTCCTGAACGTACACATGAAAAAAAATCAATTTGGACCACTATCTCACACCATAGACAAAAATTTACTCAATGTGGATGGCAGGTCTATATATAAGAGGTTAAAGCTATTAACCTCTTAGAAGAAAATATAGGGATAAATCTTCATGACCTTGGATTAGACTACAGTTTCTTAAATATGACACCAAAATTGTAAGGAACAAAAGAAAAGATAAATTGAGATTCATCAAAAATTCAAGTTTTCATGCAAAAAACACTATCAGGAAAGTAAAAAGATATCCCATAGAACAGGAGAAAGTATTTGCAAATCATTTATCTCATAAGGGTCTAGTATCCAGAATATATAAAAAATTCTTACAACTAAACAACAAAAAGACTAACAACCCAATTTAAAAATGGTCAAATGGCTTGGACAGACATTTCTCTAAAGAAGAGATATAATGGCCAATAAGCACATGAAAAGTTGCTCAACATCATTAGTCAATAGGGAAACGTGAATCAAAGCCACAATGAGACACTACTTTATGCCCACTAAAATGGCTCTAATTTAAAAAAAAAAAAAAAAAAAAAAAAGTAAAGACCAGAAAGTAGCAAGTGTTGGAGAAATTGGAGAAATTGGAACCTTCATACATTCCTGGTGAGAATCTAAAATGCAGCAGCCCTCTGGAAAAGTTTGGTGGTTTCTTAAAAAGTTAAAAATAAAATTACCATATGACCTAGAAATTCTACTCCTAGGTAAACCTAAGAGTATTGAAAACACAAATTCAAACAAAAACTTTTACGCTAGCACTCATAGAAATATCATTCATTAATGGCTGATAATTGGAAACAAGCCACATGTCTATCAACTGATGAAAGGAGACATAAAATGTAGCATATCCATACAACGGATTACTATTTAGCCATAAAAAGGAATGAAATCATGTACATACTACCATATGGATGGCCCTTAAAAACATTATGCTAAATGAAAGTAGCCAGTCACAAAAAAGACCACATAGTATAGGATGTGTTCATGAGAAATGTCTAAAATATGCAAGTCCATAGGGGTTAAAAGCAGACTAGTGGTTGCCAGGGGCTCAGGGAAGAGGAGAATGAGGAGTGACTGCTTCATAGGTACAAGGTTTCTTTTCAGGGTGACACAAACAATAGGGAATTAGAGAGTGGTGATGGTTCCCAACATCATGAATGTACTTAAAAGCCACTCGTACACTTGGAAATGGTTAAACTGGCAAATTTTATCAAATCTCAGTAATTTCTTTTAAGAAAAAACAACCCAAAGACATGCAACAAAAAATCACACAGGACTAAAAGTGCTTTTTGACTCATTTTCTCATTTGCTTTCATAGAAATCACCCTATGTAGGGAGAATTATGCTCTGATGGTAAATTCAGGCTATGTGATGAACTGACAGGGGAAAAAAAGTCCAGAGATTTCAGAGATTTCAAAAATTGAAGTCCCTTCAATTCTCTGGGCTCCAGTTACCTCAGATGACATCCCAGTGTCCACCTGCCCGATGTACGGGCGAGGCCTGGTCTGGATCCAAAGACTACATAGAAAGCCCATGAGTCAGTCCTGTGCCTGACTCATCACGAGATGGGTTAATGGTAAAGTAGGAGGAGAGGGGAAACAATCCAGTTTTTCCTAAGATTTCCTCTGAATTATCCTCATTTGTGGGCAAAATGCTCAAGAATGCTATTTTTAAGGAGTGACGATATTTGGGGAAAATGTCCTCGGAGGAAGGGGAGGTAAGGACTGGGAGAAGTTTGCCCAAACCACAGGGCCTCTGAGCTACAGTCCACATCACCAGCAACAGCCCTAATGAGCTCTGTGTTGGACTCTCCAAATTGAATTACATAATACATTTCCGTTTCATTTCATGAATCACAACTTGGGATACAATGTTCCTGGGTTGCAGTTGATATATTTCAGAGATTACCAAAGATTTCAAAAAGAAAAATCTATTTTATTAAATTCATATGTAAAATGTCTGCATGTCAGCCAACTTATTTATTTTCAAATTTGGGATTTTCTTAAATGCCCTAGTTAGAGCTCAGTGTCAGGAGAGTTCCCGATAAACCCATTAATGAATGGTAAGACTGCAGTTGCCCCTGGATTTTTCATTTCTTTTGACAGCTCAGTTCCTGGTTGATGACGGTGGGTTTTATTCCAGCTGCCCCTGTTGGAGTCCCTTTGCGCATGAGAGTGAAGAAAGAGCTGTAAAGCTCAGAACACAGCTGAGGCAAAGTCAAACTGGGATGCACGGAACTACGACCCTGAGCCCCATATTCAAACAGTAACCGCTCTGTGGATGGCAGTGTCCTTGGCATCTGTCACTGCTCACCTCCCTTAGCTCAGTACAACCGAGGAGTTAGGGCACAGCTTCTGGAATCCAGAAGACACAGGTCCACATCCTAGCTCAGCCACTGTCAGTTATGTAGCCTTGGGAAGGTTATTTAATCTTTCTAAGCTTCAGGGCATTCGGCTGCAACATGGGACTAATAATAGTACATATGTCACAGAGCGGTTCCAAGGACTAACGGCAGGGGGTATGCAGAGTGATTAGCACAGTGCCTTGCACCTAGTAAGCAGTCAGTAAATATCAGCCATGTGTTATTGTGATTCCATTTCTGAAGCAGCAACTTGGAGTTGGGAATTCAGTTTTGGCTCGTCTAACACTTCCAGAATCGTCACTCATTTTCAACTTCTGATCAAGTTCAGTTTTGTGAAAAGCACATACTCCTTGAGACGTGACCTGGCTGTGCGTCATTAATTCATGTATTCATTCATATCCTCTGTGTGCCAGGCAGGGAGTTAAACAAGGGGAACAAAGTTGAGAACAAAACACGGTGTCTTTCCTCTAGGTTCTGACCGGAAAGACAGGCAAAGATTGAGATGGGGACAAGCTGGTTTGGTGAGCACCAATGTGATTTAGGTCCCCTGGGGGCGAAGAGGGGCATGTGACCTGGAGCAGGAAGCTGAGAGAACAGTGCCCACCCTGCCAGGCTAGGATGAAACAGAACTGAGGGAAATGGGAAAGGGCGATGTGTGGAAGATAGAGTCCAGCTGGGGAGATGCTGAGAACAGGTGCAGGGAACAGTAGTTTCCAATGTCTGTAAGTCATTGGAACAGGCACTTTATAGCTGTTACTCCAGCAAATATAACCCCCCATTTTACAGATGAGGAAATGGAGGCCCAGAGAGATTTTATACCTGGTTCGAGATCCTACAGGCAATAGTTAATGGCAGAGGCAAGACTCAAAGCCGACGGACCCTTCCCATAGGGCCATACCAGCCCTCTTACTGTATCACACATTCTATAATGAAGATGTAAGGGGCTGGTATCAATTAGAAGTCCAAAGAGGCTTCTTCTGGACTAGCACACGTTTCACCTATTGGCATTTAATAGCCTATGGGCTGTCTGATCACTATTTCTTCCAGAGCAGTAATGAGCAGGTGATAGGTCACTTGAATAGTACCTGCAATTCCTTTTGGCCTACATTCTCACAACCCCGACACAACGCAGGTGTGTTGGGGCACTTTCCACTCTTCCTAGGGAGGACAAAAACAATCCCTAGTTTATAAAAGAATAATGTAGCTCTTTTAGAATGATTGGATATCTCTTTTTTTAAACCCCTAAATACATATCAATGGAGTAGAACCTCTTAGTTATCCCAACTCATGGTTATTAACAACCCTGTGGATCCGGCTTGCTAAGGACAGCTCACAGCAGTAAGGGGCTGGTGTGTGTGCCTTGCAGGCCCCGTCCCTCAGTATGACACCCCTCACCTTATCTTGCATTGCATTTGTAGTTTATAATGCACTGCGCTTCCTCTTTCTTTTCTGATGCCCATAGCAACTCTGGAAGGGAAATAAGATGGGTACTTTCACCTCCACTGTGCAGAGTGCTTAGGGGACACTCATGATGTCACAAGGGCCAATCCTGATACCCCATTGCTCGCATCCCAACCCAGTTCTGTTCCCTACACCATTCTCTCTCCTAATTGCTCTGTTCATTTTGTACCTGTGAGGGTTAACTGGGAACACAGGAGTTCTGTTAAATATCACAGTAGTTAGTACATTTTAATCCTGATCCCCTAGCCTACTGTAGCTGCTGTAAAATATATGGCAATAATTTCCTGAGGCAGGGTAATGTATAAGGAATGTCAGGCCAGCCTCTGGGCATATTTGCCTTAGCTCAGTTTTATTAAAGTGAAACTTTTATTAAGGCATGTGGTGAATTGAGCAATCGGCATGATTCATGCTGTTATAAACCCATTGCTACACTCACAATAAATCAATGAGCCATTGTCGTACATTTGCTGTGGAGTTGGGAGAAACGAGGAAAAAATCAATATGGGGATATTATTCAGACCATATGAAAGTATTAAAGTGTATTCTGTGTGTATTAAACCTGGCCAAACTATATTTCATGTGCACTTTTTTTTTCCTATAAATATCTCCGTTAGTATCCTCTACCCTGTATTATTTGCTAATCCATATCCTATTGTGAAATAATTATAGGAAATATTTCAAATGCCACATAGGTCTTCATTACTTTAAAAATGCACTTCATAATGATAAATTTGCATAATAAAATTGTCCTGAGGAAAAAGCACTGACAATATTAACAATGAACCTCTTCCTTTACAAACGCACTATAGCTGTAACTCTGTATAATTAAAAAAAAAAAAAAAAATCAACCAACCAGAAGACATGACTTGAGCCAGAGAAAGGCACTTCTCATTATTCCTCACCTTGATGGGGACAATCATTGAGCCAATAGTAATCTCCACATAGTTGGAAATGATTATTGTATCTCTGTTTACCTGGAACCTCCCCAGAACGTTGAAATACGTATTGGCAAGACACATCTCCCTATAGCTACTGCGCGGGATCACCTGTGTTTCTGCATTAGGAAGTTTCAGGTTCTTCTGCAGGCTGATGTGAGTTGGTCACAAAAAAAGGGGTAGCCACATCTGGCTTCAAACGCAAGCTGCAGTACCTCTGAGATCATTCTCTGTTTTAGGAAGTAGGGAGCTGGGCATTCATTGCCACCTTAATGATGTAAAAGCGTTTCTGAGGGTCTCTAGCGCTCTCTGAAACAAAGGTTGCTGTTCACGAAACACCTATGCACTTACAGTGGGGTCTGAGGCCCTCTTCTAGGCCCAAAGGCAAAGGCATCATGTTCAGTCTTTGACAAGTGCCCTAAGCAGAGAAGACCATGGGCAGCGAGGGGAGGCAGAGACAGTTCCAACTGGAGATCTCAGATTTCTGGAGGAGGTTTTGAAGGATAGTTTTAGCTTCAGCAGCCTTAACACATGAACCAAAAATGTTTTCCCTGTCCTGGATTCGTTGGCTGTCTGTAGCTTGTCACCCAAGGGCTATCAGCTGGACAAGAGAATCCATAACTCCACATAGTTGGAAGTCAATTGGGAATCTCCTTATGTGACATCATTTTACATTTTCCAATAAAAAGAAGAGACCCAAATGCATACTCCTGGCACCAGGGACCTCAGGAGGTATCGTGATGACCCTAGTAAGGTCCGAAGCTTGTTGTAATCAAAAGGATTATGCTTATCCCCACGTAGAAACCTTTCTGTCCCACTTTGTTTTGTGTCTCTCATGTATGACAGGTTTAAAAATATATATTCCTTAACTACTTAAGCTGGTTGAGACTAAGAAATGCTATTTTGCTTGATTTCAAAAGAAGTAGGAGGTGGAGAGCACAAAATAAGGAGGAACACTGAATAAGAGAGCTGACCCTGTAGGAAGTGCAGGGTTAGGGAGGCAGGAACCAGTCTCCCCTTTGTCAGTTCACTCCTGACCCTGCCTGCTCCCAGGATACAGGATGGATGTCCCAGTTTTCTGCTGTCTCCCATGCTTCCATTTGGAGCCCAACTTATTGACAACAGGAGCTTCATTGGAGAGACCAGAGTGCATGTGACATAATCTTTGGCTTTAGTATGGTATGTGTGTCTTTCAGGGCATATGGTCCGAGATGATCCATCATGGCCTATGATGTCAGATTATCCACTGAGACTGAGGTCTCTCTGCAGAAATGCAATTATATTCAGATAATGGCATTTCCAGTTGTTTCGATAGACAAGACTGATGCTGGGAAGGAGTGACTGGTGGAATACTGGATGATATACGCACAGGGCAGGCGCAAGAATGAGGCATCGGGACCCAAGCTGTCGGTGAGTTTAGCAGCTCTTTCCTTCCCTGAACATTTCTCAGCAGTCAGCATTGGTTGCCATCCAAAACCCCATGGTCAACCATTCCATGGGCTCAGCCTAACAGCCCAGTGAGTCCCAGGCCACGCAGTGACTCCCTGACCTCCACTTGTCCTCCGGTGGCGCACTGCCTTCCTGCTTCACAAACCACGAGGAACATTTAGAGGGCTGGCTGCCTTCAGTGCTTTCCTCTGCCTGTGTAATTACCCCAATCATTTTCTTCTTCCTCTCAATCTTTATTTTGCTTCACTTTTCTACCTTTCATTCATTCTCTTTGTTTTTAAGGTTGGTTTGTTTGTTTTATAGACTTTTCCTCTAAATCTAGATCCTGCTATGGGTCTTCTAGCCTCCAGCACAGGGTTGAGGACAAACAGGAATTGAACACTGTGGCTTATCTGCTCAGTCATTTACCCAGTATTGACTGAGAATCCACACATCCTGGCTCTGGGTACTGGGTGTCTAAAGAAGCAGTATGGTGTGATAGGAAGGTATCCGTTGAAACCAAACTGATTTGGGTCCAAATAGCTGCTTTGTTACTTACTAAGCCATGTGGCCTTGGTTTCTCCATCTTGGCATAGTGCCTGATACATAGGCACCCACTGCAAGGGACCCATTATATCTATTATCATTTCTAAGCTGCAATCAGGACCCTTACAGAGTACATGTTTCTTAGACTCATAATCTTTTTGTGGATTCTTGTTCCAGATTGCTGAATTAGCTTAACATTTGTTTAAATAATTGAAAGGAGATTTCTGAAGGGCTTTTTCAAAACCCAAAGACATGGATACAACAGATAGATTCAGTGTTGATTAAAAAAAATCAGTGAATTTTTCTTTTTTGCTCTTGGACCTTCTCCTTCAGAGACCACCCCACCTGGATCTTATTCCCAGACTGACCCCCAGTTCCTTTTCTCTGCCTTGGGCCAGCAATGATCAGCAAGCCTTAGTAAATGTTTGAATTGACTTTCTCTTCCCAATTGCATGCATATTTTAAAAGGGGGCATTATAAGACCAAACTGCCCTTCAGACACTAAGGAAGGTGTCTTGGCAGATCTAGGCTGTGTCCTGTCCTAGGCCAAGCCAATCAGAATCTCCAGGGAGAGGCACAGGGACATTAGGCAATTTAGATAACCAGATCTATATCATTCACAAAACAAGGATTGGGTGTCCCTATGTCTGTAAAAAGTACAGTATGAGGCAAGAAAAATGTAAAACAGGATATCTGCCCTCAGGGAGTTGATACTGTACTTGGAGATTACATATATGTGTATACATATGTATACATGTGTGTGTCTATATATGCATGTGAATATGTACACGCACACACACACAAAGGCAAGTAATGATGCAAAGATATCATTGCAAATGAGGTCAGTGGGAATAAAACGCACAGGAATAATACGCCCAAGAAGATGGAAATAGTGAGGCATCTTGGAAGAATTTTGTATAGAAATTTTCAATTCTTGTTGTTATAGAAGTGTTCAAATATCCACACAAGCCAAATAAATAGTTCAGTGAACCCCCCATGGACTTGTCACTGATTTTCAGTGACTTTGCCTAACTTTTCACCTGTCCTCCTCCCCATTTCTCCACACTCCCCATTTCTCCCTGAGTTTTTAGGCAGGCACACAAGCCCCACGCTGGGCCCGGAACTGTTTGTTCCCATTTGTGGCAAGACCACACTGATGTCCACTCTTCCTCCACACCCATCTTGTGAGGACAGGTCTACAGACTACATTTGAGGAGCACTACTTTAAAGCACATGCCAGACATCGGGATACCTGGGTGACTCTGTTGGTTAAGCATCTGACCCTTGATTTCTGCTCAGGTTGTTATCCCAGGGTCATGAGATCAAGCCCCACGTCAGGCTCTGAGTTGGGCATGGAAACTGCTTAAGATTTTGCCACTCTCTCTCTACCCCACTCTTCCCCTTCTCCCTCTCTCTCAAAACAAAACAAAAAATAAACGTTCTTTATTAATTCATGCCAGACCTCAAGGCATGAGTTAGTAAAGAGAAAAGTCAGAGGATCCCAGACAAGGGCAGTGTTAAAGATGGTGTAGCCGTGGCGGGGAGCAAGCCTTATTAAAGGTACCTATACCGTGCCAGGAACATACATATGTGTCTCACTTAATCCCTGTGGCAGCCCAAGAGATAAATATTATCATTTCTCACTTTACAGATGAGGAAACAGAGGTTTTAAGAGAACAGGTAGTGTGCCCAGTCACCCAGCAATAAATGGGCAAAGGTGGGTCCCTAAGTTCTGTCCATCTCCAAGGTCATCGTTTTCTTCTCTGACCCTGCAACCTCCTTCTCACCTAGGACACAACCAAGGGCCAGCCTGATGAGAACATGGGAAGCACAAAAACCCAGTGTTCTGGGAGACAGGGATGGAAAGGAAGAACCAGGCAGCATGGTGGGGCTCGTAGGTGCTGAGAGAAGTTGTTTCCCTTTATATTACAGTGGGCAATGAGGAGCCTGTAAAAGTTTTGTAGTGACAACATTTATCATGGTAAAAATTAAAATTTTAGTATTATGAAAATAATGTAAAGCTGTTGTATAAATTTTGGATAATAGAAAAAAATCCTGTACAACAGTTATTTAAACTTCTTTAGTGTCTTTTTCCCCTTACTTTTATTTTTCACATCACATAATCATACTCTGCATACACACACACACACACACACACACACACACACACATATATGTTTTGGTTTTGAGAGCACACATGTGAGCAGAGGAGGGGCGGAGGGAGAGAGGGATAGAATCTTAAGCAAGCTCTGCACCCTGTGCAGAGACACATGCAGAGCTTGATCTCATGACCACGAGATCATGACCTGAACAGAAATCAAGAGTCGGAGGCTTAATTCCTGACTGAGCCACCCAGGCACTCCTCTGCATATATTTTATATCCTGTTTTTATTTAACATTATATCTTATGTAGCATGTTATTTTATAGTTTGTATCTCCATCACTTATCACGACCCCACTAGTTCATCTAGTAAATATATAATTAATCAAAAATCTCTTCAATGGGAAGCACTTGGGTTCTCCACAGTTTTGTGTTACATAAATAACGCTATGATGAACATCTTTATGCATACTGGTTTTTCTGTACTGAGGAACATTTCTTTAGGAAGTGGTCAAGACGTAGGATTACTGGGCCACATGAGCATGTTTACGGCTCTTGATGCGTGTTGCCAACTGCTTTCCAAAAGGATTATGCCAATTTACAGTATCGCCAACTACATAGGAGAATGCCAGCCACTATTGGATTCTGAGTGGGGAAAGGGAATCAGACTGTGAATGATTTCAACACATAAGAGATTTAACCTTGAGGGGCGCCTGGGTGGCTCAGTCTGTTAAGCATCCGACTCTTGATTTCAGCTCAGGTCATGATCTCACTGGTTCACGGGATCCAGCCCCATGTGGGGCTCTGTGCTGACAGTGCAGACCTGGCTTGGGATACTATCTCTCCCTCTTTCTCTGCCCTCTCTTACTCATGTGTACACTCAAGTGCACTCTTTCTCTCTCTCAAAATAAACAAATAAACATTAAAAAAAAGATTTAACCTTGATCTTTGATCACTGGGTTTTTGTAAGTATTGGATCACTAAACTGTATACCTGAAACTAAGACTACATTGTATGTTACCTATAAAATTAAAATAATAGGGGCGCCTGGGTGGCGCAGTCGGTTAAGCGTCCGACTTCAGCCAGGTCACGATCTCGCGGTCCGGGAGTTCGAGCCCCGCGTCGGGCTCTGGGCTGATGGCTCAGAGCCTGGAGCCTGTTTCTGATTCTGTGTCTCCCTCTCTCTCTGCCCCTCGCCCGTTCATGCTCTGTCTCTCTCTATCCCAAAAATAAATAAACGTTGAAAAAAAAATTAAAAAAAAAAATAAATAAATAAAATTAAAATAATAATAAATATGTAAAAAAAATTTTTAAGAGATTTGACCTTGATCTTTAAGGTATTAGGAAGCTATTGAAGGTTCTTGAGTAGGAGAGTGAGGTGTGAAAAACTTTGTAAGATTCATCTAAGGTTAGCACTTGTGAGAACTAAGGAGACAACAGACTAGTAGGTGCCTGGTTCTTGCATTTGTTATCACCTTGGGTAAGTCACTTGTCTTGGCATTTGTTTCTTGCTAAGTTAAATGAAAGTATGTAATAAATGATCTTCTATGGTTTTATAGCACTAAGATCGTATGAGTCATTTGAATTCTGAACATTAACTTAGAGATAATTGAAATTCCACAATTAATTGCTCATTCCTCTAAGTTACAACTTCTAGTAAAATCCCAGTTCTTTGGGGGATGGATACTACCTGGCACATATGTCACTATTTCCTCTCCTGAATTAATGGCACATAGTGCCCATTGATCATGGCTCTCTTTCTGGCTCAGAGTGACCATCTGCAAAGCACTTGGGCAGTCTTTTGCTAGTGACTGGTGGTGACACACAAGGGGAGGCCCATCAGCCATCCAGGCCCTGAACTAATGTCATCCCTGATTCCACAGTATCTAGAAAAGCAGGGCAACAGAAGTAGACAAAGCAAAGCGAGAAGGCATGAAGCACCATGCAACGTGAATCCTTAAACTGCACTCACTATGGCCCATTATGTTCTAAGAACTTTACAGAGACTACCTCGTCTCATCAACTCGGATAGATAGGTTATTATTAGCTATTTCACAATAAGGAAACTGAGGCATGCAGGCTATGGGGCATGCTCACAGTCAGGTGGGAAATGCCAAAACCCGGGTTGCGGCCTTGGCAGTCTGGCTTTGAAGACTGTGGACTCTGTCCTCCACTGTGACATGCATGAAGGGGGGGAGGAGACTGTGGGGACAGCAAGTAGGGGTGGTATGGGGACAGAAAGAGGAGGCCAGGCGCTGAAAGACAAACTGCTGATTCTGTCATTTTGCCACAAGAGGGCCCTGCGCTTACAATTCATTTATTCTCTCAATCATTAATTCCAAGTGACTTAAAAGATAGGGAGTTGGGTGGAGGGGGCCACTCGGTGCTCTGCTATGGGGATAACAAGGGTAAAATGAACATGAGCTTCCCAACTTCCCAAGAATTTACAAGTGGGCAGGGAAATAAGATCTAGGAAGCACCGGCTGACCCACAGTGGGATGAGAGGAGAAGATATGGTGGTCTGAGGCCCAGATGAGGGGTTCCTCCCTGCAGCTGCAGTGGCTGAGGAAAGCTGAGTGGAGCAGGGTCCCTTCCATGCATCTTCAGTCATAGGCAGGATGATGTGGATTCATGCAGGTAAGGATAAAGGCACCCAAGCAGGGAAGGCAAGGTGTGCACGGGCAGGTAACAAGTGTGTATGAAGAATGGAAGATTTGGCCTAAAGATGGGGATATAAATGACAGTGATGGAAATAAAGTTAAGACAACATTAGGCAGAACGAAAATAAATCCAAATTTCTGGCTTAAGACAACACACAGCTATTTCTACATCACAAACCAGACCAACAAAGTCTCCCTTATCAGCAAAATGGTTTACTCCAAGTGGTGTTTCTGGGACCCATGCTTCTTCCATCTTGTGGCTCTCAGTTCCCACAGGTACAGAATCCTCTGTTTCCAACTGACAGAACCAGAAAAAAAAGGGGATAGGAAAGGTGTACCCTCTTCCTAACTACCTTGACCCTGAAGTGACACATATCACTTTTGCTTACATTTCATTTGCAAAATTAAATGGGTGGGAAATGTAGCCCCAGTCTAGGCAGTTGCTTCCAAGAAATATCTGTATCTGAGGGTGGGGAGGACTGGCACAAACCTCGGTGCCTTGACCACAGAAGGTCTTAATGCCAGGCTAACAAGATATGGCATCATGGCATAAGCAAGCTGGCTTGGAAGGGTTTGGAATTATGTCAGCAAAGGTTCCCACTTTGGAAAGAGAAATCTGGCAACAGCATGTCTCCAAGGGATGGAAACAAGGTAAGAAGGGAGAATGGTAGGGGAAGGAGTGAGGGGGAGGGGCACTCATACCAGGAGGTTCCCAGGCAGGAAGCAGCAGTGATTCAGAACCCCTACAAGGCCTGGCTGCTAGGACGAGACCCGCTTTCTTCCTGCATCATTACAGAGGTATGAGCCAAAGGCACGGGGACACGGCGCAGATATTCAGCTCCATTAGGTTTGGATGGAGCCAAAAGAAAACCAGCGAACCCACGAGTTCTCGGGCAGATCTTTCCTGGATTTGTCTCAAAGACAGCGTCCATCCAGGCTTCATCTGCATCTGGAGTGGAGAGCGTCTGGGACTCAAGAGTCTGCTGGTGGACCGTGGACATGGGCAGCTGCCAAATGTGGCCGAAGCTGCCACCGGAGATCTGTTTTCACAGGTTTTGTTTGGAAACTCAGTGTGGGGTTTGGGAGCAGCTGGGAGATTCTGAGTAATTGCGTACCCTGGGGGTGGAGGGAGGCCAAGTACAACAGCCTTTCCCAGAGACCCAAGTGAGGGCAGGCAGGAAGTCAGGTGAGGCCACCCGAGGCCCAAGGCTGGAGGTCAGCTTCAGTGCCCTGAGGATGAAGCTCCACCCAGACACAGACACAGTAGCTCTGATGCCAACATGCTGGGCACCCTAAGCCCTGCTCTCAGCCCCAGGGCTCACTTTCCATATCAGGGAGTTTGGGGTGCTTTATGTACTATAAGGGGCCCTCCTTAAAGTATCAGAACTGGATACCCTGAAACTTAAATAGACCAGCAGATGATCTTTTGTTCTGCAATGTGTTTCCCTTTAGGCTCAGATCAAGTATCAGCTTTGAAGTTTTCCTTGACCTTGTTCTTTTCTGCACCCCAGGAAGATTGATCATGCCCTCTTCTCCACACTCAGGGCAATTCTACCACCAACTTAACATGTAACCATCCATATTCAATCACCAAATGTTGCTTAAATACTTGATGGGTGTTAAGGGCTGTGGATAGAAGGATCAAGAAGCTTCAATCTGTGCTATCCTCCTTGGGCCCTGAGCTCCCTCTAGGCTGGAATGTGATTCCTTACTTTTGAACATCTGCCTGGCTCAAGAGTGCTTGTTAATGTTGATGGAACTGAACTGGATTCACCAAACTATTCTGCTCTCTCCAGTGGAAATCGCCAAGAGATACCTCAAAATGCAAGCTCTATAAGCACATTTGAAATCAACAATTTCATTCTCCTGCCCTTGACTCCAGTTGGCTGCCATTGGAAAGCAGCCCTACATGCTTCATTGTGTGCAGTGAGATATCGCTGCCTATCATTTCATTACTCAGCATCATTACTGTCGGGCAGTGTGAGAACAGAGCATTTCAGGACGGCCTTAGGAATATGCCTTCGTTATCCAGGAATGATTTCATCTCAAACGAGATAATAATCACACTGGTGCCAAAAAGCTCTGTGTTCTAGTCTAGCCTCGATGACAGAAGCCTTGTGATCTGGGGCAAGTTACACAACTCTCGAAGATCTTAATTTTGACACTTCCTCTGCAGTAAAACGAACACTTGACTTTCAGCTCCAAAGCGCTCTTATTCCCCAATACTAAGATCTTGTCCCTCGATCTGAGTTTTGGAATTTAATTCAACATTAAGTTTTTCCACAGTTTAGACCCTCTGTGCTGCTTTTTTTTTTTAAAGTTCTATTTCTTGGGGCGCCTGGGTGGCGCAGTCGGTTAAGCGTCCGACTTCAGCCAGGTCACGATCTCGCGGTCCGTGAGTTCGAGCCCCGCGTCGGGCTCTGGGCTGATGGCTCAGAGCCTGGAGCCTGTTTCCGATTCTGTGTCTCCCTCTCTCTCTGCCCCTCCCCCGTTCATGCTCTGTCTCTCTCTATCCCAAAAATAAATAAACGTTGAAAAAAAAAATTTAAAAAAAAAAAAAAAAAAAAAAAAAAAAAAAAAGTTCTATTTCTTAATCGAGGAATAAAAAGACAGCCTTTTTGACCAGACAGCCAAGATCCCCAGGTGGACCCCTCTCTGAGAAAAGCACATATGTCTGTCAAGATTCTGAAAAATGTATCTTCTTCAATTCCTGTGTTTTTCTTTAAAAGAAAATATATAGAAACCGCAAACATATTTGTATCATTCCCATATGATGCCTTCATTCTTGAAGGAAGTGTTGGATTTTCTTGTTCTTTGGCTCAAAGAGGAATGGGTGACATCAGTGAGCTAAAACTGCAAGTTCTACTGCCCTCTCCCTATTAAACTTGAATGTTTACTTTCAGGGGATTGGCCAAGAAAAGTCCATTTGGGCTGGAACACAGCATATTTAGTCTCAGAATTAAGGTAATTTCTTTGGAAGAGTTTCAACCAAATCAATTTATTTCAGAGATGTTGGTGTTGGGTCCCTTTTAAAAATTCCAAAGCCCCAGGCTTTTTAACTGTACCTGCTCTGCTAACACAATCCCAAGCTGGCTCTCACTCTGAAAGCCATATACTCTAGGTGTATGGGATTCTGTGATGCGTGCCTTGGGTGTGCTAGAAAAAGGTTGCCGTTTTACAGGCTGAATGTAGATTCATAGCTGCATGGGCTCCCTAGATACTGAAGACCCAAGGGCCTGGCGAGTCCAGACAAGATCCACCCCTCCTATCTATAAATTCCCTTCAATAATAATATACATTCATACACATTATTTTCCACTTAATTCTTGTAAAAACTTTGTGAAGCAGACAGATTGGTATCATTACATCTGTTTTTATCAAAACATACAGGGGTTTGGTGGTATTAACTGCCTTGGCCAAGGCCTCTTGGCTGCTGAATGGCAAACCTGGAAGTGGTCTTCTCGTGAATAGCACTCCTGCTACAAGCCTGTCCTGTCCATCAAATCAGGAAGAATTGAGAGTGAAGAGCTGTTACAAAGTGCTTACCTTTGAAGATGCCCCTTTGAGAAAACAGAAGAGAAATGTCTAAGTATGGTTTGAAGACCATCTAGAAAGCTCTTCCCTAAAAGTATTTCCTCTACTTACTTGTCAATAACACCAAAATTTTACCATTAGAGAGTCACTTCTTTTAGTAAAGGACTAGGATTCTTGTAATTCTCTGAGTTTAAAAGGGGCCCATCAAAGAACTAGGGTATTGTCTAGTACTTCGAGACCAACATTTAATTGTGGTAAAATGAGTGAGCATTCCTTCCTTGTTCCCAGTAGGCATGTTTTATCATGTTAAGACAGTAACTATTATCTGTATTTTACTAAAAGTTGTCAACATAAATCATTCCTCTCAGCCAAACTGACCTCTTTCCTGTCCCCGAAACAGCTAATAACCATTACTCCCTTGCTCCAGCCACTACTCCCTCATCAGATCCTTTAACAGGATCTTGTTTTCCCCAGCTCTAGGGCTGGAAAGTCTATGGATTTTCTTAGAGATGACCTATTCTTGTTTCTTGTTCAGTAGATGAGTGAGGAGGTTGTTTGAGTTGCCAAGACCACATAATGGACTTCTGCCTAAATGCTGGAACCTAAGACAAATGCATTTTTTTTCCTGAACCTACTTCCATATGTCATTTTGAAGTAGTAGTAACAGCAATTCAGAAGCCATTCCACAGATAGCTTCCTCTCCATTCCTTATTCCCTTTTTTGTGTCAAAATCCCTAGCACCCTTCCCTGCCATGTAGAAGACCCATGAGGATGTATGCAACTGAAAACTGTCCAGTTCTGTGTAGATAAATTTCTCAGGCAGAGAAAATGATATCAGGTCCAAATCTTGCTCGTTGATGATCTAGTAATCAAAGTTCAAATCCCAACTATGCCACTAACTTGTTAAGTAACATGGCAAGCTGCTACTCATTTCTGGGTCTCAGTTTCTTCACCAACAAGGTAAGGAGTATCAGCGGCATTTCTGTTGGCCGTTTCACTTCTAAAATGCCAGTACTCAACAATCTTTGGCTCTAACTGGGTACTAAGAACAGTAAGTGGCAGACATGATCTTACAAGCTCCTTGCTGATGACCAGTGTTCCTTTTCCTGTGAACAGAGCTTTTCTTTTCCTAATAAAAGATCATACTTTCCCCACAAACTGGCATTCACAGTGAAATGTACATAACTGGTGCTGATTCTTTCTTGAGAGTCAGGTATGAACCAAAGCAGCTGCTGACAAGTGGGCATCAGGTGACTGAAAGACGGGGAAGAGCAGAATGAAAGTCCAAGGAGAGAAGAGTGGAGAACTCCAAAGGTGGTCTTTGCTGTGGGGTGGCCTTGGCAGGTTAGAGGGCAAAGGCAAGCCTAAGTTTAACCTTTCAAAGCTTCAAATGAAACACCAGGGCATCTGGCCTGCCTCTGTTTGCCAAAACAGCCACCCCTCTGGAGTGCAGAGCTGCTTGAGATCCATCAGTCTCCAAGGTCAGAAGGTTAATGTCCCAACCTGACTCAGGTCACCTCTCTATGCCCCCTCTGAAACTTCAGCTCTACATTTTTAAGATGCATATAATAAAACGTGACCCTGAGGTCCACCCCATTAAAGGATAAAACGGTAATCCAGATACATACAACATCTCAGATACACGGAGGCTCCATTTGCCTCTGTTCGGAAATGGAATGCCGACAGATTTATGATAATTTGGATATTGTCTTTCTTCGTGTACTAAACATACTGTGGAGGAGGCTGTGGAAAGTGGAAAAGAACCTCAACTGTCCTAGTAATAATATATGGAAATGCCCATGGAACTTAAGATAAGAGGCTTTTATTTCTACCTATGACACACATTCTCATAGAGACCGGAGAAACAGTTACGGCCTATTTAAAATGTGGTCATTTAACCTGCTTTGAATGTCACGCTAGGCGTAGGCTATAGGTTACTTGAAAGAAAAGAGATGCTTTCTTACTCATCTGTGAATCCACCGAAGTGCCCAGCACAGCTCCTGGCATGTAGTACATGCCCAGGAATACTTACTGTGGTTGACGAATGAACTTGAAAATAGCCATTGGGGAGCAGTGTGTTAACAGAGTGAACACAGCACTAGATTAGGGGAGTTAGCATACCTGCATTTTCATCACAATCAGTGCACTGAAGGCAACCTTGTGTAACTTCTGAGATGGGTCTTTGAGAGGCCTTGCAGCCTTCCCCCTCTTAGAACTGCTCTGACATTGCCCTTCAAGGAAGCCAATCAATCTCCTAGAGGGTGTGAGGTCACATGGAGAACAAGGACCCCCAACCAACAGCCGGTACCAACTTTCGAATGTGTGAATGAAACCGTCTTGGACCTTCTGGCCCAGCTGACCCTCCAGCTAAAATCCATCATGAGTGAGCCCAGGAAAAGCAGAAAAGAGACTGCTGGGCCATACAGAATCATGAGAAATAAAATTTTTGTTTGTTTGTTTCCACCCACTAAGTTTTTGCATGGTTTGGCACACAGCAAGGGCTAATGTAGCCAGGAAGTTAGACGAGGTAGCTTCTAAGGTGCTGTCAGCTTTATGATTCTAAAACCTTAGTATAGAGCTAATAGTGAGAATAGAACAGCATTTCTGGAAGCGTCTCTATTCTGTACCATTGGTTTTGCAGAGGAGGAAACAGACACAGAGAGGAGAGGTCATTTTCCCAAGTTTGCCTTATATAATGCTTGATTGTGTCACATAGACTCTAAAAAGAAGAAAAGCAGAGGCTGGCCCATTGTCCATGCCCCCGGAAGTGTCCCTCCACACACTTGAGAAGATGGTGCTTCTGCTCTGTTTGACAGGACCAAGGAGAACTCCCTTCTGGAAAGCAGCCAGTCCATTAACGGACAAAACCCCAAGAAACAGCCCACACCATGAGACCATCCTTCCCTTCAAAAGACCCTAAATCTTTGTACCTTTATCTTAGGACAAAATTCAAATGTAATTAAAGAGTGCGTCTTAAATCTGGAGAGACTGGCTTTCCAGCACGTGCTTCTAATACACATTTTGTGTCCTAACAACGACTCTCTCCTCTCTCCACTGTATCGTTTCTACCTGCCTTAAGTAGTGATGGCTGCAGCCTAAATGTGTGCTGTCTGCTGCTTTTATGTGCATCTCTGAAACTACTGATGAAAATTCTTCCCCCTGAAGTGTGAGCCGTTACTAACATACCATACAGTCTGGCATTGATTTAGGGCCAACCTGGGAATTTCAGGGTTGGGCTTGGATTTATCTGAGAGGAGTTAAATGTTTGGGGCAGGGGTGTAGTGCTGTTCCAACAAAATGGCAAAAGTAAACTTCAAGATGAGTGTCAGTAGAGAGAATTAGAAGAGACAATTAAATAAATACCTGGATGGAAATTCTGGGTCCGGTGCCATCAGCAGAGCACACAACATACATTTTAGACACATTCTAAAGACAATTTCAATAAGTCATCTGAGAAGATGAATCAAATAAATCCCAAATCTTAAGAACAGATTGGTTGCTATGTGGCTTCTTGCAAGTGGACCATTAAATCAACTTTTTTAAAACTAACAGTTTCTCCTGTCATCACCAAGTGAAGAAGTGGAGGGGGAAAAAAATCAGTTAGCCAAAGGAATGACATTCAGATGTTGAAAGGCTGAAACCTGAGGAACACTACCAAACTGTTGCTAAAAAACAACAAGGAGCTGGTGTTGAAAATGAAGACACAAAGGAGCGTGCTCTCCAAGGCTTAACGCATGGTCTGTGCCCACACATGCTGACTGGCATCAGTGATCTGCCTAAGAAAACACAGTAGCTGGTTTCCTTCCAGAACCTTCTCACCTATGGTTGTAACTCCGTGTGACGGTGGTGAATCTGGAAGGCGGATGATGACCTGCACCTCCTCACACGGCGCTGCCTTGCATTTCTGCAACCAGCAGTCATCTGAACCTCTGGTTTTGTCTGACCCGTTGATCACTTACCACCTTATACTGTAGGCTGTTGGCACATCACAGACAGATTCACTGGCCCAGGAGCTCCTGCACCCACCAAAGGCAGCACAACTGAGGACAGAAAACGCCAGCATCCCCCATGGGCCTGAGGACATGGAGTTGGCAGCCAGGGGTGTTTAGTCCCAGTCTAAACTATGTGACTGAAACCCAAGTCAGAATTCTTGAGAGAGCACTGGAATAAGAATAAGAAGACATGGAGATTAGCCCAGCTGTGCTAATAACTGCCTGAGAAACCGTATCACTCAACCGCTCTGGCCTCAGTTTCCTGATTCAGAAACAAAATGGTTTGAGTAGATGATCTCTCTAAAGGTGGAACAGAGACGCCTTCTCTCCCTCAAAAACCACTCTGCCATGTTAGCCGTGCGATCTCAGCCCACCTGACCTCAGCTCCTCAGTTCCTCATCCGCAAAGTCCTAGAGTCATAAGGATAAAATAAGTTATAATGTGTTACAAATTTAGGACACTATCTGGCATGTAGAGATTAAGTATTTAATATATGTTAGCATAAATAAATATGTTATAACTCAGTTGTTCAAGTAACTTGGAAGCAAGGAGGAAGCAAACTATGGTAGCCCTCTGATAGCATGAATGCTTTTGAGATTATAATAGGGACTGGCCGCACCTCCCCATTTCCCCCATAATGTGTCTGCTCATCTTTCTTCAGGTGCTTTGTCACTTTTATGGAATTATTTTTATTACAGATTAGCTTTTCTCTATTAATCTTTATTGAAGAATAATCATAAAAATCAGCATACTTTTGTGTACTTCAATAAAGAAAAATTGTCTTGCTTGCTTGTTTGTTTAGACTTTGATGTGTCTTCTAACCTTTGAATGAGTTTTACTAACCAGGCACTTAAATGCATGCCCATCAGAGATGTATTAAAACACACGAACAACAACTTCTTCATGTTTATATGTTTAGAAAAAGAGAAAATGAAAGCAAAAGAGATTTAGGAATTTCTCTTACACTGAAGAAACACCTGTAAGGAACTGAGTCATTTCTTCTATTTCTTTTTATCCTGCTAAATACAAATGTAATGGAAATTCTCTATCACGTAAAATCTCAAATAGCCAATCCTTGGGTGGGAGGATTAGAGTAGGGTTTTTTAAATTTCCATCATTATAATATCTTTAATTTCCAAATTTTCCAACATGACCTTGTATTTTATAATAAGAAAAAATAATGTAATTTTTAAAGGTACTCATTGGTCCAGCAATCAGCCAGACTTGTACTAACTGTTCCATCCACCAAACAGAAGGCATCTCTTTGGGGGCCAGGAAAACTGCCAAGAGAGAAGGTAGTGTCTCCCTCTTGGAACTGTACAGTTTACGGAAGAGACAAGACACACAGATAGAGTGAACTGAGATACATCTAACACCAAAGGGGATGTTCAGAGTAAATAAACCTAAAGCAAGAGAAGGAGTTGGAGTTTTGGGGCTTCTTTGTAGTAGGATCATCTCTATCCTACATTCACTAATTTCACAACCATGAGCTTGAGAGTGTCCTGCTCACCAGGCCCTGCTGTAGGCTTCAGGGGTATAATGATGAAAAAGATGCCCTCCCTGCCCATATCAAAGCCATTGGATAATAAGGAGATACAGAGACTTAAAAAGATCATTTTAAATGGGCTGATGAATGGATAAAGAAATTGTGGTTTATATACAAAGTGGAATACTACTTGGCAATGAGAAAGAATGAAATATGGTCCTTTGTAGCAACGTGGATGGAACTGGAGAGTGTTATGCTAAGTTAAATAAGTCAGAGAAAGACAGATGCCATATGTTTCACTCTTATGTGGATCCTGAGAAACTTTACAGAAGACCATGGGGGAGGGGAAGGGAAAAAAAAGTTAGAGAGCGAGAGAACCAAACCATAAGAGACTCTTAAAAACTGAAAACAAACTGAGGGTTGATGGGGGGTGGGGGGTGGGCATTGAGAAGGGCACCTGTTGGGATGAGCACTGGGTGTGGTATGGAAACCAGTTTGACAATAAATTTCATATTAAAATAAAATAAAGTAAAGTAAACTAAACTAAACTAAAATAAAATAAAATAAAATAAAATAAAATAAAATAAAATAAGATAAAACAAAATGGGTTACTGAGGGTGTGTAGTGCTCTTTCATACACCTATTCATTCAACAAAAATGCACTAAACAGTTTTCCTGTGTCAAACACACAGAGAGAGGCATGAATAAGAATCAAACTGTGTCCTCAGTGAAGCTTCCACGTGAATGGTCAAGGATACATTGCAGCCTCCAGTGAGATTGCAGAGTGTATATTGTTACCTGCCTTCCATAAAAAACTGAAGCTTAAGCTAATGTGCCCAAAGCCACACAGCGACTAGGGGCAAATCAGGGCTGGAAACCAGAACCTTTGGGGCCCAGTGTTTGTGGAGCCTTCACTTCTCCATTGTTGGCTTCCATGGAGGCAGAAGTCTTTCTGAACTACTCTCATCATGAGAGAGCAGCTGTGAGACATCCCTTATTCCTGAGTGGGAATAAAAAACCACGCATTTTAAGGAAAGCACGAAAGGTTTGAGTGCAGCCATCCACCCACCCAGACATTCACCTAACAGACATTTCCTGATGCCACTTGGCCACCGTAGCCTTCCATGGGCCAGGCCATTCAGAGCTGTTCACATTTCCAGGGCACCTGGGTGGTTTAGTTGGTTAAGCGTCTGACCTCGGCTCTGGTCATGCTCTCATGGTTCATGAGTCCAAGCCCTGCATCAGGCTCTGTGCTGACAGCCAGAGCCTGGAGCTTGTTTCATGTTCTGTGTCTCCCTCTCTTTGCCCCTCCCCCACTTGCTCGCACACTTTCTCTCTCTCTTTCTCAAAAATAAATAAACATTTTTTTCAAAAATTCAGAAATGTTCACATTTCCACATCAGTGCATTTCCAGCCTCCCTGGGCTGGGAAGATTGTCAGCTACCAAGTGGGAAAAAGAATGTGATTCAGTCACATGAAGGAAGGGTGCTCAAAGCTCTGAGCTGAGACCCACAGAATTAATTCCACTACATTCTCCAAGCCTGAACTGTGGTTTTGGTGACGAAAGGTTCAAACCATTGCTGCTGGAAGAGCAAACCTACAGCGCCATCCACCTTGTGGAGAGCGAGCACGTAGATGTGGTTTTGTATTCCATGTCTAGACCCTCTGCTTCCTTCTAGAGGTTAGGTGTGAGCAGAGAAGGCCAGGATGGAGGGGTTTGTGGGGCATTCTCTTCCATCTGTTCTGAAGCTGCCCCTACTGAGGTGGAAGGTGCTAGAAGATTCTTCCCCAAGTCACTGTGAGAGTCAGAGCTGTGGTCAAGAAGCATATGTGCTCACCCTCTGGGTGGGTGGGCAGTTCAGCCTACACTGAACATCAAGCCTATTTCTGTTGTTTGCTTCTTTCTCATTTTCGGCTCTTCTGAGCCCAGGTTTAAGTGGCAGGTGGGGCAGTGCTAACTGCACTGGGCTGGCTCCCAAAGCCAGAGTTCCTATGCACTGACTCAGGGGCCTGGGTCAAGTCCACAGTCTCTCTGAGAAAATTCCTCATCTGCACATGACCGAGAATTTTCGGAAGCTGATTTTGGCAAGTGCTGACTAGTGGGCCACGCTCTCTGCCCAGCACGTGGTAGGCATCACCTCACTTAATCCTCGCATCCAGTGAGGGTGCTGTCATTATCCCTGTGATAGAGGTATGAGAACTGAGGGCCGGAGAAGTAATGTGCCAGTGATGGAGGCACTGGTGAGAGGAGGAACGAGGTCTCTTCCTTTGCACTCCAGGACCTGAGCTTGTGTCTCGGCGGTCAGACTTGCATCGTGCAGGCCATCCCTCATTACGATGGTTTGGCTTACGAGTTTTTGACTTTACAAATGTGCCAAAGTGGTATGCATTCAGTAGAAATCGTACTTTGGATTTGGAATTTGGATCTTTTCCTAGCCTGGCAAGATGCAGTCCAATCCCTTCATGACACTAGGTGGTGAAAACACTCCCCGTCAGCCACATGACCATGAGAGCGAACAACCAATATGCAGACACCTCTTCTGCACCCATACGACCATTCTGTTTCTCACTTTTTGTACCAGTATTTAATAAATTACATGAAATATACAATACCTTATTATCAAATAGGCTTTGTGTTAGATGATTTTGCCCAGCTGTAGGCTTAATGCAAGTGTTCCGAGCACATGTGAGGTAGGTGAGGCTAAGCTATGATGTTTGGTATGATCAAGACATAACCCCATTGTAAGTTGAGGAAGACCTGTGATAACTCTGTCTTATTCCTGATTTCATTGGTAATGATTTTTCTGTTTCTCTGTAAGAAGGCTGTTAGATGTTGGTGACATATGAATCCTTTAAAGCATTTTTTAAGGGACCCTTCTCATTAATTTTAATGTTCTTGTTTGCTTTGACTTGGGATGAGCCTATGATTCCATGTTCTAAATGTTTTAACAAACACATCAGATAAAACAAATAAAGCCAAAACAATAAGGTCTCAACATCCTAGTGCTAGATGTGTAGTGTTTCTCAATTTTCCTTAATAATAACATCGCCTTGGATGTTTGTTTTCAAAAAAAAATCACCAGACTTCTCTCCTGGAAATTCTGGCTGAGTAGTATGGAGTGAGGCCCAGGAATCTGGAATTTTAATACGGTTGCTAGGTGTTTCTAAGGAGGAAGATGTGCACAAGTTACCATAAGGCAAACTATGTGTTATGGTGGTTTTATAAAACAAACTTCGAAGGATATTTGAAAATTTTAATAAATGAAATAGACTAAATAATACAAGGACCACCTGCATAGTTTAACTCTGACAACCTAGCTAGAATAGCCCAGGCCCTGGAATCCAGAGGCCCTGAGCAGTGACCCCAGTTTTTGCATTAACTAGCTTTTTAAATTAGACATGTATCTTTCTTGTCCTAAGTTTTAAAAGAGCTTTATCAGGAATGAGTGCTTAGTAGATATTTTTCTGAGCCTCTATTGGTATGGTAAGTAAAAATAAAAGTACTGAATATGTGCCAGATACTGTGTTAAGAACATTATAGTTATTATCTCACTTAATCCTCATAAAACCTCTGAGAGAAAGCACAACAGATTATTGGAAGAAGATCACGTGATATGAGTAAACATAAGCAGGCTAAACTCTCTTAACAAAAAGCGGAAGACCTTCTCAGGTCAAGTTAGAAAGTGTAACAATGATAATATGTCACCTGTAAGTGCAACGAAGTAAATGACACAGAAAGGTTAAAGGCAAAAGGATTTTACCCAGATGTATCAGGAAAATGCAAATAAAATTAGAGCAGGATTAGAAGTAACAACATTTAAAGGGGGCAAAAAATATTAAATGAGTAAAGCAATACTTTTCATATTGAAAACTAGTAACAATCGTATAAGTCCTAAATACTTATGTGCTGAATAATTTAATATTTAGGTAATAGTTTTTAAAAACTATTTTAATCACAAAAAGAATGCCAGCAATGAAACTCACCAATGCAAATTTGGGGGAACCAACCCTAAATTTTCACAGGAGAACAAGTTGAATAATGTGCATTGAAAGCCTCTGTGGCCTGATTTCACCAGCAGCTTCACCTCTCCAGGTCAGTGTCGTCCCTGAGATCCTACCTGTGTCACCACAACAGGATTCCCTAGACTCTGCTCCCTCTGACACATGATTCTCCATGGAGCCTTGTTTTCAGCCCAAACCCTATCATATCTATTTCAGAAATTCTTCAATGTTACAGCATGGATCCCCGGTTTCTAGTGTGCGTGTATACAGGTATTTTTCTAAATGTGTGTATTTCATTAATCAGTTCAGTGGACAATGGGAACCCCCAAACCCTAACCTCTTGTCCAGAAGATTCTGCTTGAAGTACTTTATAAATGTGTTGAGAGAAATATTTTAAAATAAAATAAAAATAAAACAGCTTCTTCGGTGCCTGCTTGCTGCAGACAGAGCAAAAACTCAAGGCTGACCTTGGGATAGTCCGCAGGAAGGTGGGTACCTCTCAGCAGTGCACTTGCCCCAAACCCAGGAGGGACCACAGGAGATTTCAAAGAATGGCAAACTCCCTGATGTCTCCTAGGCCTCAGTTCTGTATCCCAGATGACAGTGGAGTAGACAGTTTAAGGAGGTGTTACAAAGTAGTGATCGAGAACACACACTGGACAATTGTATCACATATTTGAAAGTTGCTAAGAGAGTAGATCTTAAAAGTTCTCATCGTGAGAAGAAAAATATTTTTGTAACTGTGTGTGGTGATGGATGGTAACTAGATTTGCTGTGGTGATCACTTCACAGTATACACAAATGATGAACTGTTGTATATCTGAAACTAATGTAATGGTACACGTCAATTACATACCAATAAAAATTTAGAAAAAAAAAAAGAATACACACTCTGAAATCAGGCAGGTCTTGGGCAGATTATTTTGAACCTTAACATCCTTGTGTGTGAAATAGGGAAAACATCTCACAGGGTCTGTTGCAAAGCAAAACAGGAGAATATACACAAAGCACCAAGCAGGGGAGTGCACACTTGATTTTCAATAAATATTACTACTGATACTATTATTGCTGGTGTTATTAATGAGACTAAGGCTTACACGAAAAAAGCGGCTTCCAGTTATTGGAAATACTCCAAATCCAAATATTATTTCATGTCAGAGAAAACACGGTTAATTCAGATGGCTGTGGGTGAGACAAATTCAGAGAGCACTCAACAGCTTTACATTGTTGCAGCTCCTCAAATGTTAAATTGAGCTGGTGACATGGCCCCCTCAGCCAGCCACACACGTGGGACAGCTGCCCATTCACACAGCACTCGCTCACTTGGAACTAGGAGGAGCCGGGTCCTGTCCTCCTCTCCTGTATTCCCCCAGAATTGGGGTCTTAGCGCTGACTGCGCACCTCTCTTGCTGACCCTGTGAGAGTCTCTTCTCTTCCAAGGTCAAGTTCAGGAGGCTGGTGAGGATAATCTCCAACACTAACCCCCTGTGACCATTATTCTTTCCTACTGTGACAGTCACTCTACTGCGAAGCTGAATTCCCAAAGGCAGGGGAAGAACCACCTCAGTAAGGAGCCACCTCTCTGGGGCTCACTGGGCCTCTAGTCCAAAGTCCTGTGCTTTTCTGTTTCCTTCCATGAGGGTATCACCTCCTTCTTGTCCATCTCCAATGTGTCCCCAAATGTTGTTTGATTCCATGAATTACAAAGAAGTGCGTTTGGAGACGCTCAAAACAACCCCTTGGGAATATGAAACCAAACTGGGACATTCAAAGGCAAGAGTGTCATTTGCAGTCAAAAAATCATGATAAAAGCATTACAATACTGGAGATTCCCAAGGGTCTGAGGACTACTGAGGCTGGAGAAGCAGGCTCTGAGGTCTGTGCTGGCCAGGGCCAGGAAGCACACACCTTGCACAGTGGGCGGTGAGACAACAGAACCAATAAGACGTTCTCAAATTAGGAGAGGTAAATTTGGAATAGCAGACCAAGTGCCAGCAACTACTGAGCTCTCCAAAACAAATTAGCTCAATTCAATTCTCCTTCATCAGAAGTTGGTTAGTTAGATAGAGTTAATATCATCCTGCCCCCTTTCCATTTCTCCCTCATTGGAAGAGCTGACAGAATCCCAGGAAAACATCCTGGTCCAGCGACTGTGCTAGAAATTAATTTTGGAGACTGAAAGGTTGCCATGACTTGTGTGGGGACACCAATCTAAAATGCTGGGGGTGAGAGGGTGGCTGAGAAACATGGGCTATCTTCCAGGTCACACGTTCATTCATTCATTTATCCATCCCACCCAGCAACATTTGCAGATGGCCGCATGGCAGGCACGGGGGTGAGGGGCAGCATGAGGGAGGTAGCAAAGATGGCCTGTAGGAGCACCAGGAGAAAAACCACAGGGCCTCACAGGGGCACAAAGCACAGTGCCAGGAAAAAAGCAGCAAGGGGGAGAGCATTTCTGGCTGGTGGCGTCCCAGGAACTGGGCTTGGAAAAACGAACAAGGCTTTGATGAGCAGAGAGGAGGAAAGGCCAGTGCTGCTGGAGAACCCAGGCTGAGCAGGCCCAGAAGGCGGGAAACCCCACAGGAGCCAGTGCACTGGCTCCTTCCTGGCTCCACCGGGGCCAGCACCCAGGTTTCCTACAGCTTCACTTCACCAGGCCAGGCGCTGACAGGTAATAGTTGTCCCTTGACTGCACCCTGGAATCAGTCAGCCCTCCTCAGTAGTGCAAACACTACTGTGTTGAGTCCTACCTCCAGAAAGTCTACTTAAGGCACTGAACTGGGGGTGTGGCCGGGGCATCAGGACGTGTCACAAGCCGCCCAGGAGCTTCTCATTTTGACTGGGGATGAGAACACCTGCTCCAGGTGATCCTCACTGCTCCAGGCCCTGGCAAAAACCACGTGGCCTTCACCCAGCCTCCTCGGCACCCCTGAGCAGTCCAAGAGACGACAAGCGGCTCCAGGAAACGTGAAGACCCGTACCCCACACTGGAGGGGCGGGATGGCATGGTGGCTCCTGTCTTGGGGTGCCTCCTGCACACGCTACTTAGTGACTCTGGCAAGTACACACCTCTCTCAAGCTCTGGTCCCCTCCTAGTAACAGCGACCACACAGAAAGAGCAGTGATGGTAGAACACTGGGGTCCCACATCTGTTTGAGAATCTAAAAGCTTCGGATTCTGTCCTGAAAAGAACGTACCTGCCCATACCCAAATGTGAATCCCTTTTCGGAAGTCAGCAGACTCCACAAAGATCCTCCACAGACAGAGGTTAGGCACGCCTCCTGCAAAGGGTTTGAGGCTTGCCTCTCACTGGCTCCAGAAATTTTGCTCTGGTTAGGGTTTCATTCACGCTCAAGCTCTTCTGAACCTGTTCAGCTCTCTTCAGATCACGAGGTGGGGTGGGGGAAGGGGGGGCGGTTGGCAAGACTGGTTAGGAGCGCTGAGTTTCAACCAGGCTGTGCAACAGATACGTAAACAGAGCAAGGTGAATGCGGAGGCCGCTGCATGGTGAAGAGAATGAGAACCAGATGCCCCAGTTCAGGGAAGAGTGGAGAGAAAGACAGCTGCCCGAGGGGGCTGCTCTGTGGCTTACCCCTAATCAAGGCTCCCAAGGAACAAAACCAGAGGAAGGCAAGACGGGAAATCACCGCCTCGGAAGGACTGGGAGCGGGAAGGTGGAGGTGAGGGAGCGCCGAGGTCAGAGAGAGAAGAAAGGCGGTCTTTTCAGAAGCCTTAAAAGAAGACCTGGGGGAACCGGACAAAACATGTCAGTCAATAGGTATTACTGATTTCCTAGCAGAACAGCAGGCGCTGTGGATCAGCTAAGCAGGAAAGCACCCTCCCTGAGGAGTCATTATATAAATTCCTGTTGTGTCCATAGATGCGGGAGGCACTCATTCAAAAAGAAAATATGTTTTATGAATTTACCAGTGGTGATGTTTCTCCTCCAAGCCCTGCTGATAGCCCAGTACCCAGAGCTCTCCTCTCCGGCCGGGCTCATGTCCTCCGGGCCCTCAACCACATCCTATTTTTGCTGCCCCCACATCCCCTTCCCGAGCTCTTGCTCATATTGTGCACCCTAGAGCTGCCCGACCCTTCCCCTCCTTCCAGATGGATTCTGTGTGTTCCTCAGAGTTCGGTTTTGCCACCTTTCAGGAAGCTGTCTCAGATTCTTTTCATGCACTCTGGGAACACACAGTTTTTCCATCCTCTGCACTCCTATGATGCTGACTTGTCTGTAACACCCGTCTGGTATTATTTACACACTTCTTTGTCTTATAGATATAACAAAATAAAAAGGAGAGAGGAGGTCACTAACCACAGCTGAGGTTTATAGAAGGAAAGTTGTATTTAATGGTGGTCTCCTCAGCTCCACTGAACATCTTTGGATATACACATTTGGGAGCAAGACACGAGGCAAATTCAGTCACTTTATGTCAGTGTTTGCAAAGATATGGTCCACAGACACCAGTATATGAATCACTTTAATGGCTTATCGAAAAATGCAGAACAAAGTTTTCATACAAGGAAGCAGAATTCTAGAAAGAGAAAAGTCTATGAGTTAAAAAAAAAAAAAAAAAAAAAGGCCCTGGGACTTCACAGAAAAGTTGGAAAGGTATTTGGACTTTCGTAAGCTAGAATTCCCAAAATGGGAGTTGGGAGCTATGTCAAGCCTAGATCTCAAGGAGCACAAACATCCCCGCTGAGCCTGAGGTGTGCCTTGCCTTTCCTGCACTTGAAGGTAAACCTGTAGCAGTTAAAACTTTCATAGTACACCCCTAGCTCCATGCCCTACACTTAGAAGGTGTTGGGGGGTGTGTGTGTGTATATAATATACATATATATGTATCTGAGTTATGGGAATTGACAGTTTGAGAAGAGTGTAAAATAATAGAGAATTGGTCCAAATACAAGCCACTCAAAACACCGACATCTTGAAAAAGAAAAAAATAAGAAAAATATTCTAAGGTGATTGACCCAATTTTGGAAATTAGTATCTCAGTTTTAAAAAGTTATGCATGGAATATCAACACATATTATATATATATAATTGTATATATAATATATATCAGCTTTTATATCTTGATCTATATCTGTATCTATATCTATATATCTATTCCCAGAGAACAGAATAAATTAAAGTGGTCTACTAGAGCATCTCAAATTGTTTTCCATCAATTTACAGGTTCCGTATTTGAGGACTGTGACGTCTTGTTTTGCAAGCAGCATAATTTGGAAATGCTTGCTCATCCTTAAATTTGGAGGTCGATAATTTCCTATTGGATACGTTGACTTTACCAAGTGTCTCAAACTGCCATCAATATATAGATAAGGTCTCAGAGTGAACTACAGTCTGATGTTGTAAGGTCTGGGCTACATTCCAGATGTGGCAGAAGATCACCCCCAGTCAATTTCAGAATTTACATCTGGGTCAAGTGCCTGTGAGTGTTGACACATTGGAGGAGTTGAGCTTTCCATTGGTCAGCAGTGGGTAGTGGTGCCACAGAAATCCATTATGTGCTCCAGCTGTTCAGTACACAGTACAGGGTTCCTGGAATGACCATGTGAACCAGATTCAAAGTAAAAGAGCCCCACTGAAGTTCCACCATACCCTCATCCCCATCGCCTATCACCTAAAGGGATAATGTCAGTCCACTGGTTTTGGCCTCTGACACTGTTTGTGTATTACCCCTACCTCCATATCTACATCACAGATTTCTCCGTCTGTCACATCAGCACTCCAAATCTTTTAATTCAGGACAAAAAGTATAGGAATAGAATTGAATATTGTAATTAAAATTCTTAAAACCACCTAAAGAGACACAAACGACATGTAGTCACAGTTCCCTAAACCTTGCTTCAAGGTCATATCAATATCAATATCAAGGTGACATCAACATGTTTATACACAATTCAACTTTCTCAGTTTATATTTACTGCTGACCAACCACCTGTAATGAAAAGAGCTTCTGAGCTGTCAAGAAGACAGGATTCAGTACATGAAAAGTTCACTCTAGAGCTCTCAAGAGGGTGGGGAGAACTTCTGATCCCCCAGAACTTCTTTTTGAGGCAGCACCTGAGTCTCCATTGAAGAGCTGGGAGTTGCCACTCCAGTTTCCCTGTGATCAGCTCCTGTAAGCTCTTAGAGTGACACAATTCATGGCACCTGGTCTTTGTGACCATAGTGTTCATGAGTATTCAGCCATCTATCACTGGGGTGCTGCTCAATTGTTTGACTGCTGATCCCTTGCCCTAAGATAGTCCAAACATGGTAGTGCAGATTGGAGTGGCAGAGGAGAACCAATATCACAGGGTGTCATGTGCTATAACACACAAATGGACACAATGCTATAGCTTTCATTTTGCCTAAACAAAGGAGGTAAAGTCAGACTGGGTGCTCGGGGACAGGTGATGGAGAGCTAGCAAAAGCTGGGGGCACAGCATATGCAAAGGACCAGAGGCCCACAGTGTCACTATAAAGCACCAAAAGAGGAAGAGGAAGAGGAAGTAGAATGAGGGATATGACATCAGAGAGCTTAAGACCCAAATGCTAAGGACCTTAAATGCTAGGCTAAGCAATTTGGGCTTCACTTGAAAGCGATGGGGATACACTGAAGGCTTTTGAGTTAAGGAGTATCACAGTCCAATGTGACTTTTAAAAAGATAATACTGATCTCACTGAGGGGTATGGGTAAATTGGAGAGGTGTGGAATCAGAGATAAGAAAATCTGTTACAGGATCAGGATTTTATTTAAACAGACCAGGAGAGAGGCTGTAAGAATGCATTTGGTTTTGAAAAATACATACAAAATAAATTCAGTTGACTACTGACTAATTGAAATTTGGTGTGTGTGTGTGTGTGTGTGTGTGTGTGTGTGTGTGTGTGACACAGAGAGAGAGAGACAAAGAAGACAAAGATCCTAAAGATTCAATATTTGTTGTATTATTAAGCTAAAAAAATATGTGGCCCAAGGCAGCAATGATGAGTAGAAATGGAGTGGATATTGGGTGTGGAGCCTTGGTAGTCCTACTGATGCCACCAGAGAGAAGGAGATTGGGCTCTGGAAATGGAGGTGAGAATCATGGGCAGCCCCACTCTTGATTTTGGCTCAAGTCATGATTTCATGGTTTGTGAGTTCAAGCCCTGCGTTGGGCTCCATGCTGGTGATGTTGTGCCTGCCTGGGATTCTGTGTCTCCCTCTCTCTCACTGCCCCTCCCCCACTCACGTGTGTGTGCTCTCTCTCTCTCTCTCTTAGTAATAAATAAATAAAAACTCTTAAAAAAAAAAAAAAAAGAGGGCTATAAGGGACACAGCCCTAGGAGGAGACTGATGAGTCAGAAAAGTAGAAAGTGACCCAGGAGAGCAGAGGGGCAGAGACCCAAGGAAAATAAAGGAACAGCAATGGGAAATGCCTCAAGGGTCACCATCATAGGCCACTTCTTCCATTATAGTGACAGTGACATTTGGAGCATGCACCCACCCCCCTCTAAAATAAGACTCAACTTTTGATCTGACTGCAGTGTGACAGGTCTTCCAGGTGTCACCCAGAAGTCAGCTCTAAACAGGCTCTCAGCTGTGGTAGCTGTGGGAGAGAAAGGGACGGTCCCTATCACCTTTCTAAATGTCCACCTTTCTAGATGGACATAAAGTTAGGGATGTGCTTCATCTAGGATAACCAACTGTTCTGGTTTGCCAGGACACAGGAACCAGGACAGTACAGAAGGATCGCTTCTTTCCGAGCCAATGGTAACTATGGGAACCAGAGTCCGAGGGCTGATCGGAGATCAGGTCCCACACACAGGTCTGGACTCCACACAGGGGGAGGCAAGGTCCTTTTGGGGGCAATGGGTCCTCTTCATTTGAAGGGGTTTTGATTCTGGACTTTTCCAAGGCTAAGCAAGAACCCTTCAGGAATTTCCTGGGGCAAATGCCTGGAGCTAACACGTATCCCAGCAGTAAAGATCGCAGAACGAGATGGCCTTTGCCAGTTTCATACCAGCCTCCTGATGATTCCCTGCCCTGTGTAGGTAACCACAGGCTTGGGGTGACAGGGTGTTTCTGTACCCTACAGGTCTTATGCACCCTACCTCCCACTGGTTCCCACCTCTCTGCTGCGTCAGCCAGTGTAGACACATCCTTAACCACTCTCATGCCATTGTCTCCACGACCCATCTTGGCTTAGGCTTTTCCTTGCCAGTATGCTCTCTCTACTCTCCCAAAGGAACTAGTAATAAGACACAAGACTGGCGCAATGTAATGTATAACAAATATTTTAGTTCAAAGGAGGTTCTCATCATGTCTGGTTGGTTTGTTAAGGAGGTGGATCCCCGTTCATCTGTCTCCCCATATGATGAAAGTAATTCACAGCTGTAAAACACTGTGGCTCCCTGAATCACAACGTATTTATATTCTGGCCCATGACCATATCTTTCCTTCTCTACCTCCTCCCTGTTGTCATCTCTGCCCTGGTCTTGAGAAGGAGACCTGCCATCAGGCAGGACTTACAAGGAGCTGGTTCTAAGAACATGCCAGTCTCTTGGCTGAATTTCTATAGGCCATTAATTTCCCTGGGCCCATATCCAGAAGGAGGAGAAAAGGAGGACAGGGAGAAGAGAAAGTTCGAGAGCAGTACACGGATCTCATGCTTTCCTACATCTCCCCACAGTTGAGCAGCATTTAGCACTTTGAAAGGAGAACATCCTGTCTCCTGGCCACTCACTTCTGCCCCTCACTCTGCCCAGCACCCTGCAGCTGGGACGGGTAGCAAACAGGGGCATTCTCCTCTGTGCAGAGTATAATCTGGGAAAGGGAAGGAGGGCAGCTCTCTCCCAGTACAGGAGATTCATCCAGACCTTACTCCCCCAAGTGTTTATTCTTCTTTCTGACCCCACAGAGAAAAAAAATCAATTTTAAAATACCAATTAAAAATCCCTTCTCCCAGTGCGTATTTGGTTACAGTAGTCTACATCATGCTCCCCTCCTTACAGATGTGTAATTTCCCTGAAAGCAGAGTTGTCCAGAAGTGAAATATTAAATAATTCAAACCTAAAATGTTCCAGAGGTAGAGCAAAGAGGGCCGGGTGTGTGTAAGTAACATACGATGTAGAACCAGGAAAAACACACACATGCACACAAAGCATGCGCAGTGCACTTTTGTGACTGCTAAAACTATAACATCTGGAATGCCATTCTGGAAACCTTCCAGATGTTTTCCATGAGGAACACTTTGTAAAAATTGTTAGCCTTCTAGGCATTTGTGAATTTTGTAAGGAGAGTACACTCCCAGGCCCACATAGGAGCAAATATGGGATTATAAAGTGCTAAATGCTTTTCACAACTGTATAAGCAATAATGCGCTTTGGGTAAATATTCAGGGAAAATTATTTTTACAGACTAAGTGAATGGATATGTTCCAATCTGCAATTAGATTTGTATTTCAGAGAAATCAAGGAATGCAGGACAGCTCGTCTTAAGGCAGCCTGCCTGGGAGCCAAAGCTCCTAACCTGGGCAACATCACACATCCTGGTCATTAATTTCTTCGTTTGTAGTCATTCCAACACTGGAAGAGGCTAACGTAGTTTCATAGCTTGTTATATTTATCTTCCTTCCCGAGGATTTTTATACTGCATTTTATAAATCCGGCTTCAATTTATGTGTAAGCCCCATAATCATTAGCTTAATGTTGAAAGAAAGAAAGAGAAAGAAAGAAAGAAAGAAAGAAAGAAAGAGAAAGAAAGAAAGAAAGAAAGAAAGAAAGAAAGAAAGAAAGAGAAAGAAAGAAAAAGAGAAAGAAAGAAAGAAAGAAAGAAAGAAAGAAAGAAAGAAAGAAAGAAAAAGAAAGAAAGAGTGAGCTTGCGAAGAAAAAAACCCACTCCAACAACAATGCTTGGGAAGCCCTTGGAAGAATTGTTAGTTTTTAAAATGCATAATATATAAACATCTTAAAGGAATACCCAGCGTCTCTTTTGAAATCAGAAATTATGTGAAGCAAGGAAAGAATCATAAAAGCTTATTGATTTCCTGAACCCACTGAGTAAAAGTATTTTTAAACCATGATTCACATAAGGGATACATTTGACACATCAAGAGAAACTGGAAACCAGGCTCCATGCAGCCACATCAGATACTGCTCTGAGCCGAGTTTGTTTACCATTACAAAGTGAAAAGAAATTTGCTTTTCCTCCCCTGCTCCCTTTCCCTTGAGGATGGCGATTTTTATTGATTTTGTCCTTCTTGATAAAAAAAAAGTCGAAGTTAAATGTCCATGATAAACTAATCAGAAGCCCTGACATTTCTGCATATTGCTGCTGTCCATCCTATGTGGGCCTTGACCCCAAACCCAGAGACAGAGTTCCTGAGGTCTTTTTGTTTTGAGATCCTAACGGTTTCCACTTCCTCAAAAAAAAAAAAAAAAAAAAAATCCATCAACTGCGATCTGCAAGATACTCCCAGAAAAGATCTGGAAAGGCAGAGCCTTTCAGTAAATAGGTGAGATGTCTGACCTGGAGGCCATGAGAAGGGCCCAGAGAAGACAGGCCCAGCAGACGTCCGGAGGGCTGTGGGAACTTTAGCACAGGATGATGGTCTTCCCCCTGCCTGCCACCTCTTTGTCTCTTTCATTTGAACTCCTCCTCATCACCTGCATGGCATCTCCACCAGGAGAGCTTTTCTGGGGCAATAGTAAGTCAATAGTAAAATGGAGATGCACAGCCCAGCAAGGCAGAAGAGCCAGCACTGGGGTCTCGGTGTCTCACTGGGACTCCCTCATTCCTATGTCTATTGAAACTCAAAGGAGAAAGAGACACACTGCCACATTTTGCTGTTGACACTCCCAGTGACACAGACACTTTCTCAGGTGGTTGGTTTCGAAACACCATGCTTCGCACAGGTTACCCTCAGCTCTCGGTTGCTGGTACGTGAAAAGAACAGAAAGCTAAGGATATCCCAACTCTACTTCAGGACTGCTTCAAAGACAAAGGAAAAGAAATGAGAAATGGGAAAATGCCCAACGAATCAGAAAATATCGCAAGGTCAACCCACCTGGTATAAATCAGCGTGCACAGTTCCAGAGGGTCGCATAGAAACCTCACGCTCAGGTGTAATTTGCCCATCCCGAAGTATTTTTCCTAGTAGTGCCAAATGCCATAATGCTCTCTGTCAGTGATTTGAAATTATTCTATAAGCTACATATCGGGTACACTATTGTTAATGAAATGCACACAAGATGATGAACAACTTCCTTTTCCTGCTGGAGCCCCAGCTGCAAGCAGTGCCTGGATCCTTCGTGCTGTAAATCAGCCCTTTGTACTCCAGGAGGATTCAATGAGCTGCAGGTGTGGGCTTGTGGAAGGCCGCCTGGGATTAGGTAGCAGCATTTGATATGAGATCCCAAGCAGCACTGGCAATCTACACGCCACATGCGGCCACAGGCTTTGGAGAAAGCAAAGGGAAAACGCTGATGAAATGTGGCACGGGACCATGGAATGCAATGTCAAACTTTCACATCTGCAGGACAAGAAAGAGAGTTCCTAATTTTACAGTGATGATGTCATTGAGAATTCATGACAGTGGAAATGATGGGCCAAGGTTTGCAAACTTAACCACTTAGGAGGTTGCTAACCAAAGGTTGAGCTTTTCAAGGGACAGTGCGGGTTTAAATGTCGTGCTGCTTTGCCTTCCTGGCCTGAGGCATCACTGGTGTGTGTGTGTGTGTGTGTGTGTGTGTGTGTGTGTGTGTGTACACACGTGTGTGTGTACACACATGTGTGTGTGAACATGTGTGCACACATCTGCACACAGGCGCTAGAGAGATGGGACAGGAAAAGAAGTTTTATTTGAGAGGTGATGCTTTGCACAGGCATATAAAGCTAATGTTTTGCATGCCAAATGTGTCCTTAAAAATATACTGTCTCTGTGTAATTCAGCATAAAACACTGCTAGCTGTCCTTAATAACAATATATTTTTTAAAGATTGATTTCAGACACTCTAGAAAGTCACCAGCCAAAAAAAACCATCATAATTGCACACTTTCTCCTCAATGTTAACTACCGAGAAGCTCTTCTTTTCAAATATTTTCTTCTTACTTGGGGCTGAAGAGACGTGCAAATAAGTCTGGTTTTGTTATTAGCATGCTGATAAAATATATATTGAAGAAAACATATCTTTAATTTTTTAAGAGTCTGTTTTTCATTAGCTTATCTTGATAGTTTAGGTTAATCATTATTTTCAACCATATATGATTTAGATATTATGTCATTAATTCATGTATAGTCCATCTGAGTAATGATTGTGGTTTTCTACTTTACAAATTCATCTACTTCACCAAGAAACCAAGAGAGTCAAATTCCATGCAACATCTGGTTTCCATTGAATGTAATTGCCATTTGCAGAGTTATAATCATGTGTTATTGTAAGGACCACGGTGTCAATCACTTCCCTAATGGGGAAAATTCAATGCCTAAATACCTGGGAGAACAAGAAGCTGACTTAAACAGGTGCATTCAGACACTGGGTTTTAAGTAGAATTCTAGCCTACCCATTTAAATAAATCATTTTAAGGAGAAACAATATTCTTTCCATCCCCTGTAGCAAGGGAAAGCATAATACCCAGGGCCTCAATCTCCCATGCTCAGTTCCAGTACTATATCACATTTAATCTTTTTTAAAATGTACAAATATGTCCGTCTCGTACTGACTCCTCATGTGGCGTGCACTTGGTGGGAACCCCTCAAGGCCAGGCAGGAGTTTTGAAGACTTTCTGGGGACGAGGACATCTTCTGTTCTTCCTGCCTTACATGAACTCAGTCATCTCTTTTATAACGCAAACAGGCTAAGCTCGATGTAAAGAAAATATTAAGGGCTCAAAACTACCAAGGTTATTATAGTCCTTTCTAGCCCAAGGGGTTTTTGCTGGGATAATCACGTAAGAGGTTAAAAAATCATGAGGCGCTGTGTTCTCATGTGCAATATGTAAGCACTTTATGGCAAAAAGTGAATCACATCTCCGTGACCTCAATCCCCATTGTGTTCCTAAGCCAAGCCTTGTTTGAACTGGTAAACATTTGGCCACTTCACTGAGAGAACATTTCCGAAGGCAAAAATAACATGCCAGGAATTGTGCTGGACATTAAGGATGCAAAGATGAATAAGACAGAATCTAGAGCACAGGTAACATGGTAACATGCAGCAGAAATGGGCCCATGTGTCATGGCAGCAGAGCAGGGTCATTTTATCCCACCTGATTGAGGAGGATCAGGGAGTCCAAGAAGACGTCCTGGAGGAGGTAAGAGCTGAGCCAGGTCTTAAAGGATAAGCAGGAGTGGAAGGCTTCCTGTATGTGAGCTGTAATAAAGACATGTGATTTTAGCTGCTGCTAATGAAATGTTTATGGGAATAAACTTCATGATTCAATACAAACACTGTATAAAGGTAATTTACAATCCCTTTCAGTTCATTCATTCACATACTTATACAGAGGCTAGTTACTAACCTACTCACTGAACCTACTCTTCTCATGCATAAGGACTTAGGATGCAGAACAGAAGCAGTTTCTATTATTTTTGGCATTATCGTTACCATAAAACCATCTTAGGTCTGAGGAACACTCTGCAATCCACAAAAGACTTTCGAAGACGTTTTATTTTCTTATTATAATAGGGAAGGAAGCGCAAACAACAGATGAACTCCATTGCAATTCACAGATCTTAAAAGGTCACAGGTGAAGAAAGGCCTAGAACCCGGGTCTTTAACTTCCATTCTAAGACTAATTGGCTTAAAACGTGCAGCCTCACCTCGATGAGGAGGTAGGAAGGGAAACCTTAGCACCTGGCCCATCGTTGATGTTTGCCGCAACTGAACAGATGAACACATTCCCAGCTCTTAATTAGACATGCATATGGAGAAGGCTCGTATACAGAAACTCCAAACCAGAGCTGACATTCTGCACCATTTCTACTGGGGTCTATCATGCGCTTCGAGACCATATTGACGGCACTGTTACTCTCACGCTTTTCCTTCTTTTCAAGCAACTAGTCGAAGGGTTCCACATCCCCTGAGGCACTTCCAGACTCTCAGCTGGTGAGATAACCCAGAAATGCTTGCAGGGATGGCCTGATGAGGCAAGCTGCAATGAATGAGTGCTTGTAAATAAACATGAGGATAATTAATAAGTGGCAATGTCAATAAAATAAAATAACTTCCAAAACAGGAAGGTAAGGATTAGAGAGCCAGTGTAAGTGAGTGGCACTGGATCAAGACCAGGGATCCTGGCCCATGGGTTGTTTGTTTAGCCCCTATGAGCCCCGGGTGTTATCATCTGCTCAGCCCCTCCCCCCACACCCCAAAAGCTTGTTGCAAGAATCGACAGAAATATCTAATATAAAGCTGTGCAAATTATAAATAGTGAGCAAATTCAAGGAAGTTGTCATTATCCCTGACAAATTGAGAGGTGCTTCCCTTTCCACCCAAGGCTGCCAGATACTGGTTTATAGTAATAACATCTGTCCAGCGGAGGCCCCACTGAAGATCATAAGACCCACGGAGGCAGGAATCCGGTTTCTAGGTTCTCTGAAGTGCAGATGAGGGCTCTTTCTCCAAAAACTCCTGTTGCTTTTTTGGTTTTAGTTTTTAGTTTCTTTTTTGTTTGTTTGTTTCTTTCTTTGTTTAGGAGAGAGATAATGACTGAATTCCAAGGGACTTTAAGGCTCCTTGAGTCTACAGCTTCCAGAATGCCCAGGTGCTGGCTATAACTCGCAGAGTCCCATACTGCGACATGGCAGAGCACGTGACATTCAGAAGATTCCCCCGACATTGTATCCCAAAGCTTCTCAGAAGGCAGCCAGTGGGAGCCTTTTCAGCCTCGGGATTAACGACTGGCCCTCTTTGTTGGAATTGCTGGGAGAATCCGTGCTCAAACACGCGTGTGCACATGACGGCAGTTCACAACAGGTAATGACACGGATAACAAAAGGCCTCTTGAAGGCACTCGGTCCCCAGAAATTCCTCAGAGTATAAAAGAAGGCAAAGTGACAGACAGTTATATCAGTGTCACCTGCGGAAAAGAATCTCCTCCAGGATTAGTTGTCAGGACAGCTGACGATCAGCTCCAAGGCACACCAATCATCAGTTGTGGGGGACGTAGGTTAAGTTCCTGGCCTTTTCTTGGCCTCAACTTGCAGACCAATACAATGGGGGCAATATTTCTTGCTGTTGTACTTTATGGGATAATTATAATAATCAAATATGAAAATTAATCATAAACTCCAAAGTGTTATATTCATTATAGTCAGTAGATCAACAAATGTGTATATACAACATGCCCTATCACCAAGCATTCACAGATGGCTCTACACCGTATAATAAGAGCTGATGTTCACTGCACACTTGCCACATGCTTGCACTGTGCCCAGCTGGTCACAGGTTTTCACCCGTCTAATTCTCACAACGGACCGATGTGGGCACCACTACTGTCTCATATTATTCAGGCCCAGATTGCTTACGTAAAAAGTAGCACAGCTCACAAATAGTACAGCCGGGTTTGGACCCAGGAAATTAGCTCCAGCGCCCGTGTCCTCAACCACTATGCTATATGGCCTCTCCTGTATACAGGACTAGACACACAACCACATGCATTTTTAAACTCTCTGTCTTGAAACAACTTCAGACCTATGGAAAAGTTGCAAGAATAGTACAAAGATTTTCCTAAATATTTTTCACCAAGATTCGCCAAATGTTAACACATTAGCATATTTGCTTTATCATTCTCCCCCCCATACATTCACGTATTTACATTTTTCTAAACCCCTGGAGAGTTAAGTTGTAGACATGAGGCCTCTTTATGTCTAAATACCTCTGTACATTTCCTACAAACAAGGACATTCCCTTATACAACTCCAATATAATTACTACAATCAAAAGTTAACATTGGTACCATATTATGGCCTGCATTACAGATCGTATTCACGTTCAGCTAATTATCTCAGTAGTATCCTTTATAACAACAGCTTTGTGGGTGTTTTTTTTTTCTTAATTTTTTTGCCCCAGATCCCATTGAGGATCACATGTTGCCTGACCTTCACATTTTTTAAGGCAACTGAATTCAGTCTTTTCTTGTGTTTTCCCCTGATTAGATTCAGGTTATGCATTTTTGGCCAGCATACCACAGAAGTGATGATGTGTCCTTCTCGGTGCATCATATCAGGAAGCATATGATATCTATTTGTCCCATTACTGGTGATGTAAAAACACATATATTTTTAAACCATAGCCCTTACCCCGTAACACATCTCCCCAGCTGCCCAGGGAGCTCCCTAAGGGTGGGGCAGGGCCTGATTCGTGTGCGCATTCTCCACCACACCCTGCATGGGCTATATACTCAGTCTGTGCTCAGTTTTCTCATTTCTGACTCAGTCTTTCCTGGTGATTCTTTCATGGTCACTCCCTATAACGACAGAGTCAAGGACCAGCCTACCTGTTTCCTCCTTCATTCATTCTACAGGTGAACTCAATTTAAGGAGCACCTTTTCCAAGTCAGGCCCTGACCCAGATGCTGGGGAATACGGGGATACACAAAATACAGCCCTGTGGCCCTCGGGAGATGGCACTTGCCCACACAATCACCAGGAGGAAGACAACGACACATTCACCCCCCCTCCACCGGCGAGCTCTCTCCCTCCTCTCGTCCCTATCCTTCACCTCCGCAGTCACACCTTCTTTCCCAAAAATCAGGGTCCTGCTATTGTGTCATGAATCACTCAGTATCAAGTGTCAGAAGCTTCTAATAAGTTAATGTGTTTCCTTCCTGATTGCATGTTTGGTATTATCAGCAATTTCTCAGAAACGAGATCTTACCCAAAGAAGAGATTTCTTGTGGTGAGAACGCCAGGAGGGAAGAAGGTTTCTGGCCAGCAGTGCCATTCACGACACCCCATGCCTCATACCATAGTGGGTGTCCCCTGCCTTATTGTTCTGTGAGCATGACCCCTATAAAGAACTCAGCCCCCAATCACCCTGTGGGATGGAGAGGTCCCAATATAGACATCATGCCTGTGCTCTCCAAGGAACAGCTGAATAAGGCAGAAAAGGAGGAAATGGGACCGACACCATCTTTATGCCACCAAAAATGTCTTTGGTTTGTCCCTTGGACTTAATTAGAAAATGCAGAATCAAATCACCTATTCATTTGTTGAAAAGCTGGTCCTGGAAAGTGCCACGCTCAAGGTGATCCAGGGAGGATGCAAGAAAATCATGCTGCTGCCCTTTTGGAGTTAGCCAGCACATGCAGTAGGCGTCCAGCAAACCTATCAACATGTCACTGCCCACCGATATGTCATAATAGCCTTTGACAAGTGCACATGTTACCATCCACTCAAGAGCTGGTGATTAAAGAGAAAAAGCAACACAAAGTGCTGCTTTCAAAGAAAGTGGTCTTACTCTCTGGGGGCGGGGCACATGCTGAGTCCCCAGCAGCTGTGCAGACAGACAGGAGGCCGGACCAGCAGGGTTAAGAGCACGGGCTCTGGAGTTCAAGGGCCTGGACTGTGGTGCCAGCTCTAACGCTTGCAAGCTGGGGACTGCAGATAAATTATTTAGCTGAGCTAGCTAAATTGCCCTCCCTGTAAAACTCCAGTCTTAACAAAACCTTTCTCATAATGTTCTGAGGACTGAGCTAGATAATTCTCTAAGTTGTCTAGCTGTGCTACCAGACAGATAATAAATCCTCAAGAACTGATAGCTATACTTGGATGCCTTAGGCTTTCTGGGGCTGGGGGCCTCAGTATAATGTGTATCTACTCCACCTCTACGTGGGCCCCGCATTTCTAAACAACAGGGTAGCAAGGGGAAATCTTCTATAAAACTCTACTGATATGTTTTTATAGAAGCCTATGAAAATCTGTATAAATTCGGTATATCTATAGAATATTCTAGATATCTATAGACATTTGAAATTTCTATATCAAAGATGGGGGAGGGGGCAATGCTCCCTGATGTCAAAGGTCCCAAAGGAATCCTCCTGAAGAGCTCCCTTTACAAGGTGCTACAAACTTCCAGAAGATAAGTACCCAGGACTCTGCTGGAATCTCTGTGCCCTTCACTGCTAAAAAGGAATCTCTCTGATTGCCTCCGTATTCGAACTTTAGTAATGGAGGCAACTTTGTCGCTTTTTTCCTCCACCTTATGCATTTGGTACTTTCTAAAAAGTTTGTATCTTGCCTCTTTTACACTTGTTTCTAGGTAGCTTTCTTTTCTTTTTTTCTTTTTTGTTCATTTTTTTTTTTAACATTTGTTTCTGACAGACAGAGAGTGACCAGGGGAGGCGCAGAAAGAGAGGGAGACACAGAATCCGAAGCAGGCTCCAGGCTCTGAGCTGTCAGCACTGAGCCCACCACGGGGCTTGAACCCATGAAGCGTGAGATTGTGACCTGAGTCAAAGTCGGACACTTAACTGACTGAGCCACCCAGGCGCCCCGTAGGTAGCTTTATTTTCAATTGTTAGTGTATCTTTTGACTTCTGACATTTCTTCACGTTTTAACTTCTATTTAAACTTACATGTACTGAGGTCACTTTTACTTTTGGCCTCTCAGCTTTTCAGGTTTACTTTTTATACTGTTGTTTCTCCAAATCTCTTCATATTTGTTTACTTATATTTTTGTTTTGCCAAAATTTCTTAACTTTTATTATCTTTATTTGAACCATGTTTGGATCTTCTCTTTTTATAATAATGCTATTTTTAAGTATTCCAACATTACATTTCTTATTGTTCTAAATGTAAAATCTGTCTTCCCTCTCTTACTTGATTCCTTAAGTCTTTCAGTTTCTGGATTTTACCATTTGCCCTGTGGTTTTTATCTCCTTTAAACAGTTTGATGTTCTCATTGACCGAGAACATCAGGCAGAAATCTTCACCTTGTTGGAGGTGTCACAGTCATATTCCAGAGTGATTCAATGTCTTTGTCCCATCTGCTTCCCCCACAGCTGTCCCTCTGGAGCCCCTTAATTGGATTTCTGGCAATTTTTAAGTCACTAATAAAAATTTTAAGTCATAATCTAAGTAGTGTGTGAAAACCTCAAGTTTAAATCCCTTCTTCAGAACAACAGTGAATCTAGTCTGGCGTTCATCACACACAGCTTACTCCTCCCACGTTAGAGGGGGTCACAGCCCAGCCTGGAATCACCCCTAGCCAACTCTGGGAAATCCAGCGAGCCAGGTGAGCAGTGAGCTACCCACCAGGCAGGAGTGCTGAGAGAATAGTAGGTTCCTGAATCTTTCTTGTCCTTGCTGCCAGACCAAGCGCCCCAGTCAGAGGGCTCTGACTGCTCTGGAGAGTTTTGGCACAGCCTGAAACCCCAGAGGAGAATACACTCGCCTGGAGGAAGGCCATTCTGGCTCAGGGACTAGATATTATAACTTTGTCTCCATCTCAAAATAGAAACACCAGTTCCAATATGGACTGAAATTGGGCAGGACGGGATATGCCTTGTCTAAGTCACCACTCACTGCATGCAAATGTATCGATCGGAGTAGCAAATGCAAGCAATTGAAAGAATTATTTTAATCTGAACAATGTTTTTTAAGGCTTTCAATACCCTTTCACATTCCCTATTTCATATAATCCTCGTAGGGGAAGAGTGAACTCAAACGATCAATTAATAGACCCAAGGACTCATGGTTAGTGGCAGGTTCAGAACTGGAAGCCATGTGTCCTGCCCCTTTCCCAGACTTCTTCCCCCATCAGAATACCTGTCACCGTTACTCAGCAAGAACCTCCACCCCAAAAGAGGAATGTGTCTGTCTGCACAGTATTATCTGGGGGGCCAGGGCCCACCTGGTGACTGGCTGCTGAAATCATTTTGTTGCTTAAGGAGAGATCAGGGGGCACAGTGACTTTGCATTCTCAAGGGCAACTAACAGTAGATTCTTCCTGGAAAGTAGAGCTGACAAAGGCAAGGGCAACAAGGGAGAATATGGGGACTGAACCCCACTGTGATATGGAGATATCAAGCAAGCCTGGGAATATAGAAGCCAAATAGCGCCCTTCCACCCACCAAAGGTCTCCCCACCAAGCTCTTCTGCCCATCAGAACCTGACTCCTGTTGCTTATAACGCTCCATGATGAGCCGCAGCTTTTATATTTCAGTGTACTTAATTTTCCAAACCTGGCCTTTAAACAATATACCTGTGTCCTGTATCAGAGGCAAAACTTTGCCTCGGGGCTCCAGGTCACTGAACATGCATAACGTTGATTGAAACATTTTGTGGAACAAACAAATTAACTTCCTGACTGAAAAATACAACCTTGCTTATTACCAACGAGTAAATCCCAAATGTGAAATTTATCTCTAATAGTCTATCAGGAAAAAAAAAATCTGAACTCAATACCCTTTTGCCTATTGAATATCACTAATCCTGTGCAATCCCTCTTCGGTAACCTCACTTGTCTGCAGGCTGACTCAAGCTTGTTAAAACTAACCCATTTTTCTTCTATGAAAGATGTAATCAGTAGTAAGGAAACTAGAACTTCGAGGATCCTGCTAATCAATCTACGTTCCACAAATGAAAACACTCCCCAATTGGTAATTAGTTTTCAATGATGAAGTAATTAAATATTTCACTCCAAATTCCCTCTGCTCCACATCTGCGGCTTTGTGAATGTTGCATTTTCCAAGCCCCTGTGTGCAATCTTGCTTTATTTATGGCGGGGCCTTTATAAGTTTTCTGAAATTCTATTGAAACCACACAAAGGCACGGGGAGACCTGACAAGTTAAGTGTTGAACTTGATTACACAGTCAAGCCAGGTAAAGCAGAGACACCTGATCCGCACTTGGCCTAGCGTTATCAAGAAAACATGATTATATAGTTCAGGATAGTTTTAAGAGTTCAAGACACTGCCCCTCCCCCGTTCATGCTCTGTCTCTCTCTGTCCCAAAAATAAATAAAAACGTTGAAAAAAAAATTTAAAAAAAAAAAAAAAAAAAAAGAGTTCAAGACAGAAAAGCGGAAGCCAAATGTTCTCTTATTTAACCTTGACGAGGACCTTTGGGGAATGAGAGACGAGCCCGAGTTTTCCAAACATACGTCTGTCTCCATTTGCTCCCACCCTACTGGCTCTTCTGGTCTTCTACTACGGAGATGCAGCATTTAGAGCTAATGCAGGAGTGAAAAATGCCAATGCCGCATCAATTCAAAAGTGCACTTTTAGTTACCTGACCAAGGTGGGGTAAGATATGTCACTAAAGTCCATTTTTTAAAACTTAACATTTCATCAAATAATCGGCTATTGTAAATATGCATGTCAGAAGTTGAAACCGAAAGTTTTTGTGAAGAAATGTTTAGTCTTTCTCTTCATATGCTTGGTCAGCTGTCAACTGGTTACTAGAAGGCGGCAGGAGAGGATCTGGAATGAGGAGTGTCCCCTCTGCATCCTCAAGCCTCCAGGGCCAGATGCACTGGTTGGATGAAATTCCCCGTCCTGTCTCAAATTCACACTCCACCCACTTACCTCTGGAAAATTGCCATTAGCAACAGGTAATCATGCGCGTTTTCAAGGTTTCCCGTCATGATTTAAACACCTCAAGTTTTATCATTTTCAACAGCAGCCACAATTTCCTGTCCCTAAGGAATTCTCAGCTCAGCAGGTTTGGGGGAAGGAAGAGCAGCCTCAAATGAAGACGTGCTCTTTCAGACGGTCAGGGAGAATCTAAGTAATGTGCTTTGTCCCAGGGGAAATTCTAACTAACCAGGTAGAGAACAAATGAGGACGGGTGAGATGAGCAGCCCATCTCCATAAAGAAAAAAAACAACAGAGTTTAAGAGCCAGTAGCAGCCACAGAGCTAGTGGAAAGAATCTCAGACTGGGTATCAGAAAGCCTGGATTTTAATCCTGGATCTAGCACTCAACAGCCACATAACCTGATAGCAAAAAGGGGACTGGTTTTAGGTTCTTCCAGGTCCTTCTCACACTGACATGCTGTATTTTCAGGAAGTTCAGCGATTCCTGATCATTGGCAAGGAATCCCTGACAGCATTCTCCCTTAAGTCCCATGACAGCCTATTTTAAGGTACAGCGTAAAGAGTCCAGGGGCACTTGGGTGGCTCAGTTGGCTAAGCATCCGACTTTTGGTTTCAGCTCAGGTCATGATCTCATGGTCTGTGAATTGAAGCACCACTTTGGTCTCTGCACTGACAGTGCAGAGCCTGCTTGGGATTCTCTCTCTTCCCGGATCTCTGCCCTTCCCCCACCCATGCTGTCTCTATAAATAAATAAATAAATAAATAAATAAATAAATAAATAAATAAATAATAAAATACATAAATGTAAAGAGTCGGCACTGAAGCTCTTCTCCTTAACAGAAGGATGAACTAATACAGGTCTCTTGACCCAGCGATTTCTTCATCTGCAAGTGAGATGTGAAAGTTTCATGAGAAACTTAGGATCAGTGAGATAAAGTATGTGCAGACACTTTATAAACAGCAAAGACCCATACAAATACTTGTCTTTTTTTTTTTCTGTCTTATCAAATGTAAATGTCATAAAATCCATTGTCCACTAGGCTACCTGCCTATCTAGCCAGCAAGCCTGGTGTTAATAGTAGGAGACAAGGTGAACCCCAAGGCCTGATTTGGGGTGATCTTGTGGGTCATTTGACATATGATTTATAAATGATGTGAGAAAAGAAGCCTAGAGACAGGCCTTGTCTTTCATTTGTAGGAATATGCATTTAACTTCTGAAAAATGAGTCCAGCACCTCTTGAATCAAGGACAGGAAAGAAAAAAAAAAAACCCCACATTCTATGAATATATTGGAGGGGAAGGTTCAGAAAATGGAATTTAACATACGCTTCTATCTGCAATGGAAAGTGGAGATTTGCAGGACTTAAAAATGTTTTGAACAATTCATGATGAAATGTTATTACATAATTTTCAAATTCTCTGAGGGGCACCTGGGTGGCTCAGTCAGTTAAGCAGCCGACTCAATTTGGGCTCAAGTCATGATCTTGAGGTTTGTGAGATTTTGCCCCAAATTGGCTCTGGGCTGATAGCATGGAAGCTGCCTGGCATTGTCTCTCTCCCTCTCTCTCTCTGCCCCTCTCCAGCTTGCGCACATGCTTGCTCTCTCTCTCCCTCAAAAATAAATAAAGTTAAAAAAAAGTCAAAATTCTTTCATGAGTGGGTCATATAGCAGCATCAGCTCAGCTTAAGAATTTAGTTATGTTCGGTTAATAGGTGCAGGCACAATGCCTCACAAAATTGCAGAATTTGCCATTTTACTAGTCTGAAAGATTACCAGCAGTCTGGGGCCAAAAGGGCAAAGAAATAGGAAAGGTTCTGCTTTTGAACAGCACTACTAAAGTATACGGTCAACAACAAGTCAGGTGACGCAGATACTAATCTAAGAGATCATTAAATTTTAAAATGTTTTCACTCTAGCTTCATGAATCTATAAATATTAGTAACTATGCTCGATTAATAACACTTGTCAGTATCGCTGAGAAAGAAATAGTTAGAAAAATGCCATTTGTTCTGCAAAAGAAAAAGTACCAAAATAAACTATCAGAGGCACAATAAATATTTATAAAGTGATAAAAGTCAACACGTGGTACATTCGTAACAGGTATGATATTAAAGGAACACAATGTCGCCTTGTGACCTGAGGGGTGTTGCTGCAATGAGAGAAAACTAGGAAAACAAGACTTCTGTCTTCCTCATCATCATGGGGTTCTGATAATGCTTTGCTCACAGAGAATTCTCTCCTGTAAACATGTGAATTTCACATTAAACCATGCTATCAGATGGCAATCCTAATTAAACCCATGCACCACAGTTATTACTATTACGAAGAAACCGAATCAGAATACAACTCTGTGTTGTTTTACAAAAAAATTATTTCAGATACCTAAAGGAAGAATTTTAAAGAGGTCATGAGCTAATAAAGGAAGACCTGAAAAACTTCCTGGGGTGGGGTGGTGAAGGAGAGGAATAAGTTCCACTTTACAGATTTGTGTAAGGGTAACTATCAGCTTCAGGAAAGTGCTTAATTAACTGACACTTGAATACACTTAATCTACAATTGCAAAGTCCCCACAAAAATTCACCAACAGGCACTTAGAAGGTTTATGGATTCAAAGCAAAAAATCCAACTTTGGAAAAGCAAAGTTAAAAATGGTTTACTGACAATGTATAATATTTCAGTTCGCATACAAAATACTAAGGACCACTAAGACTAGTAGAGCAACATTTGTGAAAAGTCATCATTTTGCAATAATTTATATGAAGAATTCATAGGGATTTGAAATCCCATTACATTATCATAAGAAATTTCAACATTGCGTCCACCACTGAAAAAAGGAAAGAGAAACAGGTTAGATGGAAAGAATGGATCATCCCCTCGATGTGCTAATTTCATCTTTAAAGAGGCTGAATCACCTATATTTCAGTTAATGGAAAGAAAGCGTTTCTATCCACTGGAGGACAACAAACTAACGTGCAAGCTCTTCTGCTATTTGCTAGAACACTGAGCAAGCATTATTTCTTTGAGAATTTGTGTGAATATCACTTATCTTAAATGGTGACCATCAGGACTTTTAAAAGATAATTAAAAAGTATTGATGAGGGTTTGTGTGTCACCATTTCAAGCATAAAACATATTTTTTAAAAGTTATGTTCAGGGGCGCCTGGGTGGCGCAGTCGGTTAAGCGTCCGACTTCAGCCAGGTCACGATCTCGCGGTCCGTGAGTTCGAGCCCCGCGTTGGGCTCTGGGCTGATGGCTCAGAGCCTGGAGCCTGTTTCTGATTCTGTGTCTCCCTCTCTCTCTGCCCCTCCCCTGTTCATGCTCTGTCTTTCTCTGTCCCAAAAATAAATAAACGTTGAAAAAAAAAATTAAAAAAAAAAAAGTTATGTTCAAAGAAGTTAAAGATAATAAAATGCATTTGTTATGTTTTCCCTAACAATTCATGTGTTAATATTCTTTCCATACTTACATAATACAAAGATAATACAGTAAATGTTCTCTCCAAACCCCACTAGATGCCTCCAATTCCTGTCCGAGCTATTCCATACACATATTTTCATTTCCTGGGTGGTCCATATTATGATGGTCAATTGTATATGTCAATTTCATTGTGCCACAGGGTATTCAGATTTAAACCGTATTTCTGAGTGTGTCTGTGACAGTGTTTCTGGATGAGATTAGCACTGAAATCAGTGGATGCCGTAAAGTAGGTTGGCTTTTCCAACGGGGGCGGGTCCTGTCCAATCCCTCGAGCACCTGAGCAGAATAAAAACGGGACAGCTGCTCTCTGTGTTAAACACTAGTAAAGCCCAAACGTGAAGGGACAGCTGAATGCTCAGTATAGTTAGAGAGATGGAAAGTGTGGGCTCAAATCCTGGCCTCAACACATATTAGCTATGTGATCTTGAACAAGTTACTTTGCCTGTCTGTGGCTGAGTTTCCTTTTTGTAAAACATGGATAAAAACTATCCCTACCTTGTATGGTTGTTGGGAGAGTTAAATAATGCTTGTTATACACCAGTACTTGGTAATGCTTTAAAAATATTGTTCTTCCCTCTTTCTCCTTGGCTAATAAGTTTAACTTTCAGTTATTGTGTCATGAATTAACAAAAGGCAAAGACCCCAACCACCTATGGTAGCAACTGGTCTCCTGATAACCATACCCTGAGCCCACAGAGTATGTCTTCCACACAACGCACAACCCTGGAAGGACTTAGGACTCAGGCCAGAAACATTGTAAGGCTAGAGGCACTGAGGAACATGATGGTCTCGTGGCTGTTTATGACTGTAATGTCACCCTAGGACTTGAGATCCTAGGAAAAGGGTGATCTGGGATTTAGGGGTGCACCCCAAAGCGCCCTCACAGGATTGACATAGCAGAGAAGAAAGCAGTGTCACACAGGATCAGGCCTGGAGAGAATAACTCCCTTTATTCTCCAACACAATGACTTTCTAATATGATGGACAGATTAATATTATTAATTTTGGCAAATCCACAGCCCACCAACCCCTTGAGGGTAGAGAATGGGACTTGTTGATTTGGAGAGTCTCCAAAAATAATTTCATGTGAGAAATATCTCTCTTGGAAGGTCCCTCCAGAGGAAGCATGCTAAATTAGAAACCGTAACCTGAAGGGATCATGTAACGGTACAGATGCTCTTGTTGGTTGAAAGGTCAGCGTGCCACGTCTGAAACGTGGACTCGTTTGGGGGACTAGAGTGTGGGGTAATGAAGTCTTGTCGTGAAGAGGCCATGTCTTGAGTAGGAAGATAGAAAGGCAGCTACAGACCACACCAACCTGGATAAGAAGCTGGGCTTCAGCTGCAAAGAAGTTCACCCCCAGGACCTGTGAGGAGGGGTGTGTATGAGGACCTTGCGCATGTCTTAAAAAGGAGAAGCTTCCAGGGAAACAAGCAGGCATTGTGAGTTCTGTGGGATAAGATTTCAGAGTTTCTTCTAACCCACACATGGAGACCAGAGGACAGACCCTCGCCTGCTCCCTGAGAAAACGCAGACCTTCAGCACAGCCAACCAAGGCTGGAATGAGCTGTCTGTCCTACACGGAAGCAGCTGCTCATCCTTAACAAACTCCAAAGGGCCAGAGAGGTCAGGAAATCTTAGAAGTAAGAGATGGAAAGCATCCAAGAGGTCACCTTATTTATCCTCCTGACAGTTGGAGTGTTCTGTCCAATGCTCCTTGCCGCGTTTGATCTATCTCCCGGTTGAGAGTCCCCCTTAAGAGCCACATTCCCTCTGGAGACTCATGCTGTCAGGAAGCATTTCATGATTTCTGGCCTATTTTCTTCTCCTCTGACTTTCAACACTACAGGTCTAGTCTGGCGAGACCAGATGTTTGGTTGGAGGTTTGGGACTGAACCAAGGAAAAGAAGGTTGGGACCAGCCACGGAGCTCCGCGCATTTCAACGGCTCCCAACAACAGTGTGCACTTGGAGAGAGGCAAAATCTCTGGCAGGGAGGATCGCTGGGGGCAGGGCTTGTGTCACCTGGTGGAGGAGGTGGCTGCCAGGAGCTCAGGGAAATTTTACAGGTCTCTGCAGGACCCCTCTGCCTGTCACCAACCCCAGCCTCTCTCTTAATCCCTCTCTTCCTGCTGTAATCCTACCTCCAGGAACTAATGTCCTTTATCTCACAGTGAAAGCCAAAGCTTAAAAAAGGAGACATGGGGGCTGATATTGGCACCCAAGAAAACACAGCCAATATCAGCTCCTTTCCAAAACCAGTTCTTGCTAGAACTGCATGCTGTAAACTCTGGGATGAAGGGATTATGTCTGTCTTGTTAATCATGATATAGCACACAGCAAAGCACCAAAAACATAGTAGATCTTCAATAAATATGTGTCCAACTGAATGGAAGTGAAGTAGGAGGCATCATACACATACAGGAGAAAGGCCCTTCACAAATCAATCTGCAGAAAGCAAATAGCCCAAATGTGTGGCTAAGATCTTTGAAGAAAACTTTTATTAACTTCATATTTTAATTATCCCAAGTGGCCCAGTAGAAAGGTGCCTTTGTTTATCATTTTGCGAAAGACACTGACATGCAACGGTCTACTGGGTGCTTGATTGTTGCATAGACCAAAATGAACCCATCATCTCTAACGCAGGACAGTATCAGCCCAGGAGACAAACTATCTGCCATTTACTAACTATATAACCTAGGGAAAGTTACTTAACTTCTCCGTGCCCTGGTTTCTTCATCTGTAAAACGGCATCATTGTACTTACCTTACGGAGCCATTATGAGATTAAATGCTTAGGCCCATGTTTGTGCTAAACAAATGTTAACTCTGTTATTTCACCCCCACCCCGACCCCCAGTTCTTCTCTTCTCCACATCTGCATTTCTTCTTGTGTTCTCTATTCTGGGAAATACTGTCACCATCCACCTAGGCACCAAGCCAGAAAACCCAGTGTCATCCCGCCCCACTCCTGCTCGCTGTCTAATATCCATCCCCAACCCCCAATCAGTCTCCAAACTTCTAAAGTCTACCTTATTCGTATCTCTTGCCATCTTTCATCACTGGCTCTTAGTTAAGACCCAAAACTCTTCCAGGTCTGGGCATAGCCCTCTCCAATCTATCTTCACCAGTAGTTTCCAGTCGCCAAAACTACGACTTGCCCTTTAAAAATCTGTCAATTTCTTCTCGCTGTCCCCAGACTGACTTACACACTTCTCCTCTTACTAACACTCAGCACACAGATGGCTTCTAGTGCTCAGGACACTACTCTCTGCCCACCCCACTAGGCTGTGAGCTCCTTGAAAGCAGCACCACATCTTCCCCTATGATTCTCTGAAACCGAGAACAGGACCCGGCACATCACAGGCTCACATAGATGTTTGTTAGCTAGATGGAAGGATGGATGGATGGATGGGAAAGCAGAAGCGGACCTCTCTGACTCTCTCCTCACATCAACAGAGACGGAGTCAAAGCCAAGATTTCCCAGCCGCCAGTGGAAATAAGATCCCACGGGGGGGAAAAATGGCTTTCTTAGAATCATCTCACTCAGGGGGCAGGTGAATATTGAGGAAGGCCTTTCACAGTTCGTTTCACATAGGAGACATTGGCAAAAACAGTCCCAACAAACAATGCAAATAGAACTGACACCAGGAAAGAGACCCAGACTATCATTAATTACCCTGTCACTTTAATTCATTGTATTCTAGCATACGCCAAACTAATTAGGTCTTATTTTGCAAACAAAAATTTCATGGCCTGCTACATGAAATTCTTCTCTAATAGGTAGCATCTGCCTCATTTATTCCATCCATTAATTTTGTAACCTTCTCCAAAGCAAACATCAGACTCATGTGATGTGATTCAGACAGAGATGAGCTATGCAGCCTGGTCTTAGTCCCTATGTCAGGCACTCTTCCTTGATGTGACTTCCCAGAGTCTAGACAGAAGACGGCTGGCGAGCCCAGTCCCTGGTAGGCTGTGTCTAAGTGAAGAGGGGCCCAACCATCCTCCCATGGAGCATGCATTCAGAACTCACCCACGTGCTGCAGTCAGAGATGAATTCTGTTATTGGGTATGAACTGGCATTAAACATAGCAGAAGCCCAGAAAAAAGGGAGGTACCAATGGGCTGGTCTAACCAGAGGCCTAGTTAATTTTCCTGTATAAGAAAGGACTGGAATAGGGACTTGAAGAATGATAGTACAAGAACAGCAAGAAGGTAGGGTAGTCTTTTTTAATTTTTTTGAGAAGGGTCTACAATAAAATCAAAAGACTGGGGGCACCTGGGTGGCTCAGTCAGTTAAGCTTCCAACATTGGCTCAGGTCATGATCTCATAGCTTGTGAGTTCAAGCCCCACCCACGTTGGGCTCTATGCTAACAGCTCAGAGGCTGGAGCCTGCTTCAGATTCTGTGTCTCCCTCTCTCTCTGGCCCTCCCCCACTTGCGCTCTGTCTCTCAAAAATAAATAAACAGTAAAAAATAAAAATTAAAAGAAAAAGACAACATGGAGAGTGGGAGCCATGCCTAGTTCTGGTATTTCCAAACTAGAAAGCCATTGCACCCATGCTGTGAGCAAATTTGAACAGCAACAATCATCACTGCTTAGAAAATTACCATTGTCACCAAATGCACTGAGCCCTTCACCACCACTATGTGACAAGGGATCAGATGGCAAAGTTGCCAAATAGGGAATGTGGCAAAACTTTCTGAGGGCACCTGGCACGCCCAACTCTGTGCTTATCAAGCTACAGGGATACCGAGGGGCAGACAACCTAGTGCTTGGCTTTGGCAAAGAGGCAGCTCTCAGATATAAAGTAAAAATGTTGGGGCACCTGTGTGGCTCAGTCGGTCAAGCGTCTGACTTTGGCTCAGGTCATGATCTCACCGTTCATGAGTTTGAGCCCCGTGTCGGGCTCTGTGCTGACAGCTTGGAGCCTGGAGCCTGCTTCAGATTCTGTGTGTCCCCCTCTCTCTCTCTGCCCCTCCCCTGCTTGTGCTCTGTCTCTCCCTTTCTCTGAAAAATAAATAAACATTAAACAAAATTTTTAAGTAAAAATGTTAAAAGGAATGGATCCCTGGCCCTAAAGTGTGTCTCACCCGGCCTTGGTATGTCCTTCTAGGTTTTCAGCAGGCTCTGTGAGAAAGCACAGAGGCTTTGCCTTTGTGTCTATGCAAACTGCCTTCAGCCTGGGTCTTTCTCATGACTGTGGGTGGGTGATGGGTTTGGAGGGGGACATGGGAACCCCTGCTTCTTCTCCCAGTTAGCGGCATTTTCCATGGTGAGAAAGAAAGAGAAGGCTCCCTTCCCACTGGATTCATTCAGCACACCATGGATTTTCCCAATGCCTCCCTGATAGAATCCTGCTTTCTAGAAAGTGGTGCCCTTCGCCCTTCCAGTTCTCTGGCTTACATCATTTTGTTCCATGCCTGCTGACTCACCTGGCTGACTGCTTCTGCCTCAAGCACACAACTCACTGACTTGCTGCACCTGCCCTTCTCTGCCCTGCATCCCCCAGGAGCTCATCAGACAAGCATGCCCGCATAGTCGAAAGTACAGTGACTTCCACTCTAGGGGCACCTAGACCAAGGAGCCAGAGGACCCCATGATTCTATCTCTGCTGGCCAATCCTTGGGGGCCACGGGGGGAGCATTCCTTATCACTGAGTTTCTGTTGCCCTCAGCACTCCCTTGGTAATGTACCTTCACGCTGGCTTTTGTTCTTCCCACAGACTGCCCAGTCCTCAAGCCTGTTTCCTGGGATGACCTTCTTAACAAACTACCTTGCAAGTCCTTGTCTCAGGGTCTGCTTTCAAGGCAGAACCAATCTTTGCAGCTAAGACCCTGCTTCTGAGCTGTTGAATTAATATCATAGATGCAACTCTGCCTGTGGGCATGAATCACCTCTCTGTGAAAAGATCAGTCAGTCCCTGAGTGACAGACTGAAACTAGCCTAAATTCTACCAGTGATCCTTCCCAGATGGTCAACCTCTAGGGCTTGCCAGGTCTTTTGTTCTTCCCTAATAATAGCTTTTCTTTTTAAAAACAAATCAAAAGAAAAATAACTTTTTGGTGAGTTTTGCTTTGCTTTGATGTCAAAAGTATGAAGAGCTGTATTAAGTTTTTCTTTTTGCAGGGCACCTGGGTGGCTCAGTCAGTTAAGTGTCTTACTCTTGGTTTCAGCTCAGGTCATGATCTCACGGTTCACGGGATCGAGCCCTACATTGGGCTCTGTGCTGATAGTGCAGAGCCTGCTTGGGATTCTTTCTCTCCCTCACTCTTTATCCCTCCCCAGCTCACACCCACTCTCTGTCTCTCTCTAAATAAATAAATAAACATTAAAAAAATTCTTTTTGCAAATGTATGACAATCAAATGCATAGTATTTTGGGGCAAGCCACTACAATAATGATAGTTGTGTCTGTGGTGAAAAGCAAAAAGCTTAATGTGAAGTTTTATTTCAGAATAACAGGCAGTCTGCATGTCAGGAGGGCTGGATTCTACATCATCCAGACAGATTTTCACTCTGTGTGAACCTGGGCTTGTTCCGTTATGATTTCTGGTCCCTTGGTTTTCCATAGGTAATTCAAGAATAAAAGTGCTTGAGATGATATATGTGAGGACATGTAAGTGATTCTGAAGAAACACACTTCATGTTCATTGTTTGTAGAATTCCATGACTTTGGAGTCAAACTGCAGCAATAGACACATTAGCAACTGAATTGTATACACTCATTTATTCCATCAGCAAACATTAACTAAAAGCCAACTATGTGCCAGGCCCCCTTCTATGTGCTGGGTAGACGTGTATGTGAAATGTGAAGTAATTATAAGAAGACCCACATGAATCAGTAGAGGCAGAGACCCCAAGAACAGCAGGGCAACTTTCTTACTGACAACATTGAGCTCCAGCTCACAGTTTGAGCAAGTATGGTCAGTCTGTCTCTTTTAAAACGTAGGAACATTTTCAAGCATGAAAAAGCAGAGACGGAGAGATGGAGAGATGATGGGGTTGGTGAGGGGACGTGGAGATTTTTTTTCTGCTAGAACATCAGTCTATTTATATCATTTGTCAAAATCTTCTCATTCAATAAAATAAAATAAAACTCCGTGTCTGTTAAAGTATTGAGGGTAAATATCTAATATGTGTTGGACAGACACTGACCACCAGGCTAGGCAAAGGGTGACCAGGGGAAGACTCTAGAAGCCACATCATTTCAGGAGTGGCTGAGGGAAAGGTGGTTTACCTCGGGGGACAAAATTTAAAGGATACCAGCACCTGCTATGAAACATGTGGCATGATGTCACAAACAGTGGGAGATAATTAGTTGTGGTTCCAAAGCAAAGAATTAGAACCAATGGACAAGATGCACAGCACACGAATTTTGGCAAAAGAGAAGGACAAATTCTCTAGTGATTAGAACAATCCAACAATGGGCATGGCGTGGCTGCCCCACAGGTAGGGTAAGGCAGTGTTGCTCATGACCAGTACTGTGGTTACTGGTCTGCTACCAGGTACATATAGAAACTGACAGCAGGCACTTAGAGACTTTTATAGCAACAGGCATTGTTGTGACGTCGAAGTGTGGCTGCATCTGGTTGAACAGGAGACAGATTCTTGTCAGACTCCTCTGGTGAGCCGTATGTGGCCTGAACTGCATACTTGCCATAAGCAGCTAGGACCATGTTACGAAGTGGCTACCTTAATGCCAACTTATTGATCTGAAAGCGTTTTACAACCTAGAGTCCATTTCTTTCATCAATTAAAGACTATTTAATTTACTCATTAAACTTCAGGATAAAATTGTTGCAAATGGCTACTGGGGAGAAGTTGAAGTTTTGAAACACAGTATCATTTTGAATAAAAGCTTAAATCAAACATCCTGAAGCAGCTGAAACTGTTTTTAAAACCACTTTTCTTCCCACTAACCAAGCTCTGGTCTGCCTACTATGACCAATATTTAAACAAAACAGGAACAATTTAGACATACATCCCCTCTGAGAGTAATATTGCCATCAATCCAACCTTCCTTAGATAAATTAGCAAGCAAGAAGCTCATTCATTTGTTGCACTAAAGTGATCATACCTGGTGCCCCTTCAGACTTCATGTAGAGGGATTTAACATGGGGACTCCCCATTTGACTCAAAATGCATCATACTGCCATAGAATGGCACATATTTACTAGTGGGAAAGCAATTCTTTATGTTTATCACACAAAGGCACACCTGTAATAAACATGTCCGGTTTTTGTAATTCATTTTTCCAGGCTATATTTGTTTTGATGACATTTATTGAAACATAATTTTAGGTCTGTGAATTTAACAGTAAAAAGTTACAGCTTGTATTTTATATTTCTTATTTCTTCTTCCAGTAATTCGTCTTTACTGTATTTAGCAAATGTGGTGGTTTGCATTGGGTTGGAGATTTAAAAAACTGGTCCAGGGGTGCCTGGGTGGCTCAGCTGGATAAGCATCCAACTTCAGCTCAGGTCGTGATCTCACAGTTGGTGAGTTCAAGCCCCGCCATCAGGCTCTGTGCTGACAGCTCAGAGCCTGGATCCTGCTTCTGATTCTGTGTGTATCTCTCTCTCTCTCCCTTTCTCTCTCTGCCCCTCTCCTGCTGCGGCGGTGGCGGCTGCTGCGGCGGCTGCTGCTGCTGCTGCTGCTGCTTCTTCTTCTTCTTCTTCTTCTTCTTCTTCTTCTTCTTCTCTCTCTCTCTCTCTCTCAAAAATAAATAAAGATTTAAAAAATTTTCTAAAAAACTGGTCCTTACCCACATAAAGAGAAGAACAGGCACAGATGTCCAACCAGAGCTGGAGGACCCACTGCTACGAGGCTATACTGGGAAAAGTTGCTTTGGGAGGTGGGGGACGCTAACTTATATGGCCCCTCAGTGCAGGGTCTTGACGTGGCAAGCCTTCAGGGTTAAATACTGACTCTGAACCCATGAACCCTGTGTAAAGTGTCCACAACTGCAAATACCAAACCTATGAATGATATAATTTGCAAATTGACTTTTAAAAATACTACATAGTCCAGGGGAGGCAAGAGACATTATTGAATGCTCAAAACTATGTCAGATGAATAAGGCTTAATGGAAAGAGAGCTTTTTAGCCTTGAAAAGTCAAACAAAACGTCAATAATATGTCATCACTGTATTCAAAAAATCTTAAGGTTATCATGGCAGAAGTTATGAGAATTCTAAGAAGTATACTGAGATAATCGAAGTGGTAAAACCACAGGTACAAGGGGTGGAAAGGAAGATACTGATTCAAAAAACCATTTCTCAACAATTGTAACTGCTCAGAAATGGAGAGAGAGCTGCCTCATAAGGCAGTGAGTTTCCTGTCATTGTCACGCTCGTTCTCTGTAAGATGAGGGGCATCTGGAGCTGCAGAGGAGATGTCTGCATATGGAAGAGCTTGCATTTTGTTGGGTTCTTAGCGATTTTTTCCAGGGAAAAAAAGTGCTAAGCTTTTTCCATGTAGTATTTTTATCCTAACCTCACAGCAAATCTGGAAAATAGGTGTCATTATCCCTGCTTTATAAATAAGAAATCAGAAGCTCTGAGTAGTTACATAGTATAATCAGAGATATACAGAAATGGCAGGCAACAGGTGGCATCACTGGCTAGCTGACTCCATGCTCTAACCAGAATGTGACACTGTCACTGACTTTGAAAGTCCGTAATTTGATGTAACACCCCCCCAAAAACATGGAAATGTGATGAGAAACCTACAAAGAGAAGAATTAGCTCCAAGATCAAAGTGACAGTTGTGTTGTTTTTTTTTTATTCCACATGCCATGAAGTGCCGTTTGAAGTTTGGAGCTCTTCATTTTCTGAAGACTTCTAGAACACAGTGTGCAAATGCCTCCAGTCTTCTTTCCATTTGCTTCTTCCTATTCCACAACCTTCCCCCCTTCTCACCTCCAAGTATCCAGAACTCCCATGCTGCCTAGGATGGAACAGATCTCACTGGTGTCTTGAAGCCATTCTGGATGTCACCTCTTCCTCATTGTATTTTAAGAGAAGTGGCTAGAGACAGAAGTGTTTAGGCCAAAGGAAGGTACCACAATGATGGAACTTCTGGCACCATGAGAAAGATTCTTTTATACGGGAGATCTTTCCAACATACCCAACCCAACCATACCACAGAGGGCACCACTGAGTGCCCTATGGTGAAGTTGGTCCTCCTCTTAAATAGTATCAATATAAGCACTTTTCAGCAATAATTTTCCTGGAAAATACAGATTCATCTACTTGTTCTTTGGAGAAAGATTTGCAAGTACTCTTTCATAAGGAGAAGTGTGCTAAGTCAGATCATCACTTCTTTGATCCTTGTAGAAATAGGAACCGAGGTCCCAAGATTCTGACTCACCATCCAATGCCCTGACCCTGAGCAACCTAGCCCAGTCCTGGTTCTAAGCGAGTTGGCATTCTTCTGTTTGCTCTCTCCCCTTTGTTTTTGATTTTGCACACCCTGAGTCATCTCTGCATATTCCACATGACCAGCTGGATAGCCAGTATCCAGCTCTGTGTCACTTGCCTTGATAGATGTGTGTCCACTTAAGCATCTGCTTGGGGCACCTGTTTCTCCACCCCAAGGAGGGCCAGCAACTCTCCATCTTCCCTTACTTGTCTTCAGCACTTGGCCCATTGGGATGTTACTAGCAAAGCTTTTCCCTTTCTTGTAATGGATCTGTCTGATCGTGTAACTCTATCCGTTTACTTCGGACAGCATTTTCAGCTCTGTGTAATCTCCAAACAGATAAATAATTTTCACTTGTGCATTCCAATGAGTTGGGGAAACATTCAGGGTTCAGAGGTATAGCTAGAAATATTTCCAGAAAGATGAGTCAAATAATGTTGGAGGTGACTGGGAAAGAGAAGAAAGGGTCCTGCCACACCTCTCGTGAGCCAGCAGTCCTGATGTGCACTTCGGGGTCACTGTTTCCAGTTTGCAAGTCCTTGGCTGCTGAAATGACATGTCTGTCTCTTTGTTCTGCTTCCCACTTTCTCCTCTTTCTCTTCCTCCTACTTCTCTCTCCTCTAATTTCCCACCTCCATGCAGGACATTGCCTATTGGCCACTGGTAACCCACTAAGCCTAGCTTAGTCTATTAGGAGATTCCTTTTCTGTAAGGAATCCCCTACATTTGCCAGCAGAGTGATTACTTTCTAACTAAGGGTGAATGTCCTCTTCTCCAAGGATATCAATGGGGAAATGGCCAGAGGGGACCCTTCACTTTTCTTCTTCACTTTCAAGAACAAAAAGTTTCCAAACTATCCAACAAAACTATTTTGAGACACCACTCATAGAAAGACATCCCAGTGTGGTCCAAAATAAGTGGAGGATTTGCCTGTACAATAGCTTCAAGGTGCCTTAAAGCTGTCAAAAATGGCAGAATGGTTGGACACTCATCATAGAATTCAGTTCACCAAGCCCACAAACTGCAGAGCCTTAAAAACTACAAGAGTAGAGGTGAATAGTTTGATTGACTTTGACTCCAAAAGTGAACAGGAGGAGAAGTGCCTCCCAGCCACAATGAGGTACGCAGAGCTCTGAAGAACAGGAGCCAGCCTCAGAGCAGTGTTCTGACACAGGGTTGCTTTGCATCATCCAAGTCATTTGCAAAGCTTTAGCAGAAAGTATTTTTTGAGTGTGAGAAACCTGTAGAAAGTATGCTTGGAACAAGCCGGACAGAGCCCACCTGTCTGTAGGGAACAGGGCACAATGGCTTCAGGACCAGGCCTGCTCTCTGCTTCTGGAACCACAGCAGCACTCCTACATGAAGCCTTTGCTCCTTAACATTAGAAGCAACTCCAGTCTCGAGTGCCAGTTCAGCCACCTGACCAGAAGCCTCAAGCTCTCTCAAAGCCAAGACTCCCCAAGCTCTTCCCATCTCTATAGCCCCACACATTCTGCTTGTTCTCCTTCCTCCCTCTCCTCCCACCATTCTGGCTACTCTTTCCCCAGCCTCCTCCTCTCCTGCCCAGCCCTTACCTGTTCATGTTTTCAAGCCTCTCTCTGGCTCACTGCTTCTCTCAATCTTTATACCCTTCCTGGACAAACTCGCCCATTCTCATAGCTTAAACCCACACACTGAATTCTCCCAAATCCACAGCCCTAGGTTGGAACTCGAGCTCACTGTTCACCACTTCTGCACTTGCCAAGGGTCCTTCCTACCCTGCACATCCTGATTTCCTATTGTTTTTTTTTTTTCCTTTTTCTTTAATTTAATTTTTTATTTTTTTAAATTTACATCCAAATTAGTTAGCATATAGTGCAACAATGATTTCCGGAGTAGATTCCTTAGTGCCCCTTACCCATTTAGCCCATCCCCCCTCCCACAACCCCTCCAGTAACCCTCAGTTTGTTCTCCATATTTATGAGTCTCTTCTGTTTTGTCCCCGACCCTGTTTTTATATTATTTTTGTTTCCCTTCCCTTATGTTCATCTGTTTTGTCTCTTAAAGTCCTCATATGATTTCCTGTTTTTTTTAGCCTCTTCTGCTGAAATACTCCCACTGCCCCTTCAGTGTCTGACCTGGAAATTGTGCTGAGTCAAGAAGGCAGCATGGTGAGGTGAAAAATGCATGGGCCTTGAAGGCAGGCAGGGTTCAAGTTCTTTCTCTACCATTGTGTGTCTCTGGATCACCAGTCTCTACTCTCAATTTCCTCATCTGGACAATGAGACCAGAGCTGCACAGTTCATATGAGGATTAAATAAGGTAAGACACGTGAAGTATTTTGCACAGGACTTCACTCACAATCGGCCTTGAACAAGTGGTACTAATATAATAATAACAACGACAACAATAACAGCAATAACAATAATACAATAGCTGAAGCAGCAACTGTAAAAACATGATAAGTGGGGATTGCCATGCCCCTCTGCCAGTGTCCTTCTTCCCCAGCCCAGGTTGGCCTGTCAGCCATCCCTAAAGCCTCTGCATCCTTCAGTCCTTGTGCCCCTCAGGCCCCTCTCCACCTCATGTGTGCTCTCATAATTACACGAAACCTCTTTACTACCCCCCAAGGATCCCCCGCAGGAGGCAGGAAGTTCCAATAATAATAAAAAACCATCAGATGTGCACCAGGCAACAAACTTATTTCTCCACTGTCTTCTCAAAAAGCTTACTTTTGGACCCTCCTCTGCTCTCAGCTGCTTAGGTAGATCAGTACAGCTGCACGGGCTCAAGGGCCTTGGGAGTGGCGAGTGAAGCAAGGGGCCGTCAGTGGGGTTCAAAGAGGAAAACAGGACATGGCATAACTGAAGACAGCAGAGATGCTACCATAGGTTGCACATTCTGCCCTTGACTGTGGAGCCAAGGGCTCTTAAATGGACCTTGTTATCTACCTGCTATCAACCTCAAAGGGTAAGGATGTCCTACGAGCACCCTGATGTCCCTTAGAAAAACAAAAGGAATGTCTATTATGACCTGATAGAAGCCTTTGGGGTCTCCATCCTTTCAGTTTGTAGGTATTTTCACTTCTTAATTTTTAACACACATTGAAGGAACTATATTTCATAACTTTTCACCAACTTCTCTTTCCCACCTTCAGATAATGCCCCCTTCTTTCCAGAATTCCATGATTTAGTGAACAAAGACATGTTTGTTTGTTTTTAATTTTTAATATTTCTTTAATCCCCACAAAGACATGTTAATGCCATCCATGCCACTCATGCCCTCAGAGATGAGTCACACTCTCTACCACTGTTCCTCTTTTCAGTCAGAGGAGCCATACTCCAAGAAAGCACTATGCTCCTAATTTAACTGGAGCTTAATATAGTGCCAGGCAACTGGAGCTAATCAACTTCCCAATATGGTACCCAACTCTACATATCACCTAAACCTGTGCTCGCCAACCTTTTTCTCTTTTCTCTTCTCAGTACACATTGAAAATACCACCCTTTGTATGGCTCCCTGAGGTAAACAGATGATGCTGTTCACAGCTGGAGGTAACTAAGCCACAGCTCTGGAGGTGGGGAGCGGGTGGCCAGGACCTGCAAGGCCGCCCCTAAGAATTGAGGAGAGCCATATCTCAGACACACCTGTAATCCATTTGTAGCGTCTCAGCATGCCCTGGCACCCCCGTCGAGAAGCACTACCTAAAAGATTATCTTATTGCCTGAGAGACCAATAGAATGTTCATTCCTTTAAATAAGATCTTCTCTTCAGAAAGTCCCACGTCTATTTTTCACCCCAGCATTAGCATCTCTGAAATATGTTTCCCATTCAGTAGTTAGTGCTTTGTCATGCTCAGCAAGGAAGATGGCCTGGTGGCCATGGTAAAGAATCAGGAGCCATGTGGATGCTGAATTTGTGATTCAGCAGCCACAGCTTCTGACTCATTCACATTGGATGACCTGTGAAAAACCACTGGACTTTGACAGGCCCTAATCAGACGAGCCAGAAAATGATATCAGAATAGGTTTCTACTGGTAACCAAACACTGTGTGAAAATTGAGACTTCCTGAGCAGATAAATTAAAAGCAAGCTCTACAGGAGTAGCATGACGAAAGCCATATGTTGAACTTTAGCAGATGCAAGACAGAAAATAACCATATCCTATAATATCACACAGTGTCACAGCCTTGCACTCCTATAAACTGCTGAACTGTGTCAACTGTCCTTTCTGTGTCAAAAGCATTAAGTTGTAAAGTCTGTGGATTCTGAACCCAGGCAGACCCAGGATGGAATCTTGACTCGAAACCATGCCATGTGATGGTGGGCATGTTTCTCACAGGAGTCTCAGCTGTCTAATCTGTAAAATAGGAAAAATGTATTCTCTTTTAATTATTTCACAGATACCAAAACAAAAAGAAAAAAACTGACAGAAATCCAGTAAGGATTCTTGACCTTTAAAAAAAAAAAAAAAAAACCAAGAACAAAGGAGAAGATGCTACTGAATAAACACTCCCTGGATAAACACTAGAGGCCATTTATCCGAAGCCAAGAGTGAGACAGGGAGGCCTCAATCACCACCCCAGTTCTACATTAGAACCGAAGTAGTCACAGAAAACAAATTAGGTATAAAAATTGGAAAGGAGAAGTTCCAATTTCAGACCAACATGGAGTAGATGTATTTTTCCTATTTTCCTTGTTAACACCTGTTTTACTTCTGCCAAAATGTTTCTCCTATGCCTCCTAAAAACCCTGAGCATTATATGTGCAACAAGCATAGGATTCCTAAAGGTAGTGAGAAGAACTCAGACTGGCTAGGGACCTTGTAACCCAAGGAACACCATGACAGTGAGTTCCCTGGGTTTTCTTTTTGCCTCACATATCTCAGACTGGGTGCAGAAGAAGCCAACGACTCAGAAACATCAATGGGAACAGATTTTTTAAAAATCCCTCAAAAACAAGCTCTCTTTAGCAAAAGGAACAGGAAAGGGACAACTTAGCAATACAGAGGTGTCTAGACAATAACTTCCCCACCCAGGAAAGATACCATGAAAAAGTCATGACCACACCCCCTTTGGTAAAAGCTGAGTGGGAAGCCTAGTCTTTCACCTTCCCCTGACTGTGACATGGAGCCCTAAACCATCTACCCACCCACAGGTCCTCCACTGCAAGTACAGTATCAGAAAAGCCTAAATGGGAATCTGGGATTTTGATTCATGCCTAGCTATACTGAGTATCTTCCCCAGAGAGTCAGTGAAGGCCATGTAAGAATTTTGAATTTTGATCCCAAAAAACTGGTAGAAAGGTGACCTTTCTCATCCAGCCTAGTGGGGAGTCAGGATTTTCACCACCATCCTGTGGGAGCAACGACTCCTAAATTGTGTGGTGTCAATGGAGGCCTCATGTGGAGCAAACACAAGGCACTTCTGCCTTGTTTCTCCCTACCAGGATGGTATCATCTGAGGCCTAGTGGGGAGCCTGAATTTCCACCCCACCCAAGGAATTACATGGTATCCTTTCCCAATCCTTCCACTCCCACTCCAGGGTGTCAACAGAGGCCAAGTGGATTTCCACATCTACCTGGCAGTAATGAGGCAGGACCTTCATTTCACTTCAGACAAGGCTTGCTAAAACAGACTTAAGGAAGAGCCTCATAACATAATACCAAAAATGTCCAGGATACGATAAAAAATTACTCAGCATACCAAGAAAAATCTCAACGTGAGTAAGAAAAGACAATCAATGGATGCCAAAACCAAGATGACACAAATATTGGAATTATCTGAAAAATATTTTAAAGTAGCCATCATGAAAATACTTCAGTGAGTAATTATGAGCACACTTGTAACAAATGAAAAAATAGTCTCACCAAGAAATAGAACATACAAAAAGAACCAAATGGACATTTTAGAACTGAGGTATACAACAACCAAAATTACAAGTCAGTAGATTGGCTCAACAAGAGAATGGCAAAACCAGAGGAAACAATCAAAGAGCTTAAAGATAGAATAGCAGAAAATACCCAATCTGAACAACAGAAAGAAAATAGACTATAAAAAAATTTAATAGAACCTCAGGGACATGTGGACAATAACAAAAGGTATAGCGTTTGTACTTTCAGAATCCTAGATCTAGAAAGGAAAAATGGGTGTGTAAAAAAAAAGTGCTCAAAGAAATAATACTGAAAATGTACCAAATTTGGCAAAAAATGTAAACTTCCAGATTCAAGATTTTGAGAGACTACAAAAAGGATAAACCCAAAGAAATCCACACCAAGTCATATCATAACAAAACTTCTGAAAATTAATGACAAAGAAAATGTCTTGAAAGCAGCTAGAGAAAAGTAACACCTCACTTACCCAGAGAAAACAATTCAAATGACAGTGGATTTCTCATCAAAAACCACGAGGACCAGAAGGAAGTGGAAAAACATTTTTCAAGTGCTAAAAGAAAAGAACTGTCAACCCCAAATTCTATAGCCAACAAATTTATCCTTCAGAAACAAAAGGGAAATAAAGACATTCTCAGATGAAGGAAAGCTAAGAAAATTTGTTGCCATCAGATCTATCCTAAAAGAATGGCTAAGGGAATTTCTCTTAAAAGAAAGGAAATTATTTTTTTTTTAATCTGGAATACCTGAAAGAAAGGAAGAAAAATGGAAAGAGCAAAAATATGGGTAAATATTAATAGACTTTCCTTCTGCTTTTAGGTTTTCTAAACATTGTCTAATGTGGTTCTCAATGTATATAGAAGAAATGTTTAAGACAATTTTATGTGGTGGAGGACAAACGGGCTTTAAGAGAGGTAAAGTGTATATACATAACTCAAAACTGACAAATTTTGGTAAGTTATTTATGTATATTTTAGTGCCTATGGCAACCACTAAAAAATTTATTCAAAAAGATACACTCATGTGGACTACAAATCAAGCTGGAATTCTAAAAATAAGTTTATGTAGCCCAGAGAAGGTAGAAAAAAAGAAAACAGAAATAAAATATAGAGGTGACAAACAAAATAAAAATATAAAATGTCAGACATATGCCTTAGCACATAATCACACTAAGTGTAAATGGTATAAATAAACAGACAAAGATTAGCAGAGTGGCTGAAAAAATGCATAACCCAACTAGATCTTATTTACAATAAACTGACTTCAAATATAAAGATACAAGTAAGTTGAAAGCAAAAGGATAGAAAAAGATACATCAAGCAAATCTTAATCAAAAGAAAGCAGGAGTGGCTATATTATCATCAGGTAAAGTAAGTGTCAGAGCAAAGATGATTACCAAGGACAGAGAACAACACTGTATAAAATAAAGGAGTGAACCCATCATGAACACACAGTAATCTTGTTTATGGATAATTGATATCTTTGTAATTTTGTATCACATCTTTCTATTTGCTCAACTCTCTTTTTGTGCCCTTTTGTAATGTCATGTTTTTCACATCTAGGTTATGCTCATTTCTTGATTTATGAGCACAACATAGTTAACAAATATTCTGAGGGAGATAATTTGAAGCTATGAAAACATCCTGTTTCCCCTTAAGCTTTCACCTACTAATTTTAATGTTCTGCATGTTGCCTGCAGCTACTATTACTGTGATCTTCTAATGGAAATGTCCTATTTCCCTCATTCCTTCTACATTTATTTATATTTTTTAAGTTTATTTATTTTGAGAGAGAGAGAGAGAGAGAGAGAGAGAGCACGTTTAAACAGAGGAGGGGCAGAGAGCGAGGGAGAGAGAGGATCCCAAGCAGGCTCCACACTGTCAGTGCAGAGTATGGGGCTCGATCCCATGAACCACGAGATCATGACCTAAGCCCACATCAAGAGTCAGGCACTTAACTGACTGAGTCACTCAGGAGCCCTGCTTCTACATCTACTAACTGGAATTCTGATTCTTTTTTATAGCTACACAGAAGCTAATTGTAAAGCTGAAGCTTGTTTATACAAACAGTCTCCTAAACAAGGGCACTTAAAGTGTTTTTGTTATCACACACAATGTAATAAAGTAATCGTATCCTTGCACACTACAGATTTGTACCTCACGGTTGTGAAAGTATATCTTAGCATTTTCTTATATTTACAATGAGAAATGCTAAAATGATGAGAAATGCATTTGTAATTTTGTTACATAATGCCAAACTGCCCTCCATAGGACATACCATGAGAAATTCGATCTAATAGAGAGAATATACAGCATTAAATCCAAGGACTGAAGAATACACATTATTTCCAAGCAAATTCACAGGAACATTTATGAAAACTGACACATATTTGGCCGTAAAACAAGCCACAATATACTTCACGTATTGGTGTCATACAGACTACATTCTCTGATCAGCTCAGATCACAATACAATTAAATTTAAAAGTCAGTAAAAAGATAATTAGAAACACTCATAGTTCTGGGAATTAAGAAATATGTATCTAAACAATTCATGTGTCACAGACAAAATTAGAAAATATTTAGAACTGTATGATAAAAAGCATACTCTATACCACGTGGGACATATCATATATAAGATGAAGATAAATCTGTTTTAATAGGAAAATTTCTAGTCCAGAAAGCCTTTAATAGAAAAGAAGAAAGGCTGAATATTAATGGGCTAACCATTCAGTTAAAAAACTAAGAGAAAAGAATGATAGAATAAATCTATAGAAAGTAAGAGGAAGAAAATAATAAAGATTATATAGAAAAATTAATGAAATATAAAACAAAGCCAGTAGTTCATTTTTTTAAAAATGAACCCCAATGAAATCAACAAACTTTTGGCAAGACTGTTTCCAAAAAATAGAGGGACCAGGCATAAACAAACATTAGGAATGAAAAAGGCAGCAGAAATTCAAATGATAATGTGGGGTATCATGAGTACCTTCAATGCCAACAAATTTGATAAGAAAAAGTTGACAAATTCCTGGAAAACACAGCTTAACAAAATTGACTAAAGAAAAAAAATAAAGTCTAACTGTCCTAAAACTGCTAAATAAATGGAATCTGTATTTAAGTACTTCACACTAACTAACATATATACTGACAAAACATAAGCCATCATAACGGGTCCAGATGATTTACAAACAAGATCCACTGAACATTTATGAAACAAAGAATTGCAGTCTTAAAAAAAATATCCCAAGGAATAGTTTCAAAAGGGAATGCCCCTCAAATCATTTTACAAGTTCAATAACAAAAATTTAATAACAAAACTTCAGTAACAAAATTTAATAAGAATATTACTGAAAAATTAATATGTTAACAAACTGAATCCAGCAATGTATAAAAAGGTAATAGAAACCAACATCTCATCTCATCAAATGTATAACAATTTAATACACTTTAATACTCATCCATAATAATAAAAATAAATTGGCAGGCTGGTAGAAGAGAATGCCTTTGACTTTCTTTTTAAAAAAATCTACATGGGGCGCCTGGGTGGCGCAGTCGGTTAAGCGTCCGACTTCAGCCAGGTCATGATCTCACGGTCCGTGAGTTCGAGCCCCGCGTCGGGCTCTGGGCTGATGGCTCAGAGCCTGGAGCCTGTTTCCGATTCTGTGTCTCCCTCTCTCTCTGCCCCTCCCCCATTCATGCTCTGTCTCTCTCTGTCCCAAAAAAATAAATAAACGTTAAAAAAAAAATTAAAAAAAAAAATCTACAGAAGACATATCTCCCTTTAAAATAAAAAAAACAAGACAAGAATTTCCTCTTCTATTCACTACTATACTATAGATCACAACCAGTGCTGTTAAACAAGAAAAATAAATAGTAAATATGAGGATGAAAGTAAAAAACAAAAGTGTCAATATTCAAATATGGTATGATTGCCAAATAGAAAGCCCCAAAGAAATTATAGACATCCATTAGAATTAATAAGTGAATTTAGCAAGGCTATTATATACAAAATCAATATTTAAAGGTCAATTATATTTCAATGCACCAGGAAGAAAATCTGAAAATAAAACTTTAAGATACATATTGCTTACTATACCATCAAAAATATGAAATACTTAGGAATAAATATAACATAAGATATGAAAACCATTTTGTAGGTAAAAGCATAAAAACTACACTGAAGGTAGTAAAGAAGGCCTGAATAAATGCTTATGGATAGAGGGCTCAGTTTTATAAAAATGTCTGTTTTCTTACAGATCTATATATAGGTTTAATGTCATTCTAATCAAATTCCATCATTTTGTGTGAATTTCACAAACTGATTCTAAAAGTTATGTGAAAGAGTAATGGACCAAGAACAGTGAAGACAGTATAGAAAAAGAATGAGGTACTTGACATGCTCTATAAATGTCAAGACAGCACACTAGCACATAGGGACAGGCAAGTTGGTTTATGTATTTTTTTCAAATGGAGATACTAGGAGCAAACATGCACAACCGTTGATTTCCTCCCCTGTCATGGCACCAATCACAAGAAATGAATGAATGAATGAATGAATAGAAAGAAAGGAAAGGAAAGGAAAGGAAAGGAAAGGAAAGGAAAGGAAAGGAAAGGAAAGGAAATAAAGAAAGGAAAGAAGAAATATTTGAAAGTAGAGAAAGGGGCAAGGGATTAAAAAGGAAGCACACATTGGGGCACCTGGGTGGTTCAGAAGCATCTGGCTTCAGCTCAGGTCATGATTTCGTGGTTCGTGAGTTCGAGCCCCGCATTGGTCTCTGTGCTGACAGCTCAGAGCCTGGAGCCTGCTTCGGATTCTGCTCACACTCTGTCTGTCTGTCTCTCTCTCTCAAAAATAAATAAACATTAAAATTTTTTTTCAAAAGCAGGCACACATTGATAATAATGATCATGGCAATAATAGTAGTGATAACAATAGCTAACATCTATTGAACACCAAATTTGTGCAGGGTATTCTGTTAAAGACTCGTGTGGAGTTACCACATTTAATTCTCACAACAACAATGTAGGGTAAATGCTCTATCATTTGCCTCTTTTACAGATGAGTAAGTCACCCAAGATCACCGAGTTGGCAAGATCCCAGGCAGTCGGGCTCCAACGCATGGGGCTCTAACTCAGCCTGGTGACAAGTTTCCTCCCTGCCCCAAACCATCTCTACCCTAGATGTGACGTCTTGCACATACATTTATTAAGCAGTTTGAAAACCCACTATTTTTAAAGTTATGGGTAAAATGCAAATACTTCTGGGACTATCCTGAGCCTATTAGTCATTCAGGCCTTAATGTGACTTCATTCAGTAGAGTAGCTTTTTCCCAGCAAAGCCATTTGTGTTGAAGGACTAAGAACTGGTGTAGGGGGTAGAGGCAAGGAGAGCCTGTTGAAGCCTCTGATAATAAGAACATAGATTAGGGACACTGCAGAGGTTAAATGAACAGGATTTAACAACTGCTTTTATCACCTTCAGTAAAATCGGGCAGAAAAAGTTAGGCAAGAGCATACCCATCTTAAGTACCTATGTATCAACACACAATGGAGGGGACATGTCAAAAACAATCACTGAGGATAATTCCCTTCCCCCTCATTTCTGGAGGGAGTAGAGTTTTAAACTTATGCAGAAACGTGTACACAAAAATAGAAATAGAGTCTCCCGTGGATTCTGCAGTGCTGTGTTCCTGAGCAAACTCCTATTCAGTACAGCTAAGGAGTAGGGTTCACCTTGGATTCTGCTTATTTTTATTCAAGTTCCTCTTGTCCTATGGGGTTCCTGGTCAAGACAGGTTGGCATCTGCACGGTGCATCATCCTGTTCAGCATCACACTCAGTGTCCCTTTAAACAAAGCAGGCCTGTCCATGGCCTGTGGACACCCTGTGGCCATCAGAGCAGTCTTGGCAACCTCCTCTGCTCTGCAGCTCCCTCAGTCATGAGGGAGCTTCCGGGTCAGCCCCGACAGCCAGCTCTGCTGGGGGGCAAGGCTTGTGCTGCACAGAGGGGAACAGGGAGCGAGGGGCTGGATTCCTCCCTCACCCCTTCTCCCACTGTGCACTTGGAGTGGGGTGGGGAGGTCTAGTCTGTTAGAGGGATACCTGCTCTCCTCACTCCCCATGGCCTGGCCTGCAGGAGGGAATAAGAAATAGTTAACTGCCCACTGTAGGTTCTGGCTTCTTCTATTGCTAACCCACACCAGTCGATCATGCCCTCTGTATTACTGGGAGAGACCAACCAGGATGGTACTGCCATTCTCACAAAACAAGGATCCTGCCCAAAATGTCTCACCCTTTCTCCCTCCCTAGTCCTCTGCTTATGGAGTTTTGGGGGTGGGGTGGGTGAGGGTGTTGGTAATGGTGAAGGAAGTAGAGACCGTTTCACCAACTGTTAGTAAGCTCTGGTCAGGGAGGGGACAGTGCGTGGGCAGGAGTGTTCACCGACAGCTATCTTTAGAACATGGAGTTGGTAGTGCCTGTGGGTTCCTGCCATGGGCCCCAGTGCCACCTCTAGGCTCAGAGATGAAACCTGATAACATACATATCCAGCAAAGAGAGGGTAGAGTCATCTCTCTCCGAGGAGCTAAAGAGCCTTGTTTCCTGCCACGTGGGAAACGCTGAGTGAGCAAACAATCTGTGCAGTCCCATGGGCTGTGTGCTCAGAAGGGGAGCCCCATTTGGGGTTTAATGCTCTGCAGTTGCCGTTTTGAAATTCTTAATACTTTTTTCTTTGAATTTCTGTTTTGTAAGTGTTATGGGCTGAATTCCGTCCCCTCCCAAATGTATATGTTGAAGTCTTAACTCCCAGCACCTCAGAATATGATCTTATTTGGAAATAAGACAGTTGCAGATGTAATTAGTTAAGATGAGGTCATACTGGAATGAGGTGGGACCTAATCCAACATGTCTGGTGTCCTTATAAAATGGGGAAATTTGGACACAGAGACAGACACAGACAGAAAGAAGATGCGAAGGCACATTGAGATCACCTTCTACAAGCCAAACAATGTCTGAGACAACCAGGAGATGAGGGAGGGCATAGAAGAGATTCCCCACCCCCATCCCACAGCCCTCAAGAGGAACCAACCCTGAAGACACCTTGATCTTGGACTTCTAGCTCTAGGAAAAGAATGCAGTAAGCAAAGTCTGATAAGCCAATGCATGGAGCATCAGGAGCTTGGAGCCTCCCGCCACCTCCCTGCATCCTTTGAATAGATTCTGGGCTGCCCCTCTCCTGCCCCCACTTGGTGATCCCCCTCCCACCCTGCTCCCCACGTGGGGAACATCAGGAGGTGCATACATCTCATGCACTGAGTCAAAGTGCCCACACTGGATGAGAATTGCACTTGCCCTACAAGTATCCTTGTGCCCTGGAGAAAGGGAAATTAAATGGCAAATAAACACCCATGACAGGTTTAAAGAAAGACCATAGAAACAAGGAAAACATTTTTTCCCTTCTTTTTAGACAAAAGCCACCAAGTTTTTGTCTTGCACAGAACCGCACAAAGGATGTAGCCAGTTTTATGGGAGAGAAGAATCAAGTCTCTACACATTCAGAGAAGCAAAAGCAAAAAACAGAGGGAAGAAGCACAGACAGCTTGAAGCCCCTGGTTCCAGCTGTTCCTGAAGCCAGGTACAGGGGCTTGAGACTTCTCTGACAAACACCAATATCCTCATAATACATTTCTAATTTATTTAAGAAATGTTAGCTGTTAAGAGAGTTAGCTGTTCCATAGCCTACAACAAAAATAATCCTCACTGATCATGGCATGGATAATATGAGATTTTCAATTCTCCAAATCTGAAATAGCACAATTTTTTTAATTAGCTTCGTACACCAATTTTGAAATAATATGAATCCAACGTTTTTGGAAAATTTCTCTGGGGTCACATCATTTCCGATCTCTCTGGCTGAATGAATTATAAACTATGTTTCCCATTAAGATCACATGATAGAACCATTTTAGCTATTAAGTAGGACAACCCACCATCATTTTAACAAAAGCTCATAAATCATGCTGCTGTATTTGCACTCGTACCTCGTGTGGGTTCTTTAACATTCACTATTATTGTAACTCAAAATCTTTCTTATATCTTAACAGCAGTATCATCCAAACATTCATTAAGCAATAGTAATGCTAGCAGCCATAATACTTTGGACCAGAAATGAGATACAATAGCATCCTGTGAAGAAACTAGACAAGTAGCTTTGTGTGCTGAACGTTTAGTTTAGCAGACAGCACCAGGACAGCGATTACAGAAAATGCTAGAAAAGTAAAAGCATCATTAAACGTGGTGCACCTTTAAGTTTACAGAAAGTAGTTACATACACCCAAAGATAATGGAAATTTTGCTGCTACCACAGCTGCCTAGGAATGTCATATAATATGCCCCAGGCTCCAAAAGTTGAAACTTACACACTTCAAGAATGTATTCTCACCACTTTATACACTTTCATAACTTTATTTATCAAAGAGTTATTTATAGGAAAATTAGTCTTGAATTATGTAAGGTTTGGATTAGGCAAGGCCTTCGGGAATGTGCCCTCACATACAATGTGACCACTCCGAACCCCCTCCTTCTTGGCTTGGGGACCCAAGCATAAGGCTATGCCAGGGGAGTGTGTCTGGGACAAGCTCTCCTAGCTTCTTGGCTCGTCATCAAAGCCCATCAAAGGGCAGCCCCCCCCCCCATCACCAGCCTGGAAAAGGCAAAGCTGAGAAAACATCCTCCCAGGAGTGGTGGCCAGCACTCGGGTCCCCATCTCACACCAGAACGCTTTCCAAAGAGTAAGAGGCTGGTGCTGGACAGGGGGACTGGCTCTCAGCTTCCTCACACACACCAAGGATGCCCAGAGTTCGGGTCCAAGGCGGGGTCGCCCCGGCAAGCACCTCCTGTTTTCCTTCCTCATCATGAGAAACAGCAATGTCATCACATGAGAAGCCCTGCAATGAGCAGATGCCACACAGATTTGGTGCATCATTTGTAAACGATTTCAAAGTTTATTTGTCTACTCCAAGGAGATTACTGGAATCTCCAACTTCATTTTAATGTAATTGTTTCCATGCTGCATAGGAAGTTCTGCAGCCACAGTAATCACCTCTGATGTACAATTAGAGGCTGAGAATCTGCATCCCTGCTTGAAGGCACCCTCTGTGCTAAGGCTGCTGCCTTTCAAGCCTGTGAACTTCTGCTACAACTGCACTCAGCAGAAGTTTACCAAGAGTCTGCTGGGTGCCAAGCAGGGGCTCACCCCACAGAGGAAGCAGAATGCACAGTGAGTAATCTCTGCCTTCAACAAGCTGATGTCCCACCACTGTGGCTTTCATATTTCTGTGGCAACGCTATCTTCATATTTCTGTGGAAAACGCTATCTTCAGATGACTCTTACAATCCCACACAGATTGCTGTATAAACAGCAAAACGTACAACTGTGTTGTTGAAATGAGGGGGCAGAGTTCTAGTAATCTCCCCCTGACCCCTCAAACTCTCCCCATGGCGGCAGGAACCCCAAAGAACCCCTCTGTGAGAACAGTACGCAAATCCAGAGCTCATAAATTTTCAATAATTCCTAAAAGATGCAAAACCATGGCAAGCTTTAACAAAAATAAAATGCTCCAAGAGAGTGTAAATACCAATTAACTAATAAAACCAATGCCTGAGAAATTTGAGCAAGACTGTTCAAAGCTGAACTGTTCAGCTTCAGGAACATTCCAGGAGCCTGATGAAGGTAGGCCAGCAGGAGAACCAAAGGAATTCTTTCCCTTCTTTGTGGCCAAGCCCCTCACAAAGAACTTTGCACCAGTGTCTTACCTTTCTCAGAAAGGGGAGAGAACAAGCCTTCTTACACTCCAGCCAACATCCCTTTCTTTCAGCCCTGTCCACTCTATCCCGGCAACCTTCTCCCTGCCAGGTTCACTCACTCCCCAGGTGACCTCATCCAGCCCTCAGTTTTAATGTCATCCACCTGCTGATGGCTCCATTCCCAGCCCCGCCCTCTCCCCTGAATTCCAGGTGCATGTTTCTAGTGCCTGTCTGCTATCTCCACCTGCCTGTCTCCTGAGACATCAGCTTAGCAAATCTAACTCAGAACTCTGTGTTTTCTCCTCCTCCCTCCTCCGGCCGTCCCCTTCTTGTGAAAGGACACCCTTTCTACGCCACCACAACTCACACCCAGACACTGCAGAAGCCCCGACATCTCTTCTGCCCCCACACCTGCCTCCCCATAGCCCCTTCCAATCACAGCACCACAATGAGCTTAGACGGCATCGGTTTCTTAAAAGCAGCAACCAATTCCCCTCCCCCACCCTCCTTCGGCTAAGGCCCCTGCCCACACACGGAGCTCACGCCTGCCTTGGGACCTTTGTATTAGCTCCTCCATCTGCCTAGGACGTTCTTCCTACACTTCTATGCCTAGTTGACTCCTTTTGGCATCCAGATCTCAGCTTCAAGGTGGCCTACTCGGAGATGCCTTTTTTGACCACCCGTGAATCACCCTCCCAGACATCTCTTTATTTTATATTAAACATAGCACTTATTATATCCAGTATTTCCTTTCATTTATTTGTGCACTGAATGTCTCCTCTTGCTATTAGTAGGCTGTAAGTTCTGTGAAGCTTTGTAAGCTCTGTTACCACTGCTGTAACCCCAGGGCTGAGAACTATGCCTAGTCCATAATAGACATTCACTGAGTAGATGGATGAGTGGACAGTAAAATGCCTCCTACCTCTTGCGACAACTGTTGGTCCCCAAGTTTTAGTAATTAGGATGGGCCTGTCAATCACAGTTACCACAACTCTTATCATGGCAATGGGTCCAAGGTCTGGCCATGTGAACCAAGCAGAGCAAGTGACAGGCCCCCTGAAGAGCCATGTACATGGATGCTAACACAAAGAAACTTCTTTCCTCTGGGCAAGAATGATATACATTTGCAACAACCTAAGGCCGCATCCTTCTCCCCAGCCTACAGAGACAAAGCAACAACAACATCGACAGCAAACCTCACACAGTGATGGCAGTGCTGTGAGCCAGGTGTTGCCCTATACAGTTACACACATTTGCTAATGTAAGGCTCTCAAGAGCCCATGAGAGGACCACCATTATTACCATGGAATTTCTCCAGATGATGAGCCTGAGATCCAGGGAGGTTCATTAATTTGTTCAAGGTCACATAGCCATCTGGTTCCAGAACTATGCTCCAAACCCCTGTGCTCTATTGCCTCCGACAACAGGAAAGAATGAGGCCAGCCCAGAAGAATAGCAGTCAGAAATGGTGGCTGGCGTGGTCCCACAATCAGTTGTGTCTGTGGCCTGTGTTACCTCTGGGTTTTCTAGTCTCAGGAGTGAAAGTATTCTCCTGGGCGTCTACCACTCTATCACTTGCAACTGGAAGGATCTTGACAGATGCAGACACTACCACAGAAGAGGCTGGGCACTTTAGACCAGCACCACCCAACTGGCTACACCTGTGTGCTTGCAGCTATTTGTTACAAAGTGAAATTAAGCTTTTTATTCTCCAGTTGAAAAATCACCCAGATTTTCAATCAATCAAATAAGAATTAAATGGCTGTTACATACCCTGCCCTGTCCTAGGTTCTGTATGGCATGCCAAGATACTTAAGACAAAATGTCAAGCATACTTCCAAGATACTATGTCATTTGAATACCCTCCTCACCCAATTTCCTTCTGAAATGATGAAACCTGTGTTATGAGGAAAGTCTAACTGAAAATGGGAGCCACACATCGACCTGAATCCATGAGGCATTGTGCAGGTTGTTGGGCAGGCAAGAGTAGGAGCAAGGGCATTGGGGAAGTGCCTTCCTGTCCACCACCATCCACCATCCAAGTGCAAAGCCCTGCAATGGAACAGGTAGAATGTCGCACTGCTTCTGCTCCCTCCCGGCCTCCAGACTCCCTTTGATCAGAGGACTAGAGAAGCAAAGAAGCAATGGAGCAGCTGGTAATGATGACTCCTCCACTCTGGCCACTCAAGCTGCCCTCACAGCCTGCTACATACAGCAGGGGCTGGACCCAGGACACACTAACTACTTGGAGAGGGATTTGCTAATGCTGCCAGCTATAGACTTCAAAGATCTATTTACTTCCAAGCAGAAATTAATTTCCACACTGATGGCCATGCCCTGTGTCTTCTGTCCTCTCTTGTGCTAATTACTGGAACTCAGTGGACAATGAAAAACTTCAGTAAAGTCTTTCTGTCTGGGACTGAGTAGAACATGACCTCTATCAGAGAACAATTTCTAGACTTATGAAAATATTCAGTAACTCAAAGGGGAAGACCCATATGGTCAAGGTGGTATACTTACTTGAAAGCCACATGCCCTCTCTGATCACAGTACAAAGCAATGGTAAAGAAAATGCAAAGAGAGGAACAAAAAGGCAGAGTCACTATGGAAACCAAAATATACCTGTGGAACAGAAGTGGAACAGAAACATCCAGTAACAAGCTGGCAGAGCTACAGACTTGTAGAAGCAGATAGAAGCATCAGGATAGGGTGACAGGCAGTGTCTCTGCTTGAAACAGGCTGAGACAAGATTTCACACCATCCTTTCACCAAGTAAAACTTCTTGCTCCCAATTACCTGGGGCTACCATCTAACAGGACCATGGCCTAGGAATGCTATAGAAGGAAGACAGAGCTTCATGACAAGGTACAGAACCAAAGTGTCCACTGGCCTATGGCTGGGTCTGGAATGTCCCCCATGCCTCCCTGGGGCAGAAACCCAAATTTCCATTAGATATGGTCCTAGACTCAGGAGAACTGAGGGAAGCCACCTGGGTGAGCAAAGAAGGAGAGAGAAAAAATAATAAACAAAAACATCACATGCAAAGAGAGACTCCAAATCTAAATTCCAAAATAGAGGAAGGAATCTAACACTCTGAAGACAGCCAATAATATCAGAGCAGGAATTCACACCAGATGAAATTAATTTCACGGAGTAGTCTTTTAAAAGACTTCAAAATAAATGTGTTCAGAATATTCAGAGATAAGTAAAGAAATAATTTCCATTTTTAAAATGCAAAAAAAGTCCGAAACAAAAGCAGAAGTCAAACAAGAATAAAGAAAGGGAGCTTGAGCTGAGTTATCAAAGATGAAAATAGGTTTGCTAGAGGAAGGCGTTGTAACATGTTCCAGGCACAAAGACTTACGAAAGCACATATATATTCAGTAGCTCACATTGGCTAGGTGTTGAACAGAGGGAGAGGGGATAAGAGATACACCTGAATGGGTAGATGCAGTGCTTCAAATCTGCTTGGTGACTTCTGGCTGGGCCATACCTCTTCCCCCAAATAGGTTGCTTTGATCTTCCCTGAACTCCCTTGGATGTTCCATCCTCTAGGACACTTGGTAACCATCTACATCTAAAACTGGTAAGACACAGAGAAGCTGAGACCTTGGTGCCCTGTGTTCTTGGGGAGGATAGGCACCATCACCTCTGGTCAAGCCAAGCTTCCCCATGGTGATCACTTCAGATGACCCCTCCCTTTTAACTGGGAGCTCCCAGTGTCAGATGCCCAGAGTTACTCCCAGCCCTTGTTCCCAAAATGCAGAAGAAATTGATTTCTGGAAAACTTGTTTTGTCTTCTTGCCTGCATCCAATATCAGGACTGCTGGTTCAAGTGAATCTGGATTTTTTTCCCCATTCATGCTGCAATTTTGGAAGAAAACTAATTACATGTATGTCTGTGAAGATATAAATATATGTATAAGGGTGAATATCTATACAGCATGTATAAAAATGGTGCTCTTTTTGGTAAGCATTTAACATTTGCCAAATTGTTGATTCTAATGTTAAAAAGATGTCTATTATCTTATTTATGAAAAACACATACATTAATGGGAACTAGTATAAGACCAAGCATATTAGAGATATTTAAAGATAATTTATTGAGTTTGGCCACTACCATTTTGGAATTGAGAGCAGTCGATGCTGTGGGTTCCCTACATGCCTGCCTAAAATCATCAAGTATATCTGGGTCACTTCTGTCATCTTAACAACTAGTTAAAGTTTTATTTCCTTGCTGAAGACTTCCTCACCCCTCAGCCTATGGTGATTCAAGGAAGTCTGACCCCATCAGCCTAGCCAGTGCTATTCATCTGGCCCTTCTCTGAGAGCTTTGCAGAGATCTGTGTACATCTTCTCTTTTTAAATTACAAAAACCTTAAGGAAAGTGTAACTTCATTTTTAAAAATGAAATATCTCTTGTTTTACTCTGGCATTTTATTTTCTGATTACAAAAACAATAATCCTCAAAGAATCAAATCACTTGCCATTTTATTACCCAGAGGTAACCCCGTAAAAATTTTGGTGAATATCCTTTACTGCCTTTTGTTCTGTGCATGTGTATCTTCCTTTTCCAAAACTGTGATTATACTATACATAACATCATATTACTTCCTCTTTACCTAAAGTTATATTAGGGCATCTTTGCCAGCAAATGGAGGTCTACATCAACCCAGACACCATTATCATTCTCTTTTCACTAATAAGAGCCTGAGGCTCAGGAAGGTAAATCTCTGCCAATGTCACACGGTTACTACTGAATGCCAGACTTAGGAGTTAAACCCAAATCTCCCCATGTCCAATATCTTTTTACTTCCACAAATTCACTGAGCTAATTCTCAGTCAAAAGACCAAGAATGCCATCAACAAGGGGATTAGCAGCTCAGGGTCTTCAGGATTTACATGAGTCTGTCAGAATGCAAAAGTTTAAGAGCCAGCATGACTGCTTTGCCAGGATGCTGGGGAACCTCTTCAACTGTTCAAGTTGCCAAGAGATGTGAGGAATCAGGACCTGGGATGAGGACGTGAGGGCCTTTCGAAGCCAAGTTGGGATTTCAGTTCATGAGCAAAGCTCCTTCTGTCATTGTGAGGAGAAGAGAAAAACTCATGTGCTGTGAGGAAACTGGTGCATTTGGCACTGCCTCCCTCAGGGAGCTGGAGCCACCACCATGGATTTCCCCTTATCCCAACAGTAGAAACCATGGATATGGAGTTGAGTTGGAGGCAGAGAAGCTTTGTGGGTCCAGACGATGAGGATGTAAGTAAGGCTGAGAACTAGAGCTGAGCCTAGCAAGCAGAAGCAGCTATCTATATACCTGGACATCAGAAGTGCCAGCAAAGGCCTTGTACCTCAGAATCTATCGCCAGCCTTTAAAAAATGTTTATCTCTCATCTCAATACTCGACAGTAATTCTCATAATAAATATTATTGTTGATCGCATGTAAGGTGATTTTCAGATGCTAAGAACTTCACATATTCAATCCTCAAGACAACCAGAGTAAGAATTATTTTCATTCCCGCTTGACAAGGCTCAGAGAGAGATGCCCAGGGCCACACACTTGCTGTCCAAATTAGCCTCAGCACCTAATTTGCTATTTTATCATTATTCAAGGGAGAGACTACCCCCTCCCCTACCACCCCAGCCTTGGGTTCTGTTTCCCACTGACATGCATGGGGAGGACAGTCAAAAGTGTTGCCTCCTGACTCCACTGTGACTTAATCATTGGGACACACTAGGACACAGACATTATGATTGTTAATAGGTTGGCTTTTGTACTAGGAAATTGATGGGTCATTGAAGACTCAAATTCAGGGACCTCTGGCTATGCTTCCTTAGGATTTTCTATTCAGGGACCCTAAAACAGTTTTAAAAGATTGTTATCCTTGTTGTCATTCAAGATGCTTATTAAAATTAAAATTCCAGGGCGCCTGGGTGGCGCAGTCGGTTAAGCGTCCGACTTCAGCCAGGTCACGATCTCGCGGTCCGTGAGTTCGAGCCCCGCGTCGGGCTCTGGGCTGATGGCTCAGAGCCTGGAACCCGTTTCCGATTCTGTGTCTCCCTCTCTCTCTGCCCCTCCCCCGTTCATGCTCTGTCTCTCTCTGTCCCAAAAAAAAAAAAAAAAAAAAAAAAATTCCAGAGCTGGAGGGGTGTCTGGTGGCTCAGTCAGTTAAGCATCTGATTCTTGATTTCTGCTTAGGTCATGATCTCACAGTTCATGAGCCCAAGCCCTGTGATGTACTGCACTGTCAGTGCAGAGCCTGCTTGGGATTCTCTCTCCCCCTCTCTCTCTGCTCCTCCCCTGTTCTCTCTCTCTCTCTCTCTCTCTCTCTCTCTCTCTCTCTCAAAGATAAATTAGTTAATTAAAAATTTTTTCAGAGCTGGAAGTACCCTTAAAAATCCTCCCTTTTATTTAACAAATGAGGAACTGAGCCCCAACCCACTCACTGGGAGTATTAGGGACTATGCTTCTAATGTATGACACCCTCATAAAGATGAGAGTCAGAGAAACAATCTACATTGTACCAGGTCAACAGACTTTCGTCATCTATCATTGGGAGAATGGATACTGTATCTGGCAAAATGCCCTCTGATTTTCTGTCTTCACAAAACAGCACAAAACACTAATTAATCCCATGCTTGCTCTTTTCTGGAAGGAGAAACAAAAGCTCTGACAACAGTAAGAGGGAGGGCACTGTACTCAGTAACCAGGAGGGACCCAGAAGTAGACAGGATGGACAATGACTTATATCACCAGACTTCAGAGACACAGGGGAGATCCTTCCCACCCCTTTGGAGAATCAGAAGTGCTTTAACCCCCAGAGATGAGTGAATTTAAGAGACTTCAGCGAGATCATCTCTGAACCAGATGTTGGTGTCCTCACAATGGTCACCACCAGTGCAGGCAGCTATGAGCCACCTTTAGGTGGCTGTGAAGGCAGTGCACAAAGGATGGAAGAAAAAAACTTGGCAAATGTCACTGGAGTTGTTGCTGAGAAAAATCCACATGAATTGATCACCGGTTGACAAACTTTGGAAGAGGGGATGAGGAACAGAACTATTTCGATTCAGGCTTAAGTGCATAGTGGGACTCTATTTTAATCCCTCCATTAGTGAAGATAACATGTCGTTTATGCAGCTATACTGTGGCTACACATAGGAGCAGTAACACATCTATTTTTTCTAAATGACATGAGACAAGTTCCTCAGCTTAAAGTGAGGCTCTTTGGGAGATTTCTGGAGATAAGAGAAGGTATGAATTTGAAATTTGTGGTCACTAATTTAAAGAGAGTCCAATCAACATAGTTATGATGGGGTTTTCCCCGCATCATAGATGCTCAGGTATGAGGTCAGTGGAAACAAATAACTGGGTTTAACCAGATTGAGCCTATGATATGGAGGAACAGAGGCAAGAATTTTGCAAGGGAGTGGATATGTGCTGGTCAAGGAACCAGAGCTTGGCCAGGAAGGGCCATGAGGAAAGTGAGATCAGAGAGAACACATCAGAGTCAATGGACTGGGCATCTCAGTGAGGCCACAGAGTTGCTGAAGTCAGTAGAGGGTAGAATAAATTAAGTGGAAGCCTGACCATTGAGTCCCTTAATTGGAGCCAGACCTAAGAGCAAGTAGTGTGGAACATCAAGCCTCAGAATGATAGAAGGCAGAGATCTCACAAGGCATTTACAGGTGGAAGTGAAGCACTGAAAGAAAAATCCATGAGGATGAAACCTTTTTAGTGTACATAATGTACTGTGCCCCCTGCAGTCTGCCTTATAGTGTGTCAGACCAGGCTGCAGCTCAAGTTACTTTCCCCTCCCCATGTGCTGAGCTGCAGGACTAAAGGCAAGATGTCCATACAATTTCTCAGTGCCCTTTAGTCATAATTGGTGGGACTAAGCCAGTGAAATGGACAAGGGCTCATTTTCCATGATAAACTCTAGGTTCTTCAGTTTCTTCATGATAAACTCTAAAAGATTCTTCAGTTTCTTCATAGCCCAATGAAAAAGTAGAATTCTACAGGGCAGAAATCAAAGGACGCCTCTTCCTTAACTTCCATATTCCAGCAGCTATACTACAGGCTTCCTCAATGGAAACCATCACCACTGCTTACAATGACTTTGAAAGGTGGGAATAATTTGCCTTATTTTATAAATAAGGAAACTGAGACTTGGAAAGCAAGAAACTTATCCAGGATCTCACAGTTAGCAAGCGAAGGAGCCCAGATTTGAACCCCAGACACTGATCCTCCCAAACCCAAACTCCCATCATCATAGCATGTGGTAAAATGGGGGTGGAGGGGAGAGAAGAGAAACTGTGGTTTCTTTGAACACAGAACACATAATTTGGGGATGTTCTCCAGTATGCTCTGCCTGAATCCACATCAAGCAGCTCTGAATGCCTGCAGTTTATGGATTATTCTTGGGCCCTTTCTGATTTGTCCTGCCACAGCGGAGGCAGAGCAGCGGCAATATTTGGTTTAAATGAATGCCAGACCAGGCTGGAGCTCAAAGAAATGCATAAAGAATATCAGTTTCACTTTCTTTCTTATGTTTAAAACAAGGCTTTTCCCCCAACAAATATTTGCTGCTGAAGACATCCTTCGTGAAGGCCCCAATCGTGATTTTGCAACTCAAGAAAACATGGGGTCTGATGAGTTTTAACCTTCACAAACCTACAAACTGCAGAGCACTGTGGCCTAAATCGTGTGAAAATTAAATACTGAGTTTGAAATCTGCCAACTATCTTTGTGGGTCCTCCTCCCTGGTTTTCAACTATCTTCAAAAAGAAGACCAGGGCGCCTGGGTGGCTCAGTCGGTTAAGTGTCCGACTTCAGCTCAGGTCACGATCTCGCGGTCCGTGAGTTCAAGCCCTGCGTCAGGCTCTGGGCTGGTGGCTCGGAGCCTGGAGCCTACTTCCGATTCTGTGTCTCCATCTCTCTCTGCCCCTCCCCCGTTCATGCTCTGTCTCTCTCTGTCTCAAAAATAAATAAACGTTAAAAAAAATTAAAAAAAAGAAGAAATGTGATTTCAGAAGATTAATAACCATTACCTGAAGTATTTCTATGTAGAGTTTTAAGCACTAGGCTTAAATTACTTCAAGAACATTGTCTTCCTCAAAAACCATTTTGTGATTAAGGTTAAATTATTTATCAATTCTCATGCAATGCATTCGGGGATCATCTATGTCAAAGGTTTCCCCTTCCCAGCTAGGAAGACTTGCCTAGGTGGGAAAGCAGGTCAGAGAAGCATGGAGCTGGGCAGTCAGGGCAGTCAGACATGGGATGGAGCCTGCCGGAACCCAAGCCCTGAAGGATTTCTATTTTGTGGCAATGGTAGTTATTTGGAGGCTGGGTGACTTTTTGGTTTCAGATTTTTCTCGTCCTTTTTTTTTGCTCTCACTGCTTGCAGAGGGGATCTGCTCTTGGGAGGAGGGTCTTCAAATGGAGGACAGATGGTGTCCATCTTATATACTGATGCTCAGGCCTGGATCATGGATTCAGGTGTGAGCCCTAGGAAGAGAGGGGCCACTGGCTGAAACCAAGCTTGAGCTCTGGGAAGTGGGGGCTCCAAAGGGGCAATGCGAGGGGGAGGTTATGTGCTGGGAGGGCAATTCTGTGCCCTCTGCACAAGACTGTGGTAGAGCCAGGGACAGCACCCCTTTTGGCCTCGCTGTCCACGATCACTTGGGAACTGCAGGTGTAGCCCCACCCCTGCCAACTCCATCCTCATTCTCTCTCCCTCCCTCTGCAGCCCTGGGTAAATACAGGTTTCAAGAGAGGTAGATCTGGGACTGGAAACCAAATCCTCCTACTGTCCTAAATTTTAAACATGAAAATCCCAACCTGAAAGTTCCTGTATTTCAAACTTTGCTGTGCAGTCAATCTCTCTCCCTCTTATCTTCTTTCATGACCATATAGCATCTGGTGAGGCAGTGAGGATAGCAGTGGCATATAATATGCAACCTAAGAATGGGGCTGAGGTTGGTTGAGCATTTGCACAATCCTTCTGACACTGAAGACCAGAAATGAAGTGTGGGCAACTGCCCAGAGGCCTTACCATTAGCCCAGGTGCTGAGCCTCTTCCCAGAATCCCATGCCACATGTGCCTTCCTTTGAGTCTGTATATCTACCCTGATTCCCACCTTGAGTTCCAGCCTGGCTTTGGAGACACAGAGGGGACAAGTGAGCTGGGTTATAAAGAGAGGGCACAATTTGAGCGTGCAGAGGTGGAGGTGTGGGAATTCTGAGCAACAAGGGCAGAAGAAGGGGAATCCCTGAAGTGTTAACACCTGCACCTTGAAATGAAGCTAAACCTCAATCTATGCCATGTGTTAGTACAAAACCTCTCCCAGGTTCCCACAAATTGGGGCAGTGGGTGGAGTAAGGGAGGTCCTATCCTCATCAAATATGATGGAGACTCAGGCAAGCAAAATGCCTTCTCACTTCCAAATTCTAATTTCCCTCTAAAGCCCAACTCAGTTCTCACCCTTTGGTTGCCTCAGACTGTAAGTCCATATTGGGGGTGTGGGGGAGGGGGCAAGTGATATTCAAAGAGAGGAAAAGAACATGAAGAGAAGTGAAAGACAGCAAAAACATAGAGATTTCTCATTAAAGTGTAGCCTGGGCACTTCACTTCTGGGGTGTTCTCTGCCAAAACCCAGAATCCCAATCTAATTGTGGGGAAAATATCAGGCTAACCTACAGTGAGGAACAGTCTACAAAGTGCTCAATCAGTACTCCTCAAAACTGCCAAGGTCACAGAAAACAAAGGAAGACTGAGAAATTGTCCCAGATGGGATGAGACTAAAGGCACAGGGAAACTGTGTACAGTGTGGGACCCTGAAGAGAAAACGGACATCAGTGCAAAAACTGGTGGCATACAAAAAAAGCCTGAAGTTTCGTCAACAATAACGTGTAGCGTTAATTTCTTAGTTTTGACAAATGCCCCATGGTTACATAAGATGTTTGTATCAGGGGAGACTCAGTGAAGGGTATACAAGAATGTTCTACTCTATCTTGGCAACATGCCTGTAAATCTAAAATTATTCCAAAATAAAAAGTTTATTATAAAAAAGAAGAATGTAACTTTAAAAACAAGAATGAGCCCTAAAGTTTATCTCTTGATTCCTTACGTAAGAAAGAGAGCTGTAGCCAAAGTATAGAAAGAGCCCACATCAACTGATGAGTGGTAAACACACACACACACACACACACACACACACACACACACACACACACACACACAATGTAATACTACTCGGAGAAGAAAAGTAATGAAATCTTGCCATTTGCAACAACAAGGATGGAACTAGAGCGTATTATGCTAAGCAAAATAAGTTTCATTCATATGTGGAATTTGAGAAACAAAACATATGAACATAGGAGAAGGAAAAATAAGATAAAAAATAAAGAGAGAGGCAAACCATAAGAGACTCTTAAATACAGAGACAAATTGAGGGTTGCTGAAGGAGTGTTGTGGGGGGATGAGCTAGATGGGTGATGGGCATTGAGGAGGGCACTTGTTGGGATGAGCACTGGGTATTCTATGTAAGAGATGAATCACTGGGTTCTACTCCTGAAACCACGACTACATTGTATGTTAACTAACTTGAATTTACCCAAAAAAAAAAAAAGACTTGTGTAGGAAGGACCAGCACCATACGTTTTGGAGTTCATTGACAAAGTCACATAAGCCCATGTACTGGCAAAGATATCTAAGTAGCTTAAATAAAAATTATCAAAGTATCTTACACATGAAAATTATTCGACATCTATGAGTAAACGGTGGCCTCTAGGAGGTGGCATCACAGTAGCTCATGTTGATTAAAGGTTATATGCTTCAGGAACTGCCCCAAGAGCTTCAAAGGCATGACTACTTTCAAATTTCATAATCATCCTGAGGTTGAGGTTATTAGTGTCCTCAGAAAAGGTGACTGGGTCACAGACAGTTTAAGTGACTTATTCAAGGTCTACACAGGTAGGAAGAGATGGAGCTGGGATTTGAATGAGATCAGTTGGTGCTGGAGTCATACACATTATCATGCTCTTCTGCCTCTCAAAGGGCCATCAACTTCTCCAAGGATCTGAGCCACTTCTACTTCCCAGGCTCTCAGAAAGGTCCTAGGGATACAAAAAAAAAAAAAAAAAAAAAGCTAAGCAGACTGGTATTTTAGGTATTATAAGTATTCTGGAAGAGAATTAGAAATGCAACTTTGACTCACATGTTGCAAAAAGAAGAGTGAGGCTCAGAGAGGTTAAGTAATTTGCCTGAGGCCCATAATGGGGCTAGTGATGGGGAACTGAGTGGGGCCAGGACCACCACTGAATTCCCTTAGCTCCCAGCTCTCTGCACTTACCATGCTTCCAGTCTGGCTGATTACTAACATGGTCCACTCAGGTCTACCAAGCACAAGCCTGCTCTATTGTTAAGCCTCATGAAGGGAGTTCCAAGCAGGACTTGGACCTGGAGAAGAAGACACCCATGAATGAGTGGAAGTCTGACTTGCCTCTGGAGACTGAGCTATCGTGAGCTGGGATATGAATCTCCTCAGAGACTGAAGTCCTGATGCAGTGAAATCTGTTCCTGGTGGGACCCTTATACCCCTTAGTCTACACAGATGGCTGGCCATAAGACTGCTTCCTGAATCATGGTCATTGAAAGCCTTCCCAACCCAAACAAATGAGACACTATACCCCCAATGCTGAGGGTGCCTTGCCTCAGCATTTTTAGTCTTGTTCCACAAAAAGTCAGTACTGATTTCCAGAGATAAATGAGCTGAAGGTCATGAAACAATCATTCCACCATCTGATTAACATCCACGGTCAATGTCAGAAAGTCAAGGTAAGTGTGGAATGTGGGTCGGAGGGTTCTAGTATAAGGGGAGTCTGCATTATTCCACTCGGCTATTAACCACATAGCTGTAAGCTCTCCCTTTCATTCTTAGAATGCAAAAACTAAGTATAATATGAAAAAAAATAATGTTTATTTGAGAGAGAGATTGAGAGAGAGAGTGGAGGAGGGGCAGAGAGAGAGGGAGAGAAAGAATCCCAAGCAGGCTCCAAACTGTCAGCACAGAGCCCGACCAGGGGGGGCTCGATCCCACGAATTATGAGATCATGACCTGAGCCGAAATCAAGAGTCAGACGCCTAACTGACTGAGCCACCCAGGCGCCAGAAACAAAATTTTTACAGTACTTCTGTTTTAATTACATTTGCTTATTTGCAAATGAAGTACATTTTGTATTCGTCCTTGCGACCAATAAGGGCCTAGATGAATGAATGTCATTCATTCAATCATCCATTCAAAAACATTTATTTAAGCACCTGTTAAAATGCAATCGATAATGAAATGTAGGGAAAGTCAGGGTAATTAAGGCAGTTTCTGCCCTCAAGTTTACATGTAGAAGAGCTCCCAGACAAGCAGAAAAAAGAGTGCGATACAGAAAAATGAGGGCAATAATTGTTGTGTGCCCACCAGGTACAGGGGGCCTTGAAAGAGAAAATAAACAGCTTGGCTTTGGGAGATCAGGTAGGATTTCATAGAGAATAAGACACTTGTGTCTATTTTGAAACAAGAGTGAGTTTTTTGAATGGACTAAGGGAGAAAGAGCCAATGTAACGTTGTCATTGAGGATATAAAGTAGCAAGTACTACAGAAATACAAGAGCAAGCTGTGGAAAAACATGTGCTCACTAATCACCAGTTCATGGACAGCAGAAACTTGGAGTATACAGCTATGTGCACCGAACAAAGACCCAAGTCCCAGAGAGGACAATCAGGGCAAATACAAGGTAGGAGGCAGAGAATGACATTGCATATTTCTAGAAACATTGGTCTTGGCTGATGGAGCACACACTGAACTTTCTATAATGTGCCGATGCAAAGTCTGGACTATGACCCAGTTCATTGGGCAAGGGACCAGGCCACTGGGGCCCTTGTCCTCTTACCCCTGGAAGACACTGAGCTTCTCATCTGCCCTTCCCCTTTTCCTTTGACACTCTTCTCACCTTCCTTTTGTTACATTTTATTTATTTATTTATTTGTTTGTTTGTTTATTTATTTATTTATTTTGAACAATAAACACCTTCATTACGTGACCAAAGATAGAAGGGAGGAAGCTTTATTTGCCTTTCTGGGCTTTGATTTTCCTAAGATGGAGCTCGAGCTCCTTGCCTTCTAGCACACAGCCATCTGCTGGGCCACACTGGCCTGGTCTTGAAGCCATGCGTGCAAGGAACTCGCCCTGCTGGAACGGCTCCTCCAGAAGACTGCTGATTTTGGCATTCTTTTTCCTTTCATCATATTTCTCCTGAATTTTCTTTGAATGTTTTTTGTTTAAAATCCCTTCCTCCTCGGGAACCAGCTTGGTCCCCTTCTTGTGGCCCGGGAGCAGTGCACAGGGGGACCCGTACCACCGTGGGTACCAGGCGCTGTCAGTGAACACGATCCAGTTCTCCACCAGGGGCTTGGTGTGGACCAGTCGGTTGTTGGATGCATTGTGGACGACTTCAGCAATCCTTGTTTTGTGCATACAACACTTGGAGCCCCAGGAAAAGTTCCCCAGGTCCAGCCTCAAGGCACAGTACTTACTGCCTCCGGGAACTTGAACTGCGTGTATGCGGTGGGGGCCAATCTTAGTGTTGGCAATGGGGCGTCCCAGCTCGTGCTTCCTGTGGTACAGCTTTCTCCTGCCCCCGGTCTTGGAACTCCTGTGCCAGTTGTCCCAAGAGATGCCCATCGCTTCAACCCTGGCTACAAAACACCCTTTCATCACATTTTAATATCTGACTCTCCTCAAGTGTTTTTTTTTTCTTCTAATAATTTTTCCTCAGGAGAGAACACAAAGCATTCATCTCTTCACTGGCTTCTCTCTGTCAGCCTAAAGTTCCTGAGACCAAAATTTGTATGATGCTTCTGCCTCCCCACCAAGGGCACCCTCCTTGTGCAGACAAAGGGGAGGCCAGAAGTCCATCTACTCTTAGCCCTGTAACCAGCGCCCCATCTTAGGCAGCACTGGAAAATCCAGATCCCCTATTCTCCTCCGATATTGAAAACCGGAGTCATTGAATAAGCAATCCTCTATTAGAGAAGAAAAAATTACATTCCTAGTGGCAGTCAGCAGGAGGCAGGGGCTCTTCCAGCTTAATGACTTGCAAATCAAAAGCATGAAAACCAGAGTGCACCTTTTGAACCTCTTTCCCATTCAGCCTCGATGTCCTCATAATTTTCTCCCATAGCGTTCCTGTTATTTTTGCTACCAGAGCAATAACCTTCCTTGTGCATTTTTAAAATGTGGGAGGAGGAGCTGTCCAGTGATCTCAAAGCATATGTTTTTGATTCTCATAAGATTATGGATACCAAAGGAATAAAAATGGAAATCACTACTGCCAAGATATGAAAGAAAGTTTGCATAGTAAAATAATTTAAACCTAACATTTGGACCCAATAAGGCAAATGGAACGTTTTTTCCATATTTTTGGAAAATGTGCATTTTCTTCACATTAAGTGGTACCAATAAAAAATAATGATTCTCACTCAGTTTATTTCTATAAATTAGATTGGCTTATAGTTTTCCAGGACATGGTTTTGTATCAAGCTATATGGCAAACACCTGGGCATAAAATCCGCTCCACTGTTTGTTTCCATGTGGGAGAAACAGGTCGCCATGCCTCTCTTCTAAATCTAGAGCAAAGGTCAGCTCAAGCCAGTTAGTATATTTAGTCCTCTCTAGCTGCCGAGAATGTGTTACATCAACAACTTGTGGAGGTCCATGAGCAAAGCCAGGAAGTTCCTCCCAGAGACGCAGGGCGACCATTTCCCGGTTAGAAACCGGGGGATTCTGCAATACATGCTGGTAAGCACGTTTGACTCATCCTGGAGTCAGATAAAGAAACAGAGAAGACCGAATAAACAAGAAAGGATTCAAAAACACTCCCAGGTGGAATCCACGCAGGACCACCCTAATCTAGGGGAAGTCTATCGAATGAGAGCATAGCCATGTAAATGCTAAGGAAATGGGAGGGGGGATGCGCCTAGTGGCGGGGAGGGGGGGGGGCTCCGGTCGGTTAAGTGTCTGACTCTTGATTTAGGCTCAGGTCATGATCTCACAGTTCATGAGTGCAAGCCCCATGTTAGGTTCTGTGCTGACAGTGCGGAGCCTGCTTGGGATCCTCTGTCTCCCTCTCTCTCTGCCCCTCCCCTGCTCTCTCTCTCTCTCTGTGTCTCTCTTTCTCAAAAAATAAACTGAAAAAAGATTTTTTTTAATGCTAAAGAAATGGTGGGTGGATGGGGGGGATGAGGAGATGGGGAAAGGAGACAGAAGAAGGAGAGGGGAGAGAAGAGATGGCAGAGAGGGAAGAGATTAAAGTAGATGTTCGATCTCGAGCTCATGTTGTCTAAAAACACGAGTGTTAACACAGAAGATCTTCCTGCAGTGGCAAGGCTGTGAGAGACCTGAACTCGGGCTGAAATGGTGGGTTGAGCACTGAGTCAGGACCAGCAGTGAGGCTTCGGAGCCCACAAGGCTTCAAGCCCTGCGGCTCCTGGATGCAATCTACAGCCGCTGAGAACCCCCTTTTCTCGCGATCGCATGTGACAAATTCCTTTCTTCCCCATCTCTCAGGCCTGTTGGAAAGCTCAAAGAGAGATGAATGCGAATGAACTGTGATCACTGTAAAATATTCCACACATGGAGTGTATACGGTGGAAAGAGTGGAAGGTGGTGAATTATTTATTATTCTCTGGCTCGAGTGTCAGCTGTTTGTAAGCCTTCATGTCCCCCAGCAGCTGAGGCACTATCCACTGAGATTTAAATAAAATTGCCTTGAATCCCTGGCCCACAAACGGTAGGAAACCAAGCATCCTTTCCAACATCCCAGAGGATTCTTAGGGGGGCAATTGTGTCCTCGTTCCCTCCTCACTCCAATCTCCCACTCTTGCTGGGTTTTCAATCCCTTCAGTTTTTATCTCCTGCAGGTGTTGGACTGTTTTTGTTCATCAGTGGGGCCAGCCTAAGTTCCAGCATTTCCCCCACAGCACTATGGACACTGGACTGGGCAGACAGAGATGTTCATGAGGATCTAGAGATACAAGGTAGTGTTGTATGTACTATATACAACGCAGAGAACAACCTAAAACTCAATGCCAGGGATTCCTTTGTTAACTGTCCCTGGCTCCTCTGGACACTGGAGACACCTCGCTGGCCACCTGTGCACACAGAGCCCCAGCCCACTGCCACCCAGATGATTTCTCTTTCCCTCTCTCATCTCTCTCATCAGGCTACCAGCCCCCCAGTTCTGTCCACTCTTCTACCTGTCCCTCTCATCTGGGTCTAGTGCAGGAGAATCAACTCAGGCTACACAGTAGAATCTCCTGGGGACAGGGTGGGGGGGGGGCGGTGTTTAAAAATAGTGATGCCCAGACTCTACCCCAGGCCATTACGTCAGAGGCTCTGGAGCTGGGGCAGAAGCACACATACTTTTCCAAAGCTCCTAATGTGCAAGCACAGTTGAAAACCACCTCCAGTCTAATGCATGTCCTAGGGCGAGCTCACCTTTTGTACTCAAAAAAGCCATCAAGGTATTTCGCCAAACAAAAGACAATTCTCTCCCTGAGAGAATTACTGCCAAGTTTTTAACTGGACATTATTTTTTACCTGCCACAAATATTATCTTTAGAAATTTGCCAACAATCCACACTTCATTATCCAGGAGTCAGGATCTTCCCCCAACATGAACATTTCTGGACGAGTCCCTGGTTCTCCTCGTCCTGGCTCATTTTCCCAGGTCACAAAACAGCAGAGAAGAAACCAAGGAATCCATACAAAGAGGAACCTGGTTTCATTGCTGAGAGACTTTATGGCAGATGGCAATTTAAAACTAAAATGGAAAGCTGATGGTATTTTGGAATCATGTGTACAGAAACATTCTCAACCTTTGTGAGAAAAGGAAAAAAAAAAAAAGGCGGCCCCATGGCAGTGTTTTGCTTTAAAAGCAAACACAAAAGATTTTTGTTTTCTGAATATTTCAGAAAACTTAGATTCTACGGAATAGTGCCATATATATCCTACCCTTCAGGTCTCCTAACAACCACGTAAAGAAGGGAAACAGAGCAGGAATTATTCATTTTTTTAGCAGAATGAATTTATACTCAGAGTCACACTGCTAGGACATGGGAGAGCTGTTGCTTACAACGTAGCCCTTATCTGAGTCTGTTCTGGCACCTGTAACAAAGTACCATAAACTGGATGGTGTGTACACAGAAATTTATTCCTCACACCTCTGGAGGCTGCAAGTCCGAGATCAGAATGCCAGCATAGTTGAGTTCTGAGGACAGTCTCCTCCAGGTTGTAGACGGCCACCTTCTCATAGCTCCATAGCTCATATGGGGTAAAGGGTTCCAACATAAGAATTTGGGGGGACGGGCCACATTCAGTCCATACCAAGCCTCTTACTCCAATTTAGACACCCTTTCTACCTCATCGTCCTTTTTGTCACCTTGCTACCAATGAATCTCTCTCTATGCCTGGAGTGTGCATGCAGGTGCACACACACACACACACACACACACCTGCCATCACAGGCTGGGAGGCCACATTCCATGTATGCATGCCTCCTGAACAAGGGTTGATCAATGAAGAACATCAAATGCCCAGGAACATCTATGACTTCTGTTTGTAAGATGGGAGACAAGAAAGCATGTGTGGCACCTGTGACCCCCTAACAGAGCCCTTTCCTTCCCATTTCCCCTTCCGTCCCTTGCTGTGCCCTCATGCATTCCCCTTTGAGACACTGCGTATCTTCTCTCAGGAGAGGAGCTGAGGTCAGGCCCTACCTCTGTCTGAACAAGTCTGTGTCACCTGTCCCTGAGGGGAAGCATTTTAGACTCTGTCTTTGTTGGGGTAAAGAATGGTAATTCATAACCTTCTAGGAGTAGGCCTCACACAGAGCTCCAGGGATGTTTGTTAACTGACTGATTCTGGAAGGGCTCAGTGGAGGACTGGCTCATCTCCTGGCCTTCAGACAGGCAGGACCTGTGAGGAGGCAGACAGCAGATGGGAGAGACTGTGGGATGGCAAGTCTTGCTGGGGTGGCCACCGCCCCCACCTGTGCACAAATCAGTCCCTGTGTCCTTCTGTAGGGTGTCCCAAGACTTGTCCAGGAGCAGAGATATCCCACTCCCCATGGATAAGGGAAACTGAGTCCCACTCCTTTTATTTTTTTTAATGTTTATTTATTTTTGAGAGACAGAGCATGACCAGGGGAAGGGGGGGGGGGGGTTGGGGAGAGGGAGACAGAATCCCAAGAGGGCTCCACTGTCAGCACCCATGTGGGGCTCAAACCCACAAACCTGTGAGGCCATGACCTGAACGAAGTCAGATGCTCAACCAACTGAGCCGCTCAGGTGCCCCCCACCATCCCTGCTCCTTTTAAGTAGAGCTGCCTCCATGAAGCTAAGTGTTCTTGGGGCTGCTGAGCCAAAGAGGGGACACTGAGGTATCAGTCTCCTATCCAATTCCTGTGGAATGTTTGTGATTTTGAATAATTTCTACAAGGCCCTTCAGCTCCAGGCACTGCAGACAACCCTGGGTGAGAAAGAAGAGGACAATGAGATGTCCTAAAAATGCCTCTAAAAACCCGTTGCTTGACAGGACCTATATCACCACCTATTGCCGGGAACATAGTAAAATCCCCCCACCTCCGCCCTCCCATCCTCCCCCTTGTGCTCTCTGAGACGCAGGCTTGGGGACTAAACACATATGGGTCTAGTTGGTCGATCTGTTGTCCTCCAAGGTCGTAAATTCAGACGGTCACAAATCAGCTTCAGGGAAACTTCAGCCCCAGACACGCACGCGCTCACATTCGGGTCCAGGCGTCCAGGCTGAAATATGGCCGCATGTGTTCCCTTCTGCATCGCGGGCCTGCCGGAGATGCCACCCTGTCAGACATGGTTTATGGAGCGGCCAGGAGGCCAGAACACAGTGGCCAGCTACCACCCCAGCCAAGGCGCCCCGAGGCTTTGATCTCCTGCCGCAAGCCCCCGGCATCAGGAGGCTTGGCCAGTCATTCCTGCACAGGCCTGAAATGCAGCTCTCCAAAGTCCCCGGGGGGCTCTGGGTTTCTCCTGCACCCCGCCATGGCATTGTTAGTGCAGACGCTCTTCTTCCCCTAGTAACTCTTTGTGACATCCCATTGTCACTAGCTACACACAGAGCACCCCTGGTCCTTTTCCTTTCCTGGTGCTGACAGCTGACACACAGCCCACTCACATTTTGCATGAAAATGCTCCTTCTTCGAGGCCCTTCTCCAAGAATCTGAGCTTGAATGCAGGCAGGACATTAACTCAGAGCAAGTTTCAAACACTGGGTTTTCTGAGTCCTAGGAAGTAGCCTGGCCTAGTCAACCGGGAACAAATTTACACCTGTCTCCAAAGTTTGTGCTATCATAATGCTTTCCTGATCCAAGGTTAAGTCCAAAGGCGAGACTCACTTGGGAAAAGCACCCAGCATGAGCCTGGAGCTCTCCCACTGCCCCAGCAAGGCTCTGCAACCTCCAGCGTGCGGGGAATTCACGGCAAAGACTTAAAAGAAACCGACTGATGTCTGGGTCCCCTTCCCAGGTGCGGATGCTTAATTAGTCAGAGGCACAGAGATTTTCAGAGCTTTTCAAGGTGCTTCTCCATGTACGGCTGAGGCTGAGAACAACTGAATGGAGAGAGTGTCACTTATCCCCAGTTTCTCTTTGAGGCATTCCCCTGGCTGGGTGAAGAGAGTTTGGGAGGCACCCCAGCACTCTAATTACCATTCCATCACCCCCTCTTTCATTCCCTGCCATTTACTGGGCACTCACATTGTGGGAGGCACTTTGTGTTAGCCCTAGTCTAACTTCTCCAGAGAAGCAGAGCCAACAGGATGTGACATATATGCAAATATACATATATATATAAAGAGATTTATTAGCAAGAATTGAGTCACATGATTACAGAGACTGAGGCATCCCAGGATCTGCCTGACGTCAGCAGGCTGGAGACCCAGGAGAGCTGCTGGCATTAAGTTCCAGTCTGAGTCCCAAGTCCAAAGGTAGGAGAAGACTAATGTCCCAGCCTAGAGACAGGCAGAGAGAGCAAATTCTCTCTTCTGAGACTTTTGTTCCATTCAGGCCTCCGAGGGATTAGATGAATCCCTCCCACATTCGAGAGAACAATAGGCTTCGGTCCATCTACAAATTCAAATGTTCATCTCATCTAAAAACACCCTCATGGACTCACTCAGAATAATGTTTAATCAAATATCTGAGCAGCTCGTGACTTTGTCAAGTTGACCTATGAAAGTAACTGCCACACACTGTTCTAAGCACCACAGGGAATATTAAAAAGATGTGGATTCTTGACCTCAAGGAGCTTCCAGTCTCGTGACAATGAAAGATATGCATAGAGAGCTAGTCTCCATGGCGTAGGGCAACCATTCAGAGAGGACAGCGGGAGCTCAGAGGAGAAACATCTGACTTGAGATGGTCACCAAAGTTCCTTCTGGAGAAACTGGCATTGATCCGGGCCGGGAGGCTGTTACGGGTTGAATTGCGTCTTCCAAAAGATATGTTTAAGTTATAACTCCCAGGAATATGACCAGAATGTGATCTTATTTGGAAATAGGGCAGATGCAGATGGAACTAGCTAAGATGGGGTCATGCCAAAGTAGAGTGAGCTCTTAATCTGATATGACTGGTGTCCTTATAAGAAGAGGAGAGAGACACAGAGAGATGCCTTCACCAGAAGCGAGGCGAGAGGCATGGAACATTTTCTCCCTCTGAGCCCTCAGAGGAATCACCCCTGCTGACACCCTGATGTCAGATTTCTGGCTTCCAGAACTGTGGGAGAATAAATTTCTGTTGTTTTGAGCCACCCGGTCTGTGGTACTGTGTGATGGCAGCCCTAGCAAACCAAGAGGCTGGGACAAGCAGGGTGGGGAGGGAAGCCCAGGAGAAGCAGAGGAGGGAATGAATAATGCGTGTGAAGGACAAGGAACAACCCAATGCAGTTAGAACAACGAATTTTGGAAAAGTAAAAAATGACAGACAACACGCATCGGAGCTTCCCCTTACCACGTCATTTCCCCAGCAATCCCACAGCACTGCCCTGTCTTGAGGGAAACTTCTCAGCCCTCCACCCATGCAGTGTGAATGGGCTCTACCTTCCTCTTACCTGCTCCCCTCCCTGGGCACAGTGATTGTGAGGGTGGGCATGTGACCCAGACATCCTTCTTGGACACAGTAATTGGTCCATGGATGGGCACGGAGCCAAGGCAAGCCAATTAGAGACTTTCCCTGGGACTTTTTATTTTTATTATTATTGAAACTTGTAGAAAAGAGCCCTTTTCTCTTTGCTTACAGACCTGTGAAACATGAGCCTGAAGCTGCCCTCAGCCATGTCCCTGTAATGTAAATAAATAAAGAGATAAAATGATCCTTAGATCACTCATGCCCCTTGGTTCCAGACACTAAGGTTTTTGGAGCTGCATCTGAATTTTTACTCCTTTCCAATTCTTCCATCAGTTCTGTGAACTACCCCAATAATCTTGCCCTTACGTATAAAAACAAAAATAACTTTGTTTTTAATCTAACTCAAATGGATTTCTGCCACTCGCTACCGAAGGAGCCCCAACTAGTACATAATGGGAGAACACATATTGCCCACATCCTAAAGAGCTTTGATGCCAGGCTGCAGGGTGTATTTTTAACCCCATTAGCTAGAGATTATTAACTGGAGTCTATAGAATCTGGCTTCAAGGTTCCCTATGAAACTCCAGAAAATATGTGCAAAATGCACACGACGTATACCCATCCAGGAAAAGGCAGCATAGATGCTGTCACATTCTTAGCAGAGTCCTTGACCTCCCCCCGCAAAAAGATTAAGAACCCCTGAGATGAGCAATGAGGAGCCATTACAAACATAAGAATCACAGAACGTATTATCCTCCACAATTATTAAGCAGCCTCAGATACCCAGTCATTTATTCGACAAACACACTGTCAATCCAGGGTCAAGAGCTGTTGGGGATGTGAAGATACATCTGACATAATTTATTTCTCAAGGACTTTAGTCACCTTGGGGTGGTGATGAGTATATACACAATTTCAATAGAAGGTGAAAGAGGGTACATAATGTAATGGCAATTCAGAGGCCAGGGCCTAGAACATTTTCCACAGGCCTGAATGAACAAATAGAGTCATGGATGGATCCATTCCACACAAATGGACCATACATAAAGTCAGTGCCTCCGAATCTCAAGGTCTTCCCGTTTTAAACGGATATAAGTTTCCTGTCAGACCACCTTACAGGATGTCGTGCAGTTCTAACAAAAGAGAAAATATGTTAACTTGCTTGGAGCCTGGAGACCCCTGCACAAGACATACAATACCTTCTTAGGAGAAGCCTGCCTCTGGACCTAGCTGATGCTACTCAGTCTGTGGCCCTGGGACTATGCTGACAAGCAGCACTGGCATTTCCTGGGCACTTACTAGAAATGCAGATTTTAGGGGCGCCTGGGTGGCGCAGTCGGTTAAGCGTCCGACTTCAGCCAGGTCACGATCTCGCGGTCCGGGAGTTCGAGCCCCGCGTCAGGCTCTGGGCTGATGGCTCGGAGCCTGGAGCCTGTTTCCGATTCTGTGTCTCCCTCTCTCTCTCTGCCCCTCCCCCGTTCATGCTCTGTCTCTCTCTGTCCCAAAAATAAATTAAAAAACGTTGAAAAAAAAAAAAAAGAAATGCAGATTTTACTCCAGACTTTCTGAATCTGAATCTGCAACATACCCCCAGGGTTCTGTATGCAAATTAGAGACACCCTTACACAGGTAGTCCTTAGCATAGTGTAAATATGGTCTGACAGAGAAGAAAACCCCACCTAGAAGAGACAGAGGCAGGGACCACAGTTGCCCAGGTGGGCTGTGGGCTTGCTGCCACCCAGGTCAGGCTGGGTCTCCTTGGACAGGGGCCGTGTATGGGGTCATTAGATGCTTGGAGCACAGGTGCAGTGGCCCACAGTGTGTGAGCCAACCCCAGAACTGGCCTTTGGTCCTGCTAGATGGTGCTTCTGCATCCCGGACATATGGTCTCCTTGAACGGTCAGAGTGACACCAGCATACTTCGCATACATCGGCACACTCAGAGGGGATTAGCAAACATCTGCAGAGCACAGCCTGCGGTATTCTGCTAGTTTGTGCAACAAAGGAGCGCGAGAAGACGCTTGGAGTGCCTGAGCACAAGCCCAACACAGTGCCAGTGGGGGCAGGGGGCTTCCCGGCCATCAGCAGCCCCCTTGCTAGGCTCCAAATGACCACAGCAGGCAGACAGCAGAGCTGAGATGCTAGGGCATCCAGAACTCGGGGTCTAGGGAACAGTAACAGCAATTAGACCAAAAGGATTCCCCCAGTTCAGTTAATCTTAGAAATGTCACATTAAACAAAGTTGAATTTGTTCTTTCACAGGAGCCCCTTCAACCCACAGTGAGTGCTGTGAATCTTTGAGAGGCACAGACAGTAGGCTTTATTTCCCAAGCATGAATCACAGAACACTTCCCATCTGTGTAAGGCGGCCAGGGCTGCCATAACCAAATACCACAGGCTGGGTGACCTAAAACACAGCAATCTATTTCTCACAGTTTTGGAGCCTGGGAAGTCTAAGATCAAGGTGCCAGCTGATAGGCTTTTCTGGTGAGGCCTCTCCTCCTGGCTTGCAGATTGCTGCCTCACATGGCAGGAAGAAAGAGAGGAAGCAAATGCTCTGGTATCCCTTCTCATAAGCATACAAATCCTATCAGGAGACCCTCATAACCTCATCGAACCCTAATTACCTCCCAAAGGACACCCCCCCACACACACACAAATACCATCACATTGGAGGTTAGAGCTTCAATACATGAATGGAGTGGGGGTGGACAGTCCATTCAGTTCATAGCACCATTCTACCATAGGTAGGAAGTCTTCAGAGCAGACTCCAAAATACCAGCCAAGAGGGAGATGACAGAGTTCCCTCTGGGGAATGAAGATAGTCCAGGAATGTCTGCAGCAGGAGTTCTAAGGGTTTTCTTGTTCAGGGCAATCAGGCAACCAAAGCATGCAGGTGTTTGCATCAAACATGCCAAATGTGCCAAGAAATCCACTGTAATAATAACCACCACTGTTTCTGAGTACCCAGTAGGAGCTAGAGGCACATTGTGAGCTAGGCTTTATATACATCGTCTCATTTAATGCTCTAAACTCCTACTTAAGGAAGTTACTAGTCTCATCCCTATTTTCAGATGATGAGACCAGGGCTTTAAAAAGTCGATTAGCTGCCTTAAGTGTCACAGCTAGTTAGTGGCAAAGCTACCCAAGATCTGACTTCAGGCACCTGTTAAAATGCTATAAAAATTCCTCTTTCCTTGGCACCTGGGAAACATGCCCAGGGCCGATGCTTGGACTTGGAGGTCACCTTTCGGGGGGGAGTAACTCCCGGTGACTCTGGAGAGGACACATACAGAACAAAGCCCAGCTTGATGTGCACGGTCCACCTCTCCTTGGTTTTATGTTTTAGGCTTATCACTTCTGTATTGTCACCATATTTTCATATACTGGTTTCTTCAAACTCACCATACAGTGAATTTAAAGACGAGGAAATTCTGGAACAGTAGACATGGAGCCTGTGTTGATGCGCTGACACTAATCTTCACCCCTCTACCTTGGTAACTAGCTATTCAGTTGGTAAAATGAATAACTTCTGGGCTTCACACATCCATCTGTCAAGGCAATATTTTTATATCTGCAAATTTCAAAGAGGAAAATAGTGTGTCACTCTCTATCAATAAACCTGGCCCTTTGCAAAGGAATTGCTAAAAAGGTTTCCTCTGCATTAAACCATTCTGAGGACTTGCCTCGAGCAAACAGGGCAAAGTACTTTGTCATGAATGAATTCATGGATTCCATGGGAATGCTTTCCTGTAAGAATCGCCTATCCATATGCCATCCTCATTTCCAGTGGAAGGAGAAAGAGTAAAAAAAAAAAAAAAAAAAAAAAAAACCAGAAAAACCCAGAAGTCAGGATTTTTCAAACGCAAGACAGTATGGCTAAAAACACATCTAGCCTGAGAGCAGGAAGAGGGAGGGTCCTTCCCTGGCTCTGCTACTAACTAGCTGGGTGACTGCCACCATAAACACAGCGCTCCCCACCTCCTCACCATCACATTGGAGGTTAGAGCTTCAATACATGAATGGAGTGGGGGTGGACAGTCCATTCAGTTCATAGCACCATTCTACCATAGGTAGGAAGCCTTCAGAGCAGACTCCAAAATACCAGCCAAGATGGAGGTGACAGAGTTCCCTCTGGGGAGTGAAGATAGTCCAGGAATGTCTGCAGCAGGAGTTCTAAGAGTTTTCCTGTTCAGGGCAATCAGGCAACCAAAGCATGCAGGTTGAGGGGCAGCACCACTAATGCCTCATGCAGCTCGTGATCCCATGGGCACTGAGTGCCATCGTGACAGCTGTAGACCAACCCCAGTTCTGAATCCTGGGAAATGCCCAACCTGCTTACTTCACTCCAGGGGAGCTCCGCAGTCATGATCAGAAGAATCTCAAAATAAGCTTTAACCTAAACCATCCCAGACAGATGGAAATGCATTCTCTCTTTCAAGTGATTTTAAAAGTGTACAGAATTCTGAACAGTAGTCAGTGGCAGTGTCTAAACAGCATTCTTGGTCCATAAGTTCTTCTTTATTTATCTCTGGACTAATTGCTTCTACTGAAATAAAAAATTAAGACCAGATTTCCTTTATATTCTGCACCATAAAATTATTTCTATTTAACAGTAGTCATTAAATTGCTTTCCAATTTGCTCTTATTCTATTTTTATTATTAATTTAAAAATTATTCATTATTTTAAACATGTGCAGAGGTGTTGAAAATAATATAACAGCAACCCATATACCCATTGCCTAGAGTTAATACATGTCCCCATACAGCCATTTTTTTAAGTTTATTTATTTTGAGAGAGAAAAAGAGAGAGAAAGAGAAAGAGCACGTGGGAGGGACAGAGAGGGAGGAAGAGAGATAGAACCCCAAGCAGGCTCCACACTCTCAGCACAGGGCCTGATTTGGGGCTCAAACTCACAAACCGTGAGATCATGCCCTGAACCAAAACCAAGAGTCAGACATTTAACCAACTGAGCCACCCAGGTGCCCCCCCGTACAGCCACTTTTGCTAAAGAAAAGACAGCAATTATTATTTTTTTTTTTAAATTTTTTTTTCCAACGTTTTTTATTTTATTTTTGGGACAGAGAGAGACAGAGCATGAACGGGCGAGGGGCAGAGAGAGAGGGAGACACAGAATCGGAAACAGGCTCCAGGCTCTGAGCCATCAGCCCAGAGCCCGACGCGGGGCTCGAACTCATGGACGGTGAGATTGTGACCTGGTTGAAGTCGGACACTTAACCGACTGCGCCACCCAGGCGCCCCTATTTTTAAGAGATATAAACAGAGGGCACCTGGGTGGTTCAGTCAGTTAAGTGTCCAACTTGGGCTCAGGTCATGACCTCACGGTTCATGGGTTGGAGCCCCACATCAGGTTCTCTGCTGACAGCTCAGAGCAGAGCCTGCTTTGGATTCTATGTCTCCTTCTCTCTCTGCCCCTCCCCTGCTTGTGCTCTGTCTGTCTCTCATAAATAAAAATTAAAAAAAAAATTTAAGATATAAACAGAGAGGGAGACAAACCATAAGAGACACTTAAATACAGAGAACAAACTGAGGGTTGCTGGAGGGGTGGTGGGAGGGGCGTGGGTTAAATGGGTGATGGGCTTTAAGGAGGGCACTTTTCAGGATGAGCACTGGGCTCGTAGGTAAGAGATGAATCACTGGATTCTACTCCTGAATCAAGACCACACTGTATGTTCACTAAATTGAATTTGAATTAAAAAAAAAAAAAAGATATGAAGCACTACAGATACAGTCACCTGCCTACTCTCAACCCACTGCCTTTTGTTCTCTGCAGAGGTGACACCACTAGAAATTGGTACATCTGCCTCTCATGCAGGTTTTTATATGTTTACTACATATGTACATACACATAGTAGTATAAAGCACTCTCTATGAATTTTTCAATGTATATCAGTGGTACCATATTGAGTTCATCATTCAGAAATTTGCTTTATTTTTCTCAACCAAGCTTATAAAGATGAATATAACATAAATGATAATTAAGTTGATCCCAAGTTTTTTTGCTATTATACACAATACTACTTGTATTATACACAATACTTCCTTGTACGCACAATACTACTTGTATTATACACAATACTTCCTTGTACGCACACGCATAATGTTTCCTTGTACGTACACGCATAATGTTTCTGGGGCATGCATATTGAGAAGTGCTTGCCCCAACTTCCAGTTTACCAGCAGTTTATCAAGCCCCCCATTTCCTACATCTTTATTCCTAACACTTGGTGGTACCAGTTTTGCCAAATGGATGAATGTGAAGTAGCATTTAATGTTCTCTTTCTTTCTAGTGAGTTTAACCATCTTTTTATACTTTCACTGGACATCTATGTTTTCCTGTTTTGTGACTTGCCAAATAAAAATCTTTCACTGCTTTGCACATTAGGCTACTTTTCTCTCCCTTATTGATTTATAGGGTTTGTTTGTTTCTTTGTTTGTTTGTTTGTTTTTAGAGAGAGAGCACAAGCAAGGGAGGGACAGAGGGAGAGGGAGAGAAAGAATCTCAAGCAGGCTCCATGCCCAGTGTAGAGCCCGACGCAGGGCTCCATCTCATGCCTGTGAGAGATCATGACCCAGGCCAAAACCAAGAGTCGAATGCTCTGGGAATGCAAGCTGGTGCAGCCACTCTGGAAAACACTATGGAGGTTCCTCAGAAAACTAAAAATAAAACTACCCCACAACCCAGCAATTGCACTACTAGGCATTTATCCAAGGGATACAGGTGCGCTGTTTCGAAGGTACACATGCACCCCCATGTTTATAGCAGCACGATCAACAATAGCCAAAGTATGGAAAGAGCCCAAATGTCCATCGATGGATGAATGGATAAAGACGATATGGTATATATATACAATGGAGTATGACTGAGCAATCAAAAAGAATGAAATCTTGCCATTTGCAACGACATGGATGGAACTGGAGGGTATTATGCTAAGTGAAATTAGAGAAAGATAAATATTATATGACTTCACTCATATTAGAACTTTAAGAGACAAAACAGATGAACATAAGGGAAGGGAAAGAAAAATAATATAAAAACAGGGAGGGGGACAAAACAGAAGAGACTTTTAAATATGGAGAGCAAACTGAGCATTGCTGGAGGGGTTGTGGGAGGGGGGATGGGCTACATGGGTAAGGGGCACTAAGGAACCTACTCCTGAAATCATTATTGCACTATATGCTAACTAATTTGGATGTAAATTTTAAAAAATTAAAAATTAAATTAAAAAAAAAAGAGTCAAATGCTCAACCAAGTGAGCCACCCAGGTGTCCCTGTAGGGATTTTTATATGTGCCAGATACTGATCTTTTATTGATGTATGTGCTGAAAATATCTTCTACTCTGTCACTTGTCTTTTCACTTTGGCTATGGTTGCTTTTGTCAGGCAAAAGTTTGTCATTTTAATGGAGGCAAATATATCAATCATTTGCTTTATGGTTAGCTTTTTCTGTGTCTTGTTCAAGTAGTGCTTCCCATTCCTGGGGTCACAAGTATATCCCCTTGGTCAGTCTCACATAGACTTCATGGTCTCAGTGTCCATTATCTTTCCTCATTGGTGCTTTAAAATTTTTTTTAATGTTTATTTATTTTTGAGAGAAACAGTGTGAGCCGGGCAGCAGGGGGGGGGGAGGGGGGGATGGGCGGAGGGGGTGACACAGAGAAAGACAGAGACACAGAATCTGAAGCAGGCTCCAGGCTCTGAGCTGTCAGCACAGAGCCCGATGCAGGGCTCAAACCCACAAACCATGAGATCATGACCTGAGCCAAAGTCGGACACTCAACCAACTGAACCACCCAGGTGCCCCAGCTCTTTGGTGCTTTTAAAGATATCTTAAAGATGATTTGCTGCTGTTATGAAAGAAATAAGACGATTATTACAGAAGATCTAGGAAAAGCAGAAGGAAATCAGTACATCATTAGGTCACTTTTAAAATAATTCTTTGGGGCGCCTGGGTGGCGCAGTCGGTTAAGCGTCCGACTTCAGCCAGGTCACGATCTCGCGGTCCGTGAGTTCGAGCCCCGCGTCGGGCTCTGGGCTGATGGCTCAGAGCCTGGAGCCTGTTTCCGATTCTGTGTCTCCCTCTCTCTCTGCCCCTCCCCCGTTCATGCTCTGTCTCTCTCTGTCCCAAAAATAAATAAAATAATTCTTATTATCCTTGAACAGAATCACCACCAGGGTAGCCCCACTTACACATCACTGAACATAATATATGCTGGACAGGGTTGAGCTTTGGAGAAAGACAGATCTGGATCTGAATCTTCTCTCTACCACTTTGGAGCTGACTGATCTTGCATATGATTTTTACTTCCTCTGAACTTCCATTTCCATATCTGTAAGATAAGAACAGCGACTCCAGCATTGGGTTGTTATTGTCCCAATTTATATCAAATTTCATATGTCAGGCCTGTAACCGGCAATATCTTTCCCTAAAGAATCCTGTGAGCCCCCGCTCTATTATCTAGCAGTGTGCAAAGTCCCTGGAGAAAAGAAGAGAGCCAGGGACACACTTATCAGCTCAAGCCCAAGTTATCGTCAGGATCCCAGGAAAGACAAATTCTGTGCAGTCAGTAAAGCTGCTGCCAAGCCATGGGATAACCATCCTAGGGGCCGTTCCAATAGTCACTAGACTCCTCCATTTATAAAAGCACACTACTACAGAGACAGTGCCTAAAACGGCATGGAAACTAGTTGGAGAACAAAAGCCACCAGCTGACCTCATCCTCAGTACCTCCCTGCTCAAAGGAGTTAATTAGCAAAAGGGAAAACAATTGACTTTTTTGGTATTATATAATTCCATTGTATTTTCGCCAGGTATCGGGTTTCACCACCCACTGCCATGTCATGAAAGAACTTATTGTTACATACACAAAACAAGAACAAATTCATAATGCTGCAAGAGGTATAATTCCACATTCTTTGTCTCATTGCACTTGAAATCTTCAGGTTAATAGGCAATTACATTCACAAAACATGTCGTGCTTAGAATGAACACAGCTCATGTTGAGATGGCCCTCGCCCGAAGAAAGACTATTTTTAGGAAGCTTGGCAAAGAAAATTAAAGTTTTCAGCCCAAGTATGCACTGCCAAATAACTAACTCCACCAAATTCTTTATTACTGAAAGAAAAAAAAGAAAGGCAACAAAATAATGAAATCTTTCTTTTCACCATTTTGGGAATTCTCTTCCCATGTCTAACTCCCTTCAGCTTTCGGAATCTCCTTCACAGCATTGTGAGTATACCTTCCCTGAGGGACAGTAGTTTTTAAAAGTCAAGCTGGAAGTCATCTGATTAAACTCTCTTGTCTTTCCCTGTCTTGGAGGAATCACTGAGCCTTTTTGTTTAAAGTGAGGATCTGACTACAGCGGGACCAGTTTCACTTTCGAGGACCCCTGGGCTATGGACTTCAGATGAAGAATCCCGCGCCATTCTCTGAAACAGTAAAAATCCTTTAAAACATAAAACCTGAAGCCCTATATGTACTCTTGATACTTGCATAAATCCAAATTATATCGTTTTCTACTAAAGACTGAGCCTCTGATAAGATATGTGCGTGCTGGGCCAGGATTCTCCCCACTGGAGATGGTGGAGGAAGTGTCTGAAGATACAGGCTCTGGTCTTGGCACTGAGCCGTCTCAGAGGTTGGACAAGCATCTTTTTTTTTTTTTTTTTTAATGCAGATCACTGCCTCCTGACTGGTCTCCCTATTTCCAGTTTCTCACCTCTTCTAATCCACTTCCGACACGAGTGGGTCTCAGAGGGGCCCCAGACCAGCGGGATCCCTACCACCCAAGACCTTGTCAGAAATACAAACTCTTGGGCCTCCCTCTAGACCTACTAACTATGAGCTCTGGGATGGGGCTCAGCATCTGTGCTTTAAGAAGCCCTCCAGGTGATGCTCATGCCCACTGGAGAGCGGCCTGCACCGAATCCTTGCAGGGCAGGTCAAAGCTCCCGGGCACAGCTCCCAAAGACTGTCATGACCAGCCTCCTTGAGACTCCGGATTCATCCCCCGAGTCCCTCTGTTACCCCCTCCACTCCCGCAGTGGACCATACCACAGAGCAATGCCGACTCACTGAGGAGCCACCTCCTCCATGAAGCTTTTCCTTCCTCTATTCCCATCCAGCGCATCACCCTTTGTCCTCTGGCTTTTGCACACGTGTCCGTGTTTAACAGCACCCTGTGAAGGCGTTGGATACACTGGTCTAGGCCACTAGCCTATGAGGTCTTTGGAGACAGATAGTCATTCACACTTTCCTTCATCAATTTATTGAGCACCAGGCACCCAGGTGGGCGCTTGGGATATAATGGTGCAGATGGAACTGCTAGCCTCGGATTTCTGAATCTTTATCACCTAACACAGTAATGTTATAGTAATTTTGTTAAAAAAAAAAAAATGAGAGTGGAGAGACTCATTTTAGTCTTTCTGCCCCACCCCCACCCCCCGCTGCTACCCCTTTTTTTTCTTTAATTTTTTTTTATTTGCGTGTCGTTGACACACAATGTCACATTCATTTCAGGTGTACAACAGAGTGATTCAACAAGTTTAAACATTATGCTACGCTCACCCCAAGTGTAGCTACCGTCTGACTGGGAGCCTTCACCCATTGGGCCCATCCCCCATCTCCCTCCCCCAGGCAACCACCTCTTTGTTCTCTGTGTTTACAAGTCTGATTCTGCTTTTTGTTTGTTTGTTTGTTTATCCATTTGTTTCTGGTTTTTTAGATTCCACATAGGAGTGAAATCGCACGGTGTTTGTCTTTCTCCTTCTCACTTATTTTGCTTTGGGTCCATCTATGGACCCTCTAGGTCCATCTATGTCGTCAATGAATGGTATTAATGTTAATTGTCAGCAGATTGTGCCAACGTGAATTTCTTGGCTCTGATATTGTGTTATAGTTACACATGATGTTACCTGCAGGTGTAACTAGGTGAGAGGCATGTGGGATCTATCTGTATTATTTCCTATAACTGCATATGAATCTATAATTATCTCAAAATAGAAACTGTTTTTAAAAAGTTGTTGGACCTTTCAAGAGAAGGTGATCTGTCATGTAAGCACTATACAGGACTTGTAATTCCACTAATACATTCATAAACGCTATTATGAGCATCTATATAAGATGGGCATATGGATGCTAACCAAACCTTTTGTGGTAATCATTTCACAATACAGGTAAGTCAAGTCATTAGGCTGTATACCTTGATGTATTCCTGAAGTGCATACTCCAGCTCCATCTCGATAAAACTGAAAGAGGGAAAAATGAGAACGAGGAAACTGGGCTTTAGTGCACATCTACTCCAACCTCTCCAAAATCCTTAGGTTGTCTTTCAAGACCCTCCATAATCTGACCCTGGCCTATTTAACCGTAATGAAGCTCTACTTGTCTCCTACTGGTCTGTGTGGTCCTCACTGGCCTTTCCTGTCTCCTCTGCCCAGACAAATTACATTCTCTTTCAAAGCCCAGAGCAAGTCCCATATCATCCGGTAAACCATCGCTGACAACCTTAGCCTCTTTGTTTATCATCAGCATTTATTTGTTAACCACATCATTCTGTCAACTATTACCTCATATTAGCCATTGTGTATGCATTTCAGTTTTATATCCCCAGCTAGATTTCAAATTTATCTCAAGGTCTGATTCTCCTTCTTTCCCTGAAGGCAGGTAGAGCAAGCAGAATGATTAAGAGCAGGGACTCCGGAGTCAGAAAGGCCGTGATCTAACCCTGGTGCAAAAGAAGAAACATGGAGGTCATGAAGTTCTCAACATTTAAACATGGTGGAATTGTACAATGCAAGGTAAATCCTTCTTGCCTCAGTCTCCCCAAGGACACTCTTACAACTGCCTGTATGATAAGGGAAGATCCAGTGAGATCCATGAGCGACTATCCACAAAGAAAATGGCCACAGGGGTAAAAATAAACAAATGGGGGTGATTCTTAAAGTACCCTTTATTTGTAAAATTACTCAATGTGGAAGCACTGCATTTCCCTGAAGCTGAAGAATAAATGTTGTTGTGAACGCAAGCAAATACTTAGTCTTCAAACTTAAAGCTATAAAAATGTTCCATATCAGGGGCGCCTGGGCAGCTCAGTCAGCTAAGCATCTGACTTCGGCTTAGGTCATGATCTCACAGTTCATGGGTTCAAGCCCCGTGTCGGGCTCTGTACTGACAGCTCAGAGCCTGGAGCCTGTTTCAGATTCTGTGTCTCCCTCTCCCTCTGTCCCTTCCCTGCTCATTCTCTGATCTCTCTCTGTCTCTCAAAAATAAATAAATGTTTTTTTAAAAAGTTTAAAAATGTTCCATATCTTGACCCCAATAGAGGAAGCAAGTGATTAACTTTTAAATATTTATCCTGATTTTCATTAGAAAAACAGACATTTGAGGGGCACCTGGGTGGCTCAGTCAGTAAAGCCTCCAATTTTGGCTCAGGTCACGATCTCATGGTTCATGGGTTCGAGCCCCACATCAGGCTCTGTGCTGACAGCTCAGAGCCTGGAGCCTGCTGCAGATTCTGTGTCTCCCTCTCTCTCTCTCTCTCTCTCTCTCTCTGTCCCTCCCCCTCTCTCTCTGTCTCTCTCAAAAATAAATAAACATTAAACAAAATTTTTTTAAAAGAAAGAAAACCAGACACTTGAAAACAGTCCATGACTTTTAGATTTTTGAAGCATTTGGCTTGACCAATTTATTTGACTTTAGAAAGCAAAGATAAAAACTCTTGCCACTGATATTCTAAGGTTTTGAACCTCTAATGAAAGATTTTAAAAGAATGTGTGATGCCTTTGGGCCCTCTTCCATCTCCCCACCAGAGACGTGCTGAAAGTGGGGCCCCAGGAGCTGGCGGGGGCCACAGAGTTCAGGTGGCGGGAACTCTCATCTAAGGTGCACAGGTGAGGACACGGGCGCCCAGTGAGAACGGCTGACACTTGTGTGAAGTCTTCCCGCCTCACCGTTTGTTTTCTTAGCTACTCAGAGGTGCCAGTCTGAGGCCTTGAGCGGAGTGCGCCCCAACTGAAAAGTCTGATAAGTGAGGGCCGGGGCTGGGAGGGGGCTTCCGTAGGAAGTGGGCTTTGCTTCAGTGCTGGAAATCAATGTGACGTCTAGCATAGCCAAGTGTCCCTGCAGGACCCCACTGGGAAATCACGAGTTTTACGAGGTTAGCTGCCGTGTTTGTGTAAACAACATAACGTTTTATGATGGGAAACCTAGCCCTTTGCTTTTTATGTAGAAGCATCGATTAAGGCTTTTTTAATGTTTCAGATGTAAAGAAGTGTGAAAAACTAATGTTGTTTCAGAAATGGTCCAAGGAAAAAGATAATGCAGTAGCTACAAGTTTAATGACCTTTCTCATAAAATTATGTAGGGGATTTGTGATAAGTGTGGCAATAAAAATGGTTTTGTTGTCTCTAATTTTCCCAGCTGTCGATTAAATGTTTTCTAATGGATGATACCATTACTATTTTCATTATTTATTCCAGCATGGATTGAATAAAGTTCCAAGAGGAAATATCAACAAATTCGCATATTAGATTCTTTAATTAAAATATTTTCAATAGCAAAGTTTCTTTATTTTTGTGATTTTTTAACGGGGGGGGGGGTGGTGCTGTCGCCAACATTAGCTTTTGTAAAAAAACAATTTAAGTAACAGCTGAATTCAAATGGTGGATACATGTCATTATACATTGGTCAAAACCCACAGAATGAATACCGAGAGTGAACCCGAAAGTAAACTATGGACTTTGGGTGATAGTGATGGGTCACTGCATGTTCATTAATTGTAGCACATGTACCACTCTAGTAGGGGATGTGGATAGTGGGAGATGGTGGGAGAGCCCGGAGGTTATATGGGAAATCTCTGTACTTTCCGCTCAATTTTAATGTGAACCTAACATTTCTCTTTAAAAAAATAGTCTATTAAAAAATTCTCTGGAGTGTGTGTGTGTGTGTGTGTGTGTGTGTGTGTTAGTAGTCAGTACTGGGGGTTAACTTCATTTTCTGCTATCTATGCTCTAAGCTTAAGCTTCCTTCTGTGTCACCCTTTCATGACACGTTGGAAATCTTTCTAAAATGCATTGGTACTGATACTGGGATGGCTCCCATTCTTGCTCGAGTACAAAACACTCATTTCCCAATAGTCCCATAGACAAGACCAGAAACAAAGAAGGAGATTGGCCTGACTGTGAACTGCCCCCAAGGCATACCCTGGAAATAGCTTTCTGGACTAAATCTTTGGCATGAGAATATATGCTGCTGTTTGCCTTTTTCCTGTAAAGTTGAGGTGGGAGGGGAAAAGGAGAAACCCCAACAATGACATTTTCTGAAGACTGCACTTCCTGTAACCAAGGCCAGACCCTACCCAAGGTTAATCTCATGTGATCGCATGTGCCCCTTACCAAATTAACCAGTTTTTGCCCCAGGTCTTCATAAGAGAACACAGTATTCGAAAGGTCAGACCAATTACTGGCATTTCCAGAACACTTCTTGTTTAAGGCCCCTGAGCATGTTAGGGCAGAATGTGATTGTCTGGTATACTTTGGGCAGCACTGATCAGTGGAGAAAATGACATGCCAAGAGGGAAGTGCCCAGCAGGGAGGACATCACACAAAGAAAATGCCTATTTCTTCCAAAGTGGGCAGAGAGTATAGGGAGAGTCCAGGACTGAGACACGTCAGGATGGACCCTGCTGTGACCACCTAGGCCCCCTGCTCCACTCCCACAAACACACTGGCATGCACCCACTTTCCCCAAGAAGTACTCAGGGCATGATTAACAGAGGCTTCCTGACTCGTGCCTTTTCATGACAAGATCAAGGGATGTCAGAGCTATGAGGTGATGTCCCAGCATTAGCAATGCAGTAAGTCATATATCCATCCACCCATTCACCTTCCAGCATGCCAATGCTCCGAATTAGGCAGGGGATACATACACGGTCAATCAGTTTATGATCTGTCTTTGTACAGCGTCGCCCTTGAGAGAAGCAGAAACAAAGCAGACAAATGTCCCCAGGTGCTGGTTGCCTGCCTGGAAAGTCAGCCCCAGTCCTTCTCCAGGGGCAGCCCTCATGCTCTGGCAGAACTCAGCTGCCTCCCATCAGCCCCTGCCGCCCTGCCTTCGACCCCGGGGGCTGACCTACAGAGACCACACTTATTAAAGGAGAGAGGTCACTTACCCCTGTTCTTGCCAAAGTTGGCTCATTATGAGCCGAAACTGCTGAATTACATGTGGTGTTTTACGAGACCATCAAGTGTCAAGGAGTGATGGAGTGAAGGGTGCCATGCGGATTCTGACACAGGCCACAAAGAGGGGCCTTGGGAGCCTTGTTGATGGGGCCGCTCCTGCTACTACCCAGAGCGTCCATATCACAACCAAATGTGAGACTGTGTGTCTTCACTGTGACCTCCCCAGAATATTATCATCCCCGCCAGGAGAAAAATTCAGTTTCTATATCCTTCATTTTATCATTCATTAAAGGAAAATCCCTCCCCTAGAAAAATGCAAACTACAAAACTTAAACTGCATTTTTAAATGAAAGGGAAAATATTTTCCAAATAAAAGACAGGGGTGGGACGAGAGACACAGAGAGATTCCTTCTTACATCTCAGACTAAGAGTAAGATCTGGGACTTCCAAAAAGGTATGACTCTTAGAAACTGATTAATTTTTAGATCTTAAAAAGCCAAACAGTCTCTTTAAAGAGCAATGAGAGCCTGATTCAAGTTGTTAAATTTTATGTTGTGTGTAATGTTGTAATTGATGTCAAACCTTTCACGTTTTCTTACCACTGACATTGGACAGTCTACTCCACTCAAGGGCTCAGTTACCAGAGTCGAGATTAAGTAACCTAACCAGGAAATAAGGGCAGAATGGAATTTTATTACATGGGATTGAGAAGTTCAAATGCAAAATAATTAAGTCTGAGCCAAATATAGCCATTCTCTCTCCCATCAGTTTATTTGGTGGATAATTGGCTGTATTAGGTATTTCACTGAGCTGCATATAAAACTTTATTGCCCTTGTAAAGTGCATGCTGTGAATTCTGATGCTTCTGTGTGTTTGGGGGAACATAATTGTTCCCTTTGCAGAATAACACTGCTTACCTAGATCCTGAAAACAAACTAGGCTTCCAGGACGCCTGCTGCTGAGGCCCCTGGTGCCAGGATGCGTCTGAGGAGCTCAGATCTAAGCTGGGGAGAGACAGTCATGTAGCAATTGGGAAAACAGCTTCCTGGAACTTAGAGCTCATGAAATGAAAGACCAAAACACCTGCCCTATTTGATGTGGGCTCTGGCAAGTCACTGCTGGGGTTAACATTTTTGTGTTTTAATTAGTAATAAATAAGTCAGCACGGAGCGTTGCTCACCAGATTTCAGTGCTCATGACAAATCGATTTTGTTTTAATATGTGGGGTCTTTTCCGAGGTGGTCTCACCACTTGCGCCCCACCCCCATCCTTTTCAGAAAAGGAGGCCATTTGTGTACCGCTGAGGGTCTGATTTCCTGTGCATCTGACACCATCAGAACAATATGGAACTGACCTAATTAGGATCCTTTTCTGGGAAAAACAATGTGTGGCTACATACGGTTTCAGTTAGGTTCCAAAAGCTTTCCTATTCTTGTCACTCCAACAATACGCCTGAATCCCCATCTCTGACTTGTTTTCAGAAGCAGATTTCACAGTGTATTCCCCCCAGGTAACCCACTGTGGGTTCTGCTCCTCTGCCTGCACTCTTCGTTACCCCTCCAGATTGTTCTCAGTGTAATTCATAAGACCTCTAATGCCCTGAATGACATAGACTGCACAGACCTCAGAGCTCATGGGCACAGTAGAGCTAAGTCACCTGGGGAGATCATTCCTTCATTCCACACATATTCCCCAAGCCTTTATTCTAGAAACTACTTTTCTAGATATCCTGGGCATGATGATAAATCAGACAGGGTTCCCAATGATTTCCAGTGGAAAGCAGCCTTTCACATCTTGGCTCTGGGGACCCCAAGAGTCTCTGAACTCCTTAAAGTGATATCCAAAATTGCTTATCTGTGTACTTTTCTAGGCAGAGGGTCTGAAGCTTTCAACAGACTCTTGAAGGGCTCAGTGGCCCTTGCAAAAACAAAAACAAAACAAAACAACAAATTACTGGAGCTGGAAAAGAGGAAAATTGAATCATGGTACTATATGTAAAGAGCTTGTATAAAAGAAGTGTGTACCTAGCACAGTCCCAGGCTCCCATACCAACATTGGCTGAATTTGTACCAAGTACAATGGATGCTGGGAAAAACAAGAACAATTATTTATGCCAGGGTGAGATGGGGAGGAGAGCATTGATAGATGCTTAAAAGATGTCTTAAAAGGAGACTGCATCTGAATGAGCGTTTGAAAGAGGAGTGGGAATGTGCCAGGAGTAGAAGGTGTTCTCGGCAGAAGCACAACCACATGGGAGAGCGTGAGGAGTGTGGTGAGTTCAGAGGTGCAGGGTGCCAGATGAAACCGCACAGGTTGGGGTCCAGATCATGACAGGGCACAGCCTCCCCTAAGGAGCTGGACGCAGCTTGTGGGCAACCAGAATTGAAGCAGTTGTTCAGAAGGGATCCGAGTTCTTTCTTGGGGCAGGGGAACCAGGGAGCAGTCTGGAGTACTGAGTCCTACATAATCCTGGCACCCTATAGGGTGAGAAGTGTTGGGGAGGCCCACACCCTCCAGGTTTGCCTGAGATATGCCAGCTTTCCCACTCAAATCTTGTAGCCCAAGCAGTCTCAGGCAAGCCCGGTCACTCTACCTCTAGCAATGTCCCAGGAGGCAGGCAGGCAGGGGGCATTCGCAGGTCCAGAAACACACATTTCAACCTGAGGAGAAGAGAGTTGGAGGGGAGACTTGTCTGGGGGCCTTGGCTTGAGATTTGGACCTTTGAGAAGGATTTGTATAAAAACATTCTCATGAGAACATCACAAGCCACTTCCCAGGCATGTCGTCAAGGCTGAAAAGCCTCAAGAGCTGCCAGCAAGAGGAGTTGGTATGCTCTTCCCAAGACAGTGTGGCTGGCAGCAGGGAGGGTGGTCAGAGTCTGCTTCTGTGATGGCCCAGACAGAAGGGCAAACTGGGGGAAAGTGGGCAGTGCTGTGGGTGGTACCTGCACAGGGCCTGTGCCACTCAAAGTCCACAGAGCCTCCAGGCCTGTAGCCAGCCAAGTCCACTGCTCACACTGGCAGGGCGCAGAGTACAAAAGGAGGCACACTTACCACAGTGTACATATTTAACAGTTACGAATCATGCCAACAGACTGTTGAATAACTACATTCCCTCCTCTAGCCTTGACAAGTATCCCCCCAAAATAACCTGGAGGCCAGGTTCCAGGTGTTTTCTCAGACTCCTCGAAGCTCCATTCCAGAATATGTCGGTGTGAGGAAGGCTAACCCCTGGCCTCCTGCCCTTGGCTTACCTATCTTTCTTCCTACCTCCAGCCAGTCCCCCTTGGTTAGTGGCCCACATATTCAAGCTCCATGTGCAACCCCAAAAGCAGCCACGCCTTGGCCCTCCCTGGAGCCTAAGTGTTGAACCTCAGAAGTCAGGTCTGCCCCCACTCCAAAGATGCCCACACAGGCTCTGGAGGTAGGCTCAAGGCCACTGTAGCAGAGAGCTCTGGTGAAGAAGCAGGACACAAGCTTGGAATGGACAGGCTCCATCAATCTGGCTGACTCGTTGACAGTGAGGGGCACAGTCAGGCCAAGACCGAGTGGAGTCCTCTAAAATGCACTGCCCAAGACAGAGTGGTACTGGCTGGGCAAATTAGCTGCCCTAATTTGAGACACCCTGGGTTCCTTTCAAGCCCCCTGCAGGTGGGATTGGCAGGCCTGGTTTTGAGCTTTGGCTCTGTTCCTCACTAGCTGTGTAGGCTAGGCTACAAGGTTTGTTCTCACTGCTCCCATCTCATCTGTTGAGAGTATTCAACCAGCTACTTCACACAGATCTCATGAGGCTCATAGGAAGGTGCCCAAACGGGGCCTTACGAACAGGGTGAACGTCTGATAAATCGAGCGTGGGGAAGACAACCATTCTTTTCTCACCAATACCTGGGCCATAGTGGGTTTGGGAGGGAGAAATCAATCTTTGCACTGAATCACAACGTGAGCTTGTGGCTACAAAGGTCCAAAGCAGACACACTACTGTGTCTTCTCTGCTTGTTCAACAGCCACATGTCATCCCTCTATCCTAATCCCAAGCGGAGCTCCTCTCCACCCCAAGCTGGTCCCAGGGAGAGCCCTGGGGTATTGAGTGCAGGGGCCCCAGAGTCTGCACTCAGGAGTTGTCCTCCGGGAACTGACTAGGTACATGCATTGGGCAAAAAGGGGCTCAACTTTCATTTATCCATCTGCAAACGTCTCTAAGGCAGCAAGACTAACTTCTTTTAGACTTTGAATCTCATCTTTAGACCTTGGATCTTCTGCTGAAGGAAAGGACTTCTCCAGTCAACCTGGTCAGGGCAGGAGACAACGTTCCCGGTCAGCCCCCACAGGCATGCAACTATTAAGAATGGTTTCCTCAGGCATATGTGGTCAGACAGTGTGGTCTCTGAGAGTACCCAGTAGAAGTGGAGCTATTCATCCAGGTCAGAGTCCCATCCAAGAATCTAGGCACCTATGAAAGCCTCACAGAGAGGGTGGGAGAAGTCAGGGACTCCAGGAAGCTGGTGTGGGCATGGTGGCCAAAGAACAGTTTCTGACTTTCCAGAAAGCCTCCTAAGGACAATGGGGGACAGCAAAGCACAGTAAGGACCTCATATCCAGCCAGAAAATCCCACCCAAGCAGAGAGTGGAGAGCTGGGATTGGGGGAGAGAGTATCCTCATTCCTCTTGCTGGATCCTACAGGGGTCATAGAAGGCTATGGGGTAACTGACACAGAACTACACTTTCTGTCCCTCTCTACTGCACCAGGGTCATGTGTCCACGAACTAGTTAACCTTTTGCAACCCCCCACCATCTGAGTGTAGGCACAGGCCATTTTATATGGAACCTGCAGGCAGGGAGAAGTCTGAAGTCTACACCCCTTAGGTTGGGCTTTCTCGGTCTCAGCACTATGTTAGGGGCCCAATAATTCTTGGTTGTAAGGCTGTTCTGTGCATTGTAAGATGTTCAACAGCATCTCTCACTAGATGCCCACAGTTGTGACAACCAAAAATGTCTCCAGATGCTTCCAAACATCCCCTGGGGTACTAAATAGTCCCTGGATGAGAACCACTGCCTTAGGTAAAAACAGGTAGAGATGGGGGGTGACATACAGAAGGGGTCTTGCTACCTCCAAGACCTCCTCTGACTGTGCCAAGGTTGTACAGGGACTCACATCCTGCAGATGTTCATACCAGTGAACACCACGGCCAAGGGGAAGGAGAGGAAGGGCACCAGGGGCCCATCCACTGACAACAATGTGACCAACACTCACCAAGGGTCCCCATGTTCCTGGAAGTTTGCTGAGCTTTCTGCAGGGATCCTCCAATTGACCTGGGCAAGAACCCTATGAGCAAAGCACAAATCTCATCCCCATCTTGGAGGAGGAGAACCTAAGGCTAACAAAAGATAAACAGCTTACTTACAGTCGAGCAGCTGGCTGGTACTGGAGCCGAGGCTGGAACTCAAGCCCACTCAGTTCGGAGCCTGCACACTTAAGTATCAACACAACAATAATTTTAATTGTGAAGACCATCATCTCCCAGCTGTGGGCTTCAAGAAGATGCTAAACAGAAAGGGAAGTGACTTGATGTAGGTGATTTCATCTGGTCCTCACCACCTCTCTAAGATGAGGGCCCTGGAAGAGATAAAGCCCAGTGCTTCCTTGACCTTGGCCAGCCAGAGTGGGGAAAACGGTCAGAATGCAGGTTTCACTCAGTATGCCTTGTCAAGAACCACAGCTTCACCCAAAAACCCAGCCTTTGGACTATGTGGGTGGAGAGAGCGGCTTGCTCAGAGTCTTTGTCAGGGTCTGGCCGTGAGATCCGGGTTACCAGACTCAAGGACAGGAGTCACCACCCCATGCCGCCATCCCCTGGTTGCCTGGAGACTGCACCCAAGGAAAACAAATAGTGTGGGGGGGACTTCTTTGCTGCCTTTGAAAAACAAAATGCCAGCAGCTCAGCACTGGATCCCAGGAAGGCTTCAATCACATTCCAGAACTTGCGAGTAGCTCAGGGATGGAATTTGTGGAGAAATATTTGTTCCTTTCCCCTTGCTTAAAGGATCTGAAGAGTGATTAAAAACAAAAGACGATGCAGTTTCAAAAGCACATCAACGGCGTCCCTTTAAAAACACACCCAAGCCCAAGATGAATGCTCAAGCGACAAGATACTATACTGATTAATTATTAAGAACACATTTTGTGCGGTTTGACAGCTATGCCAGAGCAATCTGCTTCATAGGGATTAAACCTCAGTAAATGTGGTTCTAATAGTGAGCTGGTATTGAATTATCACACAATGGCAGCCTTAGTAAATCTTCATTAGTTTTGTCTTTTGAGCCCTTCATTTAAATTCTGAGTAATACCAATGCCGGTCTGAGGAGTGAGGGGGGCATGGCCGCCATCCCAGGGGTGCCGCTCCCAGCCCACGACCCCCCAGCCCCACAGACACAGAGTTTGCCAGCCTGCAGGATGCCTGGGGAGGAACCAAGAGTGGAAGGGAGGCACAGCTTTTCTGGGAAGTTTGCTCTGCAACAACAGAGCCAGCCCTTCTTCAAACACCTCGGAGGAAGGAAAGCTTCATTAGACCCAACAGCTAGACTTTCGGGTGAAAACAATGATTTCTGAAATGTGGAGCTCTAGGAGAAAAAAAAAAAAAAAAAAAAAAAACAGGAGATGGAGGGAGGGGAGGTGGGAGGGAGGGGAAGGGCTCCTGTGAGCTTAAAGCTAGGAGAGCTGGAAGAATGGGCAGATGGATGACCGGGTGACAGACCAGCCACCAGGTCCGACTGGAGGTCTTTCAGGGTAAACAAACTGGCCAGGGCACACAGCTTGGCTTCAAAAGGCCCACAATTACTTGTTTTATTGCTCAGAGTTACAAGATGATGGTATCTCAAAAGAAGGTGACAGCAAGTTAACAGATCAGTCCCTGAGGGTGCCTGGCCCAGACCTAGAGACTCCCTTCTCCAAACAGAGATGCAGGCACAATTAGGCACTTTCCAAACGAGACATTTCTCTGCTTTGGGAGCCCAGTGGAAGGCCAGTCAACGCACTCTCCACCTCCATGCACATTTTGTTACCAATTAACTCCTAATTTGGGAAGGGGGGAAAAGGGGTGTCTCTTTCAAGAATTTCTCCCTCCGGAGATGGCATCTCTGAGCAGCAGCATTTGGCAGGAAAACACAACAAATGTCAGAGCAGAGTGGCTGCAGGGCTCAGGGATTTACGACCAGGTTCCGGAATGCTGTTAAAGCTGTGGCCAGAAACTCTGATTCCATACTGGGACGGATTTGGGTAATTAGGCAAAGTAAATGAGTCCTGTCCCGGGAGGCAAGAGGCCTGGGTCCCATCTCTGTTGTTAACTTGTTGTGTGATCTTGGGCAAGTTCCTTTCCCTCCCTGGGCCTCATGTCACTATCTAAAATGAGAGTGTGGGATTTGTGATGTCTAAGGATACTTCCAGCCCCAAAAGTCTATGATTCTAAAATTCTAAAACTTAGCAACCTTTCCCCAATAGACACACACACTCCAAAATCAACGGGACCTGAAGTCTGGATGGGGGAAGACATCATCAGAGTGGATGAATTACAGGACACCAGACATGATCATGACAGAGGGGTCCTGCTTTTAGTATCAGAGCCTTTAGCAGCATCAAGAACTCGTTCTTTTGCACTGGGAGCCTTCCTCAGCATGGAAGGAGGAGAAGGATCCCCATCCATCTCAGAGTGGCTTGGAACTCCTCACTACTTCTCAACCAAGGCAAAGATCATTTTCAAAGGTCACTCATCTATTCTTTAGAGAAAAGTTCCAGGAACCTTTCTGTCTGGTCTTTTCTACCCTGAATAGTGATGTTCAGTTTCCAGTTGTGAGTGGTGTATCTTCCTGGCTCTGGCTGATGCCTTACGTCTCACTGCTCTGCTTCAGCCTAGCACAGAGCTGGGCGAGCACCCTGGCACCCTGGCACCGAGCAGCTCATATTTACGTAGTACTGCTTTACAAGTGCATTCACACTGGGCATTTGCTCCAGAAGCTTCCACAGAACCAGAGGAACACTTGCATGTCCAATCGAATTTGAAAATTCTGAACTGAGGGGGTGCCTGGGTGGCTCAGTCGGTTGGGCGTTCAACTTCCACTCAGGTCATGATCTCAGGGTTCATGAGTTCGAGCCCCATGTCGGGTTCTGTGTTGACAGCTCAGAGCCTGAAGCCTACTTCGGATTCTGTCTCTCTCTCTCTCTCTCTCTTTCTCTCTCTCTCTCTCTCTCTGCTCCTTACCCACTCGTGCTCTGTCTCTGTCTCTCTCTCAAAAATAAACATTAAAAAGAAATTCTTTTTAATGCTGAACTGAGTCTGAAAAAAATGACACTTTTTCTGCAGATAGACAATTCTGTTTTTTCTACTGACATGACTTTCTTCTTTCATATAACAGCTCCTGTTAGCTGACAGTTACCACACAGATACTATACAAACACAAATAATCTTCACTTCTCCCCTGCAGCATTTCACGACTGTACTTTTTATTATTATTATTATTATTATTATTATTATTATTATTGAATATCTCTGTCCCCCACAGCAGCAAGAAGCACACCTGTCTTCATTAATGTGCTCTCCTCTCTCCCTAGCTCAGTTCCAGGTACATAAAAGGGCTTAAAGAATAGTGTTGAATGAATTATCAAGTTCCAGGAGCCAGACTATTGGCGCTAAAGATGCTTGCATAAGTTGCAGTGAGAACAGAGAAGTCAAAGAAGGCATGGAGGGCGTGGAGTTGGGCTTTAGAAGCCATCAGCATTTGGAAAGGTAGAGGAGGGCCTCAGGTCCCCCATGGCTCCCTCCCCCAAAGCCTCTCTCTGGAGCAAGCCACTAATCCAGTGCCTTGCTGGTGGAGCAGTCAGCAGGAAGACGCCACCTACAGGTGAGTGTGGAGAAAGCAGTGGAACAGAGCAGTTCAAGCTTGAAAAAAGTTTAGTTTTCCTCCAAGTGAAACAGTGACCACTGACGGGTTTGCTTGGAGCTCTGGTTTCTGACTTCCACTAAAATCTTCCATGTCCATTCATTTTTATCTCTCCTGGCCACACCAGCAGACTCTATACTGAGCAGCACTTTTTTCCCCAAACCTCTAAATAAAAGTTGCAATTCTTGCCAAATGTTTTCTCCATCGAGCAATATTTAGCAACATGAGTGCTACAAAAGGATCACGAACAGATCAAACATCATACGTTTGTTTTCAAATCCTAGAAATATTTTTCAAATCATGTCTTTCTTTCTTTTTTCTTTTTTTCCTTTTCAGACACATCAACCTCCTGACAATTTTGGCCAGGCCTGCCAGCAGGACAAAAGCTGGGCATGCGTGGCTGGGGGCAGGTGGCAGCTGGTGGAGAACACCTACTGGCCTCTTGATGACATGGTACCTGGCTGTATGTACCCCAAGGGAGTGGTGTGTGTGTGTGTGTGTGTGTGTGTGTGTGTGTGTGTGGTCATGTTGGGTCCTACAGGTGAGGAACATTATGGATACATGGGGGCCCATGTGTAGTGTGACAGGTATGGTACATGGAAGGATACAGGCTATGGTGTGATGTGGGGGCACATGAGACTTTGGGTGATATCTGTGTGCTCTGTGAGCTCTGTGAGATATAAGGAATTATGTGGTGTGTGTGTATGAGTGTGGTGTGTGTGATGTGGTTTGTGTGCATGTAACCAGAGAGTATGCATTAGGTGGGATCTGTTAGTGTGGTGTGGTAAATGACATGTAGCCTGGTGTGGCTGAGTGTATCAAAACGGTATCTTGGCCACCATAAAGTAGCTCTGGGTCGACCAGGCCTTGACTCTGAGACCATCCCCAGCAGTGGGACAGCCTCTCATGCCAGGGAAGGCCGGGACACCCACCACTGGCAGAGTGGCCTCCATGCCAAGATTTGGATCCACCCCTGAATCTACAGACCTGGACTACATAGTTGAGAAAACCCAGTGGCTGTCACCTGATGCCTGTGTCCAAAGTTACTGAAGCAAAGCAAATGAGGCAAATTGTTTTGTGGCTTATAAGCAGCCGCTATTCTGAGTCAAGGGCCTGAGGAAGATGCTGGAGCCCCCGGCCTGAGTGAAGTGTGTGTCTGGCTCATGTGTAGCTTTAGTCCCTGGGGCCACATTATCACTAATAATGACCTCAGCCCAAGGGAGATACAGTCTACTTTCCCAACCAGCAGACGGCACTTCCTTGAAGCCCAGAGAAGGCGCCATGGCAGGCTGCCCAGGATCCCACGCCAAGGTCACAGCTTCTGCCTCAGGGGATGTCCCAGAGGAGGTGCCAGGCTCCACTCATGTCACTTCCCTCATATATATGTGACTCCCACCACTTTTAAGATTCAAATGCTGTGGTTCGGCCTCCAGGGCCCTCAGGGAACTTGTCCCACTCTCTTGGCTCACCCAAGTCCTCTCTGTGTTTTCCCACCCTAAGGCAAGGGAGCCACCCTCAGTGTTTAGGGCACAAAATGCAGTTCAGAGAGTCCTTGTTTGAGAGTAGGAGGAGGGAGAAACTGGGCCCACAGGATGGTGGGCAGGACACAGAGAGTCACACAGAACTGCTGAGGTGACTCTCAATTTTGAATTCCTGCTTGTGACTGACTCTTGAGATAGAAGGGATCCGGTGCCTTCCTTCTGTCACTTAAAACCCCAGCATGACAGATTGCTTCAAACAGCTTCTTAACCAAGATGGCTCCAGATATGGAGTTGTGTAGAGAAAAAAGTCTTCTGAAAAACTATTGCTAGAAGCAAATAACCCAAGAAACCTACCATTGACAGGGTACTGTGGGGGCCAGAAAGGGGGTGTCAGCCCAATGAGGGACAAACTTCAGGCCACAGTTCCATATGGAACAACACTGAAATGCATGGAAAAACCCCAAAATGACACAACTGAGTCATGCTCACATCCGTGCCCGGCAAGATGCCACCCTCCTGCAACCCTCTCTTCTTTTCTCTCCCACCTCAAGTCCATTGTTCTTCTGTGCTTATTTGTCTCTGGAAGCCTTAAGTCCTCCCCAGAATATAGAATGAGAAGAAAAATCCACTATTGTAGTCCCCTTCCTCCTCTCTTTTTTCTTTCTCTTTCTCTGAAAGTAGACACCCATCCCCTTTCCCAATCCACTTCTTGGTAGGCAATTAGAGTTAGTCCATCCTTTAAATACACGTGAGAATACTTGGCCTTGGAATTCATGCAAAATCAGCTGAGATAGGCACAGAGAGTCAAAATATCCCACCCAGAGTGACAAGCCCTCCAAGATGTCTCTAGAGACCATTGCAACAGCCTCCTAACTAATCTCTGTGCCTCAGACATGGTCTCAAACCCCTCATCCTCGACACCAAAGCCCAAGTAGTCTTCCTGAAACACAGTGTTTCTCCCTTCCGAAGGCTCCTCCAGTACCAACTCCTCAACATGGCACCCCAAGCCCTCTGTGTCTCAGCCTTGCCACTCCCACTCCATATCCACCCAAAGTCCGTGTCTAAGAGCCCTTCATGTCATGCTTTTTGTTTCTGAACAATCTGCACATGGGGTTCCTTCTATATATAAAGCCCATCACTGTCTTATCTGCCTAGTCAACTACCACGTCCTCTCTTTCCAAAGTCTGCTTGACCTTCACCTCCTTGAGGACATTCTCTCCCCCATCTTGTCCTTACCATACCCCGAAAACATCACTTCTAGAATCCTCTCAACTAGAAGCTGTTCTTTTTTTCTAGAAGCCTAAAGTGTGTGGAAGGGAGGTAGGTGTCCTTTTTACTCCTCACTGATCTTTCCAATTTGTTTCTTCTTCCTCCTTCAAAGCCCTTCCTTCTTTTAAGGGCAAGTCATCAGACTTCATTGCCCACCACTCTGCCTTGTTGTGATCACACAACCTTCCCTGTTTCCCCCCTTGTTCGTTGACGACTTTAGCACTTGGCTCGCTGCCTTCCTCTCCACTACAACTACCGTCATTCTTGGCCACTTGAATATTCACATAGATAATCCATCCCTAGCTCTCTGAACTCTCTACTCCATGGTTTTGACAGATGCAGTGATCTTTTCCTCCATCTCACTTCAGCCACCAACTCTCATGGTTGTACTTTTTATCTTTATAGTTACTTTAACCAATGACTGCATTACCTCTGAAATGTCAAGCAGCTTCAGACTTTGGCCACCTCTTCCTGCAGTCTAGAGCACCCACTCCAGCAACTCTGCTGTCCTTGAGATGCTCAATCTACTGTCCCTTCCCTTTCTCACCACCTTTCGCCCTTCCTCCAAACGCACACATATTTTCGCCCTTCCCCTCCTTCAGTTCAGGCTTTGTGGTCAGCACTATATCCACTCCCTTGCACATGTTTATCTCCTTTGTTCTATATCACTCTATATGATACCAGCCTGGAAAGACCTGAACCTCAAGTGTCCCTCCCTTGCCTCTACTTCCCTCATATTCCACATTTGATTCATCAGCAAATTCTGGTGATATCACCTCCAAACATATGCCAAATTTGACATTCTCCCCCTTTTTATCATCACATATTAGTCTAAGCCACTGATATCTCTTTCCTAATGTACTCAAAGGTCCTTCTAACTTGCTCTCTTGCCTCCTCTCTCGCCCCCACCCAATCCACTCTTCACACAGCAGCTAGAGTGGTCTTTTTAACTTCTTAAAATAGATTGACTTTATTTTTTAAAGAAGTTTTAGATTCACAGCAAATCTGAGCAAAAAGTACAAAGAGTTCCCATATACCTCCTGTTCCACCAGACATAGCCTCCTCCACTATCAACACCCCTCACCAGAATGGAACATTTGTTACAACTGATGAACCCACATTACATCTTTATCATATCTTTATCACCCAAAGTCTATAGTTTATATTAGTATAAATATAGTTTATATTAGTTCTCTTTTGGTTTTCACAAATCTACAACGATGTGTACCCACTATTATAATATCATACATAATACTTCACAGCCCTAAAAGACTTCTGTGCTCTACACATCCATCTCTTCCTCCCCCCAAACCCTGATCTTTTTACTGTCTCCATGGCTTTGTTTTTTCTGGAATGTTGTATAATTAGAATCATACAGTATGCAGCCTTTTCAGATTGCCCTTTCCTCTCAGTGGTATGCGTTAAAGTTTCCTCCATGTCTTGTCATGGCTTGACAGCTCATTTCTTTTTAGCACTGAATAATATCTCATTGTCTGGCTATACCAAGGTTTATTTATCCATTCGCTTAACAAAGGACATCTTGGTTGCTTCCAAGTTTTGGCAGTTATGGATAAAGCTGCCATAAACATTTATGTGCGAGCTTTTTGGTATGGACATAAGTTTTCAACTCATTTGGGTAAATACCAAGGGGCACAATCGCTAGATCATATGGTAAGGATATGTTTAGTTACGTAAGAAACTGCCAGACTGTCTTCCTTACCATTTTGCATCCCACCAAGATAAATGAGAGTTCCTGTTGCTCCACATCCTTGCCAGCATTTGGTGCTATCAGTGTTCTGGAACATTCTAATAGGTGCATAGTGGTATCTTGTATAGAGAAGTCTTTTTAAGTCTTGAATCTGATCATGTCGTTCCCTTTGTAAAAGCTTTCCAGGGGCGCCTGGGTGGCTCAGTCGGTTAAGCATCTGACTTCACCTCAGGTCATGATCTCACAGTTTGTGAGTTCGAGCCCCGTGTCAGGCCCTGTGCTGACAGCTCAGAGCCGGGACCTGCTTCAGATTCTGTGTCTCCCTCTTTCTCTGCCCCTCCCCCAACTTTACTCTGTCTCTCTGTCAAAAATGAATAACACTTTTTAAAAATTAAAAAAAAAAACCTTTCCAGTGAATTCCCACCATGACACAGTAAAGTCCAAACTCCTTACTATAACCCACAGGATGCTGCATAATTTGGATTCTACCTAGCCAGTCTGTTCTGATTGGTCAGCATCTATGCCACACTGATTATTTAGTATTATAATCACCACCCTGCTGTCCAACCTTACTGCGCGCCTTTCTCCTCATGGCCATCTCGCTCCAGCGAAGCTGGCCGTCTTTCATTCTTCAAAGATGCCAGACCTGTTTCTGTCCTAGGGCTTTGCACTTGCTGTTCTTTTTTCCTAAGATGTTGTTCTGCCAGATCTGCACAGGACTATGTCCTTCAGTCAGGTCTTGGCTTAAATACTAACCTATAAGAGAGGACTTTCTTAACTCCAGGCACTTCTGGGTAGATGGATAGATGGACCCTAAAAGAAGTGAAATAAAACTTGGTGGCTGTGAGCTAGAAGGCCAATGTACCAATGGAAAGAGCCATTCCAGGAGTCACTGGTAGCAGCCATTCTGGGCCCCCATCAGAGAAAAAGGACTAAAACAGAAGAGGGAGTACAGGACAGCACAGAGCAAACCCAAGGGAGTTTGCTCCCAAAAGCACAGCTTTTGGAGGAGTGTTGGAGGGTCAGTCATGCTCCTAGGAGCAAATAAGGCATCAGACCTTAATTGCACACCAGTATACAGAATGAGTGTCCACTGTAGACACCTTGGTAAACTCCTAGAACCTTAGACTAGAGGCAGTGTGCCTGGGGAAGGGAAAGGCCAGCTCTGGGCATGCTGCTATAGCAACCACTCTTGTCTGCATCTTGAGCTATATCCGGTTAATTCAGAAATCAAGGCAGAGAAGGACACTCAGCATCACACATTACCAGGAGCATCACAGATCAGCTGTGGTCTGGAGAGAATCCAAGCCTGTCCATTTGCTTTTTTACATGTATGCCATTCCTTTTTTGAGGCTATGAAACTCAAAGCTTACTGTTTTCACATTTATGACCAAAGATAATTGGCAACCTTACATAGCCTCTGTAATGACTTTTTTAAAACCATGTCTGATTAAGACACTGTTTAGGTCATGGTGTCTCAAACTGTGGGTCATGAACCATTACGATGCTGTGAAATCAATTTAGATGGTTCACAACCAGCATATTTTTAACAAAATAGAATAGAGTAGATGAGAATAGAAAATCTCAAAGTGTATCACACATAGTGGGAGTAAGTATTATTTCAGAAAACATATGTTTCAGATATATATTTTATATATATGAAACAAACATATATGAATATTACATATATATGTATATATGTGTGTATGTATATATATGTGTGTGTATATATATATATGTGTGTATATTATATATATATATATACACACACATGTGTGTGTTTAATGAGACACAATGAAAAATGTAGGGTCATGGCCAAAAAAGCAGAAGCTATTGCTCTGGGTTTCACTTGGCTATATAAATACATTATGAACAATGTATAAAATATATTCTAAAATAACGTCAAGATTCATGTAGAATTCATTCATGTCAGTGTAAAGCTGCCAAAGATAATATCCATCAAAAATAGTACACAGCAGCTGTGCAATGTGGAACATCCCATTTAAAGGCTAGGATCCTGACATTCCACTAGACCACTAGGCTAGAGAACTAGGTTCTAATGTCTTCTCTTTTACTCTCTAGCATGATGGCTTTAAGAAAGTCCCCCTCCCTCTTCTGGGCCTCAGATTCCTTATGTCTAAAATGAGAGATGTGGGTTCATTTGCTTCTGAGAAGCCCTCCACAGAAATCACGCATTCTGAGTTTACAATAGGCTGCATGAAATGATCAAGAACTTCAAACTCAAATAAACCAGACTCAAATCCTAGCTGCCACTTGCCAGTGAGTAACATTGCCAGTTTCTGCAATCAGCAATCAGAAATTAAGATGCATCTCTCAGGGGGCAGTGGTGAGGACTAGAGCCTAGAGTTGCTCATGCAAAACTCCCAGCACAGAAGAGATCTTCACAAGAGATGGCCACTATTATCATGCCCTGCTCTGTCTCTCTGTCTGCATTGATGTCTGAACACAAACCAGTTCTACCTTGCAACTGTGACTTTCTGTGGCTATCTCTGAGAATCTTGTGCCCAGTGGGGTAACAAGGAGAGAAAAGCGACCCCCAAAAAAGGAGGAAGAAAGGGAGGTGAGGAGGATCCTTAGCTGCTGTGCTCCAGGCTAAATGTAAAATCTCAGGAGGATGGTCAGAGGCAAAGAGGAGTGGCCAGTACAAGGAGCACCTGCACACAACCCAGCCGAGTGGTCAGCCAGCCTCTGACTGCTCCCCACCAGCGATGGACAGCTCTGCAGGAGAAAAATCAGTTCTTACAGTGAGCTGAGATGGACCACAGTGTAACGTTCACACACTGACCCTAGTTCTACCATGGAGTCACACAGAGGTGATCACAAGATGGCCTCTGGCATACTAAAGACATTTTTTCTGCTACCCCATGATTCTCCAGGCTGCACCCTTCTGAGATTTCTCACCTGGTCCTGGCCTGCCATGGTTTCAGGGGAACTCACCATGCCACTAGCTATATCTGAAATAGTTCTAGATGGGCACAGTTCTACTGCCAACACTCATCTTCTCCCAGGTACAAGGCTTGCTCCTGGCCTCTATTCCTCCCATCAAGAGAGAAAATGGGCTCATCCCACTGAATTTGGTTGGGGCACAGGCAGGTAGACATTTAGTGACCTTTTCCTAAAAAGGAAATTAACATTTATGATTCATTAAATAAATGCACACTTACTCTCAAGCACACCGCCACTTAGAGGGGATAAGACAAGTTAGCATCATTGCCTGTCCCCAGAAAATGCACAGCAGGAAAAAAAAAAATGTTCAAACAAATGTTTATAAAAGCCAAAAAAATGTGTTGGGCTATTTCATTGTCACTCACACCCAAGCACTCTTGCTGATGGATGGAGTTACAGAAACTCCCCCAGCTGGGGGTCAATCTTCATTCAAACAGCTACTGCCGCCAAAGCTGTCTCCATATGGTGAAAAAGACAAATGTTGAGGCGCCTGGGTGGCTCAAGTTGGTTAAGTATCCGACTTCGGCTCAGGTCATGATCTCACGGTTGGTGGGTTCAAGCCCGGCGTCGGGCTCTGTGCTGACAGCCAGGAGACTGCTTCAGATTCTGTGTCTCCCTCTCTCTGCCCTCCCCCACTCACACTCTGTCTCTCTCTCTCTCTAAAAAATAAACACACAGGGGTGCCTGGGTGGCGCAGTCGGTTAAGCGTCCGACTTCAGCCAGGTCACGATCTCGCGGTCCGTGAGTTCGAGCCCCGCGTCAGGCTCTGGGCTGATGGCTCAGAGCCTGGAGCCTGTTTCCGATTCTGTGTCTCCCTCTCTCTCTGCCCCTCCCCCGTTCATGCTCTGTCTCTCTCTGTCCCAAAAATAAATAAACGTTGAAAAAAAAATTTTTTTAATAAATAAATAAAAATAAAAATAAAAAATAAACACACATTTAAAAAAAATTTTTTTTAAAGAAAAAGACAAATGACCCTTTGCCCCTACCCACAGATGACGTTCCCTAGGCACCACCAAAGGCAGGGAAGAAGTACAGGCTTTGTGTCCAGGAAAGACACAGTAGGGCACGGAGCCTTCCTCTGGGTTCACGTCCCCTATGGTACATGGCTAACAGGAAAGAGTCATGTTTGCATTCTGGTGGCCTAGGCCAGTGGACATTCAATGAGGTGGAAAGAAGACCAGGCACTGTCAACGGGGCTAAACATTGCCCACTTTCCTGATGCAGAGTCTGAATGAAGTCGGCACCTCTCAGCCTGATAGTCTGCAGGGCTTGATATAGGATGGACAGGTATGTGGGAGGCATAATTCCAAATGAAACAATGGGCTAAGACCCAGGTCTAGACACTCCCTCCACCTGGGGAGCTGCCTCCACAGCCCTGTGCCTCAGCTCATCTGAAAGAGGAACCACGATTGCAAGAACGCGGCAACAGCTGCTGAAGCCAGAGCCGCTGCCACCATGCCCTTCCCTGGGTGGGGTGGACCATGGACTGAGAGATGGGGAAACCACAGTGCAGACAGTCAAAGCATCGCTTCCCCTGCAAAGGCAGAGGCGAGAAGAAGGAAACTAGAACTGGCTGACCTGAGAACAGCCCTGATTCCCAGGCCTCTGTCTGGGAATTTTCTCTTTCCAAATATGAAGGAAATAAAAATAGGTAGGCAGGAAGGCCAAAATATGTTTGCAAAAACCCAAGTCTGGTTTTGAAATGCCTGCTCCCACCACTTCAAGACTAAGAATAATGGAAGAAGTCGGGGATTCTGGCATGGTCCCAGGGTGTGAGTGCACTTGGATTTGAGAGCACACTCATGTCGATGCCACACTAAATGCTCTGGAGCTAGTCAGAAGTGTCAGAAGCCTTTACAGAAATGAATGAGCAGCTGATTAAGAAATACGGCTGCTGACAAGCAGGAATTAGCCCTATAAAACATTTCAAAGTGTCAGTGATGGAAACGTAGTCCTCAGACACATAGTCGAGAGGGCAGAACTGCCCACACGCTGCTGAGCTTTGCCAGCAATCCAGGCCCTGGGGCCGACAGCTTCCACCCGGCTGGGCCTCAGGACAGGACCACCAGGCAACTCAACAAAGAATAGGCCAAAATGGATTGTGTTCAGCTTGTCACGTCAATTCAACTATCTTAAGCATCTGGGTTTTCCCGTGACATCTTGTCATGGGCTATACCTTACATGTGACTGTATCTAGAGATGGAGGTAGATTTAGATTAAAGAGGTAATTTAGTTTAAATGAGGTCATTAGGGTGGGCCCTAATCCAACATACTGGTATCCTTTTTTTACCAAGAGGAGATTAGGACACAGACATGTGCAAAGGAAAGACCATGTGAAGACACAGAGTGAGGATGGCTACCTACCGGATAGGGAGAGAGGTCTCAGAAGAAACCAACCTGCTGACACTCTGTTCCAGGCCTTCTAGCCTCTGGAATTGAGAGAAAAATAAATTCCTGTGGGTTAAGTCCCCTGGCCTGTGGCTCTCTGTTATGGAGCCCAAACGGACGAATACCCACCTGCTGTGCCTGTCCTGTGTGTTTAAAATAAATGCATGGATATTTCCATTGGCTATAAGGAAACAGAGGGGTTGTGAGGGCTTCCCATATCTGAAGCACAGCCTCACAGACAAGGAAGCCAACTGTGCTCCGGAGCTCAAGAGAACTGAGGAAAGGGACAGGTGCCCAGTGACAAGCTATGTATTCAGATAAGCTCTTGACACTCTCATTTGCACTCGTTGTAATTCCTACAACTCTGAGAAGCAGCCATAATTATCCCCGTTTCACAGATGGGGAAGGTGGTTCTTAGAAGCGGTAAGTATCTTGACCAGGATGTATATGTGTTCAACAGCAGAAAGGAGATGAAAATCCAGGTTTGTCTGACTTCAAAGGTCTCCCTCTAACCAGAATCAATGATAGAAGTTGTACAACAATTAAGCTGTCTACCACTGGTGTGGCAGGAAGGCCCATAACCAGAGGCATCCGTGCAAGGGCTGGCAGATGAGGGTTGTGGTTCCCAATCATGTGGGACACATGGTTCCCAATCATGTGTCTACTCCAACACAACATGGAGGTCACACTCTCCTCCCCACATAGGCACACACACCTGGGGAGAAGATGATCCTAATCCCTGAGGATATAATTTGAAACTGTGCCAAGTGATTTCAATCTGTGATTCCAGGGGTTATCCCTGCTTGGAATCCCCATGGGAGGTATTTGGGTTGGGATGTCCCCAAAGACACTTCTAGCCCCTGAAAGTGCACAGCTCATAAATATCTATGGAGCCTCGAAAGTATACATAGCACTTTGGCATGGTGCCTCCAGAACATTCCCCAGAGCTGAGGTCAGGGTATCCACACCGGATCTTCAATGGGCTCAACTTCTTTCTGTACAAACAGTGATCTGGCTAAAAAGAGCAGCACAGAGTACCCAACAGAGTACCCAGGAATGGCCTTGGCTGGTCAAGACCAAGGCCCCTTGAGGCTGGACTAAAATTTTGCTGTGTTTATTCTCATTTGCTCAGATCCAGGGAGAAAAGGGGAGAGAGGCTGGGCTGGCAGGTCAGCATCAACCCCCATTCTGTCTCAGCTGTGGCGGGACAAGCAGTTCTACCATCATGACCCTGCCAAGGAGCTGATGACAAAGGCCAGGCTGATGGCTCTGGGCCCTGCAACCCTCTGGTTCCAGCTGGGGTCAGTCAGGCCCCCACGTAAGCCCAGCCTTGCCCTGAGGCAGGGGAAGGAAGGGAGGGAGGCCAGCCAGCAGCACACAGGCTCCGTGCCCAGGCATCTGGGCCGCCCGTCCCATTCTGACCTGAGCCCTGGTGCTGGTAACTGCACTTAGCACTACATCCACCTCCCTTCCCCTCTCCTTCTTCCTCTGTCCCATTTCCTCCAAGCTTGGGTCCCCCTGGTCCTCCTGGTCCTCTCTAGAGCTTGCTCCAGGGGAAGGGGACCTGGGTCTGGATTGGCAACCCCAGTCAGAGGAATGTCTCTACTGATCTCAACTGTAACTTCTGCAGGGAAGCATTTCCTGACCCACCAGGACTGAGAAGCTATTCTTCTGTGCTCCTAAAGCCTCTAATGTCAATGGCGTTGTCTTAAAATTATGTTTACTTGCCCTTCTGCACTACTGCAATATAAGCACCTGAAGGGTAGGAACTGACTTTTTAACCTCTGTATTCTTTTTTTTTTATTAAAATTTTTATTTTCAACGTTTATTTATTTTTGGGACAGAGAGAGACAGAGCATGAACGGGGGGAGGGGCAGAGAGAGAGGGAGACACAGAATCGGAAACAGGCTCCAGGCTCTGAGCCATCAGCCCAGAGCCTGACGCGGGGCTCGAACTCACGGACCGCGAGATCGTGACCTGGCTGAAGTCGGACGCTTAACCGACTGCGCCACCCAGGCGCCCCTTAACCCCTGTATTCTTAATGTCTGGTATGAGATAAAAACTCTAACAGTAATGGTTGAATAAATGGATGAAGATAGAAGAAAATTTCAAGTGATGCAGAAGACATCTCCACCCAAGCCAAATTCCCATCCTCATTAAGTCCTACCATGGGGCACTCACTCCAGAAGTCCTCTAGGAAAGCAAAGGAGGTCCTTTACAGAGAGTTGACAGGAAGGAATTCACCCGTGGATCCAAATGATGCCCTGGCATCCAAAGAGAAAAGAGAACTCAGTAGCTTTGGGGGTTCCTGCCTGACAGCGGTAAATTAGCAGCTGGCAGGCACCTAATGAGAGAGAAGGAAGTAGGGCATGACAAGGGTCAGAGGGACAAGGTGAGTCCCGGTAAGCCCATGGGTAGAGAGAAGCCCCAAAGCCAAACCCTCCAGCAGTCAAACACTTCAGCTCCCCGACCCCAACCTCCACTCACGTGAAGCTCCCAGGAGCACAAATGAATCCTGATCAAGAATGCTAGTAAGCCACCAGCATCCTCCCAGCCAGGACCCACAGCCTGAAAGGTAGGAAATAGAGAGGTGGGATGACCTGTCCTGCCCTCTCTCCCCTCAGGGAGCTCCCAATCTAAACTCTACAACAGCCTCAACTCCACTGAGTAACTGGTGAGGATACAGACAGACGGCACTTGAAGCCTCGGACAGCCATCAGGCAAGGTGTAGTGCTCCCAGGAGTGGGATGAGCAGGAGGGGCATGGGGGGCATGGAGATGCTGACAGGAGGGAGCTGGAGAGCCTGAGAGGCCTGGGAGGCCTGCAGTTGCTGAGCTGGCAGCTGGAGAGGAGCACTGGGCTCTGAACTGCTCCACATGCCAGGAGCCCATCAAATGCTGGGCCCTGCATTCACCAGCAGTTCCTCAGAGAGTGCCTGGTAAGCTGCTGTACTTCCTCCTCCAGAGCTTGGGGCCACCAGTCCCATTTCCTGACCCAACTCCTAATGGTGCCATGGTGAAATCTGAGTTAGGCTGGCCTGGCCTGGCCAAAGGCAAGCTCACCACAACCCTTCTGGGGCTACTAATGGGAAGAGGAGGCTCTAGGAAGCAGGGCAGGCTTGACCAGTACAGGCAGGCCAACTGGACCAAGCAGCTACTCTAGGAGCTACCTACCAAGCAGCTGCTCTAGGAGATGCACTGTCTGTGGACAATTTAAAACCAGTATAAAACAGCCTATGGTTCACCATGGGGTGCCTATATATGTACCATGCAGGGATAAAATGACCGTGGTTCTGGTCTCACCCTGTCTCCCAGCAGGCCCAGAAAACTTCAATTTACACCCTCACTGTCCCTTCCTCTAATGAAATCCTCCATGATGCACCTGAAGGTTCTCCAAACCTCACATGTGGACCACGTCACAGCCCTGCTCAAAAGTTGTGGTGTCTTCCAGTCCCAACTGCTTAGCTGGACTTTCAAGATACTTCTTCATTTCCTCCAAACCTATTTCTGCAGCCTCATCTTGCTACTCCCCAACTCAGAACCCTCTACCCTTGATGAACCATTGCCTGGACTTGATCTCAACTGTTCTGCCCATTCATCAAGGCCCAGCAGCAACCTCTTCTCCCCTGCTCCTGGAAGCTTTCTTAACCATGACCCACAGGAGTATGTGACTCATTTTGACATTCCTTTTGATCCCTTTTTGCCCACCAGGCCAGTTATTTGGTCATCCTCGTCTATGAAGATGTCTTCTCACCTTTCCATTGAGGCCACAGACACCTAGAGAACAAAGCCTAGCCCCTGTCCTGCTGGACATTCCCCTCCATGGTGCCCAGCATCATGCCCTGCCCCCAGAAAGTGAACCTGGGTTGGGCTTTGGTGCCAGGGCTATCAGAGGCCCCAGGATATTCTTAACTGGTGAGGAAGGCCCTCAGGTTAAACCCCCTTGAAGAGAACTCCTCATCCACCAGAACAATCCTGCTATGTTGTGGTGGTTCTGGCCAAGTAAGGCCCTGTAGAGAGTATTGCTACCTTGGAAGACCCCACTGTGACTCCAGAATCAGTGATAGCTTGGAAGTCTGGCACCAAGACCAGCTATATAAAGGCAGGGCCCAGTGCAAAATAAAAATGCAGGCCCCTATTCAAAAAGCCAGAAAAAACATGTTGTTGAAAGTTCTAAAATACAGAGGTTTCTACCTTCTTCTGTAGTCTCTTTCTTAACCTGTTATGATGAGGGGGTTTTTTTATTTGTTTGTTTGTTTGTTTTTAGATAACTTTATTTTTTAGAACAGTCTTTGGTTTACATAAAAAATGGTGAAGGCAGTACAGAGTTTCTGCCTACTCCTCCCCCAGTTCCCCCTATTATTAACATCTTATATTAGTATGGTCCATTTGTTACGACGAATGAACCAATATTGACATATATATTAAAAGAGTTAATATATATATATATACACACACATATATATATATATATTCCCTTTTATATATATTTTACACACACACACACACACACACATATATATATATTTAACTCTTTTAATGTTTATTTTTGAGACCTTGACAGTTTTGAGGAGTACTGGTCAGGCATTTGCTAAAATGGCCTCTATTGAGATTTGTTTGATGGTTTTTTTCATGATTTGAATGGGGTTATGGGCTGTTGAGAGGAAGACTATAGAGGTAAAGTGTCATTTTCATCACATCATCTGAAAGCTACATGTTCTGAGCCTGACCTTTGTCCTCTGGCTGGGGCTGTGCTTGTGATGTTTCTCCATCATGAAGTTACTCTATTTCCCTCGCTTTCTATACTTTACTCTTTGGAAAGAAGTCACTATGCACAGCCCACTCTTCAGGGGTGTGGTTATGTTCTATCTCTTGGAGGGTTTTCTACATAAATTATTCAGAATTCTTCTACGCAGGAAATTTGTCTGTTCTTCCCATTTATTTTTGTATTCAATTGTTTATTTGTATCAGTATGAATTTATGAATAGTTATTTCATACTTTGGGTTATAATCTAATACTGGTTTATTTTCTTGTTCAAATTGTTCCCAATTTGGCCACTGAGAGAGATCTCTTTCAGTTAACTCCTGTCTTCCTTTGATATACTAAATGATGCTCTCCTGCCCGTCTCCCTTTTCCTCTGAGTATATTGACAGTCAGAGAGAAGACATCTGACGTTGAGACTCAAGCCACAAGGATTAAAATCCTGGCTCCTCCAGTTATGTCATTTTGTCTCCACCTCAGTTAGTTCCTCATCTGTAAACTGTGAATCCTCACGCCCACCTCCCCATGGAGCCCTTGTGAGTGTTTCTTGGAAACAATATTGCCAAAATGCTAAGCACAGCCTGAGACACACAGGAAGTTTTCAGTAAACAGGAGCTGCATTTTTGCTGAGGGTTTGAGTCCCTGAGACTCTGGCCCAAGTTCCAAAGGAAAACACCAGCTTTCTCTAAGCCACAGAGATCAGCTTGGGCAAGGCTTGCACCAGAAAAGGTCCCCAAGTAAAAATTCCCTTTGCAACATCTATACTCAATAAAGGTTGCTTCCAAATACCTCATAAATGCACTGTCCAAATTGAACAGCTAATTGAAGCCACTTAAATCTGCAGCATTTTCTTGTCTGTAGGCCCGAGTTGGGTAGATTCATGTTGGATTTCAGTAGCTGATGGACCTCTGCCAGGACAGATGTCCAGGCTCAGGGATCCCAATCCATGAAGCTAGAACATAGTACGCCACCTGTGACTTTGAAAACAAGAGGATGCTTCTTGGCCTCCACCCTCTTGCTTCCTTTCAACTCCTTGGAAAGCCAAGCCCTAAGAACAGTTACTTCCTATCCATGGAAGGACTCTGACTCAAGATCAGGTGTCATCCTGAGCCCCATGCACCAGTCCATAGTTTCTGAGACTGGGTTTGATCCAACACACCAGAAGGGGCACCTAGAGCCTGGCATTTTCCAGGACAGGCACGAAGGACATCTTTTCACAGAGAGGGACAAGGATTTCCCTTCCTTGCCCCTCTCCCTGGCATGTAATTGGGAAGCTCTGGGGTCTGAAAACCCACCTGCTGGCAGGACTGACCAGGACAAGGAGGCTGCTGGTGGCCACCTGAGTGCCCCCTCATCCTGACCCAGCTGATATGAGTCTTCACTCAAGTGGGTTCTGCCCCAGAAGCAGTTCCCCTCACAGAGACTGGTTCCAAAATTTGCTGCTCCAGCTGGGAAGTATTGCTTATCATAACTGACCTCCACTGGCCCACCACACTTTTGCTAAGCATCTACTATGTGCTAGATCTTGAGCTGGGTGCTGGGTACTGGATGCTGGGTATAGACAGATGAGAAAGGCATGCTCTTGGGAAGCACCAAATCTATTGGGTTATGGGTATTAGGTAGCCACAGCTGACATTTTACCTTGAGTACTTATTATGTGACAGAAACCACATAAGCACTTAATAAGTAATTAACATGTAATTAATCTTCACTATTAAACCATGATATCATTACTTTCACTATGCCTATCTTACAGATGAGGAAACAGAGGCACAGACCAGTTAGGAAGCTTGTCTTGTGTCACAGAGCATGCTAGTTGGGCTCTGAGAAGCAGATACTAATTCAAGATAAGATGTGAAAGGCTAATTGGGACAATGCCAATAATGCCTGTGAAAGATAAGTAGAGGTGGGGGGGCAGGAGCAGCAAGGGAGCCTCAGGTCTGACATCTGTGAATGACCAACAGGTACCTCCAGTGCAAAGACTGCCCTCAGGGGTTCCCAGGGGCCCTGCCCAGGGACCCTGAGCAGAAATATCCAGTCCCCAGTACACACACAGTGCTCAGCCACCAGCTGAAAGAAGCCTGGATTGAAGCAACCTTGGCTCAAACACTGTGAAGGAGGCCAAAAGTGCCACAGCTGGAGTCTTCAGCTACCCTGCCCGCTGCTCTTCCATAAGTTTTTTCCTTGCAAGAGATCCGAGCAGCCCACTTCTGGCTGCCACACCAAGGAGCCATGGCTCAAACAGGTCTTTTGTCCATTATACCAGACTCACAAACTTGGACATGATTACGTCCCTGAATGCTCTCTGCAAAACTCATCTGTCAGTCAACAAGCTCCATTAAGCCCTACTATGTGCTCATCCTCATGGTGTATAAAGAGAAAGCCTGACCCCTGCCTAAAGGAGGTTCTAGGCTGGTAAGGGACATAAGACTAACAAAAACACATCCTGAGATGAGCCAAACACAGTCCCTGCCTTCAGGGGTCACCATCTAGATGGAACCAGCAACCAATTACAAAAGAGTGAAATAATGTGTGATAAGGGAAGCAGTCCTGGAAGCATTATGGAAGCCTTCCTGGAGGAAGGTGCTTCCTAATAGAGACCTGGGAAGTGAATAGACCTTGCCAGATGCATATAAGTAAATGTGGGAGAGGTGTGTTTCCGTAGAGGGTCAGGGGATGTGAGAGAGAAGGAGGGGAAAGAGAGCAAGAAGCCATAGCATTTCCGACAGAATGGAGGAACAGTGTTGGTGAGGGCCCAAGAGAAGTCGTGGTATATTCACGGAGCCACCAGTGCTGCTGGTAGGCTGCCAGTGAGGAAGGCAGAGAGGAGCCACTAGAGAATCACCAGTTCTTGGCTTCCTGTGTCCCCTTCTGATTAAGTTGAGGTCTTTCTCTGGAGGAGTCTAGCTGTGTGAAAGTTCCTGGGGACTCTTTCCAGTCCTCATGACTGAGCCATTTTTGCTGATGATCTGTCAGGACCCCCCATGCCCTCAGAGCCTTCCCAAGTGGCCCTGCTCTCACTGGTTACTCTTCCTGCAGCATTTCCTTCTGCTGTCCCCAGGACACATGATAGGAGGGCAGGCAAGGCCGCACACTGTCTGGCTGCACTTTTCCTGGGCAGAACTGGTGGTTCCTGGCTGCCTTCCTCACCTGCAGCCTACAGGCAGAACTGGTGGTTCTATTCCTACACCTCCACCCTCCAAAGGAAAGTTTCTGAGGAATATTAGATCTTTTCTGGCAATGCTGTTTATAGTACTGTTGGCCAAAATGTCCCACTCTTTTCCTCCACCTCAAAAATTCAACCACCTGTTTAATGCCTATTTTGACTTCCCTAATTAACCACACACACTGGGGAACCTCCTTGCAACCTAGATTGTCGTTCTTCAAATACATGTTAGGGTTTACATAGTCATGGCCCAAATTCATCTCAAGGTTGCAGACAGTTGTAATTCCTCCTGAAATCTCTATGTCAAGCAGTCTCATGATTTATTGTTATGTGGAATAAAACTCCGAACTTTTTGACATGAAACAATGATCGTTTATCATCATCATCATCATCATCATCATCATCATCATCATCTCCTTCAGTTTTCAAGGCTGGCAAGCATGATGAGGTGATTCTCTCTGAGACTCTCTCATGCAGTTGTAGGTATATGGGGCCTGGAGCTGGAGACAAAAGACTTCCTCACTCACATGTCTGGTGACTGATGCCAGGGCTACTGACCAAAACACCTGCATGCAGCCTCTCCATGTGGCCTAAGCTTCCGCATAGCAAGTGTCCTAACAGAGGATGGACCAGGTGGAAGCTGGCCTTACCAACCTTTATGAAAGCCTTGAAAGTCCATGGCACGTGCCCCACACTCTACCAGTCTGAGTAGTTACAAAGGCCCACCCAGGTTCCAATAGGTGGGACAAAGACTCTACCTCTTAATGGTGGGCTGTCACGTCACATTACAAACAGAACATGTGAGATGGGCAATATCATCGTGGGTATCTGTCAAAAACATGCTTGAGCACAGCTACAACAATCTGCCACAATAATTCAGACCCCTCCCATGTGCAAAATGCCCTCATGCTCTCCAGCAAGGTCCCCAGCTTGACATCCATGGTCTTTCCATCTAAATCAGGTCCAAGAGTGCCTGGGTGGCTCAGTCAGTTAAGTCTCCAACTCTCGGTTTCAGCTTAGGTCACGGATCTCATGGTTCACGAGATCGAGCCCTGCGTCGGGCTCTGCGCTGTCAGCCTCCCTTTCTCCCTCCCTCTCCACCCCCCTGCCCATCCCCTGTTCTCACTCTCTCTCTTTCTTTCAAAAATAAATAAATAAACTAAAACAAAAACAAAAACAAACCAAAAAAACCCCTCAGGTCCAGATACCAATGAGGCCCCAAAGGCATGGGCCCTCTTCCAGTCTAAAGGCCTGTGAACAAACATGACATTTTATCTGTCCCCTACACACCTGACATACAATGGGGGAATGGATACAGGACAACTACACATCCTTATTTGAAAAGGAGGAAAACAGGGGTCACCCAGCAGTAACTGGATTGGAGCAATTTCTCAGCAGTTGTCCAGCATGTACAATTGATCTGAAATGAAAAAATTTGCGTTTATTCTTTAAAATTTGTACCTTCTCAGGGGTTCCTGGGTGGCTCAGTTGGTTAAGTGTCCGGCTTCGGCTCTGGTCATGATCTCACATTCATGAGTTCGAGTCCCGTGTCGGGCTCTGTGCTGACAGCTCAGAGCCTGGAGCCTGCTTCGGATTCTGTGTCTCCCTCTTTCTCTCTGCCCCTCCCCTGTTCATGCTCTGTCTCTGTCTCAAAAATAAATTTAAAAAACATAAAAAAAAATTGTTTTTAATTTGTACCTTCTCATTCTAACCCAAAGTGAGTAACCCCTGGCCGTAGGGGTGGTAAACGGAAGGAAAGATGAGCCCAAGAGAGGAGTGGCAGAGGAAGTGGAACACTGTTGTGGCTCCCATCGTGGGTGCCCTGACCCACGTGGTCATGGAGCTCAGTGGGTACACACTCACTACCATGCCCTCCTGGCCCAACCCACTTGCAACAGGGATCCACATGGTGATGCCAAATGACCACGTGGCACCAGTCTTACGTCTTCTCTACATAAGTGGGGACATAAAGTCTCTTCTGATCTGATGTTGGTGCCAAGCCAGGAGCACATGGGTCTTAGGCTATTGGCCGCCATCTTCTCCAGCCCGAAGACAGAGCTGTGTATAGAACAGAGCCAGCAGCAAGATGAGCAGGGGAAAGGGGACAACAGCCAAAGACTTGAGTGAACAAAGCCCCAATGATGCCATTTGAGCCACACCTTTCCTGGAAGACCTTAAGCCAATGATAAATCCCTTACTTTGCTTAAGATGGTTTGGGTGGGATTTTTTTAAACTCGCATCTAAAAGTATCACAGTACACTCCCATTTTTCTCCCCAAGCTCTTTGCTTTCATCTAAGGTCTGGCCTCCCACGGACCCTCTTTACCTTTCTATAAGAAGACCCTATAAAGTGCATACGTCCTTCTTCTTGTCCTGGGATAAGCCCATGTGAAGAATGAAGCCTGCTCTCTTCTTTCTGGATCCTCCAGTCCTTCATAGAGCTGGAAAGTAACCACAGCTCACACATGGCAGCTGTCTCAGTGAAAACTTAAGCCTTCTCAGGCAACTTTGACCGTGACAGTGAACAATCCCCCAACAGCACACACACTGCAGAGGGAAGTGCCAAGATGGCCTCATGAGATCACATGTACAAGTGCCGACCAGCCCGACACTGCCCTAGCCAGGACCGGCCACTCTCCCAGGGTTCTGCCTGTCAGCTCCTTTCCTATACAACTTGGAAGCTGCTGGTACCAACATGTCAGCAGGAAATGGCTCTTTAATCACTGCAAACTCCCTCCTGATCGTAAAGATTAGATCAACTTTCACTGTAGGGCCTCCTCTTCTGGGATAACTGGGATTGCATCTGACAGCAAATGGCAATGCTTAGCACCAACCCACATCACAGTTTGGTCAGGTTACATACATTCTACACCTGTGTGGAAGGCAGGGCCTTGGATAATGGAGGGTTGGGAAAGGAAGACCTTAGGCACAGCAGGGTTGGGGGGAGGGGGAGAAGGAAGGCCAAAGGTACAGATGCAGCAGAAAAGGCTAGGTCATTGGTAGCTGCTTTCTACAAGCAAGCAATTTGGGGATTTGCTATCCAGTGCCCACCAAGCCCCCCAGCTCTCCCAGCCTGCACTTTGAACCCAGAGCAACCTGCCAAAAGGCATGACCCAGGAGAGGGGCATGATGTTTTTCAACCTTCTTTCAGTCTCTAAGCATATGTCATTCATTTGCCTGGACACTTCAGTGGACTACAGGCTACTGCACAGCTGGGATTCACTACAGCCATACCACCTCCCAGCATGGAGCTGTAACTCCATCCCTGCTCTTCTACCCAACAAAGCTACTGTACTGTTTATTAACTACCATTATTAACAAGCCGCCGGTGGCTCGGCTCACAAGAGATCCGGACGCCGAATACTGCAGATGTCACCCTTTGAGCCGCTGCCTCACCCAGCTCACAGTCCAGGCCTGTGCCACACGTTTATCGCCGTGGGGCCTCCTCTCCGGTTCGGCCTTTGGGTCTCTTTAGCTTCACCTCCCTGGTGGGAAGTCTGCAGCATTTGAAGGTGAAGCTGAAAAACAGTGGATCCTCATATACTGGAAAGCCTACTCCTAGACAGTAGCCACCGGACTCCCACCCTTGTAAGGTGGAGTCGGCTACCATCCCTATCTTCCTTTGGCAGATGCATTTATTTCCGAGTACCTACTATAGAGCAGACACTCTCTAGCAGTAAACAGAGCAAAGATCCCTGTCCCCACGGGGATTACATTCCAGCAAAGAGAGAAAGAGATTTAAAAATAAGCGAAAGGAATATGGAGTACATCTTACGTTGTACGTTACAAGACAGTAAGTGGTACGGAAAAAGAAAGAGTGAGGTAAGGGGAGGTTAGGTGTGCTACGGCGGGGGGGTAGTTTGCAGAATTAAAAAATTAAAAAGGGTAGTCAGCGTATGCCTCATTGAAAGGCAAGATGTGAGCAAATACTTAAAGAAAGTGAGGAGTTAGCCATGTGAACAGAGAGGGAACAGTGTCCCAGGCAAAGGGCACAGCAGAGCAAAGGCCCTGAGGCAGAATATGTGTGGCACCTGTGAGCAGCAGCAGCAGCAGGGACCAGTGTAACAGGGACAGAGTGAGCAGGGGCTAGGCCAGTGGAGAGGAAGCTGGAGAGAAACAAACTGTTCCAACCAGAGAGAACAAGTTCCCCCTAAGGCCAGAGAGACAATACACCCCGTAGGTCAGGATGAACACAGTCCCTCACTCAGAGCCCCAGGTACTTCCTCTGCAGATTCAAAGCAGACAGGCTGTCTGCCCCAAATAGCCGTTCTCCTACGTCTGATCCCCACCACTCAGCCAGCAGACCGGGACCCGGCCACCACACAGCAGAACAGACTGCTCTCCCTGGTCCCGGGGGAAGCCATCCTGCCTCACCACTGTCCCTGTCCTTCTGGCAAGAAGGCTGACGACCATGAAGAACTGAATTCAAAACTCACCAATAACCAGGGGGCCTCTCCTTTCCTTCACCCCAGGCCCAGAAACTTCAGATTACAGATCCAAGCTCCTGGGATCTCCCAATCAAAAGCTGGCGCCCACGAGGCAAGGGCTAGCCAGGCCCGGGACGTGGAGTTCTCACCTCCCACGCAGCCAGGGCCTGGAGGCCATCTGGCCAGGCTCCGCGTGGCCAATCAGACGGCAGGCAGGCTGACACAGGGACTGCCAGGGCATCAGGGCTGCAGGAGGCATCTGAGGCAATGCTCCCCAGCTGCTCAGGCGTAACTGAATCAGGCCTTCGCGAAGATGGGAAAGAGCGCATTACCAAGCCCCAGACGTGCCAAGAGCTCCTTGGATCCACTCTTCCTCCCAGGCCTCACCCTCTCCTTGGGCTCAGCCTGTTAGAGCTAAATGGCTCTATTTATTACCATCCAAGTTTTTTTGCTTGGAAGGGCACAGGATTGGGGACTTAGAAGTCTGATCGCCAGGAGCACTAGGAGTGCAGCTGTGAGTCTAGAGGGTAAAATCACGGAGTCTGCTCCCGGTGGAAGAAGGTCGGTGGGAAGGCAGCTGTAGTAGACAGACTAGAGTGGGCCTCCAGCATCTCTGAAGGAGGAAAACAGGTGCAAGGAGCTGCCTTTGGATGGAAAAGATACAGAGTCTGGTTTGGGACACGTCTGAAACTTAGACCAGAAGTCAGGAAAGAGGTCAGAGTGGAAACACATATTTCGGGGATGTCTGCAAAGAAGGCTCTAGTAAAAGGACTGGAGTAGATGAGGGAGGAAAAAAGTCTAGAGGGCACACTGGAGCATATCAGAGAAGGCTGCATTGAAGAACTGAGAGTTGAGAAAAGGCCAGGGCAGCCAGGAAAGAAGGAAAACAAGGGGCATCCAGAGAGGCAGAAAGAGTCAGGGTGGCGATGAGGTAGGGCAGTCATGAGTTCTCTGCATCCAATAGCCCTGCCTCCCCTTCCAGCGGCACGGTGCCGCTGGATTCCTGAATCCCCTTTGTAAAGGAAGCAGAAACATATGACTTTTTGGGGCCAATGAGTTGTAAGTGAAAGTGGTATGTCACTTCCAGCAGGCATTCAAAGCTGATGCGATACTCTGGAGAACTCTCTTTCCTCTGCTTACAGTAACCACACATGTTCCAGTAGAGGCTACTTTTCGGGTCCAGGGGTGAGGCGGGAATGCAGCAGAACCAGAGCTCAGCACGAGAGAGAAATCAGCCTCTTTGCTTTAAGCCACTGGGATCATTTGTAACCACAGCACAGCCTAGGCTCTCCTGATACACCAAGAGAGGAGTTTCTAGAAGGAAGATGGTGGCCAGCAGTAAAGGGTGCAGGGAAGATGAGGACTAGGCAATGTTGTGGAGTCTGGCAAACAAGTGACATCAGCGACCCTGAAGCTTGGGTCAAGGGAGCAAGAACTAGATACACTACAATGCATGAAGAAATGACGGCAAGAGATGGAGACATTTCTTTTAAACATATTGGGGATTGTCAGAAAAGAAATGAGGTAGCATGAGGGCCAGAAAGGTAGGGGAAAGGCTTCAGCTGTTACTCCTAAGGGAAGCCAGTGGAGAGACAAAGGGATAATATGGATGTGGTCTGATGTGCCCAAGCTCATTACCTGTGTGCCTCATTGGGAAGCAAGAGAAGAGAGAAATTAGATCCCCTGTCCCTGCACTGCCTTCCTTTCCTTGTCACACATCGGCAAGGGTCAAGAGGACTGAGCTGAAATTAGCAGAGAGTGGAGGAACACAGAACGAGAGAGGAGGCTCCTGGCAAGATCCTGGTAGTAGGGGATGGTGGAAATGATGGAAATGATGGAAAAATGCGGAAGAAAAATCTAGAGGAAACAGGGATATTCAGGAGCCCCTAAGGATTGGCTTCCATAAGCATGAGTTTCCACATCCATAAAACGGGGCTCTTACAGCATAGGGAGGTGAGGAAGATAATGTGCATGTCAGCACATTACACACTATAAAGACCCACGCACACGATGTAATCATGGTTGGTCACTACGTGACCTGTCTAGGGTACCTTTACCCAGAGAATCCCTCACCTCTGCTTGCTCTTAATGATACTGAACTCCCAAATCAGCCACCACAGCTTGCCATCAGGACAACCTCAGGTCTATACTGGCCATACACCCAGAGTCCTCACACAGTCCAGGGTAGGCAGAGGTGGGAGACGTGAGTCCCACCTGCAGCCTCACTCAGTGACCCTGAGCTAGTCAGCTCTCCTTTCTAAGACCTAACTTCTGATACATCAAATGGGGGAACGGGACCAGACCAGCCCTGAGAGAACCCCAGCTCTGACATTTTAAGACGTGGGGAGATTCGATTAGCCCTCTAGGTTTCTACAAAAATAAAACATAAAATTATTTATAATCAATTAAACCTGAAACAGTTACTATATTATTAAGTAGACAAACAGACACACACACAAAAAATAACAAAAGACTAATAACTGTCAAACAACATTTTGGACTTTCAATCCCTTTGACTCAGTTCTCAGCCCAACAACACACATACTTTGGCCACATTAAAACCCCTTTACTGCCAAGGAAGGCTCCAGCCGGGTCAGCCTGCCAGCTCTGTACCCTCTCACTGGCCAGCTCAGAGAGCCCCTGCCCTGCATCTGCCTCCAAACCACACGGGTTCCAGCTGTCAGATGCCTTCAATGGGCTGCACACATGTGACCAAGCCTGTCTATATACTGCAACCCGCCCGGTGATGGAGAAAGTGTGCCACAGAACAAAACACATAAAATTAGCACTTGGGTCTGTGCTCGCCCTAAACTTCATCACTGTTGCCAAAGACACCTGCTAAGATCCAAGGACAGAAATCCTAAACTCTGACCTGCTTTAGCCCTTAGCCAGTCCCTGTTGATTCCCTCAGTGGAAAATCAATTCTGAAATGTCCTGGGGAAGCTGATACCGAGGAAAACTTCCCCAGTCTCTCCCATCAGTATGTAAACCAATCAATATCCTCCTCCCTCTCTCTCTCTCTTTCTCTCTCTCTCTCTCTCTCTCTCTCTCTCTCTCTCTCTCTCTGTCTGTCTCATTCCCACATACACCTACTTCAGCAATGACTACCAGGAACTGTTGACTGCAGTTCTTGGAGCTGAACCCCTGTGTGGGTCTGATTGTGTCTCTTCTCTCAGTGCCCTATATGGGGTCTGACTAGCTTAAAGACTGGGTCATAAATCTGCACATGCTCGTGACAGTGGGACTAATTTACACTGAAAGCAGCACCCAGGCCCCACGACCTATCATGGGCCAGCTCAGCTTCCCAGCCTGGTGAAGGCAGCACATGGCTGTTCTCAGGCAGCCGTATCTGGGCCTCTCATTTCTGCTTCCAGCTCGAGCTTGTTGTGGTCTTCTGGGAGAATCAAAATGCCAGGCCAAGCCCACCCCACCACCCCACACCCCTGCCGCCCTCCCCTGCCATTGACAGCCCATGACCCCAGTGGTGTGGAAGTGAGCCTCACTTAATCCTTCAGCGGGACGAGCAAGGCCTGGGGACAGACAGGGGACCTTAAGAAGTACTAGCCCCAGGAGATGGCTCTGTGTGTCCTCAGGGGTGTGCTGCTCACCAGCTCACTTAGAAGCCTGAGACCAAGTCACTCCATCTGCATTTGCTGAGAAGGTACCGGGGCCGTTGGCACACAGAAGCACTGCAGATCAGTGTCTGAGTTTGCTGCTTAGTGCTCCGCATTCAGCAGCACAAGAACGTTGCAGAATGTGAACTGATGCCCTGCTGCATCTCCCACATCCTGCCAGGACCAGGACCCTGTCTGCTTGTGACACCTGTGTTCCTGTTATGACAACGCAGCAGCCATGGACTGGGGGTCAGGAGGCCTGAGACCCCATCTTCCTTTCTTCACATTCAGGAATGTATAACCTGAATGTAGACTGATGTTTATTTCTCTGAACATCAGTTTCCCACTCTCTAAAATGAGATATTTGGACTGGACCATCTCTAGAGGCCCAGCTCTCATACAGGCCCTTTCCTGTGTAAACTTACTTCAAAGGCCAAATTTTACAGACAGGACTCGTGTGAAGACTGCAAAGATAAGGGGACTTCAGGAGAGTCATGAAAGCTGCTGATCCCTCACCAGGGCCCTAGAAATTCCACTGGAAGTGACTTAGGTCCCAGGGCAGGGTGCCCACCCAGGATCTGCCTTTCAAGTTACCTCCCCCAGAAAGGGAACCACCTGAGCACCTCTTACTCACTTTCCTCTCCATCTGTTACTGGAGACGGCTAAGCCGTCATCCATAATTTAGGGCCTTCCTAATGTTCCTCATTTCACTTTTTCACCCTCACATCCCCATCCTGCCCTGGATGCATCTTCAGCTTCAGACTCAGGGGCAGATTCACTTCTCCATCAGTTTACCTTCCCCCACCCCACCTTATCTTCGCACATAGAAGTCAGTATGCCAATTACAGATTGACCCACCTATTTATTAGAGAAGGTCCCAAGGACCCTCACGTGGCATTTCAAAGCCTAGTTCAAGCTGCTACTGGCTACTAATTCTTGAAATTGATAAAAACATTTCTTTGAACCAGAGTTTTCACTAAACACTGGCCCTCTCCCTCCAGAGTTACCAGATGAACTGTGTCCCCACAGAATCATGTGTTGAAGGACTAATCTGCAGAACCCAAGAATGTGACTGTATACAGACACAGGGTCTTTAAAGGGGAGATTAAGTGAAAATGAGGTCATAGGGGTAAGCCCTAATCCAATCTGACTGGGTGTCATTTTAAGGAGGAAATTTGGACACAGGCATGCACGCACACAGAGGAAAGACCAAATGAGGACACAGGGAGAAGACAGCCATCTGCAAGCTGAGGACAGTGGCCTCAGAATGGCACTGACCCTGCTGGTACCTTGGACTTCTGGCCCCTAGAATCATGAGTCAATAAGTTTCTGTTGCTTCAGCCACCCAATCTCGGGTACGATTCATGGCAGTACTTACAAACTATTACAACTCATGTTTAGTTTCTTCATCCAACCAGCCCAAATGTGTCACAGAATATCAGAGTAAAAAGAGCCTCAGATTGTTAAGTCCAATGCCCCTATTTTTCAGATGGGCACACCAAGGCCCAGTGAAAGGGACTGACCAAAGTCATACAGGACACAATGAGCTGAACTTCTACCCAGAGCTGTTTTGGGCCTAAAGCACTGAGCCATAGAGTCAAGCATGGCTGCACTTGAACTGCCTGAGCCTAGCAAACACAAGGACAATCCCCCATGGAAATGTGTCCCACACACCCAAAGGCTGGATATAAATGGCAAGACACACAGGCCCTGACTGCCTGGCTCTGCCCAGAGACGGCTGCCTCATAAACCCTGGATGTGCCCAGAGGAACCGCTGGGACACTTCAGGATGGGCTTTCTGGGCTGGCACCAGAAATCAGCTTAATATAATCTGGAGCCATTTGAAAAAAAAGATAACAGCAGGATGAAGAGAGCTAATGTGGTCCAGACCTGTTCCTGAGCTCCACAATCTCTACCTAAAAGCCAGGCTGTCTTCATAAGTGGAAAGCCTTGATTCAATTTTCCATCATCATCATCTCAACATTTGCTAAGTATATTTGTTGCATGACTGAGACCCAGAAGTCATGCATAAAGTCAATGCTCTGGAAGCTTATGGAACAAAGAGATCCCTTTGGACTGGGTGATCAAGAGGAAGTTTTCTGGAGAGGCTAGAACTTGACCTAGCCATTGGAGGACAGGTAGAGCATGGAGAATGGCAGTCATTCCAGAGATACGTTTACTTCAGGTTTCTGAACTGAACTAGTTACCCAGACTCAGGCTGGTTAGGCACTTTGTCCACAGCAGTGAACAAGACCAAATGTCTGCCTAGTGGAGACTGGGTCAAAAGAGAAGACAAAGTCCACACTACAAGGAGTTCCTAATGTGAATGAAAAGACCAAGGAAGCCCCATTTTTGAGATCAAGCTTGTTGGCCATGGCTAGCTCTTCCCAGCATGGCTTATGGTCTGAACATGATTACTGGACTGTTTGAAATTATTCACCATCTTTCAGGATCCCTCAGTGGTTATGGCCAGCATTTTATGAATAAATAGGGGAAGAAATACCTCAAGAGTCCCCTTCTGGAAGAAAAGGCCCCTACAGTGAGATGTCTATGACAGCACTATAACACTACTCAGCTGCTTGGACTTGGCCTTCTTGATTGTGTTTTCTGTGGGTTCCCAGCAACAAGGGCTGCCCACATGAGGATCAGATCCCTGGGCCCAGAGCTCACCTCTTTCCCTGTCAGTTTCTGAGCAAAACTTCCAGTTCACCCATCACTCTGCAGCCCCTCTGGCTCTAGAACACCTGTACCTCCTATCTCTCCAAGTTGAGGAGGTATGAACTGGTGTTTGAATGATGAAGATCCATCCTGGGGAGTTGGCCATAAACTAGAAGTGTTTGTCTTCCAAACACTACTGGTTTTCTCTAATAATTTGCAGCTTTTGCCTCCTTTATATTAACTTTTACAATGGATTGAAACATTTTGATGCTTTCAATCAAGAACTGTTTTCTTAAGGATAAACAAATAGTTGATTTTAGAAATATATTATCATTCTCCTTTGCTGTGAAAGAAGCAGCATTCCACCCCGGTGTTCATTACGTAGCTAAGTGACTACTGGCAGGATCAGGTCTGTGCTGAGACAAAGCCACCCCCACCCCCCGGCTCCAGGTATAAGGGGCTATTCTTACCTATAGGGAGAGGGATGCCTTCACGCTGAAGACCAGACAGGAAGGAGAGCCAAGAAGAGGCTCTGAGTGCCTCTGGCACATGTGGCTTTGGCTATAAGAATGTCAAGATATCTAGGAGGGAATTCTAGTATTAAAATGGAATTGTCTCATTGGAGTCTGTATAGAACTAAAAACTAAAAAATTCAGGCAAGGTATTTGAAAAACTGCAAGCCCTTTAGGACAAGGAAGTAGAGACTGGAGCTCAGAAGCTGTGAACCCAGAGAATGTGCTGTGGTCATCATGGTTTCTTGAATTCTCTGTGCTGTTTGCCTCAGTTTGCTTCAGCTGCTCCAAGGAAAATCAGGGTAAACTTAATTAAGGTTCATCCCATGACCAATTAAGGAAGAACGTCTATGTTTATTACTATGAACATCTTGATGAAATAAACAATTTTCTAGGATGATAAGTTGCCGAAACTGACTTAAGAGTATTCTTTGAATAGACCATTAAACATGAAATAAATTGGAATATAATGTGAAGGAATTGTCTCTACAAACGGCTGTGAGCTAAGACAGTTTTATGGATGAGTTCCTTCAATTTTCAGAGAAAAAGATGGAAAGCATCCCAATTCTTTTTATAAGACTAACATAATTTAATGAGAAACCTGGAAAAGATAATACACAAATACAAATATATATAACATTATATTTGTAATACTGTATATACACATACACACACACATATAATGATCAATCTTACTTACAAGTGTAGATGTAAAAATCCCCCAAAAAACCCATAAATCAAGTGTAGGATATATTAAAAGAATAACTCAGTATGACTAATACTGTATTTATCCCTGGTATGTAATGGTGATTTAAGATTTGGAAGTATACACTAGTTCACATCAATATGTCAAAGAAAAAAAAATCCCTACAAGAGTCTAAGGATGTATTTTTTATACATTTTGTGAATTAAAAAAGAAAAAGTAAGCTTAGCAGTCTAGAAGGCTGTAATCAACATCCTGCTTATGGGCAAACAATAGGCTCACGTCCACTAAAATTAGGAATGAGGTAAGTCTGACTACTGTCCCTACGATGGCTACACATTTTCTATTTCCAGCCAATAACATAAAACAGAAATATATATTTTTTAATCCAGGAGATCAAATTATCATTACTGATAGAAGATACTACATTCCACAAAAAAAAATAAATAAATAAATCCCAGAGAGAAACTACCAAAACTAGTAACAGTTTAGTAAGGTAAGCAATTACAAGCTAAAAATACACAAATCTATAGATTACTGTTATACCAGAAATAGCTAGTGAATAAATAGAAAATATAATCGTGAAAAAAAAAAACTCCACTTAAATGAGCAGTGAAATAATGATAATAAACCTAAAAATAATCTTAATGAGAAAACACGCAAGGCCTATTAAAAACATTTTTTAAAACTTTACTGTAGGACATAAAGCAGACTTGAAGAAACACCGTGTTTCTGGGGGCAAACTCAATTTTTTCAAAATTTTTCCCCAAACATTTTTTTAAAGAAGTGTATGGACAAAAGGAGGGAAAGACCAAGGCTTGAAGGATGGCTCTAACAGGCACCACACATCCTTGTGATGGCTGCATTAGTGCATCGAAGAACAGTCCCCAGCAACCACATCCATGTGTGACAATCTCATGTCCCAGAGAGGAGAGAATATTTAAGTTTTAGGAACATGACAAAACACAAAGCATGATGATAATGCTTAAAATCAGCTTTGGAAACTGTGCAGTATAAGTTCTCTTCGTTCTATGACATCAAAAATCTCTAATGATTCATTCAGGTAAGAGACCAAACAAATCAGACTGTGAGGGCCATCTCACGGAGAAAGCAGCTGATACAGTGACAGAGCTATCTTTGTCACAATCCTTCCCAACATATAAAGCCCATGAGATTGGACAGGGCACAAAGCCACAGTCATAAAAGGGAGCTAGTGAGGAGAGATAGGATTCATTAATTAATCGTTAGGGCACATGGTTTACATTAGAAGGGGAGAATAAATTCTCAATTCAATTTTATATGAAAATAATCTCAGATGAATAAAGAACTTATCTGGAATTAATGCAAAAATAATATAAAAAAGTTATAGAAGAGAGAGAGAAATAGTAGAAAGCATTGGAACTCTGGAGAGCAGAGATTTTTGCCTGTTTTGTTTACTGCTATATTTCCAGGATCTAAAGTAGTGCCTACCACATAGTAAGTGCTCAATAAATTTATTGAAAGGATGAATGAATGAATGAATGAATGAATCTTTCCCTTCATCAGTTTTCTGGTTATATCTTTGTCATACTTTCTACTAGGAGTTTTTTCCTTAGTTATTATGATTTTTAATCTCTTTTCACCTTTTTGCATATTGAGGATAACTGTACATTACATTTACTGCAAATAGTTCCCCAAATTTGTCTTTTGCTTTTTCATTTATTTGAAGTATTAGCATACCACAAAACACAACTTATTTAGTTGAGATCAGTCATTTCTCCTTTATAACTTCTTCTGATTATTATCTACAGAAAATCATTCCCAATTCCAAATTGCTAATGCAGCTGAGACCACTGTCAGAGGTCTAGTCCAAGTTATTTCCACTGCAGGGCTGATCCATCCTCTCCCAAGGGCTGGGGAGCTGCTCCAAAGGCATCTGATCCAGAGGGTTTCCTATCCCAACCAGACTCATCAAACCCCCAAAGAGCCCCTTCCAGTATACTCTTTTGCATAACCACACGGTGAGGTCATATGTTTAGGACACCATTGTTCCATCACCATGGAGATGACGAGATGTCAAAGCACTGGCAAGAAGCCTCCCATGCAGGATGAAGCCAAGGAAGAAGATGAAGAAAAGAGAGGAAGGACCTGCACATTAGCCAGAGGACTCAAAACATCCCAAGAAGCTCATGAGGTCATCCTCATTCACATAGTTTCCCAGGTGTCAGATCTGTTTCGAAAGCACATAACCTTCCAGTCCAGCCCAGCATGTAGCCACAGTCCACAGGCAGCACCTAAAACTCGGAAGATGACATTCCTGTCCCTTTAACCTCTGGGGCTCCCAGGATAACTCTGAGCTGGCTGATGGCCTCCTCTGGAATTCTCCACTTAGCTTTCCTGTTTTTCTTAGAATATACTCCCTTTTCCCGATCACTTCACTACATCATCCTTACCCTCCCTGCCCCCTCCAGATTCAAATCCTAATCTACTCCCCTCTGCTTCCAGAACAACCTCTCTAAGGCAGGAATCTGCTTGTCTTACTCATCTTCTAAAATTAATTCAGTGATTAACCATTGTCCTAGGGGAAAAAATCTAAATTCCTTAGGATGCTATTCAGACCCTTTCTAATCTGGCTCCTGCTATCTCCAGCCAACCTCTTACCACACCCTTCTTTGTACTCTGCCCCAACCATATTCTGCCTGGCTTTTGAAAATGCTGCTTTTTCCGTCTAAATAACTACCTGTTACTGATACCACTGGGTTAGGCAGAGTCTTATGTATATCCTCAGGGTTAGGATTCAGAGAAATTAGGGTTCAGAGTGGTTAAACAATTTACCCACGGCCACAAAGGTTTTAAGTAGCAGAGCTGGGATTCAAACCTAGGTTCTTCCAACTCTGAAAGTCCTGGCCCTTTCACTGCCTAGGGTGACCTACCATCCCAGTCTGCTCAGAACTGTCTCCATCTTAACACTGAAAATCCTATGTCCCAGGAACCCCCTCATTCCATGGCAAACCAGGATAATTGATACCCTTCCCCTCCCCCCTCCATGCTGCTGCCTCTTCCTGTTAATGTCTGTTCATCTTTCACACGAGTTCTTCATCTGCCTCCTCAATGAACCCTTCCAAGATCATCCTGCACCCAGAGAAGTGTGTTTCCTCTCTCTTGCCTCATTCCTGGGCCTGCCTCTATCCTGTCTACGTATTAGTCTCTCTTGCTAGAGGATGAGTTTCTGGCCATTGAAACCAAGGCTTTGTCACCTGTGTGGCCCCAGAGCATGATGAGGAATAGGGGCTCAATTAATATTTGTGCCACAACAGCACAAATCTGACAAAGGCTGCTGTGTGGGTAGCCAGGAGGCCACGATGCTTTGAGAGAGCTGTTTCCAAACATAACTCTGCAGTTAAAAAATGTCCAAGTGGTCCTGTCTGGAATATGATGGTCAGCAAGTATGACCCAAGCATTTGCTCTACTTGGCTCTCATGGCCCCTGTTGGGTCTACAGGTGCAAATCTGACCCAAAACCTCTGCTGCTGGTTTAAGCCCTTTGGCACCCCCAACACCCTCCTTAACAATCTCTGGGGATTTTAGGTTTGGGACCCATTTACAAAGTTGTCCTGAGGAAGGAGGAGGGAGGGAGAGAGACATGCAGAATTCACAACCGTCCAAATGGTGTCTGCTCTGGAGTGCTTACACTCAGCACCCACAGGAGGGAACTGCTTCTCCACCCCAAAACTACAAAAAATCTGTTCCACCCCAGCCCACCCTTGGAGAAGACCCATTGTCCAGTGAGAAGAATGAAGGTAGCTTCACTCTAGCCTGGATGGTCCAGCCCCGCTGAGCAGGCAGACATGAAAACTGGGAAGAAAAGAAGAAGGAAAGCTGCACTGTTGGTATAAGAAAGAGTTTAGATTCCAGTTGGTTCTGATTTATCCAAACATGTCTCACTGCTCTGACGTGCACCTTCGGGAATCAAAACTACTCGACACGTGTCAAAACATCACCATCACTGCCCACCAGCCTCATGTGACATCTGTCTCCAAGCAGGAGGTGCTGATATTCAATCCCACCACTGCCTTCTCCTGCCTGCCTCTGCCCACCAGGAAAGCACTCCTGCCCTGGGACACCCTGCGCGGGCTTGAGGAAATGATGGTGAATGATCATTTTAGCGCTTGGGAGAAATACAGAAGAGAAAGGTCAGAGATGAGAAGAGAAGAACCAATGGAAGAAGAAGAAACCGGTGCCCAGATAACTCAGGAGTGAGGCCCACAACTCAGTGGGCCAACCACATATTTGTATAAACCATAACTAGAGGATACAACTCATCCCTCAACATGCATAGCAATTAAGAGCCACACATGTTTGTTAGCTCATATTGAGCTGTGCATCCCACTTTTGGGGTAGGAAGAGTCTTGATTATTAGTCCCATCAGGTAGATGGCAAATTCGAGGTGCAGAAAGGTTAAGCAACATACGGAGCTCACACTTAAACCCAACTCTTTACTCCAGATTTTATTACAGCAAGCCATCCTGTAGCCCTTTCTATGGCCCAGGATTGTTCTCATAGTCTCTCTCTTAATCATACTAATGAACCTGGCCTCTCCTCTTACCTCACCGCTCATGGGCATCCCCTTCAGACCCAGACCTCTGTCTCCTTCACGCACTCCCAAACATCCCAAGAGGCACTTTTGTGAGAAGTGAGCATCATCTGATCCACTGCCAAGCCTCCCTAGGGAAACAGGTAGAAGTCAGGGAGATTCCACATGTCCTAATTGGACTTCTACAGTTCATTGTACCTACCTGAACAAGTATTCTGAATACCCACTCTGTTCCAGGTCTGGAGCTGGGGACCATGGAGGGCTAGCTCAAGGTCCAGACCCCACTTGAATCCCCTAGACCTTGGCCAGTTCTTGCCCACATGCCATCTGAACTCCAGCAATCCAGTGGGTTCAGTGGAACTTACCAGGAGGAAAATGTGGGAAAGTTCAGGTTTCTGGGAGAGCCCCAGAGGGAAGAAGGGGAATTCTGAGGTCAAACACAAGACAGGGTCAAAGGATTAAACGCGGTGCCCTGGTTGGCAGAAGATTTAGGTCTCCACTGGCCAAGGAAGTGGTTTGGGCATTTGTGATCATATTTCTTGTTCACACCACAAGACATAAACAACCATTCAGCAAGACAGACAGCCTCTCACCACATTTGGAAAGGCTTCTTTTCCCGTTGGTTTTTAAAAATTTTTAGACTGCATTGAGACTTTTAGTTCCTTTCAAAGAGTTTAAAGCAGATGGGCCTATGGACGGGACAATAGCCTCTTCTCTTTTTCTTTTTTTTTTTTTAATATGAAATTTATTGTCAAATTGGTTTCCATACAACACCCAGTGATCATCCCAACAAGTGCCCTCCTCAATGCCCATCACCTCAAAAAATTAAAAATAGATCTACCCGGGGCGCCTGGGTGGCGCAGTCGCGACTTCAGCCAGGTCACGATCTCACGGTCCGTGAGTTCGAGCCCCGCGTCGGGCTCTGGGCTGATGGCTCAGAGCCTGGAGCCTGTTTCCGATTCTGTGTCTCCCTCTCTCTCTGCCCCTCGCCCGTTCATGCTCTGTCTCTCTCTGTCCCAAAAATAAATAAACGTTGAAAAAAAAAATTAAAAAAAAAAAAAAATAGATCTACCCTATAACCCAGCAATAGCACTGCTAGGAATTTACCCAAGGGATACAGGAGTGCCTCTTTTCTGTCAGGGTATTCTGGCAAAGAAACTTCTACAAGGACTCTTGATCACCTGTGGGGACCACACTCCCTTATTGCCAGTACTCTGCCAATCCCACATCCCCCATATAAAGGCTTTCTTAGCAAAGCCAACACCCTAAGCCAGCTATAGGTATTGCAGAGTCGGTGGCTGCCACCAACTTGGGTACAGCCAATCTGTGACTGCCCAGTGCAAGGACCACTCTCATTTGGCAGGGAGCCACCCTCCTATCTGATCTCAGGATTTGGCTCACCATGGAAACAGCACTAAGCAAGCCTCATGGTCTCCAGCTTCCTTGGGTCAAAGAAATACAAATATACTTTGCTCTGGGGGAACTCTTTGCTCAAACAGAAGAGTTTGGTCATCTCAGGGTGTGAGAAGCTCGCCAGGCTCCATTTCTTCCCCAGAGTCCTTTCCAAGGGAAGCCCAGAGGGTGGGGCTAGACTTTTCAGAAGTACTCTCAGGCTATCCTGTTTCCAGAGCCTGGAGAATGTCCTGCTCTTCTGGCCCTGCCCTGATCCTTGTCTGGTTTTTCTAGCTGCTGGGGATGGGAATATAAGGTCTGGGGCAATAGTAGCCTCCAATACACTTACTTCCAGACACTGCCTCTTGACGTCACTTCTGAGGCACGAGGGGCCCTGCAAGACTCCACAGCCCCCACCTGCTGCAGAGGTGACAAAGAATCTGCAAGGAAGGGGCTGTGAATTCATGCACCAGCAAAGAGGAGTGTGGCATTTACTCGTTTCATAAAGGAAAGTGAGTGGTTTCTGAAAGTAGATTTTATTCACTAAAAAGAGGAAAACTCCAGAACAATGGGCCCATCAGAGGGGACCAAAATGGGATGCCAAAAAAGTTGGAAGAACCTGGGATGAGTGAATATCACACTTTACTCAGGGGCTGTGCAGTGTGACCTGCAAGTGGGGACTTGGTGGCTATCCGATGAGTCAGGGAGGGCCTCTGGGCCCACTATTCGAAGAACAGTCACTGGCAACACATAGAGATCCAGCGAAGGCTGGCTCTGAAAGAAGATGGGATGGTGGAATTTTAAGGATTCCTTGAAAATCCCAATGCCTGCCTCTATTGGCCCTTTACTTATAAACAGAAAATGCCACCATAAGCAGTACAATTCTATGAGAGGTAACAAGACTGGACCCCAAACGCCCAGCAATCTTACCCTAAGTTGGCACTCAGTGGCAGTATTTCCTAACTCCCAGTCCCCAGAACCTCGGAATTAAGATAAAAACCACTGATAATACCATCACACATTAAATATCCCTATGCTGCTTTTCCCTAGCAAATTTCTTTTTGGTGTTTAAGTGACTTAAAAATCTTCCACCAGAGCTTGCGAGAGGCAGTGACTACAATGGAAAGTGCACAGAGCAGAGAAGACTGGGCTCCAGACCAGCTGTGGCCCTCGAGCCTTCAGCCCTTGCTTCTCCATTAGCTCTGCTCCAGTCAAGCCACAGGCTGAAGAACGCAAGCATGACTTCACACTCTTCATTCTGCTGGATGTTTCTTCAAGACTTGTCACAGGTGACTATTCACCTCTTCTGACATACCTGTTATGGGTTGAACCGTGTCCTTCCCATTAGTATGTTGAAGTCCTAACCCCCAGTCCCTCAGAATGTGACTATATTTGGAAATAGGGTGGTTGCAAAGGTAATTAGTTAAAATGAGGTTATAGTGGAGTAGGGTGGGCCCTAACCCAATATGACTGGTGTCCTTATGAAAAGGGGAAATTCAGGGATAGGCATGCGCACAGGGAGGACACCATGTGGAGATGAAGGCAGAGATCAGGTGATGTTTCTACAAGCCAAAGAAGGCCAGAGATTGCCAGCAAACCACCAGCAGCCAGGGAAGAGGCATGGAATGGATTCTTCCTTCAACCTTTAGAAGGAAGCAACCAGACTTCTGGACTTCAGAACGGTGAGACAATAAAATACTTCTGCTGTGTAAGCCACCCAGCTTGTGGCACTTTGTTACAGCAGCTCTAGCAGACTTACACACAGTGCTTTCCCTCAATGGCCTCCGGCACCATAATCTCCTGGTTCTCCTTGCTTTACAAACCCTCCTCAGGACCCTTAGCTGACCCTGCTCATGCCTGGCTAATTTCTCTATATAGCTCAGCAACCCACCACCTTATTTTCTCTGCCTATACTCTTCTTGCATGATTTTGAATAATCCCTCAGGGATTTAGAAACCACATATATGCCCATTTTAAATTGACCTCTCCTAGACTTACAGCTGCAGCTACCTACTTGGCATCTCCCCGTGAATGCCCGACAAGCATCTCAAACCTAGCTCCAAAACCCGCACCCAAGCAGCTGAGCCGCAGACTGGGTCCCCGGTCCTAGGGAGAGGAGCGCATCTTAGCCAAGCCTCGGAAAAATTGAAGCTGTGCCCTGGAAGAAAGTCACATGTTCTCCTGGCATGTTGACGCTACAGGATTTGAGTCTCAGCAAGTGCTGGGTATTCAAGGTACAATGGAGAACACGACAAATACTACTCCTGTCTTCTTGGAGTTCTTGGAGCCCTAACTGATGCTTCCCCCACAGTATTTCCACCAGCCTATGAAAACAAATTATACAGCATGACTGGCAGACAATCTCTCAGAATTACTAATACATAGGTCTAAATCCGCATGTAAAGGACAGTACCTCTTACTTTTATGTTTCAAAGCTAATAAACCAGGACTTGGGGTAAGGGAGCACATAAAGCACTGCCAATATGTATGGGTGCTATTGGGGACTGTGGGTCAAAGTGGAAAATAGAGGGTAGGTTTACTGAGCAGATTGAATCAAGATACTTAGCATATTCATTGTTTGTACTTGTATAGACATATTCTTCCAAAGTGTATCAGTATTAATCCAAAGTTAGATCAGAATTCAAATTTTGCACAGTGGGCACAGAAATGACTTAATGTGCTATTTTTTTTTTCCTAATGTGGAAACAAGCCAGCAGACTACATTCAATAACAAAGAAAATCAGCATCGTCAAGTGTGCACATTTGCAAAGTATAACACTTCTAATTCTTTTCATGTCATAGAAGCGGAGGCTTGATCGCCCTCCTCCGATGCTTAGGAAGCAACCCTCAGACCCACATCAAGTGGCACAACGGCTGTCCCAAACTGCAGCTTTTCAAATGCATGCTCGGCTGTCCTTTGTATGAACCACCCTCCCACCAGTCCCAGTGAATTCTACTCTGAGATCTTTGGTATCTCAGAACCTCCTCCTGTCATCCCAGGTCTGCCATCACATAAGTCCTGGCTTGGCCTTTTGTCTCTGCCACTTGGCATGACGTCACCAGAAGACCACATCATCTGAGCCCTCGGGGTCACCCAGACCTCTGAGAGTCCCCAGGGCACACGCCACAGGTGCCCAGGTTTCTGAGGGAGTAATTATGAGCAGGTGGTTGAACCCAATGTAACTGATGAAGGGCAGTCCAGAACCCCAGGGCTTTGGCTGAGAATGCCCCACATGAGTTCCAGGGCACCAGTGACAAGCCCGTATCCACTCATTGAATTGGGGTGCAAGTAGTGGCAAAGAGACCATGCATAGCAAGTGCCCACCCCCAGAAAGGGCCCACAGAAGCTTCTCTGACAACAGCAAACCCCTGGCAACTGGGCTGGGCCCACAGTGCTGAGTTTCTCCTTCCTTGGTGCCTCCTCCACTTTCTACCCTGTTCCAGGGGACTAGCCCAAGGGGCCACATGCTAAAGAGCAGCAGGAAGGGCCAGAAGGGACATCACAGCAAGAATAAAGCCAGCCATAAGCCAGCCTGATTCTCCAGCCCCATCCCCTCTGTGCCATGCTGTCAACTGTAACTCACGGGCTTGTATGGTGCACTTGAGTCCTGCTCTCTGACTGGAAGCCTCTCTCAGGCTGCAGTGTTCCTCCACAATTAGAGCGCACCTTGACTTCTCCATGAGGCCACTGCTTGCACCAGTGGGCAGGAAACATCTCACCCAGAAAATAAATACAGGGGGACTTCTGGCTTGGGGCCCACTTGGGGTCTGCTTAAAACCAGGTGGAGGGGAAATCTTGGCACCTAAGTCTCCATTGGGCACTCTTGGGATGCTGGAATCAGGGCCAGATGGATTAAATTACCCTTGAAATATGAGCAAGATTGCAGCCTGGGCCAGGAGGGAGCACACAGGCATTTGGGGGTGGGAGTGCTCAGGCCATGTGGGGCTGGGCACAACCATGGGACAGAACATGTGGTGACAAAGCTCCCAGCTTTGCCAGGTTTGGAGAGTTAGCTTGGGACGCTGGACCAGAGAGGCAGAGGCATGAGTAGCGGGAAGGGGCAGCACCTGAAATGGGCTCAGAGCATCTCAATGTTTCTGCTGCTCAGGCTATAGCATCTCCACCAGGTTCTGCCGACAGGTCAGCTTGTAAGGAATGTGAAGCATGATAGAACTTTCCAGTTACCTCCAAAAGATGTTTTTCCATGCTGGGACCATGTCCAAGCTAAGCCTTTCACTACTACTGACTCTGGGATTGATTGCAGGAGTTTAATCTCTGTGCAAAGGAAAGGAGAAAGGCCATCTCCCGAATGGGAAGGAGGAGATATTTCATGGATCTGGGTCTGATGCATGACAGTCCAGGAGGCCAAATAGAAGAACATGAGCCAAGGGTCAAGAGGCAAGGAAGGCAGGTGAGTCCAGGTGCCTGGCACAGAGCCCTTAGCCAGAAGGTAGACACACATGCATGGAAAGGGGCAGTGGCAAGGGCAGCTACAGGAGATCCCAAGGAAGGCGCTGGTCCTCACCAAGAGGACAGCTGGCAAGCTATCCTTCCTCTGGGACCTAGCACCTTGCATTCCCCACTTGTATTTTCCCCTTTCACTCCATTTCTGTGTCTGCCCACCAGACTTCCTGATATGTGTGCATCTCTGGGAGATACAGACAGGAAGCAGAGGTGGTATTCAGTAAGAGAGGATTGAGTGAATAACTAAATGAAATGGGAAATCACCAGCTGCATCTCAGAGCTGAGGCCTGAAGCATTTCAAACCAGAGTGCAGGTTCTCAGAGGCCTGCACCACCACCCCCTCGCTAGTAATTCCACACCCCCCACCCCCAGCTTCTACCTCTCTGGCAGAGCTCAATGGTCGCAGAGATCTCAGAAGCTGAAGTAGCACAGCCTCTGCTGGCCAGATGGATGGACCTGTGCCCTGACTTCCTGACAAGAGGGTAGCCCACTGAACATTTCCTTCTCTGCTTCCTTCCTCGGTGACCTCATCCTTCCTTGCAGCTTTAAATGCCATCTCTGAGGGCTGATGAGTTGTGAATATCTATCCCCTGCCTGGTCCTCTTTGCTGAAATCCAGACCCAAAAACCAGCTGTCTACATAGGCATCCAGAAGTCTTATAGGCATCTCAAACTGAACGTGCCCCTGGCCAACCTTCTGCCTGTCCAACTACATTGTGCGCTCAAAGCCTTCCCCCCTCAGTAATCAGCAATGCCACTCTTCTAGCTGTCAAACTACAATGGTGACTTTTATGTGTCAGCTTGACTGGGCCAGAGTGCCCAGACATATGGTCAAATGCTGTTTTGGATATTTCTGGGAGGGTATGTTTTGGGTGAGATTAACATTTAAATCAGCGGACTTTGAGTGAAGCAGAGCACCCTCTATAATGTGGGTGAGCTTCATCCAAACAGTTGAAGGCCTGAATAGAAAAAAGACTGGCTTGCCACAAGCAAGAGGGAACTATGCAGGTAGATGGAGTTCAGACTTGAACTGCAGCATCGCTCTTCCCTGGGTCTTCAGCCTGATGGCTTACCGTGCGTTTTTCAGACTTGCCAGCCTCCATTAACCCCATGAGTCAGTTCTTTCACATCTTATTGGCTCTGTTTCTCAGTACAGCCCTGAATAATATGCAAGCCAAAACTCCTGGAGTCATCCTTGACGCCTCTCTCCCATACCCAACATCTAATCTGACAACAAATGGTACCAGCCCAGCCTCCAAATTATGTCCAGACTGACAGCTTCGCACCACTTCCACTACTGATCATCCTGAATGAGCCACCATCATCTCCCACCTGGATTACCCCAATTGCTTCTGCCAAAGCAGAGGTCTGCCAAAAACGAGGTCAGATCATGTCACCCCTCTACTCAGAAGCTTCCATTTAATTCATTCAAAGCTAACATCCTTACATAGTCCTAAACAATCCGTATCCCACCCCACTGCACCCCTATTATTATTACCTCTCTGAGTTCACTTCCTGCCTTGAGGCCTGGGCACCTGCTGTTCTCTCTGGGATGCTCTTTCCTCAGAGATCTTGGTGGCTCACTCACTTCCTTTGGATCTTTACTCAAATGTCAGCCTTGCAGTGAGGCTGTCTTTGGCCATCCCATCTAAAATTGAACCCTATACACATACCCAACAAGTTTGTTTTATTTCCCATCATGGTCCACATCAATATTTAATAGACTGTACATGCTGCTCATGTATAGTATAGTAGTATTATAGCATAATGTATAATCACAGGATTATTCCCTCAACTAAAACATGGCACCCATGGAGGACAGGAAGCTTTGTCTCTGATGCTTACTTCTCTATTCCCAGGGCCTACTCAGAGCCCACTTCTACTCCTCAGACCAGCATTTCAGTTTCTGAACCTGTGGGAGCCACATTTGTCTCCTCTCAAGCCACAGAGCAGAGGCGAGCTCCAGGGCTGAACTGAGCCTTCCCCTCTGACTCTTGTGTTTGGCTATGTGCCCAATCAAAGTTCCAAGTGTCCCATGCACTACTAATTAATGTCTTGGGGAAAAAAACCATCACCAGACCTCCTTCCTAATCTCTGGAACATTCTGAACACTCAACTGGCATCCTTGAACACTGTCAGACCTTGATGGAGGTTTTCAAAACAAAGGATGATAATATTTGCTCTTTAAGCCTTCCCTCATCAAGCCCTGAATGAGCAGCCTGGCCCTCCAAACCCCCAGTTCCCAGGGGAATTGCTCCTGGGGCTTTCGTTCTCTTTTGTGCAATCGTTGCACAAACATTGTGCAATTGTGGTGAGGGACTGGGTCTTCCCTCACAGGCATTTTATGTGGGGGAAAAAGAAAACTCCTTTTCTGAAGCTTAGAGGTGATTTTATTTTTAAATAACTTTATTCTCTGATACAGGAGACACAGAGATACCCCAAGACAGAAGAAAACAAACAGGACCTGAAAGAAACACACAGACAGGATTTCAATTGATTTAAAACCAAAGTCTAAATTGTTCCATTTTATTCTGTGCTGATTATTGATTTTTTTTTTCTGTGCCTGCTCTGTTGCCATGATAACCTGTCAACAAACAAGTGATGGGGAGGGACAAGTGATGGGAATGGGCTCACGGGCCAAGGCTCAGCCCTCGGGCCAAGAAGAGATGATCCTGCTGCCCAACCATGACACCCACACCTGCTCTATGGGCCGTGTGAGTCATGAACACAGACACCAGCTTTCTGTCTGGACTCTGGACATTCTCTGTGTCCTCCTGCAGGACCCTCTCAGCTTACAGTGGGGCAGCTGCCACTGGGGAGAGGATGCTGTAAGCACAGGTACCAAAACCTGGACTTTGGCTAACTCTCTCTCATGTCCTCATTTTCTTTCTGGAATTGTGAGAGTGCCCAGCCCTGGGCTGGCTTGGCTGTCACTCAGAACATGTTTGATGAATGAACTGTAATTGCTGCTAACACTTCCAGGCCCTTGGAATCTGTCAGATGTTTACATGTCATAACACATTTAATCTTCACAGCAATGCGATAGATGGTGTTATTATCTCCATTTTACAAATGTGGAAAAGAGGCACAGAGGGCTAAGTAATAGCCCCAGGGTACACAGCTAGTGGGTGGACTGGGATTTGAACACAGGCAGTCCAAATCTGGAGACTGAGCTCCATCCATGCTGGCACAGTGGCATGGATGGCTCACCAACAGCTGAAGACATTAGTCTCCTATTCCCATATGTCCTGTGAAAAACTTGCTGGGCTCCAGCCCCAGGGCCTTCTGGTTTTCAAACCCCCAGTCCTATGTGTTGAATCCTCCCTCTGACTGGCATCATCATGCTCTCAGACTTTCACTTCCCCTCGTTTCAGTTCCAATGGCCCATCCTCAAGAGGCCTCCTTAACCTGTTCTAGAAGTTTCCACTCTATCTGGCCACCTACTAGATTATTATTGTCTACTTACTATCTCGTGTTTTCTTTATTGCAATCATCACTATCTGAGATGATCTTGCTTATTCGTTTGCCTACATATTGTCTATGCCCGTTCAATGTTTCAATAAACTAAGACTCTTCCGCATAACTCAGTGCAATATCCAGTACCAGTATTTAATTTTATTGAATGCATGAATTAATGATTGCACAAAAGAGAACAAAAGCCCCAGGAGCAGGGCTCTGGCCTTCTAGGAGCACACAGAGTAGTGGGCAGTAAGGCAGGAGATCAGAATCCACACTGTGGCTTCTGCAGTGGGGGGGAGGGCTCTTTGTACCCCACCCACAGCCTCAGCCTCCCGGCCCCAAATCATATGTTTGCTCTGGGGCTGTAGAGTGACACCCTGGATCTGCACTGACCAGTCCATTCACTAGCCACATGTGGGCAGGGAGCACTAGAATCATGGCTCCTGTAATTGCGAAGCTGGATTTCTAATTTTATTTCATTTTCATTAATATAAAATTAAAAACTGATCCTGGAGTCAGTTTTCAGAAAACTTTTAAGTATGTTTGGAACAATTTGGGTATGTGAACTTTTTCAACACTCAATTTTATGAACTCTAAATATAGATCAAGTATTGCCAAGGAAAATTTAGCATCTGAATTGAAATGTGCTCTAAGTGTAAAATACACACTGGATTTTGAAGACCAAATGCAAAGAAAGAATGTAAAGTATCTTGTTAATGTTTTTGTATGAATTACATGTCGATATGATAATATTTTAGATATACTGGGTTAAATAAAATGTTATTAAAATTAATTTCACCTGTTTCTTTTTACTTTTTAATGGGGCTACTAGAAAATTTTAAATTACATACATAATTTGTATTACAAATGTGTATGTGGCTCCCATTTTATTTCTACTGGATGGGGCTGCTGTCCAATAGAAATGAACTTCTGACTTAAAAATAGGCCCAGTTCAAGTTTTAGCAGGAGCAAAACTGTAGAATTGTTAGAGGGAAGATCCTTTCATGTATCTGTTTTGTCCCCAGGATAGTGGGGAGAAAGCCAGGAACCCTAAGTGCAGTGGGGCATCCTTGGCCAAGAACCACTCTGTAGACACAACCTATGAGAACAAACTGACCAGAACAAAACTCAAAGTCCCTCAGGATCAGGTCAAGGGTCCCACTGTCTCTCACAAGCAGATTGTTTCATTTCTTCTCCTGCAGAGAAATATTCTTCCCCGCTGCAATACAGCATGCTGTATTTCTTATTTAGTTAAAAGACATTCTCAAATTAATCTAGCTGTGTAAAAATGGGCTTCCTCCCACACCCAGGAGGTCTATGGAGTAAGTCTGACAGCTTCCCCAAAAGTACCATCTAAAGCCCATGAAGAAGATGCCAGCCTTTTCTGTTGGAGCTTCAGTCCTAAGTGGGGAGACTCAGTAACAAGTTCCTCCCAAACAGCAACGGATGGGTGACATTCCTCTAGCATTCTGCCAGCTCAGGACCTATGGGAATCAGGGAAAGCAGCCACCAACCCATTAGGAATATCTGATACTTGGATTAGGTGATGAGAAAGCCAAGTCACTGTACAAACAGACTGAAGCTCCTATTATACAACGAAGCTCTGAAAAAAATTAGCCTTGCAAAAGAAAAAGTAAAAAAACAAAACAACAGCAACAACAACAATAACAATAAAAACCTAAAGTGAAATTCTTATGGAAAAAGCCAGAAAAGAGGCTGGCGAGACAAGAGGGGTCCAGAGCCTGGGAAACCTTTATGGCATCTCTCGGACAATAAATTTTGCTGAGGAAAGGCTGCTGGTAAGCAAATCATAGCCCCTTGTTTTCAAGTTGTTGACATTTTAAAAGGAGTTAAGCCTCACACAGCAGGGAAAGAGTTAACAGACTTCAATGGGTCTATTATGAGTCTCTCTTTACAGAATGAATGAACTAAGTTCACCTCAGTTTGGAACTCCCCACCTTCACTCCCCTCTGCAACCAAAAAAAAGGTAATGTTTGAATGAAAGATCTCCTTCATCCCAGGGAAGCTTGCTTTCCAGCTGTCCCACCCACAGAGGCCGGGTGTTCAATGCTGTAGTGACGGCCCTTCCTATGGAAAGGAGAGATCCTGAGGAAGACACCTGGCCTGAGTCAGGGCAAGGAGAGTTCCCCCAACTCAAAAGGCTGCCTGGGAACCAATGTTAGGGATGAGACCACTGTCACTGGGGACCCATGGCAGTCTGGGTTTGGGATTTCTCTTTGCAAATTAATATCTGCGGTAGGCAGAATAATGTCATCTCAAAGATGCCCAGGTCCTAATTCCTAGAACACTGAAATAGGGAGAATAGCCTGGATTATCCAGGTGGGCCCAGTGTGATCACAAAGGCCCTTAACATGGAACAGGGAGGAGATGAGTCGGTACCAGAGTCTGATCTGCTGGCTTTGCAGAAGGAGGAAGGCGCCAGGAGCCAGGGAATCTGGGCAGCCTCCTGACACTGGACAAGGTAAGGAAGCAGATCCTCCCCGAGAGCCTCCCAAAGGAACACAGCCCTGCCAATGTCTGGATTTCAGCCCAGTGAGACCCAGTTTGGACTTCCGCACTCTAGAGCTGTAAGATAACAAGGTTACAAGGTCCTGACCACCGAGTTTGTGGTAATTTGTCACAGCAGCAATAGGAAACTTAACAACAGCTTTCCTTCCTAAGACATCCCCAAATGCCCACCTTCCTCCTTGAACAGATTATGGAAGATGAGGAAGAGTTCCTCTGCATGAAGAAAACACCTGTTGAGAGGTTTGGTTAAACATCAAATGTATTTTTTTTTCCTTGAGGGTCTCTCCTCACTCGCCCTGGAGTCCTGTTCTTAAAAGCCAGTAACAGCCACAGTAGCCTGTGTGGTCCCAGCTCTGACCATTCAGCATTATGCCCCCAACCTCTTCCTATGCCTTTCATGTCAAGGTCACCTCCCACCTGTGAAGCAGGGATCAAAGAGGAAACCTACTGCGATTCTATTTTCTCTACTGCAGTGGAGTAAGCCAAGGGCCGGTCTCTTCACATGGGCTCTTGAGAACACTCACTCCCCTCCTTGTTCTACAGATGAGGCTATAAGGCCCAGAAATGGCAGAAACGTCTTCAAGGTCCCACAGCCCATTAATGGCAAGACAAGTTAAAACCCAGGGCCCCTGACCCCCAGGCCAAGGCCTCATGTTCCCCTGTTATGTTTTCAAGATTTCTTCACACGGAAGATTTCCGGAACCCTCTGAGCTCCACTGCAAGAGGAGCTATGCGCAAGGCAAATGTTTCCTTTGCCTTGCGCATTTGGCTTCTGGTATCCTCCTCGGCCTGCTCACCCTTCCCCCAGAGCTCCCTCCACTAAGGGTCTGTCACACTCTCAGCCCTCACCCCATAGTTCAGGGGCCTGACACTGTCTTCACTTAAGCAGGCAGCCCAAAAGGCTTAGAACACATTAGATCCTGGCAAGAAAGAGCTGTTGTAACCACGGCCTTCAGTGTGAGGTCAGGTGCCTGGCCTCCTGTCTCCCACCTCACAACCAGGTCCAGCAGGGCCCTAAGCTCTTGGTGCCCTTAGACTCTGACCCCTTTCGGATTCCTGGTCAGGACTGTGCAAACCCTGCCTCACTTCCCGTGCCAGCAGGGCTCTGTCCATCTCCCATAAATTTCCTTTAAACATCATCACATCATCAGAGGCCTCAAGAGGCCCATCCCATCCCCTGCAGATGGAAGGTTCCTGTCTGCAGCCTGAACTAGGGGGCAAAGCTCATTCTTTTCCAAAACTGAACCCACTGTAGGGCAAGTGTGGCAGTAATCCTTTAAAACCACCCAAACTTGCCTAAGGCAGGGCTGTTTCCTCTACCTCTAAGCCCATGGGGCAGGAACCATCTCCCAGCCAGCCTTCCCCCTTCCAGCCTCAATGCCTGGCCCTTTGTGTCCAGCAGTTGAGCATTTGACCTTGACTGTTGCCCAGAGTTCCTCAGACAAAAGTATTCAAGCTATTTGCATTTGGCCTTCCCTTTGCCTTGCTCCCCACCAAGGCTGCTCCCCCTTCCTCTTAATTATGCAGTAACGAACAACTGTGCTAACCGAAATTGGGGCGGCTACTTGCCTCTAAAAGTCCATAATTAGCCCCACGGGAACAACAAATACTTGCAGAACTCCCCCACCTCCCCTCGGCTGCCGCTGGAAGAGGGCCGGCCGTCTCTCCAAGCCCAGCATTTCGGGTCCAATCTGGAATGCATATGTTTCCCTTCAATCATTCACTCCATCAAACGAAGGGCAGGCCCGAGGGGGCGGGGAGGCCGCTAGACTTCTCTGAGTCTCCGTTCGCATGAGCGTCCTCATTATAAAGGGATGTTGTGTTCGCAGGTAACCAACAGCCCCCTGCGCATCTGGGAACACTTTGAGTGATTGCTGGGGAGAGAAGAAATTTGGGTCATAACTAATGATCAACATCCCCTTTTAATCAAATGAAGCCGTCATAATGTGTCTATCCTCCAGGGGAACAAGGCCCTTTCACCTCCAGGAGGTCTGCAGTAGCATTAACCTCTTCGGGTAAAACTTGCCCAGGTAGGAGGGAAGAGAGGGAGATGTCAGGTACTGAGCACCTACTGTGTACCAGCCCCTGCGTTGAGCAGCCTCACGTGTGCACCTCATGTCACCTTGGACCTGCATCAGATCAAGGTCCTTCGTCTTGTGGGCTCATCAAAGCCCAGATTGCGGGGCCCCACGCAGAGTTCACATTCAGTAAGTCTGGGACAGAATCTGAGTATTTGCATAGGTGACAAGTTCCCGTGTGATGCTACTGATCCTGCCAGCTCCGGGCCCACACCTTTTGAGGATTAAAATACCACTATTTATTGTGTTCAATGTGCAATACCCTTGACAAATACCAGGTAATCGAATCCTCATAAAAACGTGATGTGCTGTCGTCCCCATTTTGCAGAAGACGAAAGTGAGCAAGCACTCGCCTAGAGCCCTGTGACCACACAGTTGGTGAGGAGCAGCTATGACTCAGAGCCCAGGTCCATCTGGTGTCAGAGTCCTGGCCCAGCCACAGCAGCAAGGGAGACACAGGCCAGGCGCTGAAGGGTTCAGAGAGGATGAGCACATCTCTTCCTGGGGAATCAAGCAGACAGTGGTCCTTGCACACCCTCACAGTGTGGCCGGGACTTGGGGGCCTTTTGTCCACGTGGATGCCAGGACTGCTTTACTGTCCACACATGGACACTGCAGCCCTGAATCCTTCGGTAAACAGCTCTCAGTCTTCCGTCCGATTCCCCCTGCTCAGAATGGTTGTCCTCACACCTCTGTGTTCCCAGATTCCCAAACAAACCTCTCAGCCACATTGCCCACCAATATAGAACCTTGCCTCACAATTGGAACTTACGAGAGTCCACTTGGAACAAGGTGCTCTGGCAGGGGGGTGGAGGGGGCGTGCCGGACTAAGGTGGCCATCACACAGAGCTCCTGCTGTGTCCGGCCATTGTGCTACGTGCCTGCTGGGTGCTCACTCGATCCTCCCTGCAGCCCTGTGAGTGAGGCGTGCCATTATTAGCACCTTTCACAGGGATGATACCCAGGTACAGAAAGATGAAGTCACCTGCCCAGTGTTGCACAGCTAGTAAGGCACAGAGCCAGGCCCCAGAGCCCACGCTTGCAAGCGTGCCGTCTCGGCAGAAGGAAAGAGGGGGAAGGAATGGTCACTTCCTTGATCCTTGCCCTCAGAGAGGCCCAGCCCAGCCAGGGGCAGTGGGAGCTGGTTGTAGTTGTTTTAGGTGCTGTTGTCAGGTTGTCATTGTACCTACGGTTGCCATAGGTACTGTTGTTGCCGCTGTAGTTACAGCTGCTGACACTGTGGCTGTGGTTGTCATGGCAGCATCGCACTGTCAGCCTCAGTATTGAGATCATCACGGTCACGGCAGTAACAGGAAAACAGCTGCCGTTTGTGGGGCACCTTGGCAAGGCAGGGGACGGGACACACCGTGGGTAGGACTGCAAACCCCAGAGGCAGGCTGAGCTCCGATCTGACGCCATCTGCCAAGTTGTACGCCCAGAGGCAAATCCCTCAACCTCTCAGGCTCCGTTCTCACAGGGCTGAAAATACCACCTACCTCATGCACTTCTGGGATAGATTAAAGAGAGACTCCATGTCAGACACTTAGTGCAGTGCCAGGGACACAGAAAATTCTCCTTGGGTGTCGTTCAGTAGGAGGATGATGGCCACGGCAATACGCGAGGACGCAGGGGAACGCGGGCACAGGGTTAAAGTCAGGAAAGGCTCAGAGGAGACCATACAGAGGGCAGCTTCCTCTTGCTGCCAAGGATTCGGGGAATAGGTAAAATGTGAAGAGGACCTGCTAGTAGGGTGCGACACCTTGGAGAGGGACAACCTAGACTGTCGGGAAAAGATTGTGGAAGACCAGGTGCAGGCCACCAAAGTGGGCCGGTGTCTTCCCACTGCTCAGCTTGTCCCAGAGCACCACCACCACCACCCCCACCCCAGGCCGCTTGTCCCTTTGTCTGCCCTCCGGAGCCTCAGACCAGCCAACCTCCCCTGGGCACTGATGTGGCTCTGTGCCCTCCCTGCCCCTGATATCATTCTCCCACATCTCTTCAAATGTTCCTCCAACCCCCCCCCCCCCGCCGCCCCCACCTCTGCAAATTGCTGAAGACCTTCCCACAGTCCCCTGGTGTTCCTTTATGGTTTCTTTGGGAGGACACAGGCAAGACAGGTCACCTGGTTAAGAGGTTGCCAGTTAGGCTTACTCTAACATGTTTCCTGTTTCCTGTTGGTTTTGCACCAACCTCTTCCCTACTCTCAGTCCTGTGGCCATGCCAAGGGCCCTTACTGTTCTCTAAGAAAGAGAGCAAGATAACTCAACCAACTTTATTAATGCAAGGCCCGAGGGGCACTGGCTCAGCCCATGGGCACAGCTGTGATGGGACGGGCTCCTGGCACTACCTTTGGAAGCCGATCGGCCTTCCTTCCACACAATCTTCATGCACTCAGGGGCTTGATCCATCATGTGCAAGTCACTGTTGGAGAGACCGGAAGAGTCCCCACCCTCCAAGAGCTAGAGTCCATGAGCAGCAGCGAGGCAAGTCCTCAGACAAGTATACTTATTTGAATGTAGTCAGTGCCATAAGCTGGGAAAGAAACTAACATGCTGAGTGCGCCTGCCAAGTGCAAATGTCGCACCAATAGTTTTTATCTAAATTATCTCATGAACCCACACAGCAAACTTGTGAAGTTGGTATGTATGTCTCTGTTGTAGAGATGAGGAAAGTGAAAATCAGAGACATTCAGCAAACCTCCTGAGGTCACACAGCAAGCTTCAAACCCAGGGCTATGTGACTCTTCCCAATACCCCAGCTGCCTCTCCATAATGTCAGTGTCAAGTTGGGGGTGGGGAAAGGGAAGTGCCCAGGGCTGAAATGATCAGAGAAGACTTTTTAAAAGGGGAGAGGGTTGTCCTGGACAAGGGGGTGAGCCGGATGATAATGGTTAGAGGTGAGGGGTGATGGAGAAGGAATGCTAGGAATTGTAACATCGTGAACAGAGACAAGGGGCTGAGCAGCAAGAGTGCCCCCTGGGGCTTCAGGAGGCTCCCTACCTGAGAGACAGGGTTGGAAGGGCTCAGCAGGGCTGACAGGAGGGTCTGACTGATTTGGCTAATTGCACTTTTCTTCTGGATGCAGTGGGGAGCCGTTGAAGCTTCTTGAGCAGAACTATGTGATGGAAGTAGCCCCTTAGGAAAATCACCTTGGCTGGGCTGTGATAGCTGGGTTGCTGAGCGAAGACCAGGAGGAAAAAATGCCACTCAAGAAGACTGTTACAATCATCCCGAAGTAACAGCATTTGGTAGATGAATTTCAAGGCTATAAACAGACATTTTTTATTGGTTTTTTTTTTTTTCAATCTGAACTACATTTCGTTAAGGTATGATCTTCCAAATGTCAGGAAAAACAATCCATGTTAACCTGTAACTGTGAAACAATTACAGGGGCAGCAAAGCATCTTCTGCCCAAACTGCAATAAAGTATCGCTCTTGGTTCAAGAAGTCAGGGCAAGAAGTGACTTCTGAACCAGCCTTCCACTTAGCAATGCAGCTTTCTGCTCAAGAAATTCACGGTCTTCCTTCACTGGATCTATTTTAATAACATAGTGAAGGCCCTGCAAGCCTGTCCTCCAACCTTCCCTGAGAATGCACCCTAAGTGCCTCAAGATGTCCAAGGAACATCAAAGGGAAGCAGAATTATTCTTTGGATATACCACAGGATACAAATCCTGATATCCCACTGCTGGAAACAAAACCCCAGGACTGCTCCCGCAGTGCCCATAAAAAATATGGACTCAGAAGATTAACTGGCTCCAATGCTACAATGCTTTAGCCAGCCATAACCTGGCATCTGATGTTGAAGAAAGGGGGGAAAAAGATGCCTTTATTAATACTGCTTGCCAAATTTCCCATGAGGCCTGAGGAAGGACTCACTTTGGCCTTCCTTTCCTCAGAACCCCATGTTAAAAACCATTGCCTCCTCCTTAACGTAAGGCCAACCTGAGATGTCTGAAGAAGATTCCCCTTGGAAAATGAACAGCCTGCTTTCTGCCAAAACATTTAACTCCTTGTTACCCCCCGTGCTGCATACCAGCCTGAGCACATAGGTGGGACCTCATAACTTCTCAGAGGACTTCCCTGGGTGCCTCTTGTCCCCATGCTGTCCCCACAAGGCAAGGGGAAGAAAAGATACAACTGTTTCATAGCTGTGGCATCAGAGTCCTGGAATCATTGCCATTGAGATGTTTATAGAAATAGCTATAACAGTATTCCCTGCTGTCCTGGAAGAAGGACACACAGCTTTGGCTTCAGCTGTGAAGTGGCTAATCGTCTTAGTTTTAGAGATGCAGACTAAAGAGTCAGAGAAAAGGTGAGCGTCCTGCCGTTCCTGCTGCTGCTGACAAACCCAGCTGGCCTTCAGGACTCCTGTGTACCCCTCCGTGCTGAGATTCCGGCAGCCTGGGCTAGAGCAACCAGCTTCACCCATCGACAGGTCTCTGAGCAGCCACTGGGCACCAAGTTCCCACGAACATGCATTGTAAACAGAAGAATGATCCCAAGTCAAAGAGAAGAATAATTTTCTTTAAAAGAATCTATACTTGGGGCGCCTGGGTGGCGCAGTCAGTTAAGCGTCCGACTTCAGCCAGGTCACGATCTCGCGGTCCGTGAGTTCGAGCCCCGCGCCGGGCTCTGGGCTGATGGCTCAGAGCCTGGAGCCTGCTTCCGATTCTGTGTCTCCCTCTCTCTCTGCCCCTCCCCCGTTCATGCTCTGTCTCTCTCTGTCCCAAAAATAAATAAAACGTTAAAAAAAAAAAAAAAGAAAAGAAAAGAATCTATACTTTTGGGGTGCCTAGGTGGCTCAGTTGGTTAAGCATCTCAGCTTAGGTGATGATCCCATGGTTTGTGGATTCAAGCCCCGCACTGGGCTCTGTGCTGACAGCTCAGAGCCTGGAGCCTGCTAAGGATTCTATGTCTCCCTCTCTCTCTGCCCCTCTCCCACTTGCACTCTGTCTCTCTCTCTCAAAAATAAACATTAAAAATTTTATTTAAAAAAGAATATACACTTTTTCTTAAGTGAACCAAGCAATAAGGAATCTCCTTTAATGTGAACTGCTTTTCCCAGAAGTCCAGATTCTGAAGGTGCTGTCTCGGGACTCTGATGCTTCCCACCCACTATGCACACACGCACACTCGCCTAAATGGCCATGCCTTTCAGTGGGACACAACACAACTATTACATCATGTATGCCACTGGAAAGGAGGCAGACAAGGCCCACGGTGCCCAAAGTCACCAGTTCCCTCACACCTAGAAGCCTTCACTGGCACTGTCTTTCAAACGCCTCCATTCAACTCCACCGTTCTTCCCATTCTTTCTTTTCCTCCTTGCCTCTGGCATTCCCAAAACTTCCCTTTGGAGTGAAGCATGGAGCTTCACTCCATTCCCATCGCCCACATCACTTCCAATTGCATTCTTAAGTTGGCCCATTTTGAGCTCAAGGGCAGAGACTGTTTCGTCCACGTTTATATCGCTAATGAAAGGAAGCCACAAGAAGATGCTCTATAAATGTGTGTTAAATAAACAGATGCATGGGTGAGTGGCAGATGGGGGGTGGGGGTGTAGATCAATCAATCAATCCATGGGTGGATGAATGAATGCATGAACGACTACCCATGGTAGCCCCAAAGTCCTGATAATCAGAAAATTAATCCCCCTAGGGTCATATATATCCTGAATCAAATATATCCTGAATCAAAAGCCCTTCCCCAGAATGTCACTGGTACCTCCTTCATTGGTTTTCCATGGCAGCAGCTCAAGGAGGGGAACAGCTAGTGACACCTGTCACACCAGGCAGGAACAGGTCTGACTGTGCTCTCAGAAGCAAAGGTGGTCTTTCTGTTTGGGGGCTGTAGTCTCTGTGTGGTCATTTTCTGAAACCTTGGACCTCTCAGCTTTGCATCAGGATCCTGGACTCAGTTCCTCACAAGTCAGTGCTCCCCACTGACACCATCAGGGGTCATACGGACCCACGGACACCAATCAGGGGTCTTTAACTGGGCCCACCCCTAATCAACCCCACCCTTGCCACCAATACGTCTGTGAATAAGAGAATTTGATTTTAGAGGCAGTGTCTTTTCCCAAGTCTGAGATGGAAATTTTCATATGAAAGTGGCCTCTGAAAACAGAGCTGCCCTCAAGAATTACCCCACGACCCCAGGGGCACCTGAGGGGTTCAGTCAGTTAAGCATCCAACTTCAGCTCAGGTCATGATCTCACAGTTCATGAGTTCGAGCCCCGCATCAGGCTCTGTGCTGACAGCTCAGAGCCTGGAGCCTGCTTCAGATTCTGGGTTTCCCTTTCTCTCTCTGTCCCTCCCCAATTTGTACACTCTCTCTCTCTTTCTCTCTCTCTCAAAAATAAGTAAATAAACATTAAAAATTAAAAAAAAAAAGATTTGCCCCATGACCCCAATGATAGACGTGAACACAGAAGAAAGACCTCATCATTCTCTTCACCAAACCCATCCCTCCTACCGGCTCAACCTGCCGACAGTCAGAGAAGTGGTGGCTGTTCACCCCACTAGAAGCATCTCCCTGAACTCCCCCAAATTGCTGTAGTGACACATAGCAAAGCCAGACACAGTCCCCAGTCTGGGCCTCTCCAAACCCAAAAATTACAAAACTAAAGAACAGCAGTGTCATGAGCACTTCACAGGATTTGGCAATCCCAATCCACACTCCCGTTGTGGGGAAGTTGAGCCCCAGAGAGTGCTAAGTCTTCTGCCCATCATCTGAGGCTCTCAGGCCTGGCCACATGCTAAGCCTAGAGGTGGCTCACAGTGTGTAGATCACTGTGGTCAGGGGCTGGGCTAGGAGGCTTGAGAGTTTTCGGAAGGCCACCATTTCCAAGCATGGGCTTCCTGCTGAGGCCACTGAGTGGAGGAAATAATAATGGAGATTGAAAGGCATTCTGCATTTGACCTTCCGCAACCCCACCGTTTTTTCAGTAGAACCCGATAGGGATCAGTCACATCTGCTCTCAATAGCAAATGTAAAAAATGACCTGCAGCTTTAAGGTCTGAAAAACATAAACTTGTGTTAAAAGACTGACAAAAAAAATTCATGTGCTCCATAGCATGATGTCATTCAACTGCACACACATTGTAATAACAATCGTCCATCAGGACCTGGGCCCTGGACCTGTGCTCTTCCCTCCTGGGAATCATAAGCTGCTCCAGTCCCCCTGCGTGTCAGCCATGTGGCCGGTCATATAGCAGGCCTGTGTAATCAGGGCTGGGCTGCTAGGCTCGACTAGGCCCTGAGCTACAGCGGGTATCAACTTACCTTGATCCCCACTTCAAACGCTCGGGTGAGCTACAGGAAGGCTTGATGGGAAGCACATTCTGGAAAGCCCAGAACAAGCTCAATCTGCCAGGGACCTGGGGAGCAGCCTGGATCTGGCCAGAGGTCAATGGGCCTTCAGAAGTCAGGAAGCTCCTCGTCAGCCACGTGGGTAAGGCTGGCCAGGCCGCTGCTCTGCTACGAGCAAGAGCCAACCAGGATGCACCTTGTGCTGACCTGAGGTGCCACAGCCCCGTGGATACAGTGATTCTTCCTTCATCCCCATGCACTCCTGCCTCCCCACCTTCATCACCTCACTCCCATCTGGGCTATGTCGGGAGCTCCTGATGCACGGCATCAGGAAGACAACCATAGGGGACACCACATAGCTCACTAGATCAGACCCAGGTGTCAAACACTCTGCTAGGCCAGGTGAGGTACCTGGGGCCCAGGGCAAACTAGGTCAGGGTCTCAGCCTTCAGGAATTTACAGTCCAGACAGAAAGGCAAGATTCTCCCAGACCACACATATCCAGGGCTCAAGTGAGGTGTCCTAGGACCAGAGGAGGGAAAATGAGGAGCTAACAAAGGAAAGAAAATGCACACACTCCAGACCCTACCAAACTCTATGGTTGGATCAGTTTTCTAAGCTACACAACATTTCAATGTTTGCCTTAGTTCTAAATCACAACCCATAGGTGGCAATAGCTGTATGTTCTCATTTGATTGCCTCAAGATGGAGACAAAGGGAAACCGCATCCCTTAAGCACCTACTCTGTGTCACATACTAGGCTAGGCACCTGCACACCTCTCTCCTACTTCAATACCCCCGACAACGCAGGCAGCAAGGTGGGACGTGGATGCCTTGGAAGGCTCAAGAGGCAGCTCTTGGTAGGTACATTTGTTTTTCTCCACCTGTAAGGGCTTCCTCATGCTTTCCAACAGGAGCAGAACTCAGCCAGACCCTAACAGGCAGGAGAGCAAATTCTGCGTGACCCACCACTCTAGTCAGTGGAGCTTGTTTGATGGCACAACTGGCTGGTTTCAGAATGACATGCCGGCCTGAGAGTTTGTCTATGGAAGCAGACTGTCAGCAGCCTGGTGTTTCCTACACCTGTGGAGTGTGGTTTGATCAATCCATTCATTAAATACAGGCATGCTAAGATTATTTAAATGCAGCCTTGGTCCCTCAAACAGCTCATAAATTATTAAAAGGAGAAAAACCTGTAGACAAACAAGCATCTCAGTGTATGAGTGCTGAGGGAAACATCCTCAAAGGGAATGCTGGAGACACAGGACAGAGTTAGCAGTAAGACCTGGGAACAACAGAAACCTTCATGTTGGGGGTGGCCCTCAAACTTTCCACTGTCCAGGTGCTAAGTGCATGAGGCAATCAAGGCTGCATCAGGCCTGGTCTCTGCCCCCACAGGCCCCACTCTTAACTGCAGAGACAAAACTAACTCATCAGAGCAAAGGAAGAGGTCAATTGGGGAAAACAAATGCATATTGCTAGAGGCCAAAGTAGGGAGATGCCCAAAGACAGGCATATAATAAGACCACAATATGATTGCACAATTGAATCAAATTGGGCAGAGTTGGAAAAACTTTCTAGAAGGGGTGACACAGGCTAGGCCTCCATGAGTGAGGTCTGAATGATAAAGAAAGGCTGAGACAGAGAGAACACTCTAGCTGGGACCTGCCAACAGAGCCTAAGTTGGATGTCGATATGTGGACCAGCCCTGTAGATGATTCAAACCGGCTTCCAGAGGGCAGGCTGTGCAGCCAAGCTCTGCTCTCAGCCCCCAGGCCCTGGCTACCTTGGCCAGCACCTCAAGGCTCACCCTCTAATACTGAGCTGTCCCCAGTGGCAAGTAGCCTCCAGCAACAGATAAGAGCTGAGCTCTGTCCACGTCCCCAGGAGAGTTGGGGGCCATAGACACTTCCCCAAATTTGGATTTAAAGAGCAGTCATTCAGTGCCTCCTCCACAGGATACATAGCTTCTCTCTAAGTCAGCAGGAACCCATCACTAAGGCTATGAGAAAATAAACAAAGGGAATCTAATTTCAAGGGACACTCAGGCTCCAAGAAGAAGAACAGCGTGCTCAGATGGGTCCTTTCCCTCCAAGGCACGCTAAGTTGTGGGAATCTTACAACTCCCATGACAGCAGATTCAGGAGCATTTGCTGCCAATGATGGAGTGATAGAGTCACGCTCAGGGCTCCCTCGGGATGCTCTAGCACTGGGGGCTACAGGGTGTGTCCACGGAAACCCAAAAGAAAAGCCAGAGGACTCCAGACTCCTGAGCCAAGAGCTGGAGCACAGCAAACAATGTCCTCTGTCCCTCCTAGACCTGAGCCCTCCTCTAATGGCCTCTTCAGAGTCAACTGACACCTGAACATCAATTGTCCTGCCTTGTGAAACATCGTTGCTCCCCACAGACAAACCAGTCTCCTTTTACTATATTTTGGTGTGGTCTATGTTGCAGGCAGAAACGCTCAGCATCCTACCTGGACCGAATCAAGGTGGGCCTCAAACATGGTTGTACAGCATGTGAACCATCACAGAACACAGATCTCAGGGTAGGGGAGGTAGATGGGCTCTTAAAAAGAAAATAAAAATACCAAAAGCATCAAAGTCACTAGAAAAACAGAAGTTACTCAACCTGAGAAGTTTGTTTGGCAGAGCTGTTGGCTGGGCTCAGAATGATGTGTTGGCCTGAATGTTTCCCTATTGAAGGAGAACTTCATCAGCCTCTTGGTTCTATGACATGCAGAGTACGGTTCAAGATACTGGTTCATAAAATATAGGGATGCCAAGGTCACTAAAACACAGCCCTGTCCTCAAACAGCTCATGAGTTTTTAAAATTTTTTTTTCAACGTTTATTTATTTTGGGGACAGAGAGAGACAGAGCATGAACGGGGGAGGGGCAGAGAGAGAGGGAGACACAGAATCGGAAACAGGCTCCAGGCTCTGAGCCATCAGCCCAGAGCCTGACGCGGGGCTCGAACTCACGCACCGCGAGATCGTGACCTGGCTGAAGTCGGACGCTCAACCGACTGCGCCACCCAGGCGCCCCCAGCTCATGAGTTTTTAGAAGAAGAGAGGAGAGAGGCTCTGATGGCAGGTCTACAGAAGGAAATTCCAGGTCTACAGAGGGAAATTAGCAAGGGCTAATGCCCTATTATTCTCTGACCCCACAGATTAGGAATGCCAACAGCATCACAGAGCATCGTGAGAGGTCCAAAACTCAGAGGTAAGAAGGCCTACTTGGCTCTATGAGTATAGGAAGTGGCAAATGGAGAGAGCTCAGGTCCCAGAACTAGGCAATATTAGCTGTGCTCTACATTCTTCCAATGACCTACTATGGGACACGGGGACAAGCCCCTTCCCCCCTCTAGGCCCATTGCCCTAATGATAAGCTTAGTCTGGGTGATTTCTGAGAGTCTTCCCAATGCTGACCTATAGGTCTACCGCTTATACAGGAAGAGTGTTGACAAATCTGCCAGAAGGTTGGAAGAACTCCTGTGCCCAGGCCTACTGAAGTGTTCAGATTGTGCCATCAAGTTCCATGAAACTTTGAGTCTATTAATTACTACTAAACCTAGAGATTTCTAAAGACAGACCTGTAGATTGGAGATAGGGAGTGAGATCAACTTACACATATAGCTAGAAATAGCTATAGATTTTGATTTAAATATACAGATAAAGACAAATGTAGATGTAGATTGAATTGAGACACAGATATGGATATATGTGTATAGATATAGATGTATAGACACACACACACAAATGTGTGTGCATGTGTGTCCCACCGAACACCTTTCCCACAGCAAGGGACAGAGGCACAGTACTGCTGATTTTGAGTTCATTTCCTACATCCAACAACCAAAATCCTCTCCATTCTTCAAAGCCCATCTAAAGAACCTCCTCCAAGGAGACTTAGCTGACCAGCAAAAGAAACTCTCCCTCTTCTAGGTTCCTACAAGTTGCCATTTGAGCCACCTGTGGCCCCAGGATAACAACGAATTGTTTAATTATGGCCTACAGAAGTGCTCTCACAAGGCAGAAATTATATTACACCTGCAGAGGCTGCCAAGGACAGCTCGGCTTCAGGCTAGTTGCTCTGGGTGAAGGTGCAAGCAGGGCTCACAGCAAATTCTTATCTACAGGATCCTACATCAGAAAGTGAACTTTGATGCATGCCTCAAACCATTCACCAAAATTAACTCCAGTTTTTTTACAAACCTAAATATAAAACCTAAAACCATAAAGAAAAAAAAAGAAGAAGAAAACCCAGGAGAATGTAAAACCAGAGGGTGTGGGTAGGCAAATGTTTCCTAGACAGAGTATAAAAAGTATTAACCGTCGAAAAAATTGACAAATTAGATTTGCATTCATTAAAAGATACCTAAAAAAAAAAAAAAAAGAAGAAGAAGAAAAGACAAGCCACAAGAAA